>NC_087268.1:45454137-46054137 GCF_015220805.1 Pogoniulus pusillus | reverse complement strand
AGGGCTGCTCTCCAGCCACTCACTGCCCAGCCTGGGTTTCTGCTTGGCATTGCCTCGACCCAGACACAGGACCTTGCACTTGGTCTTGCTGAACCTCATGAGGTTGGTTTGTGCCCTCCTCTGCAGCCTGTACAGGTCCCTCTGGATAAATCCCTGCCCTCCAGCCTGTCTGCTGCACCACACAGCTTGGTGTGCTCAGCAAACTTGCTGAGGCTGCACTCATTGCCTCTATTCATGGCACTCACAAAGATGTTGAACAAGACTGGTCTCAGACTGATCCCTGAGGGACACTGCTTGTCACTGGCCTTCACATGGCCATGGAGCCATTGACAGACACTCTTTGTGTGTGACTATCAAGCCAGTTTTTTATCCACCTCATGGTCCACCCATCAAACCCATGTGGGTTGGAGACCAGGATGTGGTGTGGGACAGTGTCAAAGGCCTTGCTGATGTTTCCTACCAAATCATATGGAATATAAATCTACTAACAAAATAAGGAAAGAGTTTGGCTTTACTTTTCTCCTACAGTGTTCATCAGGATTTTCAGATGCATTAAAATTCCTCTTCATGTGATGAGAAAGGATGTAAGACATTATTTAGTGGGTTGATTTTCAGCCAAAAGAAATATTATCACAAAGTTCTTGTCTTAATTTTTGTAAGTAGTGTTTGTTCTATAACAGCCACACTTCACTGCTCCTAGAGTAGTGTCTTTCATGCATCATTCTTCCCCATCTTGACAGAACTGCTTTCACAGCACAGGCAAGCTTGGCTGAAATATAATTTGTTTCACTAAATCAAGAGCTGGAAAATTAATCACAAAAGTAATAGCCTGCCTTCTTCATGAGGAGAGCATCCTAGACTCAACAGGCTAATTGGAATAGCTGCATCATGTCTCATGTTCCCTCATCTCCGCAAGATAATATTTTTCAAATAAATCTCAGCTCCTTTATAAAAGGCTATGAAATCACCTAATAAGGAAAAGGCACCCCAGCCTGATTATCAAGAGAAGAAGACTTTCATTCAGGCTTTTGAATGTCCTCAAGAATGGAGACTTTTCAACCTCTCTGGGCAACCTATGTCAGTGTTCAGTCGACAATGTTTTCTTAACATAGAATCAATCAGGGTTGGAAGGGACCACAAAGATCAGCCAGTTCCAACGCCCCTGCCATGGGAAGGGACACCCTACCCTAGATCAGGCTGGCCACAGCCTCAGCCAGCCTGGCCTTAAACACCTCCAGCCATGGGGCCTCAACCAACTCCTTGGGCAACCCATTCCAGCCTCTCACCACTCTCATGCTCAACAACTTCCTCCTCATGTCCAGTCTGAATCTTCCCACCTCCAGCTTTGCTCCATTCCCTCAAGTCTTCTCAACTCTCTGATAGTCCAGAATGAGACACAGCACTCAAGGTGTGGCCTGACCAGTGTTGAGTACAGGGGAAGAATAACCTCACTTGTCCTGCTGGTCACACTCTTACTAATCCAGGCCAGGATGCCATTGGCTCTCTGGGCCACCTGGGCACACTTCTGGCTCATGTTTAGCTACTACCTACCAGCACCCCCAGATCCCTTTCTTCCTGGCTACTCTCCAGCCACTCTGTCCTCAGCCTCTAGCACTGCTTGGTGTTGTTGTAGCCAAAATGTAGAACCCTGCACTTCAATCTCATTCATTGGCCTCTGCCCACCCATCCACCCTGTGATGTTCCCTCTGCAGGGCTCTCCTATCCTCCAACAGCTCCACACCTGCTCCCAGCTTGCTGTCATCTGCAAACTTACTGATGCTGGATTCAATGCCCTCGTCCAGATCATCAATAAAGATATTGAACAGGACTGGGCCCAGCACTGATCCTTGGGGCACACCACTAGGGATAGACGCCAACTGGATGTGGCACCATTCACCACCACTCTCTGGGCCCAGCCCTCCAGCCAGTTCTTGACCCATATCAGAGTGAATCTGCCCAAGCCATGAGCTGTCAACTTTGCCAGGAACTTGTTGTGGCAGACAGTGTCAAAGGCTTTGCTGCAGTCCAGGTAGACTACATCCACAGCCTGCCCCACATTCACCACCCAGGTAACCTGATCATAAAAGGAGATCAGGTTGGCCAGGCAGGACCTGCCTTTCCTAAATCCATGCTGGCTGGGCCTGATCCCTTGGCCACCCTGTAGGTGCTGTGTGAAGGCACTCAAGATGACCCTTTCCATCACCTTGCCTGGCACTGAGGTCAGGCTGACAAGTCTGGAACTTCCCAGTTCCTCCTTCCAGCCCTTCTTGTGGATGGGCATCACATTGGCCAGCTTCCAGTCTCTGGGGGCCTCTCCAGTGAGCCAGGACTGTTGATAAATGATGAAGAGCAGCTTACCCAGCTTATATGCCAGCTGTCTTAGCACCCTGGGATGGATCGTGAGTTTTGCTGTGTCCTGTAGATGGGCATCTGCTCCACCATTAATCTCTATGGGCTTCAGGGGTTCATGCTGCCAACTCATCACAGGCTGCAGGGAATGCTTTGGTCCACTTCATTTATCCTCCTCCTTACTCACTGAGTTTGATGCTCAAATAATTATGTCTCCCATGGCCTGCTTCTCTCCTCCACTCCATCTTATCCATCAGGATTTTTCCCTCCAATATATTATTACAGAGCCACTGATTGGTTTGGCCCTGGCCAAATGCTGGCTGGATTTGGAGATGGGGGAGCTTATAGAAGCTTTTTACAGGAGTCAGCACTGTAGCACCTCCCCCACTACCGAAACCCTACCACACACAGACCCAACATACAGTTCTGAAGCATAATGTAAATCAAACTTTGGCTCAGATTTTCCTTTTCTAATTCTGCCTTCTTTGTAATAAGCTTCTACTGACAAAGCCAGAGGTGACTTGGATACCTCAGTGACAGCATGTGATGGAGCAACTCATTTTGTCATGTCTACATCTGAGAAGCAGGTCTTGTCATAACTGAGCATTTCGAAGGAATTAAGGTTTACTCCTGCAGGAGCCTGAACACATCAACCACAGTTTTGGAACAGTTCTCAGTTCTACCACCTTCTCAAGTTAACAGCTCTGAGTCAAGAAGGCTATAGTGGGTTTCTGAAGGTGTCCCTGTAATCCGAGGCAAGTAATCTCAGTTTTAAGTTCAAAATTTATATGTGAAAAAAGTTACTGTGAGAGAAAATAACTTCAGCCACTATATACTAAATATTCATTTTTTCATAACACAGCATTACTCCTTCACAGACAGCAAAGCTGTTCCAGAATATTCTAGGACTTTAAGATGAGAGAGGATATACTATAGAATCATAGCATCATAGAATGCTGTAGGTTGGAAGAGACCTCAAAGACCATCAAGCTCCAACTCACTGCCATAAGCAGGGATACCTCCCACTTCAACAAGTCATAGAATCATAAAATCCTAAAATCAACCAGGTTGGAAGAGACCTTCAAGATCAGCCACTCCAACCTAGCACCCAGCTCTATCCAGTCAACCAGACCATGGCACTAAGTGCCTCAGCCAGGCTTTTCTTCACCACCTCCATAGATGGTGACTCCACCACATCCCTGGGCAGTCCATTCCAATGCCAATCACTCTCTCTGACAACAACTTCCTCCTAACATCCAACCTAGACCTCCCCTGCCACAACTTGAGACTGTATCCCCTTGTTCTGTTGCTGCTTGCATGGCAGAAGAGACCAACCCCACCTGGCTACACCCTCCCTTCAGGTAGCTGTAAACAGCAATGAGGTCTGCCCTGAGCCTCCTCTTTCCCAGGCTAAACAAGCACAGCTCCATCAGCCTCTCTATGTGTTTTCATGAAGTGTTCCTTTCAGCAACACTCTGGCTTTTGGTGACGTGCAGTGGAGACATGTGCTTAAAGGTCATGAGTGCCTCCCTTTACACTTTGGAAGGTTTAGTCCTGTGCTCTTCACTACTGTTCAGGGTAATGCAATATTGAAATTTTGACCTTCCAGTGAACATCTGTAGCAGGGTGTGTCAATATTAAATAAGCAGTGCAGAATTACTCAAAGGTCAACTTGTTTCTACTTAGGTACTGTTCTAAGGAGCACTACTGTTCTAAGGAGTACTCTCAACTTCACTGCTTTGTACCATCTTTCCTTCTAAAATCTTTTTTTTCTCCTGTTATTTTTGTCATTTATTTCTTATGAGCAGCAATCATTTTTGTCATAATGCTTCACTGCATTTGTTTTCATGAATTTTCCAGTAATATCTTTTCAGAAGATTTGCCTTTTGTATCGACTGTACTTTACACGAGTAAGATGACTGCCCAACACTCAGGTCTGATCAACACAGGTAACCTACAGAAAAAGAGAATCACAGAATCAGTCAGGGTTGGAAGGGACCACAAGGAGCAGCCAGTTCCAACCCCCTTTCCATGGGCAGGGACACCCTACCCTAGAGCAGGCTGCACACAGCCTCAGCCAGCCTGGCCTTAAACACCTCCAGCCATGGGGTCTCAAACATCTCCCTGCGCAACCCATTCCAGCCTCTCACCACTCTCCTGCTCAACAACTTCCTCCTTACCTCCACTCTGAATGTCCCCACCTACAGCTTTGTTCCATTCCCCCCAGTCCTGTCACTACTTGATGGCCTAAAAAGTCCCTCCCCAGCTTTTTTGTAGGCCCCCTTCAGATACTGGAAGGACCTATTTAACCTTGCTGGGAAAAGACTACAGCCTTTCTTTCTCCAAAAATCTCCTCTTTGGCCTATATTCTCAAAAGAATGGTGATGTGATGGTTTGGGTGTTACCCACCCCCCCACACTTAAGAAAATCACCCATATTAGACTCAGCAAAGTCTGGAAATTAGAATGAAACTTTATATTCACATCTGAGCACAAGATCCAAGCAGATATTTACAATATCTATACAGCCATAGATAGACATAGACAAGGTAAAAACGAATACAGAAACACAACAGCCCTCCCAGAAACCAGAGTCCCCAGGAGGGGCTCCCAATCACCCTTCCACCCTCTCCCCACCTCTCTACCTTACACCAGACTTTGCCTTACGTTCAAGGCGAGTTTGGAGAATTGGCCAGGGGGGTTAGGAAGCAGAAGGATTCATTACACAGACAGCAGGTTAGGGAGAGAATGGAGGCAGTCAAAGTCCAAGAGCAACTCTGTTATCTATGTTTATGTTCTCATTTTTATCCATCTCAGCAAGCCTATGAGTGCAGCAGACATCATCATTGTTTTCTTTTCACAGCCTAGCATCTAATTCTTCTCACCAAAATATCCCAGCTAGGCTCAAACCAGCACAATTTATTTTTCCCCTCTTCCAGTAATAAATATTTATAAATGATTGCATTACATAAAAAATTGAAATCTTATCTGACAAAACCTGTGTTTCATTTAATTCTCAAACTAAAAAAAGGAACATGAAGGTTTCTCTAAGATGATGAGGTGAATGAATCATTAAAAAAAGAAGGTGTCATGTGGCCCATGTGGAAGTCACTGATGTTTTACAGAATGTCTCACCTTTTGATATGCCAGATTTTTTTTTTACACTTCAAAAATCTTGTTACAAAAATGTAACTCTGGACAGATTAAAATTCTACAGTTTGACTATCACACAGAATCACAGAATTTCCTAGATTGGAAAAGACCTTCAAGATCATCGAGTCCAATCATCAGTTTCACACTGACAAGTCCTTGACTAAACCAAATTCCTCAGCACAACATCTCATCACTGTGAATCACTATGGTTGGAAAGGACCACCAGGATCAGCCAGTCCAGCCTTCATCCCAGCATCCTTCATCACCAGAGCATAGCCTCAAGCACCACATCCACTCTCCTTTCAAACACCTCCAGGGATGGTGACTCCATCACCTCACGGGGCAGCCTTTTCCAGTGCCTGACCACCTGTTCAGTAAAGAATATCCAACCTAAACCTCTCCTGATGAAACTTGAGGCCATTTCCTCTAATCCTATCATCAGTTATTCAGAAGAAAAGACCAGCTCCAGCCTCACTACAACCTCCTTTTAGGTAGCTGTAGAGGGCAATAAGGTCCCCTCTCAGCCTCCTCTTCTCCAGACTAAACACACCCAGGTACCTCAGCCGCTCCTCACAGGTCCTGTTTGCCAGACCTCTCCCCAGCCTCCTCACCCTCCTCTGCACCTGCTCCAGCACCTCAGTGTCCCTCTTATAATGTAGTGACCAAAATTGGACACAGTACTCGAGGTGTGGCCTCACAAGTGCTGAGTACAGGGGCATGATCACCTCCCTACTCCTGCTGGTCACACCACTTCTGATACAGACTAGGATGCTGGGGGCCTTCTTGGCCACCTGGGCACACTGCTAGCTCATGTTCAGCCAGCTGTCCACAAACACTTTCAGGTCCTTTTCTGCCATGGAACTCTCCAGCCACTCCTCCCCAGCCTGTAGGGCTGCTGGGGGTTGTTGTGGCCAAAGCGCATGACCCAGTACAACCTTTAAGTACTCCACAATAATACAGTGAATCAGAGCAAACAGTAGATTTAGCATATGGTGATGAGAACACTGCAATCAAAGTAGCTAAAACTCAAAGCCAATTATTTTTGATAGAAAGACACTTTAAAAAAATCTATGAACCTATTTTAGATTCTGTTGAAATCCATTATCAACCCTTCATTGGACTTGCATTTACACTGCTTCAGGGATATTCTGCTTTCACTGTCTAGCTACAGACTGCCTTTACTGTTAGTTTTGTTTGCCACTGGTTTCCCATAACAATGGGTGAATACATTTTCAGTACAATCAATCACTGAATGAAGTATAGAGAATGACATTCCTAAAGAACTCTCAGACCTACTTTATTTGTTTGTAATGTAAGAAATATAGAATTTCAGAGCAAACTTATTTACTTGGACCTGAGCAAGGCCTTTGACATCCTGCACCACATCCTGGTCTCCAAACTGGTGACACATGGGTTTGATGGGTGGACCACTAGATGGATAAAGAACTGGCTTGATGGACACACCCAAAGAGTGGCTCTTGATGGCTCCATGTCCAAGCGGAGGCCAGTGACAAGTGTAGTCCCTCAGGGATCAGTCCTGGGAGCAGTCTTCACAGGATCACAGGATAATGGGGGTTGGAAGGGACCCAAGGAGATCATCGAGTTCAATCCCCCTGCCAGAGCAGGACAATACTGACACAGATCACAGAGGAACATATCCAGACAGGCCTTGAAAGTCTACAGAGAAGGAGATTCCACAGCCTCTCTGGGAAGTCTATTCTAGTGCTCTGGGACCCTTACAGTAAAGAAGTTCCCCCTAGTGTTGAGGCAGAACCTCTTTTGCTGCAACTTACACCCATTGCTCCTTGTGCTATCACAGGGAGCAGTGAGCAGATCCTGTCCCTCCCCTCTCCTGGCAGCCTTCAGATACTTACAAACATTTATTAAATTCCCTTTAGGTCTTCTCTTCTCCAGACTAAACAGCCCCAGGTCCCTCAGCCTTTCCTCATAAGCCATGCCCTCCTGTCCCCTAATCATCCTCATAGCCCTCTGTTGGACCCTCTCCAGCAGATCCCTGTCCCTCTTCAACTGGGGAGCCCAAAACTGAACACAGTATTCAAGATGAAGTCTTGCTTAATGTCTTTGTGGATGTCACTGACAGAGGCACAGAGTGCAGCCTCAGCAAGTTTGCTGACCACACCAGGCTGTGTGGTGCAGCAGGCAAGCCAGAGGGCAGGGATCCATCCAGAAGGACCTGGACAGGCCAACCTCATGAGGTTCAACATGAGAAAGTACAAGGTCCTGCATCTGCGTCGAGGCAATGCCAAGCACAAATCCAGGCTAGGCAGTAACTGGGTGGAGAGCAGCCCTGAGGAGAGGGACTGGGGAATTCTTCCTTTTGCCCTTCCTCTCCCGATCCTACTCCAGTTATTACAATGAACCACTTAGACTTCAGCCTAAATTATCCAGACTCCTTCCTATTCACTGAGAAGCTACTGTCAGTTAAGAGAAACACCATGTGAGACTGATGTAGAATAACTAAGTTAGGCTTCTACTTGAATATTTTTCTAGTCATTTCCTTTACCAGTGACAGTAAAGAAGATAAAGAAACTGACCTCCCCTATCTAGAAGAGCTTTTTCAATTTTCTCTATTAAGATGGAACAGAATTGTGACATGAAATGAGGGAATATGAAGCAGAAGAGATTCTTTTTAAAGAACTCTGAAGCATACCCAAAATTTTCATCAATAAGAATTTACAGTGAAAAACATTTAATTTTTTTTATGCCATTATTTTTATTCACCTATTTATTTGGCAGTCAACATTTGCTCAAAAGACCAGTTTTCTTCTGAAATAATTTTGGGCTGATTCACAGAATCAATTTCTTAGATTATAGAAGACCTTCAAGCTCTTTGAGTCCAATCATTAGTTTCACACTGACAAGTCCTTGACTAAACCAAGCACAACATCTAAGCACTGTGAATCACTGTGGTTGGAAAGGACCACCAGCATCATCCAGTGCAACCTTCATCCCAGCATCCTTCATCACCAGACCATAGCCTCAAGCACCACATCCACTCTCCTTTTAAACACCTCCAGGGATGGTGACTCCACCACCTCCCTGGGCAGCCCACTAAACAGATTAAAACATCCAGGATAATTATGTCCATCTACACTGACCCTAATTATAGCACTTCTCAGTAAATTTAATCAGTGGAATAATATCTGCTATCTATAATAGTGAATTGGCTGGTTCCGAAATCCCGCCCACAACTCCATACAAATCAGTTCATTTTGGGGTTCTTCATTCGTTTGGGAAAATCGGTACAGTCATTTAGAAAAATCAGAACAACTGGAAAAGGTTTGGCCACAGAAGTGGCTTTGCCTCACTTACCAATGCGAGGCAGCCCCGAGCCCTAGGGAACGTCTGTGCTGCTCACGGCGCTGGAGCAGGGATTTGGAGCTGGTCCCTTGGCTCCTCTGCGGCACTGTCTGGCACTGCCAACTGTAATCCAGCAGAGGATCAGCGCAGCACAGGATCCAATGCGAGCGAACCCGCCAAAGCCCAAAATGACCCTACACGGCTTCCGCAGGCACAGACCGTGAGGCAGCGCCGGGCAATCCAATGCGAGCGAACCCGCCAGAGTCCAAAGTGACTCTGCACAGGCACAGACCGTGAGGCAGCGCCGGGCAATCCAATGCGAGCGAACCCGCCAAAGTCCGAAGTGACTCTGCACAGGCACAGACCGTGAGGCAGCGCCGGGCAATCCAATGCGAGCGAACCCGCCAGAGTCCGAAGTGACTCTGCACAGGCACAGACCGTGAGGCAGCACAGGGCAATCCAATGCGAGCGAACCCGCCAGAGTCCAAAGTGACTCTGCACAGGCACAGACCGTGAGGCAGCGCCGGGCAATCCAATGCGAGCGAACCCGCCAAAGTCCGAAGTGACTCTGCACAGGCACAGACCGTGAGGCAGCGCCGGGCAATCCAATGCGAGCGAACCCGCCAGAGTCCGAAGTGACTCTGCACAGGCACAGACCGTGAGGCAGCACAGGGCAATCCAATGCGAGCGAACCCGCCAAAGCCCAAGGTGACTCCACACGGCTTCCGCAGGCACAGACCGTGAGGCAACACTGGGCAAAGCCAGGCTGCCCGCGGTGTTCCCGCGAACGGCTCACGGCAGGGGCAGGCCCCTGCGGCAGGCAGTCAGGCTGCGGCGGTCCGAGCGCGGGGGCCGTGCGCTCTCCTCACCGGCCTAACAGACGCTCCTCAAGATCCCTGTCAAGGTCCGGCTCCAGGTCCGACTCAAGGTCTGACTAGACAGTGTGTCCAGTTGCCACGTTTATATGCTAGGGCTACTTGCCCTTCCCCGCTGAAGCCCGCGGGGGTGGGGGGTTGGGTTTCGCGCCTATTTCTTTCCACACCCAAGTCCCTGCCCCACCGGACGTACAGAGGGGGAGAGGAAAACAGTTTGCGCCTCACTGAAACCTCCGATGGGGCAGGGGCTTGGGCGTGCCCTGCCGCAAACAGCCACATTCATTCCGATCACATTTGTGCCTATGCTATGTGGTGCAAGTTACTATCACTCATTTTCTACCTGTAATAGTTTTCAGAGTAAATTAATGCTGATCTAGGTCTCGTCTGTCTCATTTTCAAGACTCCTTTATTCATGCTCTCACTGCCAGTGGACAAAAACCCTCAGCACAAGAACTTTCTTCATTCTGAAACTCAATTAATGAAGTAATTCTCTTTGTTTTATTGCATTAATTTGCAGGTATTATGTCTCAAACTTTACTTTTTTCTTCTATCTGAAGTTCTTTTTTTGATTCTAATATCTTTGGACACAGTGCTGCATTTTGATATGCTTGTGCAATGCTCAGCTGCAGAGAATCTCTGTCCCAAATGAGGCTTGTGAATTCAAAGGCAGAGTCAATATTTACAGCTGTATTATCTTAGTCAGAATAATGGAATATAGGCAAACACATATCTGCAGCATGTACACAGAGAGAAGGGTTCCTATCAATATTTATGCTTTGTCCTTCATTCATCTGTTTATTTACAGGATGAAAAAAAGCAGCTTTGTGAGATAAGCTTTGCTGGTAAGAAACATTTAAAGACTTTGTGTTCAGTTCTGGGCCCCCCAGTTTAGGAGGGACATTGAGATGCTTGAGCATGTCCAGAGAAGGGCGACGAGGCTGGGGAGAGGCCTTGAGCACAGCCCTACGAGGAGAGGCTGAGGGAGCTGGGATTGGTTAGCCTGGAGAAGAGGAGGCTCAGGGGTGACCTTATTGCTGTCTACAACTACCTGAGGGGTGGTTGTGGCCAGGAGGAGGTTGCTCTCTTCTCTCAGGTGGCCAGCACCAGAACAAGAGGACACAGCCTCAAGCTGCACCAGGGGAAATTTAGGCTGGAGGTGAGGAGAAAGTTCTTCCCTGAGAGAGTCATTGGACACTGGAATGGGCTGCCCGGGGAGGTGGTGGAGTCTCCGTCCCTGGGGCAGTTCAAGGCAAGGTTGGACATGGCACTTGGTGCCATGGTCTAGCCTTGAGCTCTGTGGTGAAGGGTTGGACTTGCTGATCTGTGAGGTCTCTTCCAGCCCTGATGATGATGATGATACTGTGACTTCTGACTTAGAGTCCATGGTACTTTTATTTTACTATGTTAAGTAGTGACTTATAAGAGCTAATGTATTAGGAACTTAATATTGCCATCACCACATTGCCTGCATTCTGTCTTTTTAAGGAAAATGTCCTAGTCTTCAGTGTTAATGATGTAGTGGCTTGAACTAGTGTTTCATGTGAATTTTATTTCTATTAGTTCTAACAATAGAGTAAGACCAGTGATTTTGGGCAAAACTTCCCATTTATTGTCATGCTGCTTTCTAACATAGCATCATAGAATGATAGAATCAGTCAGGGTTGGAAGGGTCCACAAGGATCATCTAGTTCCAACCCCCCTGCCATGCACAGGGACACACTACCCTACAGCAGGCTGCACACAGCCTCAGCCAGCCTGGCCTTAAACACCTCCAGCCATGGGGCCTCAACCACCTCCCTGGGCAACCCATTCCAGCCTCTCACCACTCTCATGCTCAACAACTTCCTCCTCACAGCCACTCTGAATGTCCCCACCTCCAGCTTTGCTCCATTCCCCCAAGTCCTGTCACTCCCTGAGAGCCTAAAAAGTCCCTCCCCAGATTTTTTGTAGGTCCCCTTCAGATACTGGAAGGCCACAAGAAGGTCCCCAGGGAGCCTCCTCTTCTCCACACTGCGCAGCCCCAACTCTTTCAGTCTGTGCTCACAGCAGAGCTGCTGCAGCCCTCTGATCATCCTCGTGGCCCTTCTCTGGACATGATCCAGCAGCTCCACATCCCTCTTGTAATGGGGGCTCCAGAACTGGATTCAGTACTCCAGGTGGGGTTTCAGCAGAGCAGAGTAGAGGGGGAGAATCACCTCCCTCAACTTGCTGACCACACTTCTCCTGATGCAGCCTAGGATCTGGTTGGCCCTCTGGGCTGCCACGTACATACTGC
Source organism: Pogoniulus pusillus (assembly GCF_015220805.1). Taxonomy (NCBI): domain Eukaryota; kingdom Metazoa; phylum Chordata; class Aves; order Piciformes; family Lybiidae; genus Pogoniulus; species Pogoniulus pusillus. The sequence continues at coordinate 46,042,165 of NC_087268.1, read as the reverse complement.
TGGCTCATTTCTTCCTTCCAGCCCCTGCCATTATCTTCCATGACTCCAGGAGTGTGGCTGTAGGCTTTGCAGTGAAGACTGAGGTAAAGAAGTCATTGAGAACCTCAGCCTTTTCCATGTCATTTGTGACCACTCCACCTGTTTCTTTTCTGAGGGAGCCCACACCTTCCCTAGTCTTCTTTTTACTGTTAATATACCTGCAGAAATCACTAGTGCTCACTCCCAATTTGTGTGAATTATAATTTTGAGACTAATTTATCTATTATTTTATCTTTAGGAGGAGGTAAATGCATTTAATAATTGTGCTTCTTAAAAGCATCAGATTTACATTTGGATCTATTTTCTAATTCTCTTGGGGTTTGTAGGTGGTGTTCTTAGTCAAAGACAATGAATTACCTAACAGTGAGTACACCTCTACTGTCATACTTCCTCCTCATAATAAAAAACATCATGAGCCTCCAGTGTGATTTTTACATAGTTCATAAGAGAAGCTGGCAGATACCTTTGAGAGGCTGGCTCTGGCCATTGTATTTACACCAGTAATAATACAAAGACCCCAAAACAACAGGTGAAGGCAAATTATGATTTTCAACGAAACCAAGAGCCTTCAGGTCATTAGAATCAAAGAGTCATAGAATCAAGCAGGTAGGAAGAGACCTCCAAGATCATCCAGGCCAACCTAGCACCCAGCCTTGTCCAATCAACCAGACTATGGCACTAAGTCTTTTCTTGAACACCTCCAGGGACAGTGACTCCACCACCTCCCTGGACAGCCCATTCCAATACCAGTCACTCTCTCTGCCAACAACTTCCTCCTAACATCCAGCCTAGACCTGCCCCAGCACAACTTGAGACTGTGTCCCCTTGTTCTGTTGCTGCTTGCCTGGCAGAAGAGACCAACCCCACCTGGCTACAACCTCCCTTCAGGTAGTTGTAGGCAGCAATGCAATCACCTCTGAGCCTCCTCCAGGCTAAACAGCCCTAGCTTCCTCAGCCTCTCCCAGAAAGGGTGAAATCAATCATGTACAGAGAAGTCCTTTCCTTAATTTCATTCCTAAACTCATCTGGGCTCGTATTTCCCAAGGATAGTTGTAGCTTCTCAGGCAGAATGGCAAAAGTTTCCTAGTTTTATAAACATCTCACATTATTTGCAACTGAAGTCTACCTTTTTTGATAAATACTGTCAGTTATACTAACAATATTTGTTCACATCACCTGCCATAATCTCAGTGGGAAAGGTAATAGAGAGAAATCTGAAAAATATTATGACCAACCCATTCTAAAATGTTAGCATAGATTGATATGGGTTTTCTCACATAAAAAAACATAGGAGAAAAGTAATAAAAATGGTGGAGATAACAAAGATGTTGTTCTGAGTTGGTAGCGGCCTAATTATAGACCTATTTACACCTTTATTTTTGCTCTTTTATCTGTGTTTATCCTCTTACATAAAACAGAGCAAGACACTGATGACTGTGCATCCACATTTTTAAGACTATTGCTTTATAAACAAATTTGTCATAGATAGAATGCTTTGGAGATGTTCCAAAAAGATCTAAGGACCCAAGCAATAGGATCTGTCAAAAGCCCAACTTCTGTTCTTATTCTCTGGCCTTCATTGATCTATCACTGTATATGTACTTCCCAGAGTAATTTATTCATGCTGTCTCTTGTACTGAAAAGGCATTCTGGCACCCATTTGTACCTGTAGAGGAGAAGAAATTTTTTTTAAGGGACTTGCAGTTTAATTCAGTTGCAAAACCATGGAAATCTGTACAATTTGAGGTACTAAAATGTCACTGTATGTATTTATTGGTGATCGACAACAGCGACACAACAGACAAAGCTGAAGCTGTAAGCCAAGGACAAAAGCTGTTTATTGCTGTATCCACAGTCTTTTATATCCCATTCTACAAGTTGTGGTAATTCTACAAGTTACAGAGTACAGGATAAAATATTGTTCCTAACAGTCTTATTGGATAACAGGCTGGATGTGAGGAGGAAATTGTTGAACATGAGAGTGATGAGAGCCTGGACTGGGTTGCCCAGGGAGGTGGTTGAGGCCCCATGCCTGGGGGTGTTTAAGGCCAGGCTGGATGAGGCTGTGGGCAGCCTGCTGTAGGGTAGGGTGTCCCTGGGCATGGCAGAGGGGTTGGAACTGGCTGATTCTTGTGGTCCCTTCCAACCATATGATTCTGTGATTCTAACAGTGAGGTAATAGTGAGATGTTAGCTATTTTAACACAGACTTCTTTCAGTTCTTTGTTCTAAGTTACGTCACTTCCGTGCAAATGTGACACACACAAAGTGAGCATACCAATTTACTATGTGTCTATCCTCAGTCTTACTGTGTCAAGGATGCACAAGGGTGTGCTCCAAAGATACATCATTCATCACATTTAACTGACTCCCTTTTTTGGTTCCCACCCTAAAAGGTTCATGCATGACTTCAAGACCTTGGTCCAGAAAGATCAGGGTCACCCTGTTAAGGAGAGGTTTGAATCTGGGTTAGGAGTGAATTTTAATTATGCTGATATAAAAATTATTAAATAGTTTATTAAATATATAAAGGAAATTTCCCCAGACTTATTTACAGTCAACCCAGACAGACTCTACCATGCGGTTGGTGAAACTATTTTTGCAGCTTGCATCTCTGCAGTCAGATTAAATTGAAATGATTTAGGAGAGGCTTTTGGAAAATGTTTATCACTGCAGAGTCTTGCAGCACAAACTGCTGCTGAAAGGTTAAGCATGAACTGTCACAACCTTGAGTAAGGAGAGTTAGGTTACTCACTGGTTAAGAGTCTCAGTGTTTGCAATCCAAAAGCATAAACAGGATGGTGCTGGTGCGGCAGGGCTTTGCTGCTTGTTCAGTTCTAATTGGGCAGGTCCTCTGAGAAGGCCCAGGGACACGAGATGAGTCCTGCGTGGCTCTCAGGAAGTCATCTGAGTGGTCAGCAGCCGCTTGGGCAAAGCAGGATGCAGGTTTGTGGGCTGCAGCAGTCTGGTCGGGTGCTGTGTATGGCAAAGAGTCAGCCCTCGGGCTGGAGCAGCAGACCAGCAGGTCCCAGTGTCACAGCTTGTTTCTAGGCCATTGCTGTGTCATTGCCTAGACTCGACCAGGGTCAAACGGACTCTAGTTCAGCTGAACTCAGGTGGGCAGCTGTATCCCCATGTGGGGCAAGCTGTTTTAGCCCCTTAGCTCAGTGTGGGAGACAGGCAGGGTCATGGTCAACCCCCACTTGGCTACAGCCTCCCTTCAGCTAGTTGTAGAAAGCAATGAGGTCACCCCTGAGCCTCCTCCAGGCTGCACAACTCCAGCTCCCTCAGCCTCTCCTCACAGGGCTGTGCTCAGGGCCCCTCACCAGCTTTGTCACCCTTCTCTGGACACCTTCCAGTATCTCAACATCTCTCTTGAACTGAGGAGCCTAGAACTGGACACAGCACTCAAGGTGTGGCCTGAGCAGTGCTGAGTACAGGGCAAGAATAACCTCCCTTGTCCTACTGGCCACATTGTTCCTGATGCAGGCCAGGATGCCATTGGCTCTCTTGGCCACTTGGGCACACTGCTGGCTCATCTTCAGCTACTCTCTACCAGCATTCCCAGATCCCTTTCTTCCTCTCTGCTTTCCAGCCACTGTCCCCAGCCTGTAGTGCTGCTTGGGGGTTGTTGTGGCCAAAGTGCAGAATCCTGCACTTGGCCTTGTTACATCTCATCCCATTGGCCTCTGCCCACCCATCCCGCCTGGCAAGGCTCCTGCAGGGCTCTCCTCCCCCCCAACAGGTTGACACCTGCTCCTAGCACATGACCTTTTGTGAGCTAGGTAGCTAAATCAACATCTTGGTTAGTGATGTTTATTGTTATAAAGTCTATTGCACTGATAAAACTTAACTATATTTATGAGTAGATCCCACAGCTTATAAGGCACTTTGCATAATGCATATTTATACATGGTCAGTAAGCAAAAATACATAGAAGAACATGACTGGAAGCAATGGACTGTATTTTTCAACAGAATGATGTAGAAATACACTAGTACAGTTTGTGTAACTAGTGAGTGAACAAAGAAAATGCAGCCACAGCATGTGTCCTAGTGAAGTTTCACACTGTATGCTCCTATCTGAAATGAAATTTAAACCATATTGATCCATGAGTGGGATATGGATTTATTATTTTTCATTTAACTTCCGCACAACTAATCCTTGAAAGGATTATCTGAGGGCAAAGCAGCTGTCTTCAGATCCCCTATTACAAGTTCCTTGACCTCTCCTGCTGGAAATGTTTACTTCAACCGGAAATTAAAATCATTAAAAGCAAGTTAATGGATTCAGATTATCTCTCTTAATGTACTATTGAAATTTTAATAAGAGACTTCCAGAAGCTAAAGCCATCAATATTCAAGTTCAGGATAACATAGGGTCTACAGCCAAAATAGATTAAATAGTAGGTTGGTCAAAATGGGACTGCATCATTATCACTGAAATGTAATGTGTGAATATATTAGTGCAAAGTAAGCTGCAGGGATAACCATTAGACACATATAAAAATTGTAAGCCTCTTCTCTTATTTACACCATTATATTTCAAATATTCAGAAAACCAAATGAAGGAATTGGGTTAAGTGAAAAGGAATGGATAGGATTTGGAAAAAACAGAGTGGCTGAGAGCAGACAGGAACAAAGAGACCTGGGAGTACTGGTAGATAGTAGGCTGAAGATGAGCCAACAGAGTGTCCAGGTGTCCAAGAGAGCCAATGGCATCCTGGTCTGGATCAGGAACAGTGTGGCCAGCAGGACAAGGGAGGTTCTTCTTCCCCTGTACTCAGCACTGGTTAGGCCACACCTTGAGTGCTGTGTCCAGTTCTGGGCTCCTCAATTCAAGAGAGATGTTGATGTCTAAATAAATTGTTGCATCAGTACTTTTCAGGCTATATGATTTAAATGGCAGATAGTAGGACCTAGAGATGAATCTGCCTGGGAGTGTTATCAGATTACAAATACTTCAAATTGATTTTAAAGTTCTAATATGATTTCCTCCCTTTATATGAATTGCAAATAAAATACTATTGCAAAAGAACGAGAGAGAAAGAAAAAGAGAGAGAGAGGTTTAGCTAATATTATTACATGTTATCCAAACAGAACTTCTTACAGGTTGATTTTATGGAACAAATCCTATTTTCAGATGAATTAGAATTATTAGCTACTATTCCTCCTTTGCTTCATAATGATCTTGTAAAACATTTCATAACTCTTAACAGAAAATAGCCAGAAACTGTTTCACTCGTTTCGCTTATGTCATGCAACAGTGAAGAGATTGCAGGTTTCATAAACCTCTCAGGAACAATACTAATAATTATGAAAAAGTTTAAATATCTGGCAGAAGTGGGACTTGCAATTAAATGTTACAGACTATGTTTAAAATAACATTTGTTCCACATCTAGTGTGAGCCAAGAGACTCACTGAAGATTGCTTTCTAGATTATTCTTTATTCCCAGTAAATTAAAATAAATTACTTATAATCTTTCTCATGAGTGCCAAGAACTGCATTGAGGAGACAACTTTTTAGGTTGTGATGACTAGTCAGAAGCACAGGCTTTCCAATTGCTGGGTTAACTGGCTGATTCCAACCATCTATAGTATACAAGTATTTATCTGACTATGAACTTCAGCAAATTCCATAAAGGCTGGCACAATGGTCAGCAAACCACTGTAGCCAGGTGGGGTTGGGCTCTTCTGCCAGGCAACCAGCAACAGAACAAGGGGACACAGTCTCAAGTTGTGCCAGGGCAGGTCTAGGCTGGATGTTAGGAGGAAGTTGTTGTCAGAGAGAGTGATTGGCATTGGAATGGGCTGCCCAGGGAGGTGGTGGAGTCACCATCCCTGGAGGTGTTGAAGCAAAGCCTGGCTGAGGCACTTAGTGCCATGGTCTGGTTGACTGGACAGGGCTGGGTGCTAGGTTGGCCTGGATGATCTTGGAGGTCTCTTGCAATCTGGTTGATTCTGTGATTCTGTGATAAGACTCATATGGTTCTTTGTAACATACGGGGTAAAGAGCTGTTTTAAGCACAACACAGTAAATCTGAGAGTGTTCCTTTACACTTTTACTTAATCATAATTAAAACAATATAGGTTTTCTTTATATTTTAACACCCTCTGCAATGTAGTTCTATACTACAGAAGAGTAAGACTTATCTGTAGGGGGTTGTTATATTTATGAATCTGACCCAGGTCCTGAAATATTGCAGCCAGTCATTAGTTATCAGGAAATTACTCCTTCTCATCATATATTACATTATCATAAATTTTTAATCATTATTAATAAAACATTGGTCTTGTGTCTATGCAGGGTATGCTAAGAGACTGGAAATGAGTTGCTTTAAGAAAATGTTAGCATACAGGCATTCTTTTCAACTACCTTCCTTTCTGCAATTCTTTTAACCATGAATCAACAAATCACTCTGATTTGCTCTGCCATGTGTTCCAAAACAAGAAATAAGAGAGGACAAATAAGAACTGTCCCTGGAGGTGTTCAAGATAAGGCTGGATGAGACACTTACTGCCATGGTGTAGTTGACTGGACAGGGCTGGGTGCTAGGTTGGGCTGGATGATCTCAGAGATCTCTTCCAACCTGGTTGATTCTATGATTCAACTACTTCTCTGCTGCAGCTTGATAGATCAGATGACTTTGAGTTCATTCTATTTGTGATGACTGCAATCTCAGGCAAAATTATTTAATAATAATAATAATAATAGCAACACAACTAGTATTGTTGTTATTATTCTCTTTCATTTTTGAAGTGTCCTTGAAATAATGCTAAACTTTCACTTTGGAGAAATGTCTCTGTTCATTTTGGTGTATTGCCTTTTTTTTCTGTAGCAAGCCTGACCAACCTAATTTCCTTTTATGATCAGGTTACCCACCTGATGAATGTGGGGCAGGCTGTGGATGTAGTCTACCTAGACTTCAGCAAAGCCTTTGACACAGTCTGCCACAACAAATTCCTAGCAGAGCTGGCAACTCGTGGCATGGACAGATTCACTCTGATATGGTTCAAAAACTGGCTGGAGGGCTGGGCCCAGAGAGTGGTGATGAATGGTGCCACAGCCAGTTGGCAGCCAATCAGTAGTAGTGCTCCCTCTGGGATCAGTGCTGGGCCCAGTCCTGTTCAATATCTTTATGCCACCAAGCTAGGAACAGGTGTTGATCTGTTGGAAGGTAGGAGAGCCCTGCAGAGGGATGTTAACAGGCTGCATGGGTGGGCAGAGGCCAGTGAAATGAGATTTAAGAAGGCCAAGTGCAGGGTTCTACACTTTGGCCACAACAACCCCAAGCAGCGCTATTCCTCAATTCAAGAGAAATATTGAGACACTGGAACATGTCCAGAAAAGGGCAATGAAGCTGGTGAGGGGCCTGGAACAGAGGGTGAGGAGAGGCTGAGGGAGCTGGGGGTGTGCAGCCTGCAGAAGAGGAGGCTCAGGGCAGACCTCATTTGTGTCTACAACTACCTGAAGGGAGGCTGTAGCCTGGGGCTCTTCTCCCAGGCAACCAGCAACAGAACAAGGGGACACAGTCTCAAGTTGTGCCAGGGGAGGTCTAGGCTGGATGTTAGGAGGAAGTGATTGGCATTGGAATGGGCTGCCCAGGGAGATGGTGGAGTCTCCATCCCTGAAGGATAGCCTGGATGAGGCATTTAGTGCTGAGGTCTGGTTGACTGGACAGGGCTGGGTGCTAGGTTGGACTGGATGATCTTGGAGGTCTCTTCTAACTCAGCTGATTCTGTGATTCTGTAAGTGCATCTTTCACTTGTTAGCAGTGCTTATCAAATTAAGGGTTTAAATGAGGAATGATAATTTTACCTGAAAATACTTGAAACCAACTGCCAAATCTTTTGTTATGATCTTGCAATCACAACTGCTGAGCCATAATCAGCCTACAGCTTTAGCATCAAAATGTATCGTGCTGAGTCATTGCTCAAAGGTGGAAAACATTAACTTAGAGAGTATTGAATAACTTTTCTAAGGGCTGCTTCATTTTTTCTAATATTAGAAGAGTGCTGCTTTCTTTCCTCTGGTTTTACTAATGAATATATTTTGCTGAATAATGCAGTCCTAGCTACAAACTATGCAAATAGTCTGATGGGTTTTTTTATCCCAAAGTAATGCATTGCATCTATGTGCAAGATCAAATGAAGATGACTTTCCTCCCCAGGCTTAATCAAACAGCTCGTCAAGATTCCATTAATGCCTTTACAGAGATGCTCCAAAAAAAAATTAAAACAAATCTAATATATACTTGAAAATGTTTGTTTTTAGAATGGTCTGGAGATAGAATTTTGGGTACAGGAAAGCAAAGAGAATGACTGTCCCGTTTTTGCACAACATGCCTGGAGGAGATTTGAGATGTGGCATTTAGCATCAAAGCAGCATGTGGAAAACAACAGAAGGACAGGAGAAAAATCAAGCTTCTCCTTATGCCTAATTGGTAAGGTAGTCACACAAGAAGTAGAAGATTCAGATTCTGACTCTTTCAATTTTTAAGAAATCTAACAGCCATTTGTGAATTTGCCTTGCATCAGTGTACAGGGTTAACCCTGCAGGGGGAGTAACCTTGAACCTGACCCTAGGTAGTTTTGACCTCTCCCCAGGAGTGGGTCTCAACACTACCAGATGATGGTTAGCCCTTCCTGTCTAAAGATCCATAAAAGCAGGAGGACTTGCTGTTCTTTCTCTGCACTCCCTGCCTCCCTGCTTACCAAGCATCACCATCCTGTTCCTGCTTCTCTGTGTTTTACCACATGGTCATCACTCAAGAGGTGGACAAACCCCTTACCATCAAAATCTGGTTGTATTTACACGGTTTGTGGTTGTTTTCCTTTCCCTATACCTTTGTAACTTCCCTACCTCAGATACCTTTTTAATTTACTGTTAAACTTTTCTTTTTAACTTCCAAATCAAGTGAGATTCATTTATTTGGGTGTGCTTACCCTTTCCTCTCTCTACATCTAATTCCTTTCTTTTGGGAAAGAAGGGGGAAGAGGGAATGGCACTCTAAAAAAATTGTTATTGGTTCTATCAAATATATTTGAGTCTCTGGGAATTTAAATTAGAACTGAGACAGTCAGTGTGTGTTCTCATCAACCCTGCATATCATTCCAAACTAGGCAGACCAATTGTGCTAGTCTGAAGCTAGCTGGAGTGATTTGCCATACTTAGTCCTTTGCATGTAAGAATAACTAACTTGTTTGTTGAGACAACTATTATCAAATATAGAATAGAATAGAATAGAATAGAATAGAATAGAATAGGAGTAGAATAGAATCAACTGGGTTGGAAGAGACTTCCAAGATCATCCAGTCCAACCTAGCACCCAGCCCTGTGCAGTCAACCAGACCATAGAACCATAGAATCATAGAATCATAGAATCAACCAGGTTGGAAGAGACCTCCAAGATCATCCAGTCCAACCTAGCACCCAGCCCTATCCAATCAACCAGACCATGGCACTAAGGGCTTCAGCTAGGCTTTTCTTCAACACCTCCAGGGGCAGCAACTCCACCACGTCCCTGGGCAGTCCATTCCAATGCCAATCACTCTCTCTGCCAACAACTTCCTCCTAACATCCAGCCTAGACCTCCCTTGGCTTAATTAGAGATTGTGTCCCCTTGTTCTTTTGCTGACTGGCTGGGATACTAGTGATAACACTTAGACATATTCCTGAAGTGCAAGATAAATTTTGCCACCTTAAAAAAGGGAAAAACAAAAAAAAAGTGTTCTGAAGTCCATAGAAAAAGATTAAAAATGTTCTTATTACCAAAGCTACTGAAGTCATGCGTGATGTGCACCCACTTTTGGATGCACAATTTGGTTTTCTTGGTTTTGCTTCTTGGTTGGTTGAGTTTGGGGGTTTTCTTGGTTGCTTTTGGGGTTTTTTTTTTTGTTGTTGTTTGTTTTTCAATGTTGTTAATCTTGTAATAATTTACATTTATTAGGAAACATACAGCAAATAGCATGTCTCTATCGTGTAATGAAGTGCAGACACATGGACATTTATTTGATTTTAATGGGCTTTGAAAATCATCTGAATAATATATACTGATCTTCATGATAATATGTTCCACTGTGTAATGCTAACATCCATATTTCATGAATACAATTTATACTGGGGAGAACAATGCCTTTATTTACATTTCCAGCCTTCCAAAGAGAATTATTTGGCTTCTGCCTGCCTTTTATGTCCATTTTCTTCTCTACATTTTTTATGAAACCATTTTTCTCCAAGTGTTTCCTTTCTCCATTTTGAAATTGATATAAAAGGGTTGACTGATGCCTGACTCACTGGAAAACATGGCTATCCTGGCAATTTCATACACATGAAAACTGATAGTAGTTTCAGATGTGTCCCTTATATGTCTCCAAACATCCCTGAAATTTTATCAATAATTACACAGTTCAGGAAATATCTAAAATGAGTAAGAAAATCTCTCTAATACAAAATGTTAAGTATCTTTAATCACAAAGTGAAATTCATGGCTTCTGCAACTATATAATCAGCATATAGTCATGCAATTTGAATCCTATAGTCCAATTTCAGATAATCTCTGTTTACCCAGTACCACTGAAACCATCTCAGTTTACCCAATACCCAATTAGTGATACACACTGGAAAAACTGGAAGGTGAAAACAACATTAATTTTGGGAGAAATAGGTTCAGAGGGCTGCAGCAGCTCTGCTATTAGGACGGGCTGAGAGAATTGGGGCTCTTCAGCCTGGAGAAGAGAAGGATTTGAGGAGACCTTATAGTGGCCTTCCAGTATCTGAAGGGGGCTACAGGAAGGCTGGGGAGGGACTATTGACAAGGTCTTGTAATGACAGGATGAGGGGAAATGGGTTTGAACTGGCAGAGGAGAGATTTAGACTGGATGTTAGGAGGAAGTTTTTTACAGTGAGGGTGGTGAGACACTTGGAAGGGGTTGCCAAGGAGGTTGTGGCTGCTTCCTCCCTAGAGGTGTTTAAGGCCAGGTTGGATGAGGCCTTGAGCAACCTGCTCTAGTGGGAGGTGTCCCTGCCTACAGCAGGGGGTTGGAGCTGGATGATCCTTGGGGTCCCTTCCAACCTAGGCCTTTCTATGATTCTATGATTCTATAATCTTACATTAATTGATTTCCCCTTCATAACATCCCTGGCCTGGATTCACACCAAACAGGGACCTCTGAGATTATGGCTAGGCACAGTTCAAGGGATCTAAGGCATCCAAGACCGTTCCCACTGGATGTTATGGTTGAGTCCATTTCACCATACTCAATCTTGTAACATTATTTGAGGAAGTTTTATTTTCAACATCTCTCTACTACCCTCTTGTTCACTCAGGGATAGCCCCAGTTATCTGTCTCACTCATTGAAGACATCATTTGATGTGTTGCAACACAGCTCTCACAGCTTTTTCATATCTGAACTGAAAATGATCACTATTCAGTGATCACTTTGGTGCCAGATGGGGCTGTAGGTGCTGTCCGTGGCCAACTGCTGTACTGTGTTCAAGGAGTCAGTTTTTACCCATCTTCAGGACCAGACTGCAGTGTCTATTATGTCTCTATAATAGGCATAGGCTGAGTAGCTGTCATGGAGCTCAGCAAGACTTCACTGATGCTTCTTCTTTAGCCAGAAATCATTTTGATAGCGTGTTCACCCTGTTTATACTGCTAAGAAAGCTGCAGTGTGGGTGGAAAGGAGAAAAGGACAAACTCAAATGCAAGGGGCCAAAAACCAGAGAACTGCTGACAGTGCTGAAACAGGAGCAAAAGGAGCAGAAGGGGAGAAAGAACAGAACAGAAAAATGAACCACAAAGGAGGTCTGCTTGAGGTGCCCTTTGAACAGATAAAATGTTGTGAACTGTTAAATATGATGAAGATGTGGGCTGCAGGCATATCAAGTGGGACCCAAAATTAATGGACATTTAAATATTCTTTCTTTAAGCTTCATGTATCTCAGATGGGCATAATAGTATTAGCCTTCCTCAAAGTGGTGTTGTGTGCCAGGAGTGGGGGAATGGAGCAAAGCTGGAGGTGGGGAGATTTGGAGCAGCTGTGAGGAGGAAGTTGTTGAGCATGAGAGTGGTGAGAGGCTGGTCTGGGTTGCCCAGGGAGGTGATTGAGGCCCCATGGCTGGAGGTGTTTAAGGCCAGGCTGGCTGAGGCTGTGGCCAGCCTGATCTCGGGTAGGGTGTCCCTGGGCATGGCAGTGGGGTTGGAACTGGCTGCTCCTTGTGGTCCCTTCCAACCCTGACTGATTTTATGATTCTATGGTTCTATGATTCTAATTCTCTTTGGGTGTATAGCTGAAATAACACAGCAGATCAGTGCAAAAGGAAATAATAATAACACCAACAATCTGTAAGAGCATACAGGAATAAAAATAAAGAAACATTCATTCATAAGCCCATGAGAATGACTCTGAATTCTTTTATATGTGCTCAGCAGCTAATATAACTGAGCCACAACCTTTGTTGTACTCTTTGGGGAAAAAAATCAGCATTATTACTATAGAATAGATGACATTTGATTACATTCTCAGTTTTTGTTGCAGTTCTTGGTCAAATTCTCAGAATGACCAGAACTCAAAGGGAAAAAGAAAATATTCCTAGATATCATCAGTTTTCCACTCAGTTTTCTATTTTCTCCTCATCTCCATGGGGCAATGAATTCAACAACTTCATGATTACTTTGAGATTTGTGAGTTGTGAAGTTTTAGTCTTGCACTGCTTTCATTTTCTCCTTGCCATTTAGGGGAATAGTAAGCTAACCATTTATCCCATTTATTTGCCAAAATAACCTTTAAAGTTATGTTCCCTCAAATTGAAGACAGATAGTTGTAAGTTACAATGAAAGAACCTGATTAGGGTTTCTCAGCATCCATCATGACATAGCACTGTCTTGAACAGTCAGTGAAAATGATGTGTTAGGGAATTTTCAGCTAGGAAAGCAGGGGAGGGTGTACCAGACTGCTTCTTCATGAAAGAAAGGCTTTGTCCAGCATGCTAAAAATGAGCTACTTGTTGGTGAGCACAGCTGACACCAGTCCAGAGTCTTCAGACCTCATTTTCTTTGCTTTTATTTGTCTCAGAAACTGAATAATATTTCTAACTGATGTAAAGACATGTATATAACATTTTTCTTCTGTCAAAAAGAACAACAAGGAAAAGAATATTAAGAGAGAATAGCATTTTGTAGCTCATTTACAAAGAGAAGGAGAAGTCTCTTAATTCTAGCTCATTAGAAATGCTAAACCAGAATCGACACATTGTAGTCCTGATTTTAGAGGATAGTCAAATATTAAAGCTGGAATTTGAAGCTTATGATCCTTCATAGTTCATTATTGTGGTGGTTTGGGTGTTACTCATACCACGCTCTTAAGAAAATCACCCAGACTAGACTCAGCCGAGCTGGAAATGGAATGGAGCTTTATATTTACAGCTGAGCACAATATACAGGCAGATAGACAGACACAGACAAGTTAAAAAGGTAATGCAGAAACACAACAGCCCTCCCAGAAACCAGAGTCCCCAGGAGGGGCTCCCAACCACCCTGCCACCTTCTTCCCACCCCTCTACCTTACCCCAGACTTTGCCTTGCGTTCAAGGTGAGTTTGGAGAGTCGGCAGTCTCAGCACGATGTCATGCTGGCTATGCAGGCTGATCACATGGAAGCATTTAGAGCCTGTTCTTGGTAGACTAGCTCAGCTAGCTCTAGTCCTGCTCCTAGCTTGGTGTCATCTGCAAGCTTACTGATGACAGACTCGATCCCCTGTTTCATCCTCTGCTCTGCCCTGCTGAGACCTCATCTTGAATACTGCCTTCAGTTTTGGGGTGCCCAGTTTCAGAGGCACAGGGATCTGCTGCAGAGGGTCCAGTGGAGGGCTAGGAGGAGGATGAGGGGACTGGGGGGCATGGCTGATGAGGAGAGGCTGAGGGACCTGGAGCTGCTTAGTCTGGAAAAGAGAAGACTTAGAGGGGATTTGGTACATGTTTATAAATATCTGAGGGCTGGACAGAATGAGTGGAACAGGCTCTGCTCACTGCTCCCTGGGATAGGACAAGGAGCAATGGGTGTAAGTTGCAGCACAAGAGGTTCCACCTCAACACAAGGAGGAACTTCTTTACTGTAAGGGTCACAGAGCACTGGCACAGGCTGCCCAGAGAGGTTGTGGAGTCTCCTTCTCTGGAGCCTTTCAAGGCCTGTCTGGATGTGTTCCTCTGTGATCTGTGTTAGGTAGGATTGTCCTGCTCTGGCAAGGGGTTGGACTCAATGATCATCTTGGGTCCCTTCCAACCCCTAACATCCTGTGATCCCTTGATCATAGAATCAGCCAGATTGGAAGAGATCTCCAAGATCATCCAGTTCAACCTATTACCCAGCCCTATCCAGTCATCTCACAAGGTCTTAGGATTTTTCTTCTTCATAGCAATGGCTTGGATTTTAAAAGCATGACAAACTTTTCCCTGTACTGTAATCATCTTTCATTATTTCTAATGCTTTTAGCTTCTTTATTTACACCTTACTTTAACAGACTTCCTGTCTGTAACATCATCTTCACTCCTCCACAGATTTCTTGTACTAGAAGCACTCTGTTGAAGTGTGCAATTCTAAAACAAAATCCCATCCAGGTTAAGAAAGGCATAAGGCCCTGGGCTGCAACTCAGGCTTGATCCAGATGTCCAAGTCCAAGAAAAAACTCCAGGCTCAGGAAAATCTATTTTAGCTCACCGTGGTAGAATTCTTCCTATCTAATGTTATATATCAACACTTTAAATGTCTTTTCTTGGTCAGGTGAATCCTACTACCATTGCTTCTGCCTCTTTAATCTCTATGTGGCACAAAATAATACTGAAGTGACCCAATTCTCCTTCAATCCTCCTCTCCTCTGGTAACATCACAGTCAGAATTCCCATTTCCCATGGTAAAAAACACATATCCTGAGTAAAAATTACACATGGCATCAAGTGAGCCTTTAATTGTGAAGATGTTCCTTTGGACAATTAGGTATCTACAAGACTAGACAGTGAAGATTGTCCAGGCATTCTACATAAAGCTGTAACCACAAAAATCATACCTGAAATGCCAAAAGGACTTTCTTTTCAGTTTATCCAAATCACACATCCCAGCATTTCCCACATCCTTTAATACACAATTTCACTTCACAAAATGCAAATCTCTAGCTGTTTCTTCTCCTTATTCCCTTTCTTTATGCATTTTGCTTCACAGCTCTACCTGGTGTCTTGGTTCATATTTTTCTCTACCTAAGCAAATCACTCTCTGCCTGAATTCCCTCTTTTTGACTGTTCCATTTATTCTTTGCTATTTCTTTGCTCTGAACAGTTTGATATTTCACTACATCAAAACTTCATTACTCTGAATGCCACAATTTAGGTCACCTATAGAGAATAAAACCACATTTTTTTCCTGCTCTATACATTGCTGAACTATATTATGAACAACTTTTATTATTCTTGCTCCAGAGCTATAATGTCCTTGTAAAATAATGAATATGGAAACAATTAAGCCACAGTATTGTATATGTCCCAAACATAACCAAACCCTTGCTTGTAAATAATGACTCATCTAATTAGCATTACGTTATGATTTATTTAATTAGTGTTACATATTATTTGCCATTGGAATGGGCTGCCCAGGGAGGTGGTGCAGTCACTGTCCCTGGAGGTGTTCAAGCAAAGCCTGGCTGAGGCACTTAGTGCCATGGTCTGGTTGATTGGCCAGGGCTGGGTGACAGGTTGGACTGGATGTGCTTGGAGGTCTCTTCCAACCTGCTTTATTCTATGATTCTGTGATATTTGTGTTTGTCTGTCCTATGATTCTGTTTACATTTTCACTTACAGCCACAAACTCAATTTACAGTTTCAACATTTTTCTTTGCTATAACTGCTTGATTTTTGGTGACTATGGCACAGTATATGGATTTTATGTAATTCAGACAAGATTATACTTTGTTCACTTACCTAATCAGACTGTGTTCTTCAGCATGTGTTAGTAGAGTTTTTCCAAAGACCCAAATCTTGATTGCTTTTATTGTCCTGAGACTTATTCTTCATCTCTTTATACTCATGAGAAGAGTCAAGAACTGGCAGGAGGGCTGGGTCCAGGGAGTGGTGGTGAATGGTGCCACATCCAGTTGGCAGTTGTCACCAGTGGTGTGCCCCAAGGATCAGTGCTGGGCCCAGTCCTGTTCAATATCTTTATTGATGATCTAGATGAGGGGATTGAGTCCAGCATCAGTAAGTTTGCAGAGGACACCAAGCTAGGAGCAGCTGTGGAGCTGTTGCAGGATAGGAAAGCCATGCAGATGTTTCCAGAAAGGACAACAAAGCTGGTGAGAGGTCTGGACCACAGCCCTGTGAGGAGAGACTGAGGGAGATGGGGGTGTTTAAGCTGGGGAAGGGGAGGCTCAGAGCTGACCTCATTGCTGTCTACAACTACCTCAAGGGAGGCTGTAGCCAGGTGGGGTTGGTCTCTTCTGCCAGGCAAGCAGCAACAGAACAAGGGGACACAGTCTCAAGCTGTGCCAGGGGAGGTCTAGGCTGGATGTTAGGAGGAAGTTGTTGGCAGAGAAAATGATTGGCATTGGAATGGGCTGCCCAGGGAGGTGGTGGAGTCACTGTGCCTGGAGGTGTTCAAGCCAAGCCTGGCTGAGACACTTAGTGCCATGGTCTGGTTGATTGGGCAGGGCTGGGTGCTAGGTTGGACTGGCTGATCTTGGAGGTCTCTTCCAACCTGGTTGATTCTATGATACTATGGTTTTACAAAACCATGTAAGTTTGGTGCAATTCTATAACCTTTTTTGGTTTGTACCTTTCAAAATTAGACTAGATACACACATTTATATATATAAAAAATTGCTTTTAGGAAAAAAAATTATTAAAAAAAATTAAAATATAATCTGGACTTCTCCTGGTAAAGGAAAACATACCTAAATTGCTCATTTAAAGTCACCACAGACATGTGGCCTCACATGGCTTCACCAAGGGCAAATCCTGCCTGACAAACCTGGTGGCCTTCTAGGAACAGGTCACAACATTAATAGATGAGGGGTGAGCAACTGATGGCATTGACCTGGACCTAAGCAAGGCCTTTGGCACTGTCCCACACCACATCCTGGTCTCCAGGCTGGTGGCACATGGGTTTGATCGGTGGAGCATGAGATGAATAAAGAACTGGCTTGATGGCTGCACCCACAGAGTGGCTTCAGTATCTTTGTGGGTGCCATGGACAGAGGCAATCAGTGCAGCCTAAGCAAGTTTGCTGATGACACCAAGCTGTGTGATGCAGCAGACAGGCTGGAGGGCAAGGATCCATCCAGAAGGACCTGGACAGGCTGGAGAGGAGGGAACAAGCCAACTTCAGGAGGATCAACAAGACCAAGTGCAGTGTCCTGCATCGGGGTCAAGGCAATGCCAAGCACAAATCCAGGCTTGGCAGGAGAGCAACCCTGAGGAGAGGGACTTGAGGGTGCTGGTAGATGAGAAGCCGAACATGAGCCAGCAGTGTGCACCTGCATCCCAGAGGGCCAACCAGAACCTGGGTGGCATCAGGAGAGGTGTGGTCAACAGGTGGAGGGAGGTGATTCTCCCCCTCTACTGTGCTCTGGTGGGACCCCACCTGGAGTACTGCATCCAGTTCTGGAGCTCCTATGACAAGAGGGATGTGGAGATGCTGGAGTGTATCCAGAGCAGGGCCACAAGGATGCTAAGAAGGCTGCAGCAGCTCTGCTGTGAGGACAGACTGAAAGAGTTAAGACTGTTGAAAATGGAGAAGAGGAGGCTCCCAGGTGACCTTCTTGTGGCCTGCCAGGATCTGAAGGGGGTGTCCAAAAAAGCTGGGGAGTGACTTCTGAGGCAGTCAGGAAGTGCCAGGACTGGGGGGAATGGAGCAAAGCTGGAGGTGGAGAGATTCAGAGTGGAGGTGAGGAGGAAGTTGTTGAGCATGAGAGTGGTGAGAAGCTGGAATGGGTTTCCCAGGGAGGTGGTTGAGGCCCCATGGCTGGAGGTGTTTCAGGCCAGGCTGGCTGAGGCTGTGTGCAGCCTGATCTCGGGTAGGGTGTCCCTGGCCATGGCAGCGGGGTTGGAATTAGATGATCCTTGTGGTCCCTTCCAACCCTGACTGATCCTATGATTCTGTGCTATTTGCACCCAGGTATGCACTCATGCAGTGAAAAAAAACACCACCACAATGCCAGAAATCAATATTTTTTTCAGGTAACAATGAAGCTTTTCTAAAACAATGCATACTTGACCAACGGACATCTCCTTTTTCCCTTTGATTTTCTCATTTCAGTAACCTATATTTTCTCAACTTCCATGAAGTACTATTTCTGAGGGAAGAATGAAGCAATGAAGGCAGGCATGGTAGAAAGGGAGAAAGCAAAGCTATGTTTAATCCACTTTTTTTTTTTTTTTCTCAAACATCTAGGAATGATTTTGAGAATCAGAGCTTCTGCTTATACAGACCATGGTGTGCATGTGTGCTTGGCTGCATTATCCATCACTCTAGTTTGCCAGGTCCCCTTTCTCATTACTTCACAATCCCCTTATACCCAGTTCTGCACAGTCAATCAATCATTCATTAGGGACTTTTCTTATTTCATTTCAAGTGTGTTGTTTTCCTGCTCATTATTGCACCAGTCATGCTATCAGAGCAGAGTAGAATATCAGGGTGATAAGGGCACCAAAGACAATCTGGTAGAAGCACAGGCCAGAAAAGATGCAGCACCCTGTCCAACTGCATCTTAGAATCATAGAATCAACCAGGTTGGAAGAGACCTCCAAGATCATCCAGTCCAACCTAGCACCCAGCCCTGCCCAATCAACCAGACCATGGCACTAAGTGCCTCAGCCAGGCTTGGCTTCAACA
The DNA here is from genome assembly GCF_015220805.1 of Pogoniulus pusillus. Lineage (NCBI taxonomy): Eukaryota > Metazoa > Chordata > Aves > Piciformes > Lybiidae > Pogoniulus > Pogoniulus pusillus. The sequence continues at coordinate 46,023,248 of NC_087268.1, read as the reverse complement.
CCTCCAGGGATGGTGACTCCACCACCTCCCTGGGCAGCCCATTCCAATGCCAATCACTCTCTCTGCCAACAACTTCCTCCTAACATCCAGCCTAGACCTGCCCTGGCACAGCTTGAGACTGTGTCCCCTTGTTCTCTTGCTCCTTGCCTGGCAGAAGAGAGCCCAACCCCACCTGGCTACAGACTCCCTTCAGGTAGCTGCAGACAGCAATGAGCTCTGCCCTGAGCCTCCTCTTCTGCAGGCTGCACACCCCCAGCTCCCTCAGCCTCTCCTCACAGGGCTTGTGTAAATCTGTCACTTCAGGGTTTCCTTTCATATTAAAATTCTAACCTTCTTGCTAGCTTTGCATAGCTGTAAAAACATTTGCCAATTTACTTCCCCTAATAGCCTGCAGCTCTCCAGCTCTGTTCAGAAACCACCTGATTTCAACGTTCTCAGCTCCTAAAACAACTATGCTGTGTCAACCAAGGTATTTTTAGCATCCTTTCCTTCATCCTCAGTATTAATGTCCAGAATTCTTGTCATCCAGTCCTGCTGCTTTGTTTTACTATTAATTTCCACATTTCTACCTGGTTTATAACATCTCAGCCATTTTCCTCGAGCACCTTTGTTCCTGTCACACACTTCAGTTCAGGTAATGCACTGCTTAAAAAGTATGCAAGAATACTCAGTATCAGTTTGACAATTTTAGTTTGCAGATTGTCTCTTTTCCTTGTTTTGTTTTGTTTTTGATTGCTGGGTGGGGATATTGTTTGGCTTTGTATTTTTCGTGGTTCTTTTAGTTGGTTCTTTGGTTTGGTCTTTTTTTAACTGCAGATATTTAACTATTCTCTGTATCACCCAAGCTGATCTTACCCTCATCTTTTCATACAATCATAGTATCATAGAATCAATCAGGTTGGAAGAGACCTCCAAACTCATCCAGTCCAACCTAGCACCCAGCCCTGGCCAATCAACCAGACCATGGCACTAAGTGCCTCATCCAGGCTTGGCTTCAACACCTCCAGGGATGGTGACTCCACCACCTCCCTGGGCAGCCCATTCTTATGCCAATTACTCTCTCTGCCAACAACTTCCTCCTAACATCCAACCTAGACCTCCCCTGGCACGACTTGAGACTGTGTCCTCTTCTTCCATTGCTGCTTGCCTGGCAGAAGAGCCCAACCCCCACCTGGCTACAGACTCCCTTCAGGGAGTTGTAGACAGCAATGAGCTCTGCCCTGAGCCTCCTCTTCTGCAGGCTGCACACCCCCAGCTCCCTCAGCCTCTCCTCATAGGGTTTGTGTTCCAGGCCCTTCACCAGCCTTGTTGCCCTTCTCTGGACACCTTCCAGAACCTCAACACCTCTCTTGAATCACCTCTCTTTTATTCATCTCTCCCATACATTTATTATTTTCTATGAATAATAGTAAATTTCAATTTAAGAGGGTAGAATAATCACCTCTCTCATACTTTAATTTTTCCTCTAAACTGTATTACATTTCAATTAATACTTCCAAATTAGCTGAATTCTATGAAAGCATATCTCTCTATGCTTGGTCTCATAACCTTGCAAATGAAGTGAACCTATTTAAATGTTGTACTAAGGCAGCTACACGAGTCTTAAAGTATTAAATATGTTTTTCCTGAGCTTGCTTGTTACATTTACAACTTTTTACGTCTACAACTACCTGAAGGGAGGCTGTAGCTCGGTGAGGATTGGTCTCTTCTGCCAGGCAACTAGCAAGAGAACAAGGGAAGACAGTCTTCAGCTGTGCTGGGGGAGGTCTAGGCTGGATGTTAGGAGGAAGTTGTTGGCAGAGAGAGTGATTGGCATTGGAATGGGCTGCCCAGGGAGGTGGTAGAGTCACTGTCCCTGGAGGTGTTCAAGCAAAGCCTGGCTGAGGCACTTAGTGCCATGGTCTGGTTGACTGGACAGGGCTGGGTGCTAGGTTGGACTGGATGATGTTGGAGATCTCTTCCATCCTGGTTGATTCTATGATTTATAAGGCATGAATTAAAAATGTTTGTTGCTGAGGGGTACTCAGTTCAGTGCTCATTTGAATTTGTTTGCATCCAATATTTGGATGCAGAAGAGCATGCTTCTATTTTAGAAATTTAATTTCATTAAAGATTGTCCCTTCAAACCTTTCCTGAATGATGGATATTCAAGGGTAAACACTATCAAATCTGTAGCCATAGCTGACTGCACTTTAGTAATATATTTCCTGAATTCTTTATGATAATGTAATGAACTACAACGTAGCTGAAATTCAAGATGTAGAAGTTGTCTTCTTGTCAACAGAAAGCATATCCAGATTGAAACAGCTAAACTTTTCTAAAGATGAATATGATTTTATGGATAGGAGATAGACATTTTGATTAACTGTACAGAGCTTAGAAGTTTGACATAAATAACAAATGAAGCACTTAGCGTTTCCTTCTTGGTGTTCAACTGTACAGAATAAACAAGAACCATAATATAATTTTGTAGAATCATAGAATCAGCCAGGTTGGAAGAGACCTCCAAGATCATCCAGTCCAACCTAGCACCCAGCCCTAGCCAGTCAACTAGACCATGGCACTAAGTGCCTCAGCCAGGCTTTGCTTTAACACCTCCAGGGATGGTGACTCCACCACCTCCCTGGGCAGCCCATTCCAATGCCAATCACTCTCTCTGCCAACAACTTCCTCCTCACATCCAGACTAGACCTCCCCTGGTACAACGTGAGACTGCGTCCCCTTGTTCTTTTGGTGATTGCCTGGCTGAAGACACCAACCCCTACCTGGCTACAGCCTCCCTTCAGGTAGCTGTAGACAGCAGTGAGGTCTGCCCTGAGCCTCCTCTTCTGCAGGCTGCACACCCCCAGCTCTCTCAGCCTCTCCTCACAGGGCAGTGCTCCAGGCCCCTCACCAGCCTTGCTGCCCTTCTCTGGACACGTTCTAGTGTCTCAACATCTCTCTTGAATTGAGGAGCCTTTATGATCCCTTAATTTTATATTTTTTCAGCAAAATCTGTATGTAAGACTGAGCTGGTCCCAGGAATATATCTGTGAACATCTATCACCTGCTTTTCCACTCTCCTTATTTTATAAAGCTGAATGACTGGACCTAAAATATACCTTAATTAAATTTTTATTATCTCTTTTACCTTCAGAATAGCATCAGGAGCTGCAAGTTTTAATGGATAGAGTCTAAGTAGTTGTATCTCTCAGATTAAACAGGTGTACTTAGAAAATGCACACTTATTAGAAGGTTGTTGTGCATCTTCATAGTTGTGAAAAAATGTGAGATGTGTTCACTTTGGACATTTCCAGGTCCTGCTTCCCTTTTGTAGATATTGCTGGGTGACAGAATCACAGAATCATGGAATGAGATGAATTTTCTCAAGCACATTTAGGAACATAAAATTTTCTACCTGTGCAGCCAGCTTTCTAGGCCAGTGCTCATGACAGCACCAGATATATGGCAGTAGCTTAGCTGTATATTTGTGACCTATTAAGAAATAAAAGGAACTCCAAGAGTACATCAGAATTAAAACCAGGAAAGGATTAATGGCAGCTGGATAGCTCACTGGATGAGTCTTAAATGCTTATTTGAATCTAAATGATGACTGACCGGTTCTAGTGGGAGGTGCCCCTGACTATGGGGGAGGTGAACCTGGATGGTCTTTGAGGTCTCTCCCAACCTAAACCATTCTATGATAAACATGCTGAACAGAGTCAGAAATCTGCAATTACTTTTGAAATATTATATTTCATTTTATGTGATTCACATAGATACACAAGAGCAGTGTGGCCAGCAGGACAAGGGAGGTTATTCTGCCCTTGTACTCAGCACTGGTCAGGCCACACCTTGAGCCCTGTGTCCAGTTCTGGGCCCCTGAAATCAAGAGAGAAGTTGAGGTGCTGGAAGGTGTCCAGAGAAGGGCAACAAAGCTGGTGAGGGGCCTGGAACACAAACCCTATGAGGAGAGGCTGAGGGAGCTGAGGGTGTGCAGCCTGCAGAAGAGGAGGCTCAGGGCACAGCTCATTGCTGTCTACGACTACCTGCAGGGAGTCTGTAGCCAGGTGGGGTTGGGCTCTTCTGCCAGGCAAGCAGCAACAGAACAAGGAGACACAGTCTCAAGTTGTGCCAGGGGAGGTCTAGGCTGGATGTGAGGAGGAAGTTGTTGTCAGAGAGAGTGATTGGCATTGGAATGGGCTGCCCAGGGAGGTGGTGGAGTTGCCATCCCTGTAGGTCTTCAAGCAAAGCCTGGCTGAGGCACTTAGTGCCATGGTCTCGTTGACTGGCAAGGGCTGGGTTCTAGGTTGGCCTGGATGATCTTGGAGGTCTCTTCCAACCCGGCTGATTCTATAATTCTATGATATAAAACTAAGTATCTCTGGTACTCCATTGTTCCGAAGGTCATTGTGATCAGAGAGGTTGAATTGCAAGTGCTTAAAATTAGAATCCTAAAATCCTAATTAGACCTCTAAATATATGTTCTTATTTTGAAATAGTTCACAACCCTGCCTTTCCAATTTAAATGTCATTCCTGCACTGTCTACTTATAGAAAGATTGTGGTCCTTTTGTACCACTACATCAGAAGAAATTTATTCCAGGATGGCCAAGGATTTGCCCTGATTTTAAACAAGCAGTAGTTAGAGATAAATTTTACTTTACTGAAATATGATATTTTGATTTCATGTTTTGTGGAAGGATTTGTCCCCTTGAAGGTGCTGTCAACTTGCCATTTTTCATAGAGTGGGAAAGCATTTCAAGAAGTTAGAGGATGGTGGAGTGGTATAGCCCGGAGAAGAGAAGGCTCAGGGCAGACCTCATTGCTGTCTGCAACTACCTGAAGGGAGGCTGTAGCCAGGTGGGGTTGGTCCCTTCTGCCAGGCAAACAGCAACAGAACAAGGGGACACAGTCTCAAGTTATGCCAGGGAGGTCTAGGCTGGATGTTAGGAGGAAGTTGTTAGCAGAGAGAGTGATTGGCATTGGAATGGGCTGCCCAGGGAGGTGGTGGAGTCATCATCCCTGGAGGTGTTGAAGCAAAGCCTGGCTGAGGCACTTAGTGCCATGTTCTGGTTGACTGGACAGGGCTGGGTGCTAGGTTGGCCTGGATGATCTTGGAGGTCTCTTCCAACCTGTTTGATTCTATGATTCTATGAAAAATACACTTGATAATTCCTCCAAGTTAGAAACTACAAGATCAAAACAATGTGTTACTGTGATACTGTGATACAGTGAAATGTGGAAGAAGTTCTTCTCAAAGAGAGTGATTGGCATTGGAATGGGCTGCCCAGGGAGGTGGTGGAGTTGCCATCCCTAGAGGTGTTCAAGAAAAGACTGGAGGAGGCACTTAGTGCCATGGTCTGGTTGAGTGGATAGGGCTGGGTGCTAGGTTGGACTGGATGATCTTGAAAGTCTCTTCCAATCTGATTGATTATGATGCTGTGATTCTGTAAATGAACTGGCAAGCCATGGTGTGTTCAGATATCTGATTTAAGATGCTTTCACTCTAAATTCCTTTCCAGGTTCACAAAGAGTGCACACATATTTGTCACTGTGACAAAGGCACTGTTGTGCAATATGCATTTTAAACTGTGCTTAGTGAACAAAAAAATCTGTATGAATTGCCTCAGCACAAGCTGCTCTTGCTGTTTATGACTAGTAGGACATTTATGTTCATATGCTGGATGTGCCTTCATGGGAAATAAAGATCCTTTGGATAGCAGTGTGTCACAGCCTCTGAAATTAGTGTACCATTCCTCCAGTTTTCTGCATGCACACCCCCCCCCCCCCCCCCCCAAATATACTACCGAAAGATATAAAGATATTTGTTTGCTGTCTACAAGTAAGTTGCAGTGATTTTGGATGTATAATTGTTGCTCTCTTCTCTCAGACGGCCAGCGCCAGAACAAGAGGACACAGCCTCAAGCTACACCAGGGGAAATTTAGGCTGGAGGTGAGGAGAAAGTTCTTCACTGAGAGAGTCATTGGACACTGGAATGGGCTGCCCGGGGAGGTGGTGGAGTCGCCGTCCCTGGGGCTGTTCAAGGCAGGATTGGACGTGGCACTTGGTGCCATGGTCTAGCCTTGAGCTCTGTGGTAAAGGGTTGGACTTGATGATCTATGAGGTCTCTTCCAACCTTGGTGATACTGTGATACTGTGATAACTGAATGTTCCAGCAGAGAACAGGAATTGGGAAATAATAATTATTTTATTACCGCTGAGGTTTCTGCTGAATATCAAAGGAAACATAAATATTGATGGGGAGTTAGGTTATCCTTTCTAAGAGCACAGCTATACTCATTTAAAGAAAATAGAAAGCAGAGTCTCATGCTTAAATGAGTAGACTAGCCTCACTGTGCTACAGCAACTTGTGAAAACATGTCCTTATACTTCTCTTGTGAAAGCAGTAAAAATCCTGTAGGATCTTTCAAACTCTCTAAGATTCTATAGTAAAGTTACATTCTGAAATGAAGGTGTACTCTGGTCTTGTCTCTCTCTCTCCTTCCCAACATTGGCTTGGGTTGATAAAATTCAGTTTCTGAGTCAGTGACATGACTAGCACTTATTTCAGAGACAGCTCAGGTCTTTTAATTTCAACTTATTAAAATTGATTTGGGTTCCATTTATGTAATTGGGAACAGGATCTTTGCCAGCAAAATTAAACTCTTTTGACCATTTGGATAAGGAAGTTGTGTGCAGTCATCTATATTTTATTTGCACTGTGGCAGAACTGCCTGAGACTGAATGATTCTCTTCTTCCCCATTAAATCAATTCCATTATGATTCAGAGCCAGAAGAAAATGCAGTCCCCCAAAGTCTTGTGCAATTCACATTTATAGGTGTTGAAATATATATATATATGCAGTCTGAGAGTGAATATTTATTCACTTGAATATTCCAGGTTCTTAGGTGTTTAAGAAAAGAGTGTCTGTGGTGATTGAGGCTAGGGTCTAGTGATGAAGGATGCTGGGATGAAGATTGGGCTGGATGATGCTGGTGGTCCTTTGCAACCATAGTGATTCATAGTGCTTATATGTTGTGCTGAGGGATTTGGTATAGTCAAGGACTTGTCAGTGTGAAACTAATGATTGGACTCAATGAGCTTGAAGGTCTCTTCCAATCTAAGAAATTCTGTGATTCTGTGCACAGAGGCTTGATTGGCAACATGAGAAAAAGCTGCAGTCTTGACAGTAGTGAGCAGAGTGGCTGCCTCCAGCATTGGGAGCTGCTGGAGTTAAACATGCTAGAAATCTTCTCCAATGTTCTGTCTTAGCTAACCACGTATGTCTTCTGTGCAAGTCCACCCTAGAGACTGCTCCCATTTACCTCATTGTTCTTCCCTGGTGGTTCAGGCAGAAAATGAAGTGTCAGCCAAATGCTATTTAAGCTGTGTCTAGCATAGAGATGTAAGAAAGACTCTGCCAGCTGATGGTGCTCTGCTACCCCATGGCCACTCACCCCTTGCACTGAGTAAGGGCAGCTGCCATGCACTTTAGCCAGACTTATCCAAGAGAAGCAACAGCAAAGTGTTTTGGCCTGGTATGGGGCAGAAATAGCACAGGAAGTTTTGCAGCTTCTGTTGGGACACCAAGAACCTCAACTCTGGATGTAGTTCAAGTGCTGGTGATAGAATAGCTGATGTGCTTTTATGAAATCTTGATACTCAACTGAGATGTTACTTCAGGTAGTGACCTATAGTGCAATCGAGCCTGTGACAATCAAGACAATCAATGCTTAAAGTCATATCTAGATTTTGTGGACAGTGAAAAGATATTTGTGGATTTCTAATTGTTTTCCCTTATTTGTTGTATCATAACTAATTGTCAAAGGATATGGGAGGGAGGTAGGGAGGTAGTGAGGAAGGAAAGGAGGGAGGGAGGGAGGGAGGGAGGGAGGAAGGAAGGAGGGAAGGGAGGGAGGAAGGAGGGAAGGGAGGGAGGAAGGAAGGAAAGAAGGAAGGGAGGGAGGAAGGAAGGAGAGAAAGGAGGTAGGGAGGGAGGGAAGAAGGAAATGGGCAGGAGGGAGAGAAGAAGGAAGGAAGTGGGAGTGAGGAAGGAATGAAGAAAGGAAGGGAGGGAAAGAGAAAGGGAGAGAGGGTGAGAGGAAGGAAGGAAGGAAGGAAGGAAGGAAGGAAGGAAGGAAGGAAGGAAGGAAGGAAGGAAGGAAATGGAAGGAAGGGATGGAGGAAGAAAGGAAAGGAGGGAGAGAAGAAGGAAAGAAGGAAATGGGAGGAAGGGAGGGAGGAAGGGAGGGGGGGAGAGTAGAAGGAAGGAAGGAAATGGAAGGAAGGGAGAAAGGAAAGATGAAAGAGAGGGAGGGAGAAAGGGAAGGAGGGAGGGAAGAAGGAAGGAAGGAAGGAAGGAAGGAAGGAAGGAAGGAAGGAAGGAAGGAAGGAAGGAAGGAAGGAAGGAAGGAAGGAAGGAAGGAAGGAAGGAAGGAAGGAAGGAAGGAAATGGAAGGGAGGGAGAGAAGAAGGAAAGAAATGGAAGGGAGGGAGGGAGGGAGAGAGAGAAGAAGAGAGGGAGGAAGGGAAGGATATGGCAAAAATGTCAAAATAGGATATTAATGTAATCATCAGAAGCCAATCAAGGTTAATTGTGTTCCTCTTAAACACTTATATTTGGCAAGTAGAATGACCAGCTTTAAAAAGCTGAAGCTGGATGAGGTGGATGTTCCAGATAGGAACATAGTATATAGGTGCCAAATGAAAGTTAAATCTATTCTCAGACACATCAGTGGAACAATGTGCAGGTAGATCACTGAGAAACAGTGAGGAATTAATCCCATTATCTATTTTAGTTTGATTCATTTCTATATAGGTTAAGGGAGGTTTAATCCCTTCCCTCTTTGGAATTCCTTCCCCTCTTTTACAAATCCCTCCTCTCAAAAAAAAAAAAAAAAAAAACCAAAAAAAAAAAAAACACCCAAAAAAACCAAAACCAAAACCAAACCCAAAACTCACCAAAAAAAACCCACTAAAAAGCAAAACTCACCAAAAAAAAAAAAAAAACCCAAACCCAAACACCAAACCACACACAAAAAAGCACACTCACAAAACAAACTAAACCCCCCAAAACAAACTATAAAAACCCACAGCTTGTGGAGTCCCCCAGCAGAGGCTGATTTACAACCTGCATGTATTTGACTAATGCAACTCTCCAGCCATCCCTGCTGCAGTTTGGAAAGTTTAGGATGGTTATCCACTCAGTGTAAGGAGCAATGAGAAGCAGAAGAGAGGTGAAAACTCATGTCATACTTCCTCTCCTCACATCCTCCCTGCGGTTTCACTCAGTAAGCAGGGAGAGTATTGAATCATAGAATTATCCAGGTTGGAAGATCATCCAGTCCAACCTAGCACCCAGCCCTGTCCAATCAAAGAAACCATGGCACTAAGTGCCTCAGACAGGCTTTGCTTCAACACCTTCAGGCACAGCAACTCCACCACCTCCCTGGGCAGCCCATTCCAATGCCAATCACTCTCTCTGCCAACAACTTCCTCCTAACATCCAGCCTAGACTCTCCCTGGCACAACTTGACACTGTGTCCCCTTGTTCTGTTGCTGCTTGCCTGGCAGCAGAGCCCAACCCCACCTGGCTACAGCCTCCCTTCAGGTAGTTGTAGACAGCAATGAGCTCTGCCCTGAGCCTCCTCTGCTGCAGGCTGCACACCCCCAGCTCCCTCAGCCTCTCCTCACAGGGCTGTGCTCCAGGCCTCTCACCAGCTTTGTTGCCCTTCTCTGGACACCTTCCAGCATCTCAACATCTCTTATAGGTGGCTTAGAAAGACAATCCTGGTTGGAGGCAGCCCAGTAGTCAGGAGGAGAATGCAATGAGAACAGCCAGTTAAGAAAGAGAAATATAGATGTAGAGGAAAAGTAAATAAAATATATAAGACCTGAGATAGAAAGAATATTGCTTGCAATTTCATGAAAGGTCATGCAGTTATGATGATTCAGGGACCCCTGCACTCAAACTGCTGTTTTGAAGAAGAGTGAGGAATTAGAAAAAAACCAAACCTCCTGCTGTTGAAAATATGAATAATTATTTTATCTTAATAGCTACCAAAGACAAGGAAAGGTAACAAAATAATAAGGTTTAATCGTCATCATCATGTGTGGAAAATAGGAAGAGACTTTTTTTCCAGAAGGAGTACTCCTCAAATAAAGACAAGATGGTCTCCAGGAGAAGAAAAAAATTATGTTCTGAAACATATGTTAAGAAAAACTGCCAGTCACTACTGAACCATCTCTCAGGGCTACTGATGTATTTAGAATGACAGCTGCCTTCAAAGCAATGATGGCAATATCTCACTCAAAAATAACACCAAAAGAAGCAAGTAGTTATGTAAATAGCAAGTTATGCAGAGTATATTTTGTATACAGAAGAAAAGAAAGTTTATGCTTGCTGATGATGAAAAAACATTTAATGGTGGGTGTCTCATTGCTTAAAATGGATATATTTGCATGTGGGATAGACAGAGTGAGCCAAGGAGGCAAAGATCATTCGAGAACGCATATAACGAAGAAGAAGCAACAAGGGAAAGTAATTATGTTGAGTTCAGCTATGCTATTAAAGCATAAAATAATGATGATTAAGTTGGTTTCTCTATCAACAGACGGAACAGTAGCTATGTTTGGATTCAGAGTTTCATGGCTAATCATCATCAACAAGCACTCAGAGGAGAAGAGATAGGCTTGAAACAGAAAGTAGTAGGTGAAGAATATCTTCTTGTAAGCACAGATCTAAAATCATAGAATCAGAGAATCATTCTTATTTAGAATCATAAAATCAGCCAGGTTGGAAGAGACCTCCAAGATCAGCCAGGCCAACCTAGCACCCAGCTCTGGCCAACCAACTACACCATAGCACTAAGAGCCTCAATCAGGCTTTGCTTGAACACCTCCAGGGATGTTGACTCCACCACCTCCCTGGGCAGCCCATTCCAATGCCAATCACTCTCTGACAACAACTTCCTCCTAACATCCAGCCTAGACCTCCCCTGGCACAACTTGAGTCTGTGTCCCCTTGTTCTGTTGCTGCTTGCCTGGCAGAAGACACCAACCCCACCTGGCTACAGACTCCCTTCAGGTAGTCGTAGACAGCAATGAGCTGTGCCCTGAGCCTCCTCTTCTGCAGGCTGCACACCCCCAGCTCCCTCAGCTTCTCCTCACAGGGCTGTGCTCCAGGCCCCTCACCAGCTTTGTCACACTTTTCTGGACAGGTTTCAGTATCTCAACATCTCTCTTAAATTAAGCGACCCACAACTGGACACAGTAAGACAGTAGTGATTAAAGAAGCTGACTTCATTCAGGTCAGAGACCTTTAATATAGCACTTCATGCAATATGCTACAGACAGTCTTCAGAAACAAAGTTCTGCAAAATTAGGTGAACTGTCTGAAAGAAATTACTGTTCTAAAGAAATATATTGATCTTTCTTCCAGAGATTGAGCTACCTGTGTGATCAATAAGCAAAGAGATGGCAAAGTTCTCTTGCTTCACTTTGCCAAGTTTATGATTAATTTAGTTCAGTCAAGAGCTAAAGGATAAAGAAAAGTTTATTACACATATGGCAAGATGAACACACTAACAAATGCATTTGGCATCGGAATGGGCTGCCCAGGGAGGTGGTGGAGTCGCCGACCTTGGAGGTGTTAAAGTAAAGCCTGGCTGAGGCACTTAGTGCCATGGTCTGATTGATTGGCCAGGGCTGGGTGCTAGGTTGGCCTGGATGATCTTGGAGGTCTCTTCCAACCTGGCTGATTCTATGATTCTAAGTAACAAAGATTCTATGATTCCACGATTTTAGATCTGTGGTACAATGAGATAGTCTTCACCTACTATTTTCTGTGTAAATCTGTATTTAAAAAAATAAAGAGGTGCAGATTTTCTTGGAAATCTCTTCCTTCACTGAGTCAAAATAATTGAAGTTCCATGAAAAACAGACATTTACTTAAAGACTGCTCTTAAACATACTTTTATAATGCTGCCCTCAAGCAATCTTTATTTTTAGTATCTTACCCTGTGTTGCTTTACTATCTAGAACTATCTATGAATTCATCTGTTGATAGATTGATAGGTTCATCTCTGTACTAGGTTGGACTGGATGATCTTAGAGGTCTCTTCCAACCTCGTTTATTCTATGAGTCACCATCTCTGGCGGTGTTCAAGCAAAGCCTGGATGAGATATTTAGTGCCATGGTCTAGTTGACTGCACAGGGCTGGGTGCTAGGTTGGCCTGGATGATCTTGGAGGTCTCTTCCAGCTTGATTGATTCTATGATTTTATGAAAATACACTTGATTGTTCCTCTAAGTTAGAAACTGAAAGATCAAAACAATAACTTTATAAGATGTTTTATACAGTGAAATATGGAGGAAGATCTTCCCAGAGAGACTGATTGGCATTGGAATGGGCTGCTCAGGGAGGTGGTGGAGTTGCCATCCCTGAAGGTGTTGAAGCAAAGCCTGGCTGAGGCACTTTGTGCCATGATCTGGTTGATTGGCCAGGGCTGGGTGCTAGGTTGGACTGGATGAGCTTGGAGCTCTCTTCCAACCTGCTTGATTCTATAATTCTGTTGAGTCTGACTTCCAGAAGCTGTACTACATTTGGGAAGAGGAGGAACCCTAAGAAAATTAAGACAAAATGTCCCAATTATTTTATCAATTCTTTTTCCCCCTCCTAGTTGTTCCCAAAGGTTCCTTCACTTTTGCTCAGTAACATTAAATTAACTACCAAGTATAAAAATAGTGCTAAAAATGCCCTGCAAGTAGGTATCCCAGCCACGTTTTGTGTGTCTGCATCAATTGCAAAATAATTACTCTTAATTAGTGACTCATGTTATCATAGCACGCTGGGCACCAAGAGGAGCAATGGCTGTTTAGTAAAGTTATAATTATTAGTTTAAACAGCATTCATGAACATGATGCTTTTACAGAATTGGTGAAGGTAAACTCTGTGACCCTAACATTTATAATAGATATTTTCTTGATTCTAAACCTCCTGAGGTAACTCGAGGTGTTGAAAAAAAAAATAGCTGCTTTTCTGGGCATGTCTTTGTCTTTCTAAGCCTGGGGAAACTCCATACTAGTAAATTAGGTCCTGCATCTGGGTGGAGGCAATGCCAAGCACAAATCCAAGCTGGGTAGTGAGTGGTTGGAGAGCAGCCCTGAGGAGAGGGACTTGGGGGTGCTGGTGGAAAAGAAGCTCAACAGGAGCCAGCAGTGTGCACTTGGAGCTCAGAAAGCCAAGCAGAGCCTGGGCTGCATCAGGAGAAGTGTGGCTAGCAGGGCCAGGGAGGGGATTCTCCCCATCTACACCATTCTGGTGAGACCCCACCTGGAGTCCTGCATCCAGTTCTGGAGCCCCCATTACAAGAGGGATGTGGAGATGCTGGAGTGTGGCCAGAGCAGGGCCAGGAGGATGCTGAGAAGGCTGCAGCAGCTCTGCTATGAGATCAAAGAGTTGGAGCTGTTCAGTCTGGAGGAGGCTCCCAGGTGACCTTCATGTGGCCTTCCAGGATCTGAAGGGGGCCTACAAAAAAGCTGGGGAGGGCCTTTTGAGGCTCTCAGGGAGTGTCAGGTCTGGGGGGAATGAGCCTTTCCCTCATCCACTAGGTGGGTGTTTTCCTTTCCTTCAGTCTGACTCCTTTTCCCCACCCGAATTTCTGTGCAAGATCCATTGCATGCCTGCCAAAAGAGAGCCACTACATTCTTTCAGCACAGACAATGACACAGCAGCTTTTGGACACTATCACAGAGCCTGAATTTATTTTGAAGCTGGACATCTTTGTCTCTAGTGCAACATACTTAGCATGACTTAATCCAGCAAAGATTCTCTTGCCAGATCTTGGCAGTGGAAAAAAAGTGTTTGCCTACTTGAGAGTTCCTGTTTGGCTGTTTTGCTTACATGGACCCTCACTAACTGCCAGTGGATAATTGATGATTTCTACAGAGTAATCAACATGTTTGCTGAATATGAACTGCAAAACTGAAAATCTAAGGCTCAGAGACACTGTAAAAGTGATCTGTGTAGAAGTTGACAAGGTATTTGAAACAGATTCCCTTCCAAAGTCCCCTAAGCCTGCCTCTTTGGAACATAATTTATGTTACCTCTCAAATTTAAGATGTATTTCTATCTGTCCATTTATGCTATTTTACTAACAGACTGCACTGTTATGTTCCCCAGCTGATGCAAATACTGTACTTTGCTTGACATTATTCAGTAAATTAAGTCAAAATCCAGCTCCTAACTCTCTCTCTTTCATTTTTGTTGTTCGTAACTGTGGGCTGAAGTCTTGCCTTTCCTATATCATGCACCTGAGATTTGATTTGAGGCAATTCAACAAGCACTACTGAGGAAAGAAAGGAAGAAAAAGTATTTCTTGGCATGGAGACTCTGCCTCATTCGACACAATTCTGGCTCTCCTAGAATATCCCTGGCAGCCGCTACAATCTCCTTCCCAGAAATATCCTGTGTCACTAAGCATTGGACTTGGACAACTCCTTCTTCAATTGATGTCATTTCCCTGGACCTGAGCAAGGCCTTTGACACTGTCCCACACCACATCCTGGTCTCTAAACTGGTGGCACATGGGTTTGATGGGAGGACCACGAGATGGATTAAGAACTGGCTTGATGGCTGCACCCAGAGAGTGGCAGTCAATGGCTCCATGGCCAAGTGGAGGCCAGAGACAAGTGGAGTCCCTCAGGGATCAGTTCTGGGACCAGTCTTGTTCAGCATCTTTGTCAGTGCCATGGACAGAGACATTGAGTGCAGCCTCAGCAAGTTTGCCAATTACTCTCTCTGGCAACAAGTTCCTCCTAACATCCAGCCCATACCTCCCCTGCCACAACTTGAGACTGTGTCCCCTTGTTCTGTTGCTGGTTGCCTGGCAGAAGAGACCAACCCCACCTGGCTACAGCCTCCCTTCAGGTAGTTGCAGACAGCAATGAGCTGTGCCCTGAGCCTCCTCTTCTGCAGGCTGCACACCCCCAGCTCCCTCAGCTTCTCCTCACAGGGCTCTGCTCCAGGCCTCTCACCAGCTTTGTCACCCTTCTCTGGACACCTTCCAGCACCTCAACTTCTCTCTTGAATTGAGGAGCCCAGAACTGGACACAGCACTCAAGGTGTGGCCTGACCAGTGCTGAGTGCAGGGAAAGAATAACCTCCCTTGTCCTACTGGCCACACTGTTCCTGATCCAGCCCAGGATGCCATTGGCTCTCTTGGCCACCTGGGCACACTGCTGGCTCATCTTCAGCTACTCTCTACCAGTACTCCCAGGTCCCTTTCTGCCATCTCTGCAGGCAGTGTAATTCAATTAAGGTTCTGGAATGCACTAGCTCAATATTTGTGTAGATGTTAAAAGCTTGAATGGTTCTTTTGTGCCGGGGGAGGTCTAGGCTGAATGTTAGGAGGAAGTTGTTGACAGAGAGAGTGATTGGCATTGGAATGGGCTGCCCAGGGAGGTGGTGGAGTTGCTGTCCCTGGAGGTGTTGAAGCAAAGCCTGGCTGAGGCACTTAGTGCCATGATCTGGTTGACTGGACAGGGCTGGGTGCTAGGTTGGCCTGGATGAGCTTGGAGCTCTCTTCCAACCTGCTTGATTCTATGATTCAAAAATATTATAAAAGAAATCTTGGAATTAAATTGCTCTGAGAGGTTTAAATGAAGACACAGTCAGTTTTGCAAAGCATGCACAGCATAATTGGTGGTAATATATTATTCTGGAATTTATTACTACCTGCTTGTACATGTTCTGCTACCCTTCTGTCTGCTAACACCACTGTACATGTGAAAATTCTGATGGACCTGACCTGACTGACCTGCTGCTGGATCTGGCAAGAGTGTTCTTATACTCTGCCCTTTAAATAATTCACTCTGACTCTGCACAAGGCTGATATGAGCAGCCCTCTATGGTTTGTTTTCCCATCGATGGAAGACATGGATTATATACTACTGTGTGCTGGTTTTATGTAACTTTCATTATCACATTCCACACATCTATACAGTCAGGAAAACATCTTTTCATTTTGTTCTGAAAGGGTGTGATCATACAAGGGAGATCTTGCAGGCAGTGTGTCTTATTATTATGGTTTCAATTAAATATTACAAGCGAAAGGAATCTCAGATTTACTCCATCTAGATGTTCAATGGTCATGAATTCTTGGCCACTCCTGTGGCATACCAATGGCTTCATGCATTTACTACAGCTATATGGTAATTAGGTTTAAATCCCCAAACAAACAAAAGAACAAAGACACAAAGAACCCACCCTGCCTCCCAACAAAACAACAGAACTCCCCAAAACAAAATCCCCCTTTCTATCCAAAACAAAGCAAGTGAAAAGCATAAAGCCAGCAGATCCTTCTTTTACAAGAGCATCATAGCACAAGCTTAAATCATAGCAAAATGCACTTAGAAATGTAAAGTTTATGCTGCAGACCACATAGGGATAATATATCACCTACAATCACAGAATGATAGAATCAAGCAGGTTGGAAGAGACCTTCAAGATCACCCAGTCCAACCTAGCACCCAGCCCTGTCCAGGCAACCAGACCATGGCACTAAGTGCCTCAGCCAGGCTTTGCTTGAACACCTCCAGGTACAGCAACTCCACCACCTCCCTGGGCAGCCCATTCCAATGCCAATCACTCTCTCTGCCAACAACTTCCTCCTAACATCCAGCCTAGACCTTTCCCAGCACAACTTGAGACTGTGTCCCCTTGTTCTGTTGCTGCTTGTCTGGCAGAAGAAACCAACCCCACCTGGCTGCAGCCTCCCTTCAGGTAGTTGTAGGCAGCAATGAGGTCTGCCCTGAGCCTCTTTGACACCCACCTCTCAGGTATTATAGACATTGATCAGATCCCCTCTCAGTCTTTTCTTTTTGACATCTGAGCCAAACCATCACACAAGGCAGCCCCAGGTCTCTCTGTCTCTCTTCACAGAGGAGATGCTAAAGCTCACTATTCATACTTGTGGACTTTCTTCAGCAGATCTCTGTCTCTCTTGAACTGGGGAGCCCAAAATTGGACACAATACCCCAGGTGTGGTCTCACTAGCTCAGAGCAGAGGGGAAGAAGTACTTCCCTAGATGTGCTGGACGCGCTCTTCTTGACACACCTCAGGATACCATTTGCTTTCTTGGGCACACTGCTGACTCATGCAGAACTTGGACTTCAAGGTCTTTCTCCGTGGAGCTGCTCTCCAACTGGGTAACTCTTAGCCTGTACTGGTGTCTGCTGCTACTCCTCCCCAGATGCAGGACCCTGCACTTGTCTTCATTGAACTTCATGAATTTTGCCTTCACTCAGCTCTCACAGGCTCACAGGATATTAGAAGTTGGAAGGCACACAAGGAGATTGAGTCCACCCCCCCCTGCCAGAGCAGGACAATCCTATCTAACACAGATCACAGGGGAACACATCCAGACAGGCCTGGAAAGTCTCCAGGGAAGGAGACTCCACAACCTCTCTGGGCAGCCTGTGCCAGTGCTCTGTGACCCTTACAGTAAAGTTCCCCCTTGTGTTGAGGTGGAACCTCTTGTGCTGCAACTTACACCCATTGCTCCTTGTCCTATCCCAGGAAGCAGTGACCAGAGCCTATCCCCTCCTCACTCCTGGTAGCCTTCAGATATTTATAAACATGTACCAAATCCCCTCTAAGTCTTCTTTTCTCTAGACTAAGCAGCCCCAGGTCCCTCAGCCTCTCCTCATCAGCCATGCCCTCCAGTCCCCTCATCATCCTCATTGCCCTCCACTGGACCCTCTGCAGCATATCCCTGTCCCTCTTCAACTGGGGAGCCTAAAACTGAACACAGTATTCAAAATGAGCCTGTCCAGATCTTGCTGGTTGGTAGCATAGCCTGAAGAGTTGTTAGCCACACCCCCTAGAGTATGCATATATTCTGGCACATAAATTATACTCAAGTGTAGTTCTAAAGTCACTGTTGTAAGTATTATAAGAAGCCATTCCAAGCACAGAATTAGTGCCACAGTCTACAGCAAAATGGCAAACAGAGAGCCTAACAGAAGGGGAACTTTCTCTTCTCTTAACAACCTGTTCAGTCTTTTCGAGGTTGAGCTATTTCCTTGATTTTACACAAGCTTTAGGATTCCAGCCAGGTTTTCAGGGATAGATTCACACACAAAAATAGGCTTGCCTGGTTTCATGTGTTCTGGCATAGTGAATAAGTAATGGAGGAACAGAAGAACATCTAAAAAGTGCAACCATACACAAGCAGTACAAGGTTTACAACAGGAACTGTACTTGCCTAATGGTAGAGCAGAATCTATTCTTTATTTACCAGTTTTGTACAGTATAGATTTGTTTCTTTGTTGGGTTTTTTTCCTTCTTCTTCAATAGAGGCAAAGAAGATTCTTAGCATCAGATTAACATGGCTTTTTATTTTTGATGTCGCATACTGCATGATACCTTTGCTGCTTCAAGGAAAGAGTATTCAGTCACAGTATCACACAGTATCACAGTATCACCAAGGTTGGAAGAGACCTCACAGATCATCAAGTCCAACCCTTTACCACAGTGCCCAAGGCTAGACCATGGCACCAAGTGCCACATCCAATGTCCTAACAACATGGAATGAAATGGGTGATCTCATTGCTGCCTACAACTAACTGAAGGCAGGCAGTAGCCAGGAGGGGGGTTAGTATCTTTGTCCAGTTCTGGACTCCTTAATTCAAGAGAGATGTTGAGATACTGGAACATGACCAGAGAAGGGCAACAAAGCTGGTGAGAGGCCTGGAGCACAGCCCTGTGAGGAGAGGCTGAGGGAGCTGGGGGTGTGCAACCTGCAGAAGAGGAGGCTCAGGGCAGAGCTCATTGCTGTCTACAACTCCCTGAAGGGAGGCTGTAGCCAGGTGGGGTTGGTCTCTTCTGCCAGACTGCCAGCAACAGAACAAGGGGACACAGTCTCAAGTTGTGCCAGGGAGGGTCTAGGCTGAATGTTAGGAGGAAGTTGTTGTCAGAGAGAGTGATTGGCATTGGAATGGGCTGCCCAGGGAGGTGGTGGAGTTGCTGTCCCTGAGGGTGTTTAAGCAAAGCCTGGCTGAGGCACTTAGTGCCATGGTCTGGTTGACTGGCCAGGGCTGGGTGCTAGGTTGGACTGGATGAGCTTGGAGGTCTCTTCCAACCTGCTTGATTCTGTGATTCTATGTTTCTATGGTTATAATGATTACACAGAATTCTGTTGAAGATGATACTGCCTCATATCAGGTAGTGACAGGACTAGGAGGAATGGAGCAAAGCTGGAGGTGGGTGGATTCAAAGTGGCCATGAGGAGGAAGTTGTTCAACATGAGAGTGGTGAGAGGCTGGAATGGGTTGCCCAGGGAGGTGGTTGAGGCCCTATGGCTGGAGGTGTTTAAGGCCAGGCTGGATAAGACTGTGTGCAGCCTGCTCTAGGGTAGGGTGTCCCTGCCCATGGCAGGGAGGTTGGAACTAGATGTTCCTTGAGGTCCCTTCCAACTCTGACTGATTCTATGATTCCCTGAACAGTTTGACATGTAATAAATTAATGTCTTCTGGGGGAGCTTAAATTTTCTGTGGTGGAAATTCCTATCTAATTTCTGAGTTCATTTGTATTCAGTTCTGGAAATGATAATGCTGGCAGGAAAGATGACCAGAGATTTGAAGAATTCTTTAGAAGCTAGGATTTTAAAGATAGGCTTCCATGACCTTTAGACTGTAAACAACCTGAGAGTTAGATATAAATCTATATTAATCTTTTTTGTTTCTAGAAGGCAGGATATAGTTAGGTATTGATTTGGCTACAGAAAACAGGAAGATCATTGGTTCTAAGTGTTGGGTTGGGGTTTTTTTTGGTGTTTGTTTGGTTTGGTTGTTGGTTTTGGTTTGGTTTGGTTTTAGTTTTAACTCTAATCAAAAGAAAAAAATATTTTCACTTGTTTGCAAGACTGAATGGAATTTAAAAATACTTCATTAGCTTTCTCAGCCAGAGACTTTATTTTTTTGGTGACAGTGTTTGAAGTTTTATCTTAACTAAGCCTCACAGTATATATTTCACAGATGGGAGCTCACATGAATCCATCCTAAGAACTGGATCATCCTTGTTTATTCAGGCCCAATTTAATGACATTTATTTCCACCTGTTCATCAGCTGTATAATATGGGAGGAAAATCCCACTTGGGTTTATAGGCAAAACAAAGCAAAAGCCAACAACAGCTAAAAGAAATACATCTGAGAGAGATAAACTGGGTGAATGCTTAGATCTTTGGCAGAGCTCAAGGTTATACTTGTTCCAAGGAATGTATTTGAGGCTGAAAGGCATTTTGCTGCTGTTTTTGATTCATCTCCTTTGTTCTTACATTCGTGGGTGTGCGAGTTACCTTTGAGCTCTCCATACCATGGTGATAATGAATATTAAACTGCAGGGCAAAAAGTAGTTAGAAGTCCATAGAACTATCATGAAAAGCATCTTCCTACTTCTGTAGAGATGTCAGTCCTGAGATGGTAATTTTTATGGTAGTATATATGATATTCTATAGCTATCTATGATATTCTATATCTATAGATATATTCTATCTATATCTGTAGATGTATTCTATGATTCTATAGAACCATAGATGGTAATACATGGTAATATATATGATATTCTATATCTATCTATGCTATTCTGTATCTATAGATATATTCTGCCTATATCTATAGATATATTCTATGATTCTATAGAATTCTATGATTCTATGGAATCAGACATGGTAAAATATGGTGCCATGGTCTAGCCTTGAGCTTTGTGGTAAAGGGTTGGACTTGATGATCTGTGAGATCTCTTCCAACTCTGATGATACTGTGATACTGTGATATTCTATATCTATCTATGAAATTCTATATCTATAGATATATTCTACCTACATCTACAGATATATTCTATGATTCTATAGAATTCTATGATGGTAATATATATGTTAATATACATGATATTCTATATAGATATATTCTATATATATCTGTAGATATATTCTATGATACTATGGAATCATAGATGATAATACATGGTAATATATATGATATTCTATATCTGTCTATGATATTCTATATCTATAGATATATTCTATCTATATCTGAAGATATATTCTATGATTCTATAGAATCATAGATGGTACTATCACAGTTTCACAGTATCACAGTATCATCAAGGTTGGAAGAGACCTCATAGATCATCAAGTCCAACCTTTTACCACAGAGCTCAAGGCTAGACCATGGCACCAAGTGCCACGTCCAATCCTGCCTTGAACAGCCCCAGGGATGGCGACTCCACCACCTCCCTGGGCAGCCCATTCCAGTGTCCAATGACTCTCTCAGTGAAGAACTTTCTCCTCACCTCAAGCCTAAATATGGCAATATATGGTAATATACATCATATTCTATATCTATCTATGATATTCTATATCTATAGATGTATTCTATGATTCTATAGAATCATAGAATCAACCAGGTTGGAAGAGACCTCCAAGATCATCCAGTCCAAGCTATCACCCAGTCCAATCACAGTAATTTAACCTTTTTGAGCTTTTTATCTGTATTTGTAAGTTTAATGCCATGTTTTTAATGTTTTAACTTTAGAAACTGCAGTAAGTGAGAAGAGTTGCTCATAATCTTGACGCCTCCAGGCAACCAGCAATAGAACAAAGGGACACAGCCTCAATCTGTGCCAGGGGAGGTCTAGTCTGGATGTTAGGAGGAAGTTGTTGTCAAAGAGAGTGATTGGCATTGGAATGGGCTGCCCAGGGAGGTGGTGGAGTCACTGTCCTTGGAGGTGTTCAAGCAAAGCCTGACTGAGGCACTTGGTGTCATGGTCTGGTTGATTGGAGAGGGCTGGGTGCTAGGTTGGACTGGATGATCTTGGAGGTCTCTTGGAACCTGCATGATTGAAATAGAAGCATATTAGTAATTCTCTGGTATGTGATTAAGTTTATGGTAGCTGAAAATTAGGCATGTGAATGAGGAGATGATCCCTTCCTGGAAATATTCCTTACAAAGCTAGGTTGGCAGACACCTCTAAACCATGGAAATGGAAAGAATTTTGGTTAGCATCAGGGATAAGGACTTACCTTAAAAGAAAAAGAAAAACTTAAAGCATCTATTCAGCCCTACACAAATATTGTCTGATGGTGAAAATAAAAGTGGACAGGGTTGGGTGCTAGGTTGGACTGGCTGATCTTGGTCTCTTCCAACCTGGTTGATGCTATGATTCTATATAGAATATCATAGATATATGATTCTCTGCTTAGTTTCTGTATCTGGCTTGTAGGCAGTACTGTTTCTCCTGACACTGAAGGCATAAATTGCCTATGTCATATAGAAGACATTTTTGTATGCACTTCAAGGAGATGCTTTTCAGCATTCAGGGCTAACAGTCATATGGATATTATGGAGGGGATGTAATCTAGACATGAAAAAGTGGTCAGTAAGCTGTTAGGTTTTTTGGTTTGGTTGGGGTTTTTTTTGTTTTGTTGTTTGTTTGTTTTTCCTTAAAATAACTCATGTGGCACAACAATCCACTTCCACAAGGCCAACCCCTTAAACAGAATAATTTGCCTTCTAGAATTTTAAGGGGAAATAACTTAAAATAAAAAATTTCCCTATGTTTGCTTAGCATAACTCAGTTCATTTTGAAGCCTCTGTTAGGAATTCTATTAGGTTAAATTGCTCACTCTAAACATTACTTTTTGTGTTCAGCCTCCTAGCAGCGTTGGTAGCCTGAGTGCTAATTGTGTGCAAGTGTTGAACAGAAGCCAACTCTGGTTGCAGTCTCATTAGCATATTAATAAGTCACAGCTTCGTGCAGGTGCCAGAAAGCTGCAAAATATTTTGTGACTATTCACTGCCACAGTAGTAGAAATACTGAATTACTCTAAAAAAATCTATTATATGCTATAGAATGAACTATTTACTATGTTAAAGTAGCTTCAAAAACTCTCAAGCACTGCAAGAACAGATGACATTTCTTTTCCCTTTTCATTTTTTTTTGCCTTTCCTTCTCTCCCTCTCCCATCCCCCCTTGCCCACTCCTCCTCTTTGCCTCACAGAGTGCAAAATTCAGATCAGGCAGATTAAAAAGAATGTTACTTGCTTCATCCCCCTTTTGAAAACCAGCTCTGGTTGTCTTAATAGAGGCCAAGGAAGGTAGTGTGTTAACTGCAAGATTAGACATCTACAGCCCCTGCTCCAGGGGTGATAAAGCAGAATAAAGGAGAGTGATAATCCAGAATAATGGAACTAAGCTTATACTAGATGGAGCAATGCAGACCCTCACTCATGCAAATGAATTTAAACCAACCAAACAAAAGACACCAGCCAAAAAAAGCCCCCACACTTTCAACGGGATGCTGCCATTTGTAGCAGCATGCTAAAAGGATTGTCTGAATCAGTGTATCTCTTCCATGCAGGTCAATTCTATCAGCAAAATGTTGTCTCTCTGTAATGCAAAGAGAATTGATTCAACTCAAATTCTGTTTCAAAACCCTGGCAAAGCAGAATGTTTTAAAGGCTTTTCAGCATTTCTAAACCCAGGTAACAATTCCACAGTTTATTACTTAAGCATGTCCAGATAGTGGCTCTTTTTCTGACTGAAATTGCATTTCTGGTAGGAATAAGAAACTCTTAATTTAGTTAATTTTATTATTGATTTTTCAGTGACTGTTTAATCATGTCTACACTGTATATTAAATTAGCATGTGCATTTTATTTCACCTTAATGGATCCTGTTAAATCACCTTTCCTCTAGACACACATTAGCAGGGCCTCAGTGACCTACACTTCAATAAAACTCGATACAGTGAGCCACAATCACAACACACACTCACACTGGTTTTCTAGACAAAGTAGCTACACTAGTTCATAGAATCATAGAATCAACCAGCTTGGAAGAGACCTCCAAGCTCAGCCAGTCCAACCTAGCACCCAGCCCTAGCCAGTCAACCAGACCATGGCACCAAGTCCCTCATCCAGGCTTTGCTTCAACACCTCCAGGCCCAGTGACTCCACCACCTCCCTGGGCAGCCCATTCCAATGCCAATCACTCTCTCTGCCAACAACTTTCTCCTAACATCCAGCCTAGACCTGCCCTGGCACAACTTGAGACTGTGTCCCCATGTTCTATTGCTTGTTGTCTGGGACAAGAGACCAACCCCACCTGGCTCCAACTTCCCTTCCAGTTATGACCAGTGCTGGAATAAAATGTTTGTCTTTAGAATGCAGATGTGTTTTGTAACAATGAAACTTTGTTCTCAGCTCTCTTGCACAAACAGATTTAGTGAGTTGCTGTCCCAGTGAATTGGAGCATGAGGCTTGAGTACACTGTGCCTTGAGAAAAAAATGACAGCAAGTTTTGCTCTCCAAGGAGAATGTCTGGTTGAAGTAAAATATCCCCACCATATCCTAGGGAGTACTATCACAATGGCTGTTCCCTTTATAGCTAATGGAAAGGAACAAGTACCCCTAGAGACTCATTAATCTCATCATAAGATAGGACAGATAAATATCCCTGGAGGAGCCTGTTTTTCTCCATTAGCTATAAAGGGATCTTAAAATGCCTGTCTCAGATTTCTGATGCCTAACTTTCAGCTGTTAAATTACAACTGATTAAGTCAATCACATGTTGTCACTTAGCAGAATGTATTCATTCCCTCCACAATCAGTCAACTCAGCACCCACAAAAACAAGAACAGTGAAAAAGAAATAAGTGGGATTGAGGAAATAATTCCTGAGTCTTCCTAGGACCTCCTTACACATTTGCAGAAGCTGTCATCCATAACATCAAGAAGGGAATAACACATACTTTTAGGAAATCTTGACTCCAACTCTTGCCTCTTTTTAACAGACTTCATTTTGTTTTCAGCTTTTGAACAGTAGGTGATTGATGAGGAAAGAAACTATCAGAAAAGTATTATCATAGAATCAGAGAATCAGTCAGGGTTGAAAGGGACCACAAGGAGCAGCCAGTTCCAACCCCCCTGCCATGCCCAGGGACACCCTACCCTAGAACAGGCTGCCCACAGCCTCATCCAGTCTGGCCTGAAACACCTCCAGCCATGGGGCCTCAACCACCTCCCTGGGCAACCCATTCCAGCCTCTCACCACTCTCATACTCAACAACTTCCTCCTCACAGCCAGTCTGAACCTACCTACCTCCAGCTTTGCTCCATCTTTTACTATTGCTCCATCTTGTACTTTTGCTACATCTTTTACTGAATCTAGTGGCTACTACCTGGACAGCATTGCACAAGTAAAAAGTATTTGCATCTCTTTTCCATGTTGTTGAAAACACCAGACAGAAAACTCTATCAAGAATCACTGTAATTCTAGCAGTTGGCTGCTTGAGTTGTGGTGCAGTCATTTTCTGTCTGATAGGTACAGGTAGAAGCTTTTTGCTGTGTCACTTGCAGTAACTCAACATGGCTTTGATGTTATGTCCATAAGATTTCTGTTTCCGTAAGACATAGAATCATAGAATCAGCCAGGTTAGAAGAGACCTCCAAGATCATCCAGTCCAACCTAGCACCCAGCCCTGTCCAGTCAACCAGATCATGGCACTAAGTGCCTCAGCCAGGCTTGGCTTCAACACCTCCAGGGACAGCAACTCCACCACCTCCCTGGGCAGCCCATTCCAATGCCAATCACTCTCTCTGACAACAACTTCCTCCTAACATCCAGCCTAGACCTCCCCTGACACAACTTGAGTCTGTGTTCCCTTGTTCTATTGCTGGTTGCCTGGCAGAAGAGACCAACCCCCACCTGGCTACAGCCTCCCTTCAGGTAGTTGTAGGCAGCAATGAGCTCTGCCCTGAGCCTCCTCTTCTGCAGGCTGCACACCCTCAGCTCCCTCAGCCTCTCCTCACAAGGCTGTGCTCCAGGCTTCTCACCAGCTTCGTCACCCTTCTCTGGACAAGTTCCACTATCTCAACTTCTCTCTTGAATTGAGGAGCCCAGAACTGGACACAGCACTCAAGGACATGCTACAAGTCATGTTAGATATTCATAAAGCTGTTCCAACTTCAAAGATCTATCTGCCCCTCATGATGTCTGTCCATTTTGTACATTAGTGAGACTCACTAAGCTGACCAGAGCTGTGCCACATTTGCTTCTGGTATGACTTTAATCAGAGTTAAACACTCCAGTAGGAGTCATTCAGGCTGATGACATGCATGGCAAGGAGCTCTGCAGAAGCAGCAGAAGCTGACCTGTGAGACTGTCTGCTGTTTATAATGAGTTTTAAAGCCAAATTTGTTTGAAATGCTCTCACAGATGCTGAAGAAAGAAAGAAAAAGGGAGGGAGAGGGAAGGAGGAGGGTGTAGAGTTATGTAATATATTATTTGTACATCTTGAAGCAGAGAATATTATGGATTTTTTCCAAGATAGGTATTTCTGTGGGTGTATATGTACCAGGAGGTGGTTTGTCTGCCAGGCTGGCTGTGTTTTCTTTCAGTGCTTTCAATAACAACTTTAGTATTCCTGGGCAAAAAAAAGATACATAAAGCACCAACATAATAGAACTCTTTCAATTCTAGTATGCATTGACTAGGCAAAGGACTGAGTATCTCAAGTGGTAATAAGCTCTTGCATTAAAACAATATTTCTACTCCCTGCAGGGAGGCTGTAGCCAGGTGGGGTTGGGCTCTTCTGCCAGGCAAGCAGCAACAGAACAAGGGGACACAGTCTCAAGTTGTGCCCGGGGAGGTCTAGGCTGGATGTTAGGAAGAAGTTTTTGGCAGAGAGAGTGATTGGCATTGGAATGGGCTGCTCAGGGAGGTGGTGGAGTCACTGTCCTTGGAGGTGTTCAAGCAAAGCCTGGCTGAGGCACTTAGTGCCATGGTCTGGTTGATTGGCCAGGGCTGGGTGCTAGGTTGGCCTGGATGATCTTGGAGGTCTCTTCCAACCTGCTTGATTCTGTGATTCTCTAAACAGGATCTCTTCAAAATAGAAGCATATTAGTAATTCTCTGGTATGTGATTAAGTTTATGGTAGCTGAAAATTAGGCATGTGAATGAGGAGATGATCCCTTCCTGGAAACATTCCTCACAAAGCTAGGTTGACAGACATCTCTAAACCATGGAAATGGAAAGAATTTTGGTTAGCATCAGGGATAAGGACTTACCTTAAAAGAAAAAGAAAAACTTAAAGCATCTATTCAGCCCTACACAAATATTGTCTGATGATGAAAATAAAAGTGGACAGGGCTGGGTGCTAGGTTGGACTGGGAGGCATTCAAGAAAAGCCTGGATGAGGCATTTAGTGCCATGATCTAGTTGACTTGATAGGGCTGGGGGATAGGTTGGTCTGGATGATCTTGGAGGTCTCTTCCAACCTGGTTGATTCTCTGATTCTCTGATTCTCTGATTCTCTGATCTTGGAGGTCTCTTCCAACCTGGTTGATTCTCTGATTCTATGATCTTGGAGGTCTCTTCCAACCTGGTTGATTCTCTGATCCTCTGATTGTCTGGGATCACATAAAACAACTGCAATCCATCATATTTCTGCTTCATGAAAAGAAGTACTATTGCTGCTTTTTTTTTGGGCTCAACAATTACCTAAAGATCTGCCAACATTTCTGCTAAACTAACTGCAAAAATTAGTAGTTCTGTTGTGAAACAGAACAGTACATGCACAAGATGTTTAACTGCTCCTGTTTCTGAAGCTGCTGAACTGACAGCAGAAAAAGCAGGCTTTTGCACAGGAGATGCACAAGCTGCACGATGAAAAATTTAACAGTCTGCAAACAGTGAAAGAAGGAAAAAAGGAGGTGGAAAGTCAAGGAAGAAAGCAGAAAACCTT
Organism: Pogoniulus pusillus; assembly: GCF_015220805.1. Lineage (NCBI taxonomy): Eukaryota > Metazoa > Chordata > Aves > Piciformes > Lybiidae > Pogoniulus > Pogoniulus pusillus. Next base: position 45,995,458 of record NC_087268.1, on the reverse strand, counting down.
ACCTTCCAAACAGACATTTTGCTGTTCTAAAATTACCCTCTCTACTTCCAGACTTAACAGAAAACAATCACTGCTTTCAGAATGAGGGGTTTGATCTTAAAATAGTGGAATTAATTTAATACAGAAATAGTTCTATGCCACAACAGTAAAACAGTGCATAAACCACTCCTGTCATTACTGTCCAAGGTGTATTTACAATGGCATAGAATCACAGAATCATAGAGTCAGGGTTGGAAGGGACCACAAGGATCATCTAGTTCCAACCCCCCTGCCATGCACAGGGACACCCTATCCTAGACCAAGCTACCCATAGCCTCATCCAGCCATGGGGCCTCAACCACCTCCCTGGGAAACCCATTGCAGCCTCTCACCACTCTCACAATTAACAACTTCCTCCTCACTTCCACTCTGAATCTCCCCACCTCCAGCTTTGCTCCATTCCCCCCACTCCTAGCACTTCCTGAGAGCCACAAAAGTCCCTCCCCAGCATTTTTGGAGGCCCCCTTCAGCTACTGGAAGGCCACAAGAAGGTCACCTGGGAGCCTCCTCTTCTCCAGGCTCAACTACCCCAGCTCTTTCAGTCTGTGCTCACAGCAGAGCTGCTGCAGCCCTCTCAGCATCCTCCTGGCCCTTCTCTGGACACACTCCAGCATCTCCACACCCCTCTTGTAATGGGGGTTCCAGAACTGGATGCAGGACTCCAGGTGGGGTCTCAGCAGAGCAGAGTAGAGGGGGAGCATCATCTCCCTCGACCTGCTGGCCACACTGCTGCTGATGCAGCCCAGGCTCTGCTTGGTTTTCTGAGCTCCAAGTGCACACTGCTGGCTACTGTTGAACTTCTCATCCAGCAGCACCCCCAAGTCCCTCTCCTCAGGGCTGCTCTCCAGCCACTCTCTGCCCAGCCTGCATTTGTGCTTGGCATTGCCTCGACCCAGCTGTAGGACCCTGTCCATTGGTATTATCATCTCAGTAAGTCAGGCTGTTTCCTTCAATACCTAAATACCATTTGATGGTACCTACTTTTAAGGCAACATAATTTAAAAACACATATATATTCTTTATCCTTATGATGAAAAGAGACTTGATGGATTCTGGAGGACTATGGAGTGAAAAAAAAATACTAAAATCAATTCTTCTTCAGAGAAACAACTTTTAAAATTGCAAATATTATTTATAAATAAGCAAACTGAATATATCCTCAATAATACGATTGCAACATGTGTATGACTTGTATAACCATCACGGTCAAACATGAATCCCATGTGCCTGTGTGTGGGAAATCCAAACAGGAATGTGAATGAATGGCACACTTTACTCCTCTGTGTGGGAGGCTTCAGGTGTCAGGAAGCCTGGATGGTGTCTGAGAGTCTCACAGTTGCCACTCCAAGGTATTAGCAGCAAGACAAAAGTAAAGCTCCTTGGTAAGTCCTTTGTTGTCAATGGCAACATAGTGTAAGTTATATAAACACTGGAGGAAGGCTAAGTAGAACTGAGAAAATTCTGATTAAATTGTTTTCTAGAACCTACTGAGCTACTCTAAAGTAAACACTGTTGAATAACTAGGGATCTTGCCAGAACTATCAGCTCTGTTTCCTAGGATTCTATAGAGAGAGGCATATCAGTTTGTACAGATGTATCAGTACATTACAGAATCACTGAAACATTAAGGCTGGAAAAGACCTCTGAGACTATCAAGTCCAGCCTACAACCCAACACCACAACATCAGCTAAACCATAGAATCTCACAGATTTAGTGTTCTGCTGTGGCATCATAGACTCATAGAATCAACCAGGTTGGAAGAGACCTCCAAATCATCCAGTGCAACCTAGCACCCAGCTCTATCCAGTCAACCAGACCATGGCACTAAGTACCTCATCCATAAAATGTCTATGAGATCAAATTCCCTTATTTCCTGAAGGTGAATATATATGAATATGAATCTATAATATAATTCTAGATGTTTATGTCATGCTCAGACCCACGAAGAGGCTTTGGAAGATTCCCTGTTGGTACTTTCAGAGGGAACCATAAAATGTCTATGAATCTCAAGGATGCTTGACATCATCACCATCCTGTTCCTGCTCCTCTGTTTTACCACATGGCCATAGACCATGAGGTGGACAAAACCATTGCCATCAAACTGGTTGTGTGTATATATATACACATATATTTTGTATCTTGTTTTCCCTTCCCTATACCTGGAACACAAACCCTATGAGGAGAGGCTGAGGGAGCTGGGGGTGTGCAGCCTGCAGAAGAGGAGGCTCAGGGCAGAGCTCATTGCTGGCTACAGCTACCTGAAGGGAGGCTGCAGCCAGGTGGGGTTGGTCTCTTCTGCCAGGCAAGCAGCAATAGAACAAGAGGACACAGTCTCAAGTTGTGCTGGGGGAGGTCTAGTCTGGATGTTAGGAGGAAGTTGTTGTCAGAGAGAGTGATTGGCATGGGAATGGGCTGCCCAGGGAGGTGGTGGAGACACTGTCCCTGGAGGTGTTCAGTAAGAGACTGGCTGGGGCACTTAGTGCCATGATCTGTTTGATTGGATAGGGCTGGGTGCTAGGTTGGACTGGATGAGCTTGGAGGTCTCTTCCAACCTGGCTGATTCTATGATTCTATTATTATATTGTGTTTACTGTCTTAGGCAAGTATTATAATAATAATAGTAATAATAACCTTCTTGTCAACAGAATAACTCACTCATTAGCAAGCACTATAAAATGTACAGTCTGTAGTATTACTAATTATGTCTAAATTCCAAATATCTTTAATATTCACAGTTACTTGATGGAAAAATATGAGTGCATTTAATATCACTTTGATGATGCTTGTATAAAATTTGCTAAATCTGTAGACAAAATACACAGAGATGAGGCAAAAATCATACTCTCCATGCTGCTCAAATGATTCAAAAGGTAATTTATTGGTCAATAATATTAATTAGACTGAACATCTACTTCTGTACCATGTAGTATTCTTTGCACATAAAAAAAATGCATTTACAAATTTACTAGTCATAGTATTCTTTTTCCTCTGATGTTACAACATCCTTACTCTAGCATTTAAGGATCTCATTCATTTTTCAGTGTAGTAATGTGAATTTTCAAACTGAGTGCAAGGAATTCTGCAACAGCTCAAGAAATATAAAGAACATGTTTGGCTTTAGGAATCAGCTGAGTTCTTTACATAATATACATATCATCTGTACATATGTATAGTAGACCTGTAAACACTGGAAAGACTGCTATTAACTTCAATGGCTTTTGATAGTGTTTTAAGTATAGGGCATCAGAAAGCATCCTAAATTCAGATGTTCCAGATTCTGCTATTTGTCATACCCAAAAAGCACTTTGCAAGTACCCTCACACACTGCAGAGTGGAAAGAGCTCTATTATATGCATGCAATAAATATTATGCATGGTCTTGAGAATCTTGACAGTGAAACTTAGTATTTGTTAATTAGACAATAGAGAGAGATACGCTGCTCATTATCAACAGCAAAAGTACACTCTCATGCATGTAGCACATCCAGTTGGCAGCTGTCCCTAGTGGTGTGCCCCAGGGATCAGTGCTGGGCACAGTCCTGTTCAATATCTTTATGGATGATCTGGATGAGGGGATCAAGTCCAGCATCAGCAAGTTTGCAGATGACACCAAGCTAGGAGCAGGTGTGGAGCTATTGGAGGGTAGGAGAGCCCTGCAGAGGGATTTGGACAGGCTGGATGGGTGGGCAGAGGCCAATGGGATAAGATTGAACAAGGCCAAGTGCAGGGTTCTACACTTTGGCCACAACAACCCCAAGCAGCATTACAGGCTGGGGACAGAGTGGCTGAGAGTAGCCAGGCAGAGAGGGAGCTGGGGGTGCTGGGAGAGAGTAGCTGAAGCTGAGCCAGCAGTGTGCCCAGGTGGGCAAGAAAGCCAATGGCATCCTGCCCTGGATCAGGAGCAGTGTGGCCAGCAGGACAAGGGAGGTTCTTCTGCCCCTGTACTCAGCACTGGTCAGGCCACACCTTGAGGACTGTGTCCAGTTCTGGGCTCCTCAGTTCAAGAGAGATATTGAGGTACTGGAACATGTCCAGAGAAGGGTGACAAAGCTGGTGAGGGGCCTGGAGCAGAGCCCTGTGAGGAGAGGCTGAGGGAGCTGGGGGTGTGCAGCCTGCAGAGGAGGAGGCTCAGGGTGACCTCATTTGTGTCTACAACTACCTGAAGGGAGGCTGTAGGTGGGGTTGGTCTCTTCTGCCAGGCAAGCAGCAACAGAACAAGGGGACACAGTCTCAAGTTGTGCCAGGGCAGGTCTAGGCTGGATGTTGTCAGAAAGTTGTTGTCAGAGAGAGTGATTGGCATTGGAATGGGCTGCCCAGGGAGGTGGTGGAGTTGCCATCCCTGGAGGTGTTGAAGCAAAGCCTGGCTGAGGCACTTAGTGCCATGGTCTGGTTGCCTGGACAGGGCTGGGTGCTAGGTTGGACTGGATGAGCTTGGAGGTCTCTTCCAACCTGCTTGCTTCTATGATTCTGACTAATTACACAGGGTAAATTGTGTGAATATAACCTGTCACTATATATCCGAAGATATTTGTACCTAAGTCATCAAAATGTACTTTCTCCTACCTATATAGTGTCACCTATCTAATGCAAATTAGCAGAACTAGATGAAGAAACTATATTTGAGCTCATAGAATCAACCAGGTTGGAAGAGACCTCCAAGCTCATCCAATCCAACCTAGCACCCAGCCCTGTCCAATCAAACAGACCATGGCACTAAGTGCCTCAGCCAGGCTTGGCTTCAACACCTCCAGGGATGATGACTCCACCACCTCCCTGGGCAGCCCATTCCAATGCCAATCACTCTCTCTGCCAACAGCTTCCTCCTAACATCCAGCCTATAACCCCACCACATTCTAGTGAGAAATTGGCAAAAAAATAAATGCAGTTAAGCAAAAGGCCTTTGCTCTGAAGCAGAGCTTCAGACAACTCCCTGTAACTAGATTTTGCCTGCAGATATTTGAAGCTGGCAAAGAATTTCCTCAGTCCTGATTCTGCAGTAGATTGACCAATGGAGCAGGTAAAGCTTACTGTAGAAGGCAACCAGTAGTAAATTGCTATGTGAGATGACATGGACATGTGCTTCTTTTCTCCTGCATGCTACTGAGCCAAATTCTATTGAGATTTAAGATCTACTTTCTCTTCCATGTTTAAGAGTTATAGCTCTGCACAGAAACAGACAGGTGTCCTCAGCAGACCACTTTGTTCTCTTCAAATTCTTAATAATGTGAGAGCCTCAGGCACTTTCTGGCTTCTCTCTCTCCTTTGTTCTCGTTTTAACTACAAATATAAAACCATGAATGTACATCTATGTCTCACTGACTTTATGATGAACTTACAACATATTCTAACACTGCTCTAATCCAGGCATGTGGAGCACATCACAACTACTCTTTTTACCAATACAGTGTATACATTTTTGGATAAATCCTACTTTTTCCCTCCTTGGAGGTGTTCAATAAAAGCCTGGAGAAGAAGAATATTGTATACAAAGATGAGAACATTGGAAACTCCAGCCAAGAATGTGACCCACAACTGATAGAACAGCAATAGAACAAGGCAATAGAACAGCAACAGAACAAGTGGATACAGTCTCAAGTTGTGCTGGAGGAGGTCTATGCTGGATGTTAGGAGGAAGTTGTTGGCAGAGAGAGTGATTGGCATTGGGTTGGGCTGCCCAGAGAGGTGGTGGAGTCAACATCCCTGGAGGTGTTCAAGCAAAGCCTGATTGAGGCTCTTAGTGCTATGGTGTAGTTGATTGGCCAGGGCTGGGTGCTAGGTTGGACTGGATGAGCTTGGTTGATTCTATGATTCTAAGATCAGTGTTTTCCTCAAAATTAGACTGTTCTGAAGAAACTGAATAGTTCCCCTGAGGGTACTATTTACTCTTTTTTCCTCTATGTTATCATACCTTCCCAGTTTCACATGTGTCTACTCACCAGATTTGCATTATGTTTATGTGTCAACTCCTTTCTCTTAGTAAAAGTCACCAAGACAGAAGAGAAGCAAAAAAATTAATAACTATTTTTACTTCATTAATTGTGTTTCACTGCCCAGTGAGCCTATTTTGCCTTTTATTGCATATCTCTTTCTTCACCTGAATGAACAGGATACCTGAAGTCTGGGGGAAAAAAGCAAAACCACCAACAGAAACAAACAAGCAAACAACTCCCCATGTATTTCACAGCCCTTTCCTTCTAACAGTCACATCTCACTGCCTTTCACACTGAATCACAGTTTATCTATTTTCCTATGTTAGAAATTTGACTTATGGTGAAGCGTTGCAAATACATTAAGAGTTGGAAATAGAAGAGTGTCATCACTGTCTGGGAAGATGCATCTGCTGCTAGAAGTGAGAAGTTCATTTTCATGGTGTATCTAAAATATAGATTAAATAGGGGGCCTGCACACAGCCCTGTGAGGAGAGGCTGGGGGAGCTGGGGGTGTGCAGCCTGCAGAAGAGGAGGCTCAGGGCAGAGCTCATTGCTGTCTGCAGCTACCTGAAAGGAGGCTGCCGCCAGGTGGGGTTGGTCTCTTCTGCCAGGCAACCAGCAACAGAACAAGGGGACACAGTCTCAAATTGTGCCAGGGGAAGTCTAGGCTGGATGTTAGGAGGAAGTTGTTGTCAGAGAGAGTGATTGGCATTGGAATGGGCTGCCCAGGGAGGTGGTGGAGTCACCGTCCCTGGAGGCGTTCAAGAAAAGACTTAATGCCATGGTCTGGTTGATTGGACAGGGCTGGGTGCTAGGTTGGCCTGGCTGATCTTGGAGGTCTCTTCCAACCTGCTTGATTCTATGATTCTGTGAAAATAAGGCTTTGTAGATCAAAGTTTTTAGTTCTGCTGAGGGATTAAAAGTCATGTTCTGCCTGCATGACATTTATGGCAAGATCAAGGTATTAACTTGTAGATAAGTGCAGGAGAATGCCTATGAGCATGCTGAGTCCCAGTGCTAAAAACTCCTGCAATGCTTTTTCACTCAGGTTGTGAAACATATTTTATTTTTTATGAAAATAATAAAAAGGATTAGTCATGTTACAGATTAATTGCCAGCACAATTTAGAATCCCTACTAAAAAATGAAGCCCTTCAGTTAGCTGAATTCAGAAATCCATCTGAAAATGTAATCTTCTCTTAAATTTGAGGGTCTGTAAAATAAAAAAACTAATGCTTTGCTCTGTTAGTAGCTTTGCATAGCAGTGAGTCTGGAGAAGAGATTTCTGGGACAAAAAATCTGTATTAAAATGAAAACTCAAGCTGTTCACTTCAGAAAATGAAACTGCCATTATTTTGTGGAGATACTAAATGTCTAAATCAATTTATCTGGGTTCTATTACCAGCACCTTTTAAAAAACTATCATAGAGCAAAGGTAGGGAGATTCAGAGTGGACATGAGGAGGAAGATCTTCACCATGAGAGTGGTGAATTGCCTGCAGGGAGGCTGTAGCCAGGTGGGGTTGGTCTCTTCTGCCAGGCAACCAGCAACAGAACAAGGGGACACAGTCTCAAGTTGTGCTGGGGGAGGTCTAGGCTGGATGTTAGGAGGAAGTTGTTGGCAGAGAGAGTGATTGGCATTGGAATGGGCTGCCCAGGGAGGTGGTGGAGTCACTGTCCCTGGAGGTGTTCATGAAAATCCTGGCTGGGGCACTTAGTGCCATGGTCTGGTAGACTGGCCAGGGCTGGGTGCTAGGTTGGACTGGATGAGCTTGGAGGTCGCTTCCAACCTTTTTGATTGTACGATTCTATGGTGAGTCCCTGGAATGGGTTGCCCAGGGAGGTGGTTGAGGCCCCATCTCTGGAGGTATTTAAGGCCAGGCTGGATGGGGCTGTGGGCAGCCTGATCTTGGGCAGGGGGGTTGGAACTAGATGATCCTTGTGTTGCCTTCCAACCCTGACTGACTCTATGACGCTATAGTTGTATGATTCTATGATCTCATTATTTTGAGTATGTTAACTATGGAATAAAATATGTCTAATAAAAGTGAACTGGCATCACTCTTCTATTTATTCATCACTGGACTAGTGCCTTGAGAGAACCTGTTTAAATATTTAGAAGTATCAATGTGGCTGTTTTTCCTGATATCCCAGCATTTCCCTCTATTTGTGTCCACACACTAATGTCTCGCACAAGAGCTGAGACAGCACTTTAGAATACATTAAGTAATGTCTAGTGAGCAGTGATAAGGAAGTAGACTACTCTGATACACCTAATAATGCCTAGCAGATAAAGATAGAGAGCAGAGAGACGGACAGCGTATCTGAAAACCCTCTGCTCTCTGCATTATGTTTGCCACACTGTAGAAGCTTTACTCTGTCTATATCCCTGGTAAATTAATGAGAACCATTCTTTTCCTTCTGTACAAACACATCCTGATTTGTCTAGGTTACAAATTCACTTCTTTTGTAAAAGCTCTTCCAAAAGACTCTATTGTCTGTTTCCATTCTCAGAGACAAACACATAATTGAGCAAGAATTCACGAGATAAAATGGAAATTTTCTTTGTCAAAAGAAATATTTCTCTTAAATTTTTAATTTATTTATGTCCTATTTTGAGTCTGTAGAAAGATACTGATTATCTGCATATGATCTCTGCTTAGTGTGCTTTGCTGTGTTCAGCTCTGGAGCCTTCAACACATGAAGGACATGTACCTGATGGAGTGGATGTCCCTGCCCATGGCAGGGGGGTTAGAAGTAGATGATCCCTGTGGTCCCTTCCAACCCTGACTGATTCTATGATTCTGTGATTCTATGAAAATGATCAGTGGCCCAGAACACCTCTCCTGTGAGGATAGGCTTAGGGAGCTGGGGTTCTTCAGTCTGGAGAATAAAAGGCTCTAGGGAGACCTAATTAGCAGTCTTCCAGTACCTGAAGGGAATCTACAAGAAGGCTGCAGAGGGACTGCTTGCAAAGGTCTGTAATGGTAAGACAGGACTCCATGCTTTGAAATCAGAGAAGAGTAAATTTAGATTGGATAGTAGAAACAAGTTTTTGCCATGTGGGTGGTGGAACACTGTAACAATTTGTCCTGGGAGGCAGTTCAGGACCCATCCGTGGACATACTCAAGGTCATGGTCAACAAGGCTCTGAGTAATTGTGCAGGGGGAAGTATAGGCTGGATGTTAGGAAGAAGTTGTTGCCAGGGAGAGTGATTGGCATTGGAATGGGCTGCCCAGGGAGGTGGTGGAGTCACCGTCCCTGGAGGTGTTGAAGCAAAGCCTGGCTGAGGCACTTAGTGCCATGGTCTGGTTGATTGAACAGGGCTGGGTGGTAGGTTGGCCTGGATGAGCTTGGAAGTCTCTTCCAACCTGTTTGATGCTATGTTCTAAGGTCTAATTTCTAAGTTGTAAGAAACTCAGAGGGTGTTTATCTTGGAGACAACCCCCAAGCAGAAGCTACCTGTAACTGTTGTACTGCTCTGTTAGGGCAATTGAATGGAAGTTCTAACAACACACTGAATCCTGTGACCAAGATAGGGTGGTGATGAGCATTGCAGCAACGTACAACATCTGGTTTGAAGTGTTATATTAACATCCAAAATAATTAAAATTTGCTTACAGAGCTCTGTTCATAGGCATAATTTGCAAGGAATCAGAGCCAATTAGGAATAAAAAGTTCAACTGCTTTTGTTTGTCACACACAGATTGTCTAATGTAGTGAAACATCCAGCATGAAATTCCTCATTCTGCTTCACCCTCCTCAGACTTCTGTTCAAATGAAAACTCTCTTTTGAGTCAGACTTTTGGGTAGTGGATTTGTTTCTTCAGAATAATTTTCTATGAACTATGCATCTGAGTTAGGCTGTGCAGCCTTCTCCAAGAGAGACAGAAGGCAGGCAACAACATTCACTTTCTGTAAAACCATCACTGCTGTTTCTGAAGCTAAGGAACTCAGGCTAATTCGTTCGCATTTTAGCTGTTTCTTGTCATTGCTTGTATCTGAAAATGCCATACAGTTAATTGCTATAAATCATAGAGTCATAGAGTCTGTCAGGGTTGGAAGGGACCACAAGGATCAGCCAGTTCCAACCCCCCTGCCATGGGCAGGGACACTCTACCCTAGAGCAGGCTGCACACAGCCTCAGCCAGCCTGGCCTTAAACACCTCCAGCCATGGGGCCTCAACCACCTCCCTGGGCAACCCATGCCAGCCTCTCACCACTCTCATGCTCAACAACTTCCTCCACACATGCACTCTGACTTTCCCCACCTCCAGCTTTGCTCCATTCCCCCCAGTCCTGCCACTCCCTGACAGCCTCAAAAGTCCCTCCCCAGCTTTTTTGTAGGTCCCCTTCAGGTACTGGAAGGCCACAAGAAGGTCACCTGGGAGCCTCCTCTGCTCCAGACTGAACAGTTCCAACTCCCTCAGTCTGTGCTCACAGCAGAGCTGCTGCAGCCCTCTCAGCATCCTCCTGGCCCTTCTCTGGACACACTCCAGCATCTCCACATTCCTCTTGTAATGGGGGCTCCAGAACTGGACAAAGTACTCCAAGTGGGGTCTCAGCAGAGTGCAGCAGAGGGGGAGAATCACCTCCCTCCACCTGCTGGCCACATTTCTCCTGATGCAGCCCAGCAGCTGCTTGGCTTTCTGGGCTGCAAGTGCACACTGCTGGCTCCTGTTGAGCTTCTCATCCAGCAGCACCCCCAAGTCTCTCTCCTCAGGGCTGCTCTCCAGCCACTCACTGCCCATCCTGGATTTGTGCTTGGCATTGCCTCGACCCAGCTGCAGGCCCTTGCAGTGCTGTTTCTAGTACCTTTAACTTAGAAGCAGATTTTACAATTTGTTTCTTAATCACACAAAGGAACTTTCTTATTAATTTTGACTTTGTTTAACAATTTCTGCTTAAATCTGCCAATACCTGCACTAATCCTTCTTAGAACTTCAGTATTGTTTTCAGGAGGATTGTTCAAACTTTTCTTCACTATGGACTTTTGTGTAATCTTGTGCCAGGGTAGGTCAAGGATGTTAGGAGGAAGTTGTTGCCAGAAAGTGATTGCCATTGGAATGGGCTGCCCAGGGAGGAGGTGGAGTCACCATGCCTGGAGGTGTATAAAAAGCCTGGATGCAGCATTTAGTGCCATGGTCTGGTTGATTGGCCAGGGCTGGGTGCTAGGTTGGACTGGATGATCTTGGAGGTCTCTTCAAATCTGGTTGATTCTATGATTCTCTAAATAGGTTCTCTTCAAAATAGAAGCATATTAGCAATTCTCTGGTATGTGATTAAAGTTATGGTAGCTGAAAAATATTGCATGTGAATGAAGAGATTGGACAGAGCTGGGTGCTAGGTTGGACTGGATGACCTTGAAGGTCTCTTCCAACCCAGCTGATTGTATGATTCTAATGTTGCAACAAATATCACCAAACATAATCAACTATATGTGTAATCTGTAATATTTGGGTTTCCTTCTAATAAGTTGTTATTTGACAGGGTAAGAAAAGTATTTGAAGTATTTGGTTGCCTTCTTATATGTGTGCACGCTGAAATGAAAGCTGCATCCTGAAGATGTTTTTTCTAAGTGTGAGATTCATCCCTGTTTACTGTAGCAGTGGAAAACTTAAAGTGATTTAGCTTACCCAACCTTAGAAGCTGCAATTTAGTTACAGAGTGAGATGTCTAAATCGTGTGCTGTTAGATTTCAGCCAAGGAGCACTTAAGATGTTGTAACATAATCACCCGTTCCACTTAAGGTATGTTAAAGCATCTTGCCTGGACTTCAGCTCCTAGCTCAGAAAAGAAAATATGTACAACTCAAATGTTACATTTCTTACCCCACCAAATCCAGTCTCAAATATCTACCCTGAGTTCAAACAGAACAGAATTATATTTGAGTATCACTGATCACAACTACAGCAGTTTAAATGAACACTGCTAACCCATTATAACAGTCTTAAATATTAGACCATGTGGCAATCAAAACCATTTTTAATTGTTTAAACTAAAATAAAATTCCATTGATGTATGATATGATTAGAATCATACAATCAGACAGCTTGGAAGAGACCTCCAAGATCATCCAGTCCAACCTAGCCCCCAGCCCTACCCAATCAACCAGACCATGGCACTAAGTGCCTCAGCCAGGCTTTTATTGATCCAGCAGTGCTCCCCTCCTACTTTTCTCCTCCACCAGTTGCACCAAGAAGTTATCACCAATGCACTGGAGGAAACTCCTGGACTGTGGCTGGCTGAATAGCCCTTCCAGCAAATATCTGGGTAGATAAAATCCCCCATTGTGGGAATGGAAAAAGCCCAGCCCTGTCCAATCAACTAGATATGGCAATCTGGCTGTGACATCTGTCACCTCATTGATCTCCAGGGTTGCTTTGGCTGATCTGGCTGGCATTTATAATTAAAGTAACATTTATCATGTCCCCTTTCGTGGGGATCATAGAATCATACAATCAAGAAGGTTGGAAGAGACCTCAAGATCATCCAGTCCAACCTAGCACCCAGCCCTGCACAATCAACCAGACCATGGCACTAAGTGCCTCATCCAGGCTTTGCTTCAACACCTTCAGGGATGGTGACTCCACCACCTCCCTGGGCAGCCCATTCCAATGCCAATCACTCTCTCTGCCAACAACTTCCTCCTAACATCCAGCCCAGGCCTCCCCCAGTACAACCTGAGGCTGTGTCCCCTTGTTCTGTTGCTGGTTGCCTGGCAGAAGAGACCAACCCCACCTGGCTATAGCCTCCCTTCAGTTAGTTGTAGACAGCAATGAGGTCACCCCTGAGGCTCCACTAATACCAGGACTATCACAGGCTCCGAAGATATTAGGGGTTGGAAGGGACCCAAGGAGATAATCAAGTCCAACCCCCCTGCCAGAGCAGGACAATACGAACACAGATCACAGAGGAACATATCCTTGAAAGTCTCCAGAGAAGAAGACTCCACAACCTCTCTGGGGAGCCTGTTCCACTATCAATCCGTGTACAGCAATTACATTCATTGTTCTTTACTAAGTGTCTTTATCATAAACTTGCCTCTTCATGATCAGAAATGTACTCTTCTGGAAAACCAGCTACAATGGTAAAATCCATCTACATTAATCATATTGCAACTCTATCTGACCAATACTCTCTTAATTATGTCATACCAGCAGCCAGAACCGATCATAGAATCATAGAATCAACCAGGTTGGAAGAGATCACCAAGATCATCCAGTCCAACCTAGCATCTAAAATGCACAACCTATTTTTAAACCTTGTTAGCAACATGTTTTCACATTTATTTCATTCCTAATTTCATCCATATATCATGTTTGTTACCACACAGGATGAGGCTGAGAATCCTTTTATTCATTACTTAGATAGGAACTTATGAATACTGCAAATGTGTTGAAAGCACAAAAGGGCCTGGTTTAATATACATGCTGGTAACTGAGCTAATAAGTTTGAGCAGAGAGCAGTTTATCTATCTGCAACCAGAATTATTTCCTTCCCAATTTAATTTCAATCCTACCTTATTATAAGGCCCAAATCAACAGTCTAATCATTATCCTAAATATACCTTCACATTTATTTAGATCCAAAGGACTACTGTTTTGGACTAAAATTTTAGTAGGTTAAGATGTTCTTTCATTAATAGCAGCACAGTCACAGAAAGACCTTGCAAAAATGTGCTTCCTGTTTCATGGGCACCTTTAGAATGTCTTATAATCAATCAGGTTGGAAGAGACCTCCAAGCTCATCCAGTCCAACCTAGCACCCAGCCCTGTCCAGTCAACCAGACCATGGCACTAAGTGCCTCAGCCAGGCTTTGCTTTAACACCTCCCGGGACGGCGACTCCACCACCTCCCTGGGCAGCCCATTCCAATGCCAATCACTCTCTCTGCCAAAAACTTCTTCCTAACATCCTATACCTCCCCTGGCACAACTTGAGACTGTGTCTCCTTGTTCTGTTAGCCAATGCCAGTAGCATGTTTCATTCTGCCCTTCAGATCTGTAGCTCTTCTCCCTGAATAATTTCAGTGAACGTTCAGGGGGTATCCACTGGTATTTAGTGCATTCCTCTTGCTCATTCTTACACTCTCTATGTAAATTAAAGCACACACAGAGGAAAAAAGGTGAGAGAAAAAATAGCTTTCAGTGGTTTTGTCCCTATAGGCTATATGCATCTTAATTTACTACACAAAGTAAAACCAAACAGAAAATCCTTGAACAAGAACTGCTACTACTATCCTCTATCACATATAATGTGGTAGGGAAGAACACAGTTTCTAATAAGGATCCAAGATCATATAATCATTGAATAGAATCATGGAATCAGTCAGGGTTGGAAGGGACCACAAGCACCAGCTACTTTCAACCCCCCTGCCATGGCCAGGGACACCCTACCCTAGAGCAGGCTGCCCACAGCCTCAGCCAGCCTGGCCTCAAACACCTCCAGCCATGGGGCCTCAACCACCTCCCTGGGCAACCCAGTCCAGCCTCTCACCACTCTCCTGCTCAACAACTTCCTCCTCACCTCCACTCTGACTCTCCCCACCTCCAGCTTCACTCCATGTTAATAAGTTAACTAAATCAGAGAGAATTCCACCATGCTGACACTTGACAAAATAACCTTTATGACCACACAGGCGATTTTGAAACACTGCCTTCTGAACTGTAACAGTGGAACAAAAATCTTGTGTTCTAATTGTGCTTCTGGTCACTCCATTTGCAGCCAGCCCAAGTTCTGACACTTCTCTCTAGAAGTTTGTATTGCTCATGGTGTGCCCAGTATGCAATACTGTCAGGTTTGTTGTGCCATATTTATCTTGGGCAACTTGATACATCCACTTACAACATGACTAATAGTCTCTGGGGTCCAGCCACATATTTTTACATCCTGCACTTAAATCTTCCCTACCATCTGTCTTCTCTTGCAGATCTCTCATGTGAATAGGTTGTTACTGTAGGTCCATAATTAAATTATATTTTTTTCCCTTTTCAATCCTCCTGTGAAAAACCACTTACAGCTTGGCACTTTCCTCTCAAAAGCTTGACTCTTTTTTTGTTCTGAAACACCTTACACTGTGTTTTCCCATTCCTTGCTGGCATTCATCTCTCATTGTGATCATCTTAATGACTTCAATAATTATTACAACTCAGGAATATTGTATTCCTCGTTTGTATTTCAAGCTTGATCCCAGAACCAGTTATTTACTATTATGCTAGCAACAATAACTGTCAGGATTTTTGTTGTTGTTGTTGCTGTTGCATTTTTGTCTTCTGAGCCTTCTATTACATTTTGACATTTCTATTATTGGTGTTATGTAATACAGCAATTTACAAAGGCATCAGTTGAAATAGGAGTTCCATCTGAAAGCTCCATTATAATGCAGTCCCCAAGTCAAAAAGCTAGTAGTTTGAAAAGACAAAACTAACATCCAAGATAACAGATGGGAAAAGTAAATTGGATGCATCTGACCTGCCTGATACCCTCTAAAAATTAACATCTGTCCTTTATAAATTAATTGTCATGTCTTGCTAACTGTGTCTGAAGGAATGTAGTCTGTATAATTTTAAGGCCTTGGTTTAGTTTTCTTTAAGTATCTTGCCTGGGCACCAGCTGACCATAAAACCATAAGAATCAAGCAGGTTGGAAGAGAACTCCAAGATCATCCAGGCCAATCTATCCCCCAGCCCAATCTAGTAAACTAGACTGGGGCACTAAGTGCCTCATCCAGGCTTTGCTTGAACACCTCCAGGGACAGTGCCTCCACCACCTCCCTGGGCAGCCCATTCCAATGCCAATCACTCTCTCTGCCAACAACTTCCTCCTAACATCCAGCCTAGACCTGCCCTGGCACAGCTTGAGACTCTGTCCCCTTGTTCTGTTGCTGCTTGCCTGGCAGAAGAGCCCAATCCCACCTGGCTACAACCTCCCTTTAGGTAGCTGCAGACAGCAATGAGGTCTGCCCTGAGCCTCCTCTTCTGCAGGCTGCGCACCCCTAGCTCCCTCAGCCTCTCCTCATAGGGTTTGTGTTCCAGACCTTTCACCAGCTTCATTGCCCTTTTCTGGACACCTTCCAGCACCTCAACATCTCTCTCTCTTACTATTATAATTCTCATCTAAAAGAAGCCAAAAAAAAAAAAAATCATTATTTTCCCATTCTTTCGTTTCCTTCAAGTCAGATTTAATGCACCTTGTTTGATTAACTTTGCACTTGCCAGAGTCACAGCTGATTCAGGAATGATAAAGTAACATGAAGAAAGCATGACAACTCATGCTTAGACATGTATTGAGACTAAGGATTGAGGGGTCTGGAAACTCTCTGAGGGGTATTAGTCTTGCTAACTAATGGAAAACAGGAAGGATGGAGAAGGAGTTCTGATGATACTGATGTTATTAGGGGGCAAAAGATAGAGCAGTTTACGCCAAAGACACCACCAAAGCAATGGCACTTAAAGCAGTAATTTGCTTAAGAGTCAACTCAGCATCTTCTACAATGCACAGTCTCCGTCAATCTTTTGGTATGAGTTTTCAGACTTGGCTTCCAAGTGCTTGATGCAGGAGACAATTATTTCCTTCAGGTGAACTTCTGCTGACTTTGCTCCTCTCCAGCATAACTGAAGAATGTATTTAAGAACTATACACAGAAACTGATTCAGATATTTTTTTGCTGATAAATGAAACCATTTAGCATGACAATACATCAGTTGGCCAGGTAATTAATCTTGGAGAACTAATCCTGATGGATCTGATTATATTTCTCCATTTAGAAAACAATTTCATCAAAGCCTCCAAAACTTTCAGATAATAATCTCCTGTTACAAGTTAACCCATTAAGGTACCACTGCTAAATGCTATCTTAATGACTGTAATGTAATACAGCACAACACTTGCAACATTTTCTAGTCTGCATTGTTTCCACTGTTAATATTCCTCTGTCTGGGAAAAAAAATGGTGAACAATAAAAAAGATCCTTGTTATTTTGATTGTCCATGCCCATACAGATTATATACTTTAAACAGATTACACAAATGCCTGCATGATCTTAGGAAAATTGCAGCTTTCCAACAAAAAGCATTATTTTTTTTTTACTTTCTGATATGGTTCCTAATATCAAAGAAATCTAAGTATGCAGTAGGCAGTTCAGAAGTCCTACTCTTTATCTGGAGACTTCTGTACCATAAATTACAATAAATTCCCATTAACTTGAACTGCACAGACACAGGAAGCAAGATTTAGCCACAGCAATTGACCTACTTCACATATATACCTATGGAAACTTCTCTAAATACAAAAGGATTCATCTGTTGAAGTCATAGAATCATAGAATCAACCAAGTTGGAAGAGATCTCCAAGATTATCCAGTCCAACCTAGCACCCAGCCCTAGCCAGTCAACTAGACCATGGCACTAAGTGCCTCAGCCAGGCTTTGCTACAACACCTTCAGGCATGGCAAATCCACCACCTCCCTGGGCAGCCCATTCCAATGCCAATCACTCTCTCTGTGAAGAACTCCCTCCTAACATCCAGCCTAGACCTCCCCCAGTACAACCTGAGGCTGTCCCCCCTTGTTCTGTTGCTGGTTGCCTGGCAGAAGAGACCAACCCCACCTGGCTACAACCTCCCTTCAGGGAGCTTGCAGACAGCAATGAGCTCTGCCCTGAGCCTCCTCTTCTGCAGGCTGCACACCCCCAGCTCCCTCAGCCTCTCCTCACAGGGCTGTGCTCTAGGCCCCTCACCAGCTTTGTTGCCCTTCTCTGGACACCTTCCAGCACCTCAACATCTCTCTTGAATTGAGGAGCCCAGAAATGGACTTGGTACTCAAGGTGTGGCCTGACCAGTGCTGAGTACAGGGACAGAATAACCTCCCTTGTCCTACTGGCCACACTGTTCCTGATCCAGTCCATAGCAATCTTGGAATGCTCACTTGTGACCACACATGAGTAAAAACGTAGTCATACTCACTGTGACTAATTCAAATAGCATTTGGTTACACTAAACTCTCAAACAAAACCCGACTTTATTTTGCAACTGAAGAAGCCACTGACAAAAATACAAAGAGAAAGATGTTGCCTCTTTAGTAAAAACTGTTTGTCTTTGGGAGACTTTCCTATTTGGGAGACCTACAATACTTCTCATGGGTAATGGAAGCTAGAGTTAATCCTTTTGGGAGGGAGGAGCACTATGCATCTTCTTGATGCACTTTCACTCTATTGGTCTTTGTCAGTAGTATAAAAAAGTGTGAAGTGGTCACCTTTTGTAATTAATAGCTATCCTACCATAGAAAAGACTAGTTCACAAGGCCTCTTCTTCTCCAGCAGATGAAAACTGACCACACCTTTCCTTAAAACAAAAAACCCATCACTTTAGTTTCCCAGCAGATCTGAAATGGTGCATTTTCAAGGCAGCTGCAGCAAAGTTATGAAAGAAGCTGACACAACCAATACCATTTAGTACAGCAATACAATAATGCAATCCTGTACACTTCTAACAGCACAGTTCTGCTCAAAATGATAAATATCACCTATGGGTATCAATGTAAAATTTCATCAGGTTGCTCCTAGAGTTCTGTTCAGTCTTCTGCAATGGCAAGCGAGAGGCTACCATGCATACAGGCATACATTTCTATGGCAACAGTTTAAATTCTAGGCTGTTCTAAAACTAAACAGTGTCTATTCCTTCCCTGCCTGTCTTTTCTGCAGCAACAGAAATCTCTTCATTGTGATGACTAAGAAGTGATAAGATGTAATCTAATGTAATATATGTTATGCCTGAAGTCTGAGAGTCTTAAGTTAGTAGGAAAAAAACATCCATGTTTGTTATGTAGGCTTCCACAGTTGTAAGTATTATCACAAAGGGGTTTTTTTTGTTGAGTATTAACAGGATGTTTTGTTATTGTCATATAGCTAAACATATTTAACATATTCAAACTTCACTCTCCTTCAATACGTTTTTGATCATTCCTTTTCTTTCTCTGATTTTTCTCTCTGATTTAGTGTTCTGCTTTGGCATCATAGAATCATAGAATCATAGAATCAACCAGGTTGGAAGAGACCTCCAAGATCAGCCAGGCCAACCTAGCACCCAGCCCTGGCCAATCAACCAGACCATGGCACTAAGTGCCTCAGCCAGGCTTTTCCTGGTGCCTCCACCACCTCCCTGGGCAGCCCATTCCAATGCCAATCACTCTCTCTGCCAACAACTTCCTCCTAACAACAAAAACAAAACAAAACAAAACAAAACAAAACAAAACAAAACAAAACACAACCTCCCTCACACAAAAAAAAACCCAACAACCTAACCAACCAAACAAACAAAATCTACACCTCAAAAGTGACAAACATAAACATAAAATAAACATTGCAATTCAAAGCTTGGTAATCATCACCTCAGAAATTTAGGTGATCTGTGTGTCTTAAGGGCAAGGGTCAGAAAGTTGGAAGAATCTCATGAATGTTAAAATTAGAAACTCACATAGAATGAGAAAGGGTGATTCTATTATTGCTCCCAACCTAGAAGCAGCATGATGAATGCACATCTTTAACGCTCTAGCTGAACCAACATTTCTATTTAAGTATGCCAATGGACTAGCACCTTAAGGAAAGGAAATGAGCAAAAGCTATAAGTTTATGCTGTTTCTCAATGATGACAAATCAAAATGACATATAATTAGTATTATAGTCCCTGGAATATATGCATTGCATGTTGGATCTCAGTCAATGATCTGATACCAGTCAATGCTCTGATATCTTTAATTTAGTGTGCCTTTTGGCTTAACTTCCATAACACTGATTTTAATGTAACTATGATTTTTTTCCCTTCCTTTTTAGCATGGAATGTGTCCTTAATGCTCTCAATTCGTGACTTTTATCACCACAATATCATGGAGAAGGCAGTAAGACTTAGATGGTCACCTAGGGGAGCACCAGCTTATTCTTAAATGATTTTTTTGGACTATGCCTGAGCCAAAATTGATGGCCTCCTGAGGACTGAAACACTGGCTCATATGTAAACGTATTTTCTTCTCAAACTGGTAGATTGCACAATGGCAAACTAATGTCTCTACTTCCATCACTTTGCCTTGTGTAGAATGCCCTGGCAGAACTATCAGTCTTACAAAGAAGCAAGAGAGAATACAGTAGAGCTTTCAAAATAGGACCTGATTGTATAGTTAAGCAAGACATCCCTTTTTAAAGACACTCCCTTTCCAGAGCTACACAACCAAACTTCCAAAGTATCTTCTAGGAGACTGCAGATCTTCCCACAGCAATTCTGGAGGACTGATATCCATTCCCCATGTTTAATAGTTCATGAATATTCAGGATCAGGTTTCTGCCTCATTTTAAAGACTGCAAGTATTGTAATGTGTGTGTGACTATGTCTGTTTTCTCCCTGCATATCTCAAAAGTTGACATTTTCTATAAAGCAAATCAGTATTTAAAGTTTAGCAAGTCCCTATCAATGTTTTACTCCTTAAAGGGATTCTCTGCCTGGAGAAAGCCAGAAGCAACGTTACTGAAATTTCCCATATCTCCACTGGGATTTGAGCTGTGAGTTACAAATGATGTGCAGGGACTTTGGCATTTACAGGTTTGACTGAGTTTAGGACCACTTTCCTTTGCAGCAATGGGATCGAATGCGAGTGCCTGAAGTCCGACTGCGGCACTGCGCTTTTTTTCCTCCTCCTTGTTTTTTATTCCCCCTCCAGTATTTAATATCAAAGGATGCAGCTACCCAGAGCAGGGATGGGAAAATCCCTTCGCTAATTAGTTTTCCCACTCGCAAGAGCAGCAGAGGCAGCTGCTGGAGCTCAGGCGCCCGCAGCAGCCCCGCCTCGCCGGCAGTCCGGCAGCTGCCTACGGGCCTGAAGTGCTGACCGCTGAATTCCAGCCCTGGCTTAATGAGACCGAGCTACGCAGAGTCAATTAAATCAAATTCTCCCCTAACATCCCTAATATATCTGCAGTGTGTGCAGCAGAGGCGGCGGCAGCAGCGACAGCAGCGAGAGATTCACAGCATTAATAAAGGGATTCACTGCCGCATTATATATATTAAAAAAAAGAGAGAGACGACGGAGAGGAGAAGGCAAGAAACTTCTGTGTGTTACTTACACTGGGGAAAGGGTGAAAGAAGGGCGATTGTGCCCCTTTGTGTGAATGAATGAGAGAGAGGAAGGGAGGGAAGGAAGGAGGGAAAAAGAGAGAGAGGGAGAGAAACACACACAAGAGAACACTGAAAGGAGGCTCTGTCCCCTAAACCCAAGTAACCCACTTGCAAGAACTGCTGCTGGAAAAATGGTAAGGACCCAGAGTTGAAAACATTTTCACTTTAATACTGAAAAAATATGCCATTATAAAATCCTCGAATAGAATTAGTAAGTTCCACTTGCTTCCTCTGTTCTGGTTTCCTCAAGTTCTAGTAAGATTTACAACAGCACAGAATTTTCTACCATTAAACTCTGCAGCCTAAGCACTAGAGTGACATTAATTGGTCATGCTTAACCGCCTTGGACTATTTTTGTTGTTTTGTTTTTTTAATGTTTACACTGTTACCATAATAGAAATCAAGGGTATTAATTTTTACATTCAGATGGAAAGGCAATACTGAATTATGTAGCTTGAAAAAGAAGAGAGAGAAAACAAAACCAAAGCCCTCCCCATCCCCCACCCCCCCCCCCCCAAAAAAAAAAAAGTAACACAACCCACCATCAACAAAGCAAAAAAAAAAAATCCCTCCTGGCCAAAGTAATTCCCACCTCCAAAAACAATAAAGAAAAACAAGGAATAAAAAATAATAATCCAATGGGAATATTCATGCAACTATGTCTTAAATAAAAAACCTTTACAATTATTTTCCACGGTAAAAAGTACGACCTCTACTGCCTATAGATCACACAAAAATGGCGAAATGGCACTTTTTATTATCATACTGTATTTTGTATATAGAAGGTTTGATACGAAGGGACTTATCATGGAAGAGGGATGATGGTGTGAACTAGACGCTGCTTCCAGTTGGGGGCTGGAGCGTCCCTGGGGTGCGTTGTATCCATGCGAGCCATGCAGCACTTTTTTTTGTTGTTGTTGTTGTTGTTTTTCCTTTTTATTTTCTTTTTAGGTTTTTCTCTTTTTCTTTCTTTTTTTTTTTTTTTTTATTTTAATGGTCCATTTGTCTGTTTCAGAGTCAGAGTCGTTTATTTACATTACATTCATGCCTTCGTGCAACTTTCCACTCCTGCTTTGAGTTCAAGAGGAGGCCCACACCAGCCTTTCCTCCGCCCTCCTCCCCTTCACGGCCTCTCGGTGAGGGGTCCGTCCCGCAAGGGAAGAGGGCAAAAAATGCAAACCAAACACAGTAGAACAAAAGCCCAACAAAACCAGAAGCTGTGTTTCGCTTTGCCAGAGCAGAAGGAAGAGGATCCTCACTTGTTCGTTGGACGCGGGGGCTGCGCCCCCCACGCCGAGATGCGCGCAGCTGTGGGGGTGAGCCCCGGCGCGGAGCTCCCCATCCCCCCACCGTGCCCCCGGCTTCGCTGCTTGCTTTGGAGGTCGTGAGGAGGAGCGTGCAGGCTTGAGCCTGTTCTGTTCATCACAGAAGGTAGCCGAGGTGCAGAGCCATCAGCGCCCAGCGTCTGCCGCCCCACCGGCCGGAGCGCGAATGGCCGGTCCCGGGCAGCGGCCCGTCCCCGCCCCGTCCGCCGCCTCAGTCCGACAGGGAGTGGGAGCCGCAGTCGTAAACCCTGTGGGCCCCGTCGGCACTGTAGGGCCCGTTGTGCCAGTAGGACGAGTCGCAGACCGTCTGCAAAGAGTTGATTTCAGATGCTGAAGAGTTGCCGTCCCTCCTCTTGGATCGCTTTCTGTTCCTCAGGATGAACACCAGCATGCCAACCACCGTGAAGGCAGAGGTCACAAAAACCAGCAGGAGCCCTGGCACCAGCACCGAAATAGAGACACGGCTGGTCTCCAAGTAGGAGTTGGAGTGAGTACCTGTCTCTGTCAACCCAGTGCTATTTTTGTTAGAAGTTAATGTGGGTGAGATTTTTAACTGAGGGCAAATCACATCATTGGAGAGAGATTCAAAATCCTCCTTAAAGAAATCTTCAGGAGACTCACACCTTAGGTCACTCATAATCACCTTGGGGCGCAGCATCTCTGCCCACTGTTTGAAAGGCACGATAGGGCAAGTACAGTCCCATGGGTTGCCATGCAGGTCGATCTGGGTGATGGAGGTGAGCTGGTCCAGCACCCCTGCCACTGGGAGGTACATGAAATAATTGTTGTGTATGCTCAGCTTGGAAAGTGAGACCCCAGCAAACACATCTACTGGGAGAGACCTCAGCAAATTGTTGTTGAGGATGAGAACTCGCAGTTTGGGCATCGCATTGAAGGTGCCAGGCATGATCAGCTGGATTCCATTAAACTCCACGTTCAGATACTCCAGGTTTTGCAGCCCAGCAAATTTCTCCCTGGACAGGGTATCTAAGTAGTTGCTATCCATATAGAGCCATCTCAGATCAAAGAGGTTCTTGAAGGTGTTGTTCTCAACGGTGGCGATGTTGTTGTTGCCCAAATCGAGTAAATTCAGTTTCCGGTAATCCAGAAATTGGGATTTCCTGATGGTATGTATTTTGTTGTCTCTCAGAAACAGCTCCTGCACGTTGGATGGCTTGGGCTTCAAATCAACCAAGCTGCTCACATTCCTGTCATTGCAATTAACCTTTAAACCTGAGCCAGGGATCTGATCACAGCTGCAGATCTGTGGGCAGGACACGGCAGCTGGTAACTTGCTCTTTGCACTAACTGTCAAGACCGCAGCAGTGGGCTTGGTCTTGATTTGCCAGTTGACGGGAATCTTTGTACCTCCATTTGGACCAGATCCTGGTGTTGCAGGGTCTTCTTTGCCATGTATTTTAAAGGGGGTTGGAATAGGTCCAGGATCACAGGTTTCGTCTTCAGCAGGGGGAGCAGCTAGGCTAGAATCCACTCTGTTCTTTTTGCACAGCTCTTGCTCTGTGGTCTCATTTAAATCTTTGCCCTGCAACCTGGTAGGAGCCTCACAAATCACTCTGCCGATCAAAGCATTTTTGGGTATATTTTCCAGCCATTCCTTCAACGACAGCAGATCACAAGTGCAGTCCCAGGGGTTATCCTCTAGCAGGATTTCAGCAATGCCTGGGATCTGCTCCAGGACCTCCTCATAAGGCAACGTTTTAAGACGGTTTCCCCGGAGGTCGAGGTGGGTGATCGGCACGTACTGAAACACGTTTGGGGGCAAGGTGCTGATGAGATTGTCATTTAAAATCAGCACTTCTAGTTTGTTTAAGTCCCTAAATGCTCCTGGGTCAATATCCCGCAATAGATTAAAATCTGCCTGGAGGTATTCCAGATCGTCCAGCCCCAGGAAAGTCTGCTTCCTGAACGATTTGATCTTGTTGTTGTTTATGTGCAAGCGTTTCACCAGCTGCAGCCCAAGAAAAGCCCCGGGAACAATCTCGTGCAAACCGTTGTTTTCCATGTGCAAACTGACTGCATTGTAGAAGTTAGCAAACTCATTAGGGAAAAGTCGAGTCAGGGAATTGCCATGCAGGAATAAATGGTAAAACTGGGAAGTTGGGGCGGTGAAATGTTGCAAGCTGGTAAATCCCTTTTTCTCACAGTCTACGTGCAAATCCCCTTCTATCTCGTTGCAGGCACAGATCTTCTCTTTGCAAACGTCCCCTGTAACGTTTCCAGCAGCAAAACAAAGAGACGTCTCCAGCAACAGAATCCAAAGCAGCATTTTTAAACCGAGCGATTCATTCCCGATCTCATGACAAAGTAACAGCAACCATCCTCCTCACGCGGAAAGCAATTCCAGTTCGTTCAATCCATGAAATGTCCGAACCACCACCAAAGAGGGAGAAAAAAATATGTGGGGAGGGGGAGCAGGGAGGGTAGATGGAGGGGGGAACTCTGTCTTTTTCTCCCCTCTCCCTCTCTCCCCCCCCCACCTACACCCGCACCAGCCCAGATTTCAGTCAGTAATTATATCCAGAAACTCTCGAGGCACGTACTGCAAGGCACGGGGGAAAAAAAGCCCAAAAAATAGGAAGGGGGAAAAAAAATCCCCCCCCCCCCCCCCCTTCTCGATTCCCCTTCTCGCCGGCTGCCGGGCGCAGCTAAGCGGAGCTCTGCTGGCGGGGCTGTCTCAGCGGCAGGGGCAGGGCGCTGCTCGCCGCCGGCCGCCGCTGCATGCCAAGGAGCGCGAGCGGAGAGCGCGGCCGCGGAGGCTGCCGCTGCGCGCGGCTCCGCGCCGGCCTGACCTTGCCGCGCGGCCGCGCTCCGCCGAGCTCGCCGCCCGCTGGGCGCTGTCCGGCGCCCCGGTGCTGAAAACGCGCCCCAGCCTCAGGCGCTGGCTGCCGAGCCTCCTGCGCCGTGCGGCGCCCACCCCCGCCGCGGTGCGCGGCTGCTCATGCCTGCCTCCGGCCCGCAGCCTACCGCGCCGCCGGAGACGCCCGCCCGCTTCGCGCTTCGCCTCGCCTCGCCCTGCCGGCTGCACTGCCTCCCCTCCTCGGTCTCCCGCTCGCTCGCTCTTTCCTTTTTCTTCCGCTGCTGCCGAGCCGCACGCTCGCACACACTCACATGCACGCAGAGGAGGGAGAGTTGCTAAGAGGCTCTGCTCGTTTCAACCTGGTGCACTCTGAAAGATCTGACACCCTCTGCTGAGCTGCAGTGGCAAAAATCCATCTGCTGAGGGAATGCTGGAGAAAAAAAATCAATCCACGTCCAGGGCGCGCGTTGAAAACGTTGGCATTAAAAGCTGACGATCTGTTTAGATGCTCTCTCCTAAATGGATTATTTTAATTGATTCCTTTCATTTTAGAATGGAAAGTTTAACATTCCCCTCCTCCTGACTGGTTGCTTCTTGCCCCCCTTCGCACACACTCACACCTGCACAAACAGGTGAGGGAGGTCCATTTGCCTCATTGTATTTTTCAGTGGCTTTAGCAGAATTAGTGTCCGAGTGCCAGGCGAATAGCAATTTGAGGTAATTATTCTGCACGCCATTTTTATCCTTGCTTTAAATGCATTTTTTCCCCTCCCCTGCAGTCTACAGTGTTTCATGCTGGATTTGATCTCTTGCTGACATTCTGTATAATGTTGAGCCGTAGAGTATTGCAATATATATCTAGATACATGTATCTATAGATACATAATTTAGATGGTCATGGAGAAGAAGGGGAGTAAGGATAAGGCGGTTGCTGTACTGCTAGCGATTCACAGTACCTGTTCCCAAAGAGAATAGTGTCTCCCTTAAGGAGGGGAGGAGTGGGCTCAACCTGACAGTTGTGCATCTTGACATTCTTATCTATATATAAAAATATGGAGCTGCATAGCTGTTTCTCTAAGGATGCTCCTAATGTCCTCTCCGTGGAAACATAAAGCTTGCGTTCCTCGGTGTGTCCGTCCCCCCCCCCCCCCCCCCCCGCCTTTGCTCCCCCCCTCCCCCCCACCCCCACCCCCTTCGCTGTCCTTTCCACAGAAAGGACAGAAGAGATTACACAGCGGAAAAATCGGTGCCTGGCCTTAAAGAAAGGAGCCAAGCACACGAAAGTTTCTGCATCATTTGGACCCGTTTCAGATGCCTACGAGCGAAGAACCAGTTGCACCGCTGGTGGTGCAAATAGAAACTCGCCTTTCCCCCAGCTTCGTCAAATCGCGCCGAGGAGGCGGAGGTGGAGGCGCGGCGAGGGCGGAGGCGCGGGAGGCAGCCGCAGCCCCTGTGCCGGGTGCCTCCTGCAGCCCGGGGCTGTACCTTTCCCGTCCGACGCCGCTGCTGAACTTTGCGGCATACTGGTAGGGGGGGATGTAAGCGCGGGAGTGGGCTGGAGGAGGGTTATTTATAGGGAAAGCAAGGGAGCCATATGGAGCCTGCACCCTCTGGTCCCGGCGGCATGCTAATTTGGTCAGTGCTTTTCCCTGACTGCCGCTTGCAAGTAAATTAGACATCCTGATGACGATGATCTTATCAAATTAATGTAATTATACCGCAGACGACTTACAACGGTTACCGTGGCCATGCCGGGTACCCAGAATGAAAATTTAGCCTTTCGGTTGGTGGGCAGGGACTACAGAGGGAAGGGAGAGAAGGGAGGAGGAAATGGGACAGGAGGAGGAAAGGAAACAGACTGGGGAAAAAAGGAGAAACCCTGGCCAATAAGAGGAAGCCTGCCCAATAAATTACAAGCAGGCTAGAAGAGATAAAATGCCACTGAGACAGAAAGCACCACAAGAAATATATTAGAGGTTTCGTTAGGAAAAAAAGAAATAAAAGGGAAGGAAGCTTGGCGCCACATCGAGGCACAGCACTTCATTTCCCCTGATGGTTTCTTTGACTTTGGACTTTGTCTCTCAGTGATGTCGGGGGATGTGTGGAGTGGAGTGTGTGCTATGCTGTCTGGAAACCTCCCGTGTAGTCTGGAAGTGCAAGAGGACCAGAAGCAAGGAAGCCCCCAGGAAGTTCCTTGGAGCGAAGTGGGATACTCAGGGGAAAGGGTAAAGGTCAAAATGGTGGTTGGGGTAAGGCACCCACTCACTGGGTGTCAGCAGCACGGACAAGATTACAGTGAGTAAAGTATCTGAGAAGGAAAATTTGGAGTCTTGCAAATTCTCACTAGGATGTGGGGCAGGAGGACTAAAGA
The DNA here is from genome assembly GCF_015220805.1 of Pogoniulus pusillus. Taxonomy (NCBI): domain Eukaryota; kingdom Metazoa; phylum Chordata; class Aves; order Piciformes; family Lybiidae; genus Pogoniulus; species Pogoniulus pusillus. The sequence goes on along the minus strand of NC_087268.1, from coordinate 45,967,815 downwards.
GCTTATTCTCCTACTGCCTTAGAATAAAACTCTTGAGCATCTTTACCTTTGTGTTATTACAATTGCTCAGGCACCATGGAAAAAAACCCAAAATACAACAAGAGGACTTGAATACTAATGAGATATTGAATAAATATGGATCAAATAAGAGAAGGGAGACAATGATTTGTTGTCAAAGCATGAATGACAAAATGCATGCTTCTTCCAAGGGTTCTGCTTGGACCGGATGATGCTGGTGGTCCTTTCCAACCATAGCGATTCATAGTGATGAGATGTTGCGCTGAGGGGGTTGGTTTAGTCAAGGATGTGTCAGTGTGAAACTGATGATTGGACTCGATGAGCTTGAAGGGCTTTTCCAATCTAAGAAATTCTGTGATTCTGCTGACAGGTGGAGGCTCCTGAACTCTAAAATTTCAAGGTGAGGAAAAAAATAAGAGAGGGAGTTTGTGTGTGTTCTGTAGCTTCCAAAAGATAATTTAGGTAAGGAATCCATTGTGTTTTCATCTGTATACTCTGGAGCTAGATAAAGAGGTTGCTGTCTTGTACATATCTACTGAGAGAGCATCTGCCATGCAACATTAGTATCTAGAAGGTATGTCAGGAGGTGAAAAAGAGAGACATCATCCATTTTAGATTTGGCATCTGACGTTTTGGTTCTGTAAGTCAAGTGACACAGCAAAGGTGTGTCAGGACCAGGAAAAGAACTGATCTTTACTTGGTGCCACAGTCCGAAATGTCTAGACTTCCTCATCTTGAATCAAATCCAGAAACATGTTTCTCAAGATAAGACACCTGACTTCATGTGTTTGAGGAAGATACCTAGTTGTGGATCGTGTTGATAGAATCTGTCTGGCGGTAGTGTTTTACTCTTCTCTTTGGAGACTCTGATAAGGTGTGATGTGATTCAGCGCTGGTGTGCCAGTGAATCAGTCTCTACAATTCAGCATATGCATCACTCATTTGCAATCTATACACAGGTTGGAACAACCAGAGCTCACAGTGTCCCCTCCAAGTTATCCAGTAGATGAGATAGTAGAAAGAGCACCCATGTCTGTTTTCCTTGACTGCTTTCCTTATCTGATATCTTTTACCTTGTGTTTGTCTTTTGCAGTTTCTAGAAGCCTAAAACAATGAGCTTCCCATATTTAACTAAACACAAGGAAAACGTCTTGGGCATCACAGGTACCTTATGAATAGGAGTGTTTGGGGGTACTTTCACATTTTTCCAGTCTCTCCTCTCACTGTTGCCATGACTATGTAACTAACACCGATTAAGAGTGTGTTTGTGCTATACTGAAGCATGTTCAAAAGCTTGTTACCACATCTCACAGTGTAGAACTTGGAGAGTAGGACTCAGCATCTGTAAAGTTTCTGCAGAACAAAAAATTATTCCTGCAAATAGCCTACTTTCAGTACTTTATGTACTGTAAAATTGGCTTAATTATTTCTGTTGGGGGTATGATCACAACAAAGTCATCCTAAATCGTAGACATGATGCTGTGTGTGGATACACACACACACACATACGTGTGTATATGAACACCTGTGATTGAGTGTGTGCAATACAAATCATAGAATCAACCAGGTTGGAAGAGACCTCCAAGATCATCCAGTCCAACCTAGCACCCAGCCCTGCCCAATCAACCAGACCATGGCACTAAGTGCCTAGAATTGTAGAATGGTTTCAGTTGGAAGGGACTTTGAAGATCATGTAGTTCAAATCCCCTTGCCATGGGCAGGGACACCTTCCACTAGAACAAGCTGGTCAAGACCCCATCCAACCTGAGTTTAAACATCTCCAGGGAAGGGTCATCCATAATGTCCCTGGGCAACCTGTTCCAGTGTCTCATCACCCTCACTGTAAAGAATTCCTTCCTAATATCTGGTCTAAATCTGCTTTCCTCAAGTTTCAATCCATTCACTCTCATCCTGTCACTCAAAGCCTTGCAGAAAGTCATGGGATGGTTATTTCCTTTGAAACTGTGGCTATCTTAAGGCTTTGGCTGTGTTTGGACTGGAAGTTGACACAGGTGCCTCTGTATGTTCATGCAGCTTATGCAGAAACTCTGCTTCTCAATGTATCCAGTGACTTTAAACCAGCTCAGTTACTTGGGGTATGAAGGATCAAACAAATTTTCTGTCTTGGTGTATTTCACAGGGCAGCCTTCACAGAACTACTGCACCTCTACCTAAATTGCATTTAGGCCTAACTAAGTTTGCAAAACTGGGTATTTTTCTTCTTCCTTTCCTGAGAGCTGTGATATGTGAGCATGCTCTGTGTCTCCTTGTGATCTGTTCAGCCTTTGAAGAATGGTGCAGTGGTGGATGATGATGGTGAAGAAAAAAGTAAGGGAAGAGAAGAAAGAGAAGTGGTTTGCCTACTTCTGTCTACTGAGTAGGAGATTGGCTTAGGACAAGGAAATAAAAATTCTCTATCTTTGGCTGTGTAAGAGGCAGCCTGAATGTTTCTCTTGTTTGGCTCATGCCCTCAAATACCAAGCTACCAGCTCTCTTGTTGTGGCTGTTCCTCTTTAAAAGAAAAGTAATTGTGAGATCACTTGAACCAGAGAAAGGCAGTGGGGAAGCATGAGATATGCACCCACTACACTGTGCCAGAGCCCTGGGAAAACTGTGCCAGAGCCCTGGGAACACTGTGCCAGAGCCTTGGGAACACTGTGCCACAGCCCTGGGAGGACTTGCTTGCATTTGTACAAATCTGAGCTTGACCTAATAGACTCCACACAACAGATTCTTAGACTATGCAACTGGTAGCAAAATCAGAGAATCACAGGACTTTAGAGGTTGGAAGGGACTTCCAGAGATCATCCAGTCCAACCTCCCTGCCGAGGCAGGATCACCCAAGGGTAGTTGCACAAATCCACAGACACTCTTCTGCAGTGTTCTTCAGACCACGTGCAGTGTTTCCAGATTAACATTGGGACCATTTGGCCCAAACAGGGTTAGTCTTAAAAGCTTCACACAGTAAGTGTTAGAAAAGTGAGTGGAGGTCACAAAGGTGGACATATTTTTCATTCAGCCTGGGAGTACTCTGCCATAAAAGCCACGGAGTCATTTCACTTTGAGGTTCCAGTGATGTGGTAGCAAGAGGTGTGAATAGGCCAGGCCAAGGTCCTGACCAGAATTTAATATTTAAACTATATGTATTGATCTGAGTTTCTGACCCAGCTTCCACTGCGATGGCTTGTATTAGAGCCCCAGAACTACTACCCTAACTGGAAAGAATATCCAGAGTAGGTGTTTGGTGAAGGATTGAATTCTCACAGACATTTACATTTTAGCTTGCTGTTATTTTCCTTTTTTGTGGTTTTTTTTTGTTTGCATTTATTGCCCCCTTACCCCCTCCCCCCCCCCCCCCCCCCCCCCCCTTGTCTCTTCCAGCTTAGCAGTGAATTGATTCTGTGTCTCTACCAGGAAAGCATACTCTACCCACTATGCTGTTGGTCAGGAGGAGAGAGCTAGGGAGCTGAGTCACCCATCTCCTTTTATTCCTGTCATCCCAAAACTCACACTCATACTTGCACACACGCTCACACACATTTGCTTTTAAGGCTTGCTACAACAGAAGTGTGTCATCTGTTTTCCAGGGAGAATTTCAAGTTCAGGAGCCCAGCTTGTGGGAGATGGTTTTGCTGCAGCACTCGCCCCATAATATGAACTGAGATTCCACTGCAGCATTTCACTGAGATGTCCTCCAAGCTGTATCTTTGATGTGCTTGATCCTGATGTGAAAGCTGATTTCTGCCTTTGCACTATGTGAGATGGTTGTTTGCCTGACTTGGGTCTGGGATTTCATTCCAGGCTTCTGCTCCCTTAGTTTGGCATTGCAGTTTTCAGAAATACACAGGTTATTTTTTTTTCCTCTGTGGCAGAAGACATAGATTTAGACAGGAGGGAAATATTGCAGCAAAATTAACTGTGGGAAATATTTGTTCTTTTGATTATCTACAACAGGGAAAGTACTAGTGCAATGTTATAGCCCTTAATAAGAAGTGATAACAGAGGAACCAGATGAAGTTCACTGAGGACAAGTGCAGAGTCCTGCACCTGGGGAGGAATAATAAACTGCAGCAGTAGAGGCTGGGAGGTGATCTGCTGGAGAGCAGCTCTGTGGAGAGGGACCTGGGGGTCCTGGTGGCTAACAAGTTCCCCATGGCACAGCAATGTGCCCTTGTGGCCAAGAAGGCCAATGGGATCCTAGGCTGTATTAGGAAGAATGTGTCCAGCAGATCAAGGGAGGTTCTCCTGCCCCTCTACTCTGCCCTGCTGAGACCTCATCTTGAATACTGTGCTCAGTTTTGGGCTCCCCAGTTGAAGAGGGACAAGGATCTGCTGGAGAGGGTCCAGCAGAGGGCTACAAGGATGATGAGGGGACAGGAGGGCATGGCTGATGGGGAGAGGCTGAGGGATCTGGGGCTGCTTAGTCTGGAGAAGAGAAGACTGAGAGGGGATTTGATAAATGTTTATTAGTATCTGAAGGCTGCCAGGAGTAGGGGGGACAGGCTCTGCTCACTGCTCCTTGTAATAGCACAAGAGGCAATGGGAGTAAGTTGCAGCAAAAGAGGTTCCACCTCAACACAAGGGGGAACTTCTTTACTGTAAAGGTCACAGAGCACTGGAACAGGCTGCCCAGAGAGGTTGTGGAGTCTCCTTCACTGGAAGCTTTCAAAGCCTGTCTGGAGGTGTTCCTCTGTGCTCTGTGTTAGATAGGATTGTCCTGCTCTGGCAGGGGGGTTGGACTCAGTGATCTCCTTGGGTCCCTTCCAACCCCTAACATCCTGTGAGCCTGTGATAACCTTACTCTAACTGCACCACAACTCATTTATTGTCATTTTTTAAACTGGTTCCAATGTTACCATTCTAAGTTCTCCTTAGACCAATTCTTAACACCCTGCAGGACTTCACTCCTGTGTAGTGTGATCAATACACAATACAGTACTGCACTTTCACTAATGCAACCCATTTGTAGTTTTATTGCTTGCTTATTTTATTCTTTCCTGAAACATTAGGGACTGAAAACAAGCAGAAGGTTGAAGTAGCTGGTCACTGTGACATACTTAACCGACTGAGGTACTTGACTAAAGTTAGTTACAAATTACTTTCATCCTCATACTAAAACTCCTAGGGCAGGAAGGGCCTGAGCTACCTCATGAAACACAAATCACAGTGTCATTTAGATCCAGACAAGGCATTTATTGCTATCCTTCTTGATGAAAAGAAAGGAAAAAACAACAATGGCCAAACTTTTGATCTATTGCTTATACAAGTAAGCCCATTGCATTGATTCAGCTTGAATAATAGATCTATAATCTGTTACCAATAATTCATTCCTTTTGTATCTGTTTTCATGGCACAGTCTCAGAGCAATATAAAGATCATTTAGGAGGACAAACACAGGTAAGAGATAACCAGGTAGCCAGGCATCCTGGCCTGTTTCAGGAACAGTGTGGCCAGTAGGACAAGAGAGGATATTCTTCCCCTGTACTCAGCACTGGTCAGGCCACACCTTGAGTGCTGTGTCCAGTTCTGGGCTCCTCAATTCAAGAGAGATGTTGAGGTGCTGGAAGGTGTCCAGAGAAGGGTGACAAAGCTGGGGAGGGGCCTGGAGCACAGCCCTGTGAGGAGAGGCTGAGGGAGCTGGGGGTGTGCAGCCTGCAGCAGAGGAGGCTCAGGGCAGAGCTCATTGCTGGCTACAACTCCCTGAAGGGAGGCTGTAGCCAGGTGGGGTTGGGCTCTTCTGCCAGGCAAGCAGCAACAGAACAAGGATACACAGTCTCAAGCTGTGCCAGGGAAGGTCTAGGCTGGATGTGAGGAGGAAGTTGTTGCCAGAGAGAGTGATTGGCATTGGAATGGGCTGCCCAGGGAGGTGGTGGAATCACCATCCCTGCAGGTATTCAAGCAAAGCCTGGCTGAGGCATTTGGTGCCATGGTCTGGTTGACTGGACACAGGGCTGGGTGCTAGGTTGGACTGGATGATCTTGGAGCTGTCTTCCAACCTGGTTGATTCTATGATTCTGTGATTCTATGATACCATCTAAGAAACGGTTCAGATAAAAATCTATTTTAAAACATCCTATTTAAACACACGAAATGTGAAGCAGTGGGATTGTCTTTTAGGGAGTTTACCAATTCCTGTTGTTTTTCTGCTACAAAACAAAATGGAAAAAAAATAAAACCAAACAATGAATCCAGTAAAGATGCAAATTGGATTAATAATTTCAGCAGAGTTCAAAATAGAAACCTGAGGTAAACCATTGGATGTGATTAAAATGTATGATCTTCTTGGTTTGGTAGTTTTGGTTTTTAATGTAAAGAAAGGGAATCTTCTCCTGCAGAAGAGGAGGCTCCCAGGTGACCTTCTTGTGGCCTTCCAGTATCTGAATGGGGCCTACAAAAATGCTGGGAGGGACTTTTCAGGTGCTCAGGGAGTGACAGGAGTGGGGGGAATGGAGCAAAGCTGAAGGTGGGGAGATTCAGAGTGGAGGTGAGGAGGCAGTTGTTGAGCATGAGAGTGGTGAGAGGCTGGACTGGGTTGCCCAGGGAGGTGGTTGAGGCCCCATGGCTGGAGGTGTTTGAGGCCAGGCTGGCTGAGGCTGTGTGCAGCCTGCTCTAGGGTAGGGTGTCCCTGGGCATGGCAGGGGGGTTGAAAGTAGCTGGTGCTTGTGGTCCCTTCCAACCCTGCCTGATTCTATGAATCTATGAATACTCACAGCTAATGTAGGAGGTGGTTATTAAGGATCATTTCAATATGCAGTAATTATAACCTTCCAGCACCTCAACATCTCACTTGAATTGAGGAGCCCAGCACTGGACACAGCACTCAAGGTGCGGCCTGAGCAGTGCTTGTTGCCCTTCTCTGGACACGTTCTATCATTACCAGCATCTCAACATCTCTCTTGAATTGAAGAGGACTCATTAATAGTCATCTTGCCCCTGAAAACTGGCCTGTGAGGCCACTTTCTCATTTATATTCAGTGATGTTATGCTGATATAATGCTGGTGTCTTTTTAAGACTATATAGATGAAACGTTATTAATGATAAATACCTTCTTCCTATTTATGCAGTGCCTAGAAACTGTACCCTGGGACTAATCCCACATGGTGTTTTAGTTTTAATTAAATAACATTTTAAGGCCATAAGGGAGAAGAGGTTGGTGACCTGAATAATCACTGTGCTGCTCAGTTTTACATTACAGCATCCAAGCAATTTCGAATGCATTATTTCAGTGTAAAGCTTGACTGTTGCAGTTGTGACTCAGGATGTAGTTTGTTATTTATTTTCTCAACTGGCAAAGCTGATCAGAGAAATATCTCACTGCTTTCACTAGCCTCTAGCCACTAATGCTAACTTCTTGAGGCTCTTTTATTTAACCAAGATGATTTTATTGATCCGGTTGATATTACAGTCCACAAACTGCAATTCCACCCTTCTGAGTTCATGAGAGAATAATCCCTATACCTGAGAGGGAATCATAGAATCAGGAGGCCTTGAGCAACCACTCTAGTGGGAGGTGTTCCTGCCTGTGATGGGGGTTCGAAGATGATTTTTGAGGTCTCCTCCAACCTAAACTAATCTATGATTCTATAAACCATAGAACGATAGAATCAGCCAGGTTGGAAGACACCTCCAAGATCATCCAGTCCAACCTAGCACCCAGCCCTGTCAACCAGACCATGGCACTAAGTGCCTCAGCCTGTCTGTTTTTGAACACCTCCAGGGATGGTGACTCCACCACCTCCCTGGGCAGCCCATTCCAATGCCAATCACTCTCTCTGACAACAACTTCCTCCTAACACCCAGCCTAGACCTCCCCTCTCTTGCTGCTTGCCTGGCAGAAGAGCCCAACCCCACCTGGCTACAGCCTCCCTTCAGGTAGCTGTAGACAGCAATGAGCTCTGCCCTGAGCCTCCTCTGCTGCAGGCTGCACACCCCCAGCTCCCTCAGCCTCTCCTCACAGGGCTCTGCTCCAGGCCCCTCACCAGCTTTGTCACCTTTCTCTGGACACATTCCATTATCTCAACATCTCTCTTGAATTGAGGATAAGCCATAGCATGGTTTAGGTTGGCAAGGACCTTCCAGCATGCTCTATTCAGCCTGCACAATTGTCGTGGATCATTCAGACCTTATTGTTCTGAAATGATTATGTAAAATATACAGAATATAAGATGCAATTTCATGTGGGACTCTTGCAACTGAATATATCTATGTGTACATAGATAGAGGTGTATGTGTGCATCATGGAGTTGGATGTGGTTGTGATGGGAGTACTTAAAAGAAATCAGGCCAGGATCAAAGCAGTGTTTTATTAGATTGACATTTATTAACAACACACATTTTCAAATGGCATTATTAGTCATAATTACTGCATATTGAAATGATCCTTAATAACCACTTCCTACATTAGCTGTGAGTATTCATAAATTCATAGAATCAGTCAGGGTTGGAAGGGACCACAAGAATCATCTAATTCCAACTCCTCTGCCATGGGCAAAGACACCCTAGCCTAGAGCAGGCTGCACACAGCCTCAGCCAGCCTGACCTTAAACACCTCCAGCCATGGGGCCTCAACCACCTCCCTGGGCAACCCATTCCAGCCTCTCACCACTCTCATGCTCAACAACTTCCTCCTCACCTCCACTCTGACTCTCCCCACCTCCAGCTTTGCTCCATTCTCCCCAGTCCTGGCACTCCCTGACAGCCTCAAAAGTGCCTCCCCAGCTTTGATAGGCCCCCTTCAGGTACTGGAAGGCTACAAGAAGGTCACTTGGGAGCCTCCTTTTCTCCAGACTGAGCAGCCCCAACTCTTTCAGACTGTCTTCATATGAGTGCTTCTGCAGCCCTCTGAGCATCGTTGTGACCATTCTCTGGACACACTCCAGCATCTGCACATCCCTCTTGTCACAGGGGCTCCAGAACTGGCTGCAGTACTCCAGGGGGGGTCTCAGCAGAGCGGAGCAGAGTATGCATGGAATTGATGTGCTCGGCTGTCAACCAGATACTTTGGTGCAGAGGACACAGCATTTCCATTGCAAAGCCACGTGGGCGAGCCTCAGACAGATGAGCAGACATAAACATGCTTTGCTGCACACATGGACCGGTTTGTGCTGCCAGAGACCTGCTGAACTCGTCTGAAGTATATTCCTTCCACTTCCAAACCAGGAGAAATCCAATGGTCTAACTCTCTCATGAGGGCAGCATAGATATGCTGTAGCCAAAACATTGAGCCATGGAATTTTGATTGGAAAAGACCTTTAAGATAAATAGACCCATCCGCTGGTGTGCTTCTGAGAACAGATTGAATTCATTATTAACTATTTAATAATTCATTATTAATTAGTGCTATGAAAAGAATGAAGAGTCAAAATGTGGTGATTGATTAGGGTGTTTCAAGAGCAGCTTGACAGAGAGGTGTAATCCAGGTGCAGTCAGATGTTCAGTATTAAAACTGAGAACGGATTTAATTATTTATTAATTATGTAATAATTCGTTATTAACTAATTACTGTTATTAAAAATGAAGTGTTAAAATGTTTTAGTTGATTAAGGTATTTCAAGAGCAGCTTAACAGAGAGATGTAATCCAGGTGTAGTCAGATATTCAGTATTAAAATGGATAACATATTTAATTATTTATTAATTATGTAATAATTTGTTATTAATTAATGTTATTAAAAATGAAATGTTAAAATGTCTTAGTTGATTAGCGTATTTCAAGAGCATCTTAACAGAGAAGTGTAATCCAGGTGTAGTCAGATATTCAGTATTAAAATGGATAACATATTTAATTATTTATTAATTATGTAATCACAGTATCATCAAGGTTGGAAGAGACCTCATAGATCATCAAGTCCAACCCTTTACCACAGAGCTCATTATTAATTAATTAATGTTATAAAAAAAATGAAGTGCTGAAATGTTTCAGTTGATTAGGGCACTTCAAGAGCAGCTTAACAGAGAGGTGTAATCCAGGTGTAGTCAGACACTCAGCATTAAAATTGATAACATGGTTAATTATTTATTAATTATGTAATCGTTCATTATTAATTAATTAATGTTATTAAAAAAGGAAGAGTTAAAATGTTTTGGTTGATTAGAGTACTTCAAGAGCTGCTTAACAGAGAGGTGTAATCCAGGTGTAGTCAGACACTCGGCATTAAAATTGATAACATGTTTAATTATTTATTAATTATGTAATCGTTCATTATTAATTAATTTATGTTATTGAAAAAGGAAGAGTTAAAATGTTTTGGTTGATTAGGGTACTTCAAGAGCAGCTTAACAGAGAGGTGTAATCCAGGTGCAATCAGATATTCAATATTAAAATTGTGAACAGAATGAATGAATTAATTATGAATTAATTAATAGTGCGGACAGAATGAAGAGTGAGGATGCTTTCGTTCGTTAGGGTATTTCAAGATTAGGTTAACAGAGAGGTGTAATCTCGGTGTAGGCAGCTATTCAGTATTGACATTGTGAACAGAATTAATTGATTATTACTTATTTATTAATAATTAGTACTGTGAACAGAATGAAGAATTAAAATGTTTCATTGATTTTTACTTATTTATTAATAATTAATATTGTGAACAGAATGAAGAATTAAAATGTTTCAGTTCATTAGGATATTTCAAGAATAGCTTAACAGAGAGGCATAATCTAGCTGTAGTCAGATTTTCGGTATTAAAATTGTGAGCTGAATTAATTATTAATTATTAATTATTAAATTATTAATACTGTGAACAGAATTAACAGTTACAGTGTTTTAGTTCATTACAGTATTTAAAGAATAGCTTAGCAGCGAGGTGTAATCTAGGTGCAGTCAGATATTCAGTATCAAAATTGTGAATGGAAGTGATTAATAATTAAATTATTAATTAATTAATATTGCAAACAGAATGAGGAGTTAAAATGTGTTAGCTCATTAGGCTATTTCAAGAATAGCTTAACAGAGAGGTGTAATCTAGCTGCAGCCAGATATTCAGTATCAAAATTGTGAACGGAAGTAATTAATAATTAATAATTAAAATATTAATTAATATTGCAAACAGAATGAAGAGTTAAAATGTTTTAGCTCATTAGGCTATTTCAAGAATAGCTTAACAGAGAGGTGTAATCGAGGTGCAGTCAGATATTCAGTATCAAAATTGTGAACGGAAGTAATTAATAATTAATAATTACCATATTAATTAATTAATATTGCAAACAGAATGAAGAGTTAAAATGTTTTAGCTCATTAGGCTATTTCAAGAATAATTTAACAGAGAGGTGTAATCTAGCTGCAGCCAGATATTCTGTATCAAAATTGTGAACTGAAGTAATTAATAATTAATAATAAAAATATTAATTAATTAATATTGCAAACAGAATGAAGAGTTAAAATGTGTTAGCTCATTAGGCTATTTCAAGAACAGCTTAACAGAGAGGTGTAATCGAGGTGCAGCCAGATATTCTGTATCAAAATTGTGAACTGAAGTAATTAATAATTAATAATAAAAATATTAATTAATTAATATTGCAAACAGAATGAAGAGTTAAAATGTGTTAGCTCATTAGGCTATTTCAAGAACAGCTTAACAGAGAGGTGTAATCGAGGTGCAGCCAGATATTCTGTATCAAAATTGTGAATGGAAGTAATTAATAATTAAAATAGTAATTAATTAATTAATATTGCAAACAGAATGAAGAGTTAAAATGTTTTAGCTCATTAGGCTATTTCAAGAATAGCTTAACAGAGGGGTGTAATCGAGGTGCAGCCAGATATTCAGTATCAAAATTGTGAACGGAAGTAATTAATAATTAATAATTAAAATATTAATTAATTAATATTGCAAGCAGAATGAAGAGTTAAAATGTTTTAGCTCATTAGGCTATTTCAAGAATAGCTTAACAGAGAGGTGTAATCTAGCTGCAGCCAGATATTCAGTATCAAAATTGTGAACGGAAGTAATTAATAATTAATAATTAAATTATTAATTAATTAATATTGCAAACAGAATGAAGAGTTAAAATGTGTTAGCTCATTAGGCTATTTCAAGAATAATTTAACAGAGAGGTGTAATCTAGCTGCAGCCAGATATTCAGTATCAAAATTGTGAACGGAAGTAATTAATAATTAATAATTAAATTATTAATTAATTAATATTGCAAACAGAATGAAGAGTTAAAATGTTTTAACTCATTAGGCTATTTCAAGAATAGCTTAACAGAGAGGTGTAATCGAGGTGCAGTCAGATATTCAGTATCAAAATTGTGAACGGAAGTAATTAATAATTAATAATTAAAATAATAATTAATTAATTAACATTGCAAACAGAATGAAGAGTTAAAATGTTTTAGCTCATTAGACTATTTCAAGAGCAGCTTAACAGAGAGGTGTAATCGAGGTGCAGTCAGATGCTCAGTATTAAAGCTGTGCACTGAATTAATTATTAATTATTTAACTATTAATATTGAGAACAGACTGAAGAGTTAGAATGTTTTAGTTCAGTAGGCTATTTCAAGAACAGCTTGGCAGAGAGGTGTAACGTAGGTGCAGTCAGGTGTTCAGTATTATCAATGGTGATTAGCTTTTAAAGGAGAAGTGGCAGAAGAGAAGTCATCAAGTCCTGTGCTGAATTTCCTTCCAAGGGATAAAGCTGCCAGAAGAAAGCTGTGCTCTTAGTTATTAACGTTCATCATTACGGAGGGCTGTTGGCTTAGTTTTGCTTTCACATCACTACCAAAATAACAGAGAGCAGTGAGGGGTGAAACAAAAATGGTCTATGCTGATGACTGCCATAAAAGCTGGATTCCACCGATTATATTCTGTGTATCAGTAGCTCTACTGTTGTGAATCATGTCCAGAGAAGGGCAACGAAGCTGGTGAGGGGCCTGGAGCACAAATCCTATGAGGAGAGTCTGAGGGAGCTGGGCCTGTTTAGCCTGGAGGAGGCTCAGGGGTGATCTTATTGCTGTCTACAACTACCTGAAAGGGCATTGTAGCTAGGTGGGGGGTGGCCTCTTCTCCCAGGCAACCAGCAATAGAACAAGGGGACACAGTCTCAAGTTGTGCCAGGGTAGGTCTAGGCTGGATGTTAGGAAGAAGTTCTTCACAGAGAGAGTGATTGGCATTGGAATGGGCTGCCCAGGGAGGTGGTGGAGGCACCGTCCCTGGGGGTCTTCAAGAAAAGCCTGGCTGAGGCACTTAGTGCCATGGTCTGGTTGACTGGACACAGGGCTGGGTGCTAGGTTGGACTGGATGAGCTTGGAGGTGTCTTCCAACCTGGTTGATTCTATGATTCTGTGATTCATAGGAAAAAAATATGCTCAGGAAGTAATTTCCCGAATTATGACAAAACCTCAATGAATTCTTGATTTTCTGTGAATACTCAGGAGTGCTTTCTTCCATACACCAGTACAAAGAGTTTGGATCTTTTCTGTTTTAGAAAGTAACATTATCTTGTTGTCAGGGAGGAAATCCACCTCTTTTAAGATGTCGCTTTGAGACAGAGCAGCACGCAAATTCAGACACTCTGAGAAGTCAAGTGTATTTGAAATAGTCATGGAGTAAAGGAATAGTTGAAATAGTGATGGTGGAAAGTGTCCAGAGAAGGGCAACAGACACTGCTCAGGCCACACCTTGAGTGCTCTGTCCAGTCTGGGCTCCTCAATTCAAGGGAGATGTTGAGGTGCTGGAAGGTGTCCAGAGAAGGGCAACAAAGCTGGTGAGGGGCCTGGAGCAGAGCCCTGTGAGGAGAGGCTGAGGGAGCTGGGGGTGTGCAGCCTGCAGAAGAGGAGGCTCAGGGTGACCTCATTGCTGTCTACAACTACCTGAAGGGAGGCTGTAGCCAGGTGGGGTTGGTCTCTTCTGCCAGGCAACCAGCAACAGAGCAAGGGGACATAGTCTCAAGTTGTGGTGGGGGAGGTCTAGGCTGGATGTTAGGAGGAAGTTGTTGGCAGAGAGAGTGATTGGCATTGGAATGGGCTGCCCAGGGAGGTGGTGGAGTTGCCGTCCCTGCAGGTGTTCAAGCAAAGCCTGGCTGAGGCACTTAGTGCCATGGTCTGGTTGACTGGCTAGGGCTGGGTGCTAGGTTGGACTGGATGATCTTGGAGCTGTCTTCCAACCTGCTTGATTCTATGATTCTGTGATCATGTTACTCAGAGCCTTGCCAACCATGACCTTGAGTATGTGCATGGGTGGGTCCTCAACTACCTCCCAGGACAACCTGTTTCAGTGTTCCACCACCCACATGGCAAAAACTTGGACTGGTTGATGTTGGAGGTCTCTTCCAACCTGGTTGATTCTATGAGTTAAAAACAAATAAAAAATGGGATTTAATGAGATTGTTGCTAGGAGCTTCTGGCTGCCATTTATGACATGAATGTATCAGTTGTCTTCTCTTTATTTAAAACAACTGGTGAATGAATAAGTCAACAACTAAAATGCCAACCTTTTAGTAAATTTGTGTTGAAGTTTCCAATGTGTAATCTGATTAAGTATCAGCAACAACAAAAACAGAAGCAAATGGAGCATGCCAAGGACGGGGAGCCAAAAGGAAGCCACACTTTCAATTGTTCCTTTAACCTGCAAGCTAAATCTCCCAGGTGCTGCAAACAACCACCTTCATTAATATTGGTTGCTGTGAGAAACAGAAGATAGGCTTAGCCCATAGGCCCAAGAGGCTTATACAGGCCTGGACAGGTTTTTCTGCCCACACCAGGGGTAAGCACATTAAATGAATGCAAAAGGGGCACAATAGACCTAGCACCATAAAGTCTGGCCTGCCCAGGGCCCAGGTTGTGTAATGTGGTTGTATAAGCCCATGAGCTTAGCTTGTGACCCACCAGGTGCAAGGGCCATGCTCTTCCTGTATCTGGGGGAAGAGACCTGTGGACCCTTCCTAAAATGGTGTATTTTGGCTGACTGCCAAAGCCTAATTGGATGAGATTGTGGCCAAAGGACCATTAATTCCAGCCCACATCTGATAACCAGGGCAGTCCAGGTAAACAAGCTGCTCTCTCTGCTCACCTCTCCCTGCCTGCTGCCTGGGGCTGCTACCTTTGCTTTGTGTGCTCCTTTGGTCCACGACCAGTGGATGATCTAACCATGTGCTCCTGGCCAGCCTTACTCGTTCCTGGCCAGCCTGCTGCTCCAGCCTGCTGCTCCAGCCTGCCGGGCCAGCCCGAGGGCTACCTCCCTGCTGTACACAGCACTCAGTCAGACTGCTCCAGCCTGCAAACCTGGAACCCTGCTTTGCCCAGGTGGCTGCTGACTACCTGATGACATCCAGAGGGCCACAGAAGACCTCTCTCATGTCCGTGAAACCTCCTCAGACGGCGTGCCCCAAAGTGAATTCAGCTATCAGCTCCAGGTGAAATCAGCCACGTGGCTTTCACCATATATGCATTTCGGGAATGTAGATATTGAGAGTTCTGATGAGTATTTGAGCTCTCTTGATTCGAGTCGCTAAAGGAATTGCATTAACTTTACAAGCAGCAGTTTATGCTGCAGGACTCTGATCAGAAACATTGCTAAAACCTTTACCAAGTTGCTTAATTTGGCTGTGCATGGACATTCTGTGAAATAGTTTTACCAACAGCATCAAAGAATTTGTGTGGGTTAGTTGTATACAAGTTTGGGGGGAAGTTCTCTCTGTATATGTTAATAAATTATTCAGTAACCTTTACATCAGCCTCATTGTATCTCACCTCAAACCCAGACTCAAACCCCTCTATAACAGATGGACAATTTGTACGATGCAGTACAATGTTTACTATGGTCTTCTGTCCAGCCTGCATGTAATTCAGACTACAATTAATTTAGCTATCACCACCTATCTCAGCAGATATAATGGGATTTTGTTACAGCTTAGAAGCTGTCAGGGTTTCACAGGAAAGCTAAATTGCAAAACACTGCTTGAATACTTCCTTGGCAAGTTTCAAGTTTTCTGTGACAGCCTAGACATTCTCAATTTGTTGTTTAGTTTTTAGTGGTGTGGTCTTAAATATGACTTAAGATAGCACAATGAGATAAACAGATGAACTTTTATTTTCCAACTATCTGGTCCAGCTTTGAAATATCAGCTTAATAGTTTCTGTTTAGTAAAGATATAAAATTGAAATTCTATGAGAAAACCACATTAGCATCATAGAATCAACCAGGTTGGGAGAGAGCTCCAAGATCATCCAGTCCAACCTAGCACCCAGCCCTATCCACTCAACCAGACCATGGCACTAAGTGCCTCAAAAGAAAGACATTAAATTATCACAAAAACAGTCTGAAAAATATACATGTATTTATTAATATCACAGTATCACAGTATCACCAAGGTTGGATGAGACCTCGTAGATCATCAAGTCCAACCCTTTACTACAGAGCTCAAGGCTAGACCATGGCACCAAGTGCCATGTCCAATCCTGCCCTGATAAGGATCAACTAATGCTGGGCCATCTAATCATAGAATCATAGAATCAATCCTCCTCAGGAGTTCAGTATTGGCTAAAGGAGGATTGTTCAAACTTTTCTTCATTATGGACTTCTGTGTAATCATAGAATCATAGAATTAACCAGGTTGGAAGAGACCTCCAAGCTCATCCAGTTCAATTTATCACCCAGCCCTGTTCAATCAACTGGACCATGGCACTAAGTGTCTCAAAAAGAAACCATTAAATTATCAGAAAAGCAGTCTGAAAAATATACATGTATGTATTAATATGATAAGGATCAACTAATGTTGGACCAACTGATCCTTCTTAGAACTTCAGTATTGTTTTCAGGAAGATTGTTCAAACTTTTCTTCATTATGGACTTTTGTGTAATCACATACTCATAGAATCAGGCAGGTTGGAAGAGATCTCCGAGATCATTCAGCCCAACCTAGCACCCAGCCCTGTGTCCAGTTAACCAGACCATGGCACTAAGTGCCTCATCCAGGCTTCTCTTGAACACCTCCAGGCACAGCAACTCCACCACTTCCCTGGGCAGCCCATTCCAATGCCAATCACTCTCTCTGCCAACAACTTCCTCCTAACATCTAGCCTAGACCTGCCCTGGCACAACTTGAGACTGTGTCCCCTTGTTCTGTTGCTGCTTGCCTGGCAGAAGACACCAACCCCACCTGGCTACAGTCTCCCTTCAGGGAGTTGCAGACAGCAGTGAGCTCTGCCCTGAAAACTGGACTGCGGGGCCTCCATCACTAACATTCCTGTTTCAGAACATGGAGTATTTTAAAACTAGTCCACAAGAATAATTTAAAAATATGTATTTTCAGATGCCCTTGCTCCAGGCTTTGCCACTTGAATGTGTTGGACTTAAAACAAGGAGAAAATAGGAAAGTTCAGCTGCTCCCTAACGTTACAGATCACTTCAGGAGGTGTTGAGAGTATTTATTCACATATCCTCACAGCCTTAGTTGTTAAATCAGGAGAAAGCAGATGATGTTTAGTTTACTGACATTTGAAAAGTGTTTTGCAATCTCTGTATGTAGTTTAGGGCAATAATAGATGTTTTATTTGCTAAGCACTTAGGTAGCCTTAGAGCTATCTGGACAAGCTGTCTTGATACCAAAAACAGTAAAAATGCACTGATGCTAAGTTTAAGCCCAGTAATCTTACCTGTCCATTGTGCTTCTAAAAATAGCTATATTCACAGAATTTACAGATCTATCCTTTTACAAATGTATATTCAGTAAGTGGGGTTGGGGTTGGTCTCTTCTGCCAGGCAAGCAGCAACAGAACAAGGGGACACAGTCTCTCAAGCTGTGCCAGGGGAGGTGGGGAGGTCTAGGCTGGATGTTAGGAGGAAGTTGTTGTCAGAGAGAGTGATTGGCATTGGAATGGGCTGCCCAGGGAGGTGGTGGAGTTGCTGTCCCTGGAGGTGTTGAAGCAAAGCCTGGCTGAGGCACTTAGTGCCATGGTCTGGTTGATTGGACAGGGCTGATAGTTTGGACTGGATGATCTTGGAGGTCTCTTCCAACTTGGTTGATTCTATGATGATTCTATGAAGTGGAAGTAACAACCCCCAAACAGCACTGTAGTTATCTGTAACTCTGGACAAGTCTTGAAACAGGTTTGTTTAGTTTTGGTGGGTTTTTTTTTTTTTTTTTTGGTTGGTTGATTTAGTTTAGTGGGTTTTGGGTTTTTTTGGGTTTTGCTTGTTGGTTTGTTACATTTTTTCTTTTTGTTGTTGTTTTATAAGGCTTTTTGAGTAGAGTAAATTTGGTTTTATAGCATTTTTTATATGGAAGCTGATACAAAAAGACATGGAATATCCCAGTGAATTCTTGGTAGAATCATGGATTTATAAAATCAACCAGATTGGAAGAGACCACCAAGATCATCCAGCCCAACCTAGCACCCATCCATGTCCAATCAACCAGACCATGGCACTAAGTGCCTCAGCCAGGCTTTGCTTCAACACCTCCCTGGGCAGCCCATTCCAATGCCAATCACTCTCTCTGACAACAACTTCCTCCTAACATCCAGCCTAGACTTTCCCTGGCACAGCTTGAGACTGTGTCCCCTTGTTCTGTTGCTGGTTGCCTGGCAGAAGAGACCAGCCCCACCTGGCTACAGCCTCTCTTCAGGTAGTTGTAGACAGCAATGAGCTCTGCCCTGAGCCTCTTCTTCTGCAGGCTGCACACCCCCAGCTCCCTCAGCCTCTCCTCACAGGACTCTGCTCCAGGCCCATAGAATCATAGAATCAACCATGTTGGAAGAGATCTCCAAGATCATCCATTCCAACCTAGCACCCAGCCCTATTCTACCTGGAAAATGGTTAACATTTTGCTAGTCTGTGTTTGATCAAGCTATAAACCAAATAATAATAAACCAAACAACACCAAAAGAATCATAGATCTTAAACATGTCTGTATCTCACAATCCCCTCCATGATTTCCCTTTCATCCCCATGGTTCATCTGCCTTAGGCAAGATCTTAGACAGGGTGTGGAACAGTCAGGTCACCTTAACTCAAACATCCAAGGAAACCTGTCAAAAAGAGCAGTGAAAAGATTTAGAAGGTTGAATGGTAAGAAATGAGAAAGGTTAAACTTCAATAGGAGTGCCCAGACAGAGCTGTTAGTTGCTTCTGGGTTCAAGAAGAATGTCAACATGGAAAGGTGTAAAAATGCATGGGGGAAAAAACAGTGCAGGACAAGTACTGGCTCTTCACAAGGGTATGAAGTACTTTGTAGGGTCAAACCAGTGCAGAGCTGTATTGGCTGTCTGTTGGTTGGTTTTTTGTCCCTGGCATTTCTGCATAATGTGAAGAAAGGCCTGTAGGGCTTTTCTGGCTTGATGATAGCGTTTTCAGTTCAATCAGGAGCTGGGAAACTCAAAGCAGAACATTTGCTAGAGCATCACACAAACACAGCCTATGTTTTGACCTTTATGCATTTGCTTCATAAATTGTTGATTTGATATTTGCTTTCTGAACATTTGGTGCTAGATTTAAGAACCTGATTTGGGCCTATGCTGTTTTCTTCTTTTATTTCAGGTGCAAAGATGGTAGATTGTAATATTATTACTGCCTTCTAATCCTGAGAAAAACAAGTTGAATCAATTCTTTCCTTCTGAATTCCTTCCTCACTTCTGCTTAGACATTTAGTGTAACCGAATGGAAAACCAGAGAGACACTCTGTGGGTGGGCAGGAGTTGTTTTGTTGGTGCTCTTCCTCTTGCTGTGACCTTTTGTCTGTAAAGGAGAGAAAGTGAGGAGGAAGGAATTCAGGAGGAAGGAATTCAGAAGGAAGGAATTCAGACAGAAGGAATTGAGGCAGAAGGAATTTGAAAGGAATTCAGATGGGAAGAATGAATTCAGAAGGAAAGACTTCAGAAGGTAGGAGGAAAGGAATTCAGATGGAAAGAATGAATTCAGATGGAAAGAATGAATTCAGAAGGAAAGAATTCAGAAGGTAGGAGGAAAGGAAGGAAGGAAAGAAGGAAAGACTTCAGAAGGAAGGAAGGAAAGAATTCAGAAGGAAAGAATTCAGAAGGAAGTAGGGAAGGAAGGGAGGACGGAAAGAAGGAGGGAAGGAAAGAAGGAGAGAATTCAGATGGAAGGAAGGAATTCAGAAGGAAATAATTCAGAAGGAAGGAAGGAAAGAATTCAGAAGGAAAGAATTCAGAAGAAAGGAAGGAAGGAAGGAAGGAAGGAAGGAAGGAAGGAAGGAAGGAAGGAAGGAAGGAAGGGAATTCAGATGGAAGGAAGGGAATTCAGATGGAAGGAAGGAATTCATAAGGAAGGAAGGAATTCGGAAGGAAAGAATTCAGAAGGAAAGAGGGAAGGAAGGACAGAAAGAATTCAGAAGGAAGGAAGGAATTCAAAAGGAAAGAAATAGGAAGGGAGGAAGGAAGGAAGGAAGGAAGGAAGGAAGGAAGGAAGGAAGGAAGGAAGGAAGGAAGGAAGGAAGGAAGGAAGGGAGGAAGGAAGGAAGGAATTCAGAAGGAAGGAGGGAAAGAAGGACAGAAAGAATTCAGAAGGAAGGAAGGAATTCAGGAGGAAGGAGAGAAGGAAGACAGGCAAACCAAAAGCATGGGACATGAATATTAATATGAAGAGATTTTTAAATAACTGAATGATTGTATTCCTGCCTCATATGCAAATCAGAATTATAGCTTAGGTGTCTTCAGACTGATTAGTGTAATAATACTGGAAATAATTAAGCTGTTTTTTACACTAATACTTCTGTCCCTTCCCTTCCTCCCTTTTTCTCTGTCACAGATATTAAAGTATTGTATTCATTGCCTTGGACAATTAATGGACCTTTTTTATGACTGAAGTGTGTAAAAGGAGTCTATTTTCAAACACCAATGTTGCCTAGGAGTAATAATTATGTAAGTAGTGACAGTCTATATTTACTATCAGTACAAAATTCTCTCTCTTTTATCTGCATAGAAGGCAGCCTGTCCTCCTGTCAGTATTTTAACAGATGTGGAATAAGTTTGATGTCTGTGATTAAAAGATGAATAACAAACCCAAACAATATCCCATCAGATGTAATAGAAGCATCTTGGCAGTTATCAATCAGAAAGATAACAGAGGTCTATCACTTGAAAGAAACAAGCAGTGTAGCACATCTATATCCTATAAAACAATCTTTGCCTGATCACCATATTCTTTCAGACTGAAAAAATTCCTTTACTATTCTGCTCCATTTCAGCAATTTTTGTTTTTTTAGGCTAGGTCATTACTATTAAGTCTCAATGACATTTGCTGTCATCCTGATCTGGACTGACACATGCCTCTGATTTGTACAGAGATGTCCACTACCATTAAAGGGAATGAGATCTCTTAACATCAAAGCTATCCTCAGCATAAGGACAGCTCTCCAGGATGTCACTGGGCTGCAGAATGTTAAATAAAGAGGCCTGGAACACAGCTCTGTGAGGAGAGGCTGAGGGAGCTGGGGTTGTTTTACCTGGAGAAGAGGAGGCTCAGGGCAGAGCTCATTGCTTTCTCCATCTCCCTGAAGGGAGGCTGTAGCTAGGTGGGGGTTGATTTCTTCTGCCAGGCCACCACGAAGAGAAAAAGGAGACACAGTCTCAAGCTGTGCCAGGGGAGGTCTAGGCTGAATGTTAGGAGGAAGTTGTTGTCAGAGAGAGGACTGGCATTGGAATGGGCTGCCCAGGGAGGTGGTGGAGGCACTGTCGTTGGAGGTGTTCAAAAGCCTATATGAGGCACTTAGTGTCATGATCTGGTTGATTGGCCAGGGCTGGGTGCTAGGTTGGATTGGATGATCTTGGAGGTCTCTTCCAACCTGCTTGATTCTATTCTATTCTAAATAGTCCCTCAAGTCTACATTAGACTAAACCCTAACTTAATTTCCTGTAGGGAGATAATAATGGACACAAGTCTTATGACCAGCTTTTAGTGGTGGCAGGTCCCCATTGTTTCACTAGAGCTAAATGTATGAGGTGAACTGCTAGCATATGAGTAGGGGCTTAGAGCTATGTCACTGTTTTTTTATGTGGCAGTTTGTTTCTGTTGCAAAAGTATGTGAGCCCTCCTAGACAATGATATAAAGGATTGTCTAACATCTATACCAGTCCAAAGCAAACTTATTTTTCCATGGTTCTTTGTCACTACCCTTACTACTGGGTAGTTCAACAAACGAGCAATGTTTAATTTGCACTAATGAACAGACAGACAGGACATATGGCAGTCATGCTTGATGTCCTGTCATCATAGCAACACAAAATCACTGGATGTTCACACTCTGGATGTTTTATATCTTCATCTGCAAAATACTCTGCTTGGGTGTGAGCCATCTTTACTGAAATGACACATCTCTGCCAAGCAAGTTACACCAAGCCCAGAAACAAAGAGTGGCTAGTTCAGGTTAAGCAGTTTGTATGTAGACTATGCATTCCCACACCCACTGGCCTCTAGGACGTGGGTATAAAGGAAACCACATGGAGAAAAGGAGATCTTTCCCTTCAGATGGTGTTATTTTCAGTACAAAGCACACCAGATTGCTTAGGGAAGGCACGAAAAGGGGGACTGTGCCTATTTGTGTTGTGTTAACATTCAAGTGCTATCTCTGTGTTGTGTTAACATTCCAGTGCAAATAAAGCTATTTCAAGTCAATGTACTTGATTCAGCGATGGAGTGCTCTAGTTTTAGGTGACTCCAAAGAATGTAGCTGGATCGATTTCAGTGTACTGCAGTGGTTAGCCGAGATCAATATTGGCAACAGTAGTTGTAAGAAGGCAATATCCCCAAAAGATTTTCTTCACTGGCTGAGACTGAAGATGGACTCATCTATTCCCAACTTCTACGAGCTACCTGCATAAACATTATTGGATTTTCTTTT
The DNA here is from genome assembly GCF_015220805.1 of Pogoniulus pusillus. Lineage (NCBI taxonomy): Eukaryota > Metazoa > Chordata > Aves > Piciformes > Lybiidae > Pogoniulus > Pogoniulus pusillus. The sequence goes on along the minus strand of NC_087268.1, from coordinate 45,945,006 downwards.
GCAGGGCTGTTGGTCAGTAAAACTGTACACTTAAAACAAACAAACAAGGTTTGACAGTTGACGTGGATCTGAAACACTGAAATGCTAATTCATCATTATAAGAAATCACTGCATTGCTGTAAGTCAAGGTAATGCTTCTCAGCTTCTCACAAATAACCAAAGAGTAGTTTCTTTTCTGGTTTCTTAATTCCTAAGAATTAAATTCAAAAGTCAACTATTTTTAATTAACAGTCCACTCCACATAACCATATCTTTACACAGTAGTTCAGAAGACAATCACAGAGGCATTGAGTGCAGCCTCAGCAAGTTTGCTGATGACACCAAGCTGTGTGGTGCAGCAGACACACTGGAGGGCAGGGATCCATCCAGAGGGACCTGGACAGGCTGCAGAGGTGGGCACAAGCCAAGCTCAAGAGGTTCAACAAGAGCAAGTGCAAGGTCCTGCAGCTGGGTTGAAGCAATGCCAAGCACAACTCCAGGCTGGGCAGTGAGTGGCTGGAGAGCAGCCCTGAGGAGAGGGACTTGGGGGTGCTGGTGGACAAGAAGCTCAACAGGAGCCAGCAGTGTGCACTTGCAGCCCAGAAAGCCAAGCAGAGCCTGGGCTGCAGCAGAAGTGTGGCCAGCAGGTGGAGGGAGGTGATTCTCCCACTCTATTGTGCTCTGCTGAGACCTCACCTGGAGTACTGCATCCAGTCCTGGAGCCCCCATTACAAGAGGGATGTGGAGATGCTGGAGAGTGTCCAGAGAAGGGCCATGAGGATGCTGAGAGGGCTGCAGCAGCTCTGCTGTGAGCACAGACTGAAAGAGTTGGGGCTGTTGAGTCTCGAGAAGAGGAGGCTCCCAGGTGACCTTCCTGTGGCCTTCCAGGATCTGAAGGGGGCTACAAAAATGCTGTGGAGGGACTTTTTAGGGTGTCAGGGAGTGCCAGGACTGGGGGGAATGGAGCAGATCTGGAGGTGGGGAGATTCAGGCTGGACGTGAGGAGGAAGTTGTTGAGCATGAGAGTGGTGAGAGGCTGGACTGGGTTGCCCAGGGAGGTGGTTGAGGCCCCATGGCTGGAGGTGTTTGAGGCCAGGCTGGCTGAGGCTGTGTGCAGCCTGCTCTAGGATAGGGTGTCCCTGGGCATGGCAGGGGGGTTGGAACTGGCTGTTCTTTGTGGTCCCTTCCAACCCTGACTGATTCTATGATTCTGTGAGGTCTTACATTTCTAATATAGTCAGAATTGCCAAAAAAGTTTAGCTGGAAACAAAAATATAGCAGAACAATTGATGAAAATTTAGGCCTACTACACTGACACACATGTTCATAGGTGTCTTTATTGCCATATTTCAGATTCTTTTCCCTTCTACTTTATGGATTGCAGGAAATTTTTTGCTGATCTTCTTCTTACACTTCCTTGTGTTCAATGAGTAGCACACTCCAGAAGGTATTTTTGCAGCTGGAATCCAAATTTATTAAGAAAAAAGACACAGACTTCATAAAATGCTGCTATTAATTAAAAATAAAATTCAAATAAAATATAAAATGTAATAAAGAAAATATTTGTAGTACAGGAAAGTCATCTTAGAATCATAGAATCAACCAGGTTGGAAGAGACCTCCAAGACCACCCAGTCCAACCTAGCACCCAGCCCTGGCCAATCAACTAAACCATGGCACTAAGTGCCTCATGCAGGCTTTGCTTCAACACTTCCAGGGACAGCAACTCCACCACCTCCCTGGGCAGCCCATTCCAATGCCAATCACTCTCTCTGCCAACAACTTCCTCCTAACATCCATCCTAGACCTCCCCTGGCACAACTTGAGACTGTGTCCCTTTGTTCTTTTGCTTCTTGCCTGGTAGAACAGACCAACTCCACCTGGCTACAGCCTCCCTTCAGGTAGTTGTAGACAGCAATGATCTCTGCTCTGAGCCTCCTCTTCTGCAGGCTGCACACCCCCAGCTCCCTCAGCCTCTCCTCACAGGGCTCTGTTCCAGGCCCCTCACCAGCCTTGCTGCCTTTCTCTGGACACGTTGGAGTTTCTCAACATCTCTCTTGAGCTGAGGAGTCCAGGACTGGACACAGCACTCAAGGTGTAGCCTGACCAGTGCTGAGTGCAGGGGCAGAATAACCTCCCTTGTCCTGCTGGCCACACTCTTCCTGATGCAGGCCAGGATGCCATTGGCTCTCTTGGCCACCTGGGCACACTGCTGGCTCATCTACAGTGTCATATCTTACTACATATTTTTTTCACTAATAAAGAAAGATGTCAGGGTGCTCAATCCCTGAGGCTGTTAAACTGCACTGCAGGAAAGAAGTACCAAAGCTTTGGCTCTTATTTATTCACTCGTAAATTGGCCTGATTGCAGGCATCAGTGGAGCTGAAGAGAAGGAGCGAAGCAAGATCTTATTGCCACTGTTTCTCATGTCTGCCTGACTGAAAATGGGACTGTCAGAAAACGAGCAGCACAACTGCAGCTATATCAAGCCAGTCTGACTCTATAAAGCACACAAGACCTCGGTGCCACTTCAGCAGCTGTTCATGAGATTTGCTGTGTGCTGTCATTCTCCTCAATTTCATACGAATTAAAGGCATGCAGTATCCGGCAGGATTAGCTCCCTTGTTCTTTACTCTGCTGAAGGAGATGTGATGTGATTACAAGAAAGACAAGGAGTAGAGAAGGCAGTTAAAAGGTGAGGCAGCGAAGGCCTCTGATGCATGTAATAGCTGGTTTTAGTCATTTCATTTGGTTTTGCTTACTGTTGAGTACTCAATGTTCGCACTCACAAGAAAGCAGCAGTGATGGTAGCTAATCATCAATGTTTCCAGAAGTCCCCTGGAAATGGTATAGAATCATAGAATCATAGAACCAACCAGGTTGGAAGAGACCTCCAAGATCAGCCAGTCCAACCTAGCACCCAGCCCTGTCCAGTCAACTAGACCACGACACTAAGTGCCTCAGACAGGCTTTGCTTGAAGACAGTGTCTCATAACTCGATGTGGCTGGGAAATAAGACACCTAAAGGGCTTCTATGAGAAAATTCCAACTTAACAACAAAAGCAGTTAAGTAATTGCTTTGCTACAGCCATCATTTATTTTAGAGGCTGTATATATAGTGGGTGAGTGAGGAGGAGACTACTGAACCCTAAAATCTTGGTTTGATTATTTCACATTAAATATTGCAGATTTCCCATCCAAAATTATTTTGCTTTAAATCGTAGATAGAAAAACACATATGAAGTAGAAGAATGCAGAAGTGCAAAAGAGCATTTTGGAAAGGAAGTAGGCAAAATTTGGCTTTTTGATTTGTTTTGTTTTTTTAAATCTGAATTGAGAGAGGCTGGGTGTTAGGAGGAAGTTGTTGTCAGAGAGAGTGATTGGCATTGGAATGGGCTGCCCAGGGAGGTGGTGGAGTCACCATCCCTGGAGGTGTTCAAGCAAAGCCTGGATGATGCACTTAGTGTCATGGTCTAGTTGACTGGTTAGGGCTGGGTGCTAGGTTGGCCTGGATGATCTTGGAGGTCTCTTCCAACCTGGTTGATTCTATGATGGCAAAGCTGCTCTCATCTCCTATTTAAGTGTCAGTAAAACTTTTGATTTTTAGTGTCCTCTTTCAGGGTTGAGTAGTGAATTATTCCTGAAGCAGTCCTCATGTTCAGTGAATCACAGAATTTCTCAGATTGGAAAAGACCTTCAAGATCATCGAGTCCAATCATTAGTTTGACACTGACAAGTCCTTCACTAAACCAAAGCCTTCAGCACAACAACATGTAAGCACTGTGAATCACTATGGTTGGAAAGGACCACCAGCATCATCCAGTCCAACCTTCATCCCAGCATCCTTCATCACCAGACCATAGCCTCAGTCACCACATCCACTCTTTTCTTAAACACCTCCAGGGATGGTGACTCCACCACCTCCCTGGGCAGCCTGTTCCAGTGTCTGACCACCTGCTCAGGAAAGAGCTTCCTCCTAACAGCCAACCTAAACCTCCCCTAATGCAGCTTGGAGCCATTTCCCTCTTGTCCTGTCATTAGTAATTCAGGAGAAGAGACCAGCTGCAGCCTCACTACAACCTCCTTTTAGGTAGCCGTAGAGGACAATAAGGTCCCCTCTCAGCCTCCTCTTCTCCAGACTAAACACCCCCAGCTCCCTCAGCCACTCATCATAGGCCATATTTGCCAGAGCTCTCCCCAGCCTCCTCGCCCTTCTCTACCCCTGCTCCAGCACCTCATTGTCCCTCCTACACTGTGGTGACCAAAGCTGGAGTGATTTCCCAGTGTTTTCTGGAGCACATGGGTCTAATCTTATTCCTTGAGCTTCAAATTAGCTTTGTTGCTTTTCTTATATACAAGAGCACACAATACACTAGTGATTACTAGAGTGTCTTTTGATTAAAAACCCTTGTAATAGAAACTGCAGATAGCTAATTTTAATCATTGTATTGATTAAACAGATGTTAAGAGTTAAGATACCTGTTTCCATACAACCCCAAGTGAGGACAAGTAACACATGTGGGAAAAAACCCAAAACCTCTGGGTTGAGATAAAGAGTTGTTATAAAAAGAGTTCCATATAAATGAATCATAGAATCATAGAATCAAGCAGGTTGGAAGAGACCTCCAAGATCATCCAGGCCAACCTAGCACCCAGCCCTAACCAATCAACCAGACCATGGCACTAAGTGCCTCATCCAGTCTTTTCTTGAAGACCTCCAGGGACGGTGCCTCCACCACCTCCCTGGGCAGCCCATTCCAATGGGAAATCACTCTCTCTGTGAAGAACTTCTTCCTAATATCCAGCCTAGACCTACCCTGGCACAACTTGAAATAATATAATGTACAATTAGCTCATTTGCAGGAAAGGTGCAGCAAAACACAGAAAGCAACAGCATGCAGAAGCCAATGAGCTAAACCCCAAGCCAGTGAATTAACCAACTCCCATCTGTCCACAGCCATCTCTGGGGAAAAACAGAACCCACACCCAAAAGCCAGCACCTGAAAGCAGCAAGCAGAATGGGAAGCCTCTTGTGTTACAATCTCAACTTCAAGCCCCATAATACTTTGCTCCAGGCAGCACTTACATTGTTAAGATGGCATTTCAGCAGGATGCTTTTGAATGACAGCAGCAGTCTTCAGCTCAACCCATGACAGTAGAGCTGAGTCAGGACCCAAAAAAGAGACAGAAATCAGTATTCTGTGCGGAGGAACACTGAGCTAGACTGATCTGCTCAGTACTAGAAACAAAAGCAGGAGTCCTAAACAGAAGACTCACATGGATGACAAATCAAATCCTAAATGCACACACACAAAGGCATTGGGATTGCTCCATTAATGACAAATTCTGTAGTTAGTCAGAGGTTTATGAGTCTGTGAAAGCTTAGAGAGTCCCCAGGATTCTCTAAGAGCCTGCAGATTCAGATTAGTATCTTTGGGACCCCAAATAGAAGAGAAGAATTCTTTTTTAATTTTTTTCCCTAGTGAAAAAAACCACAACAACTTCTGACTGGTGGGACAAAACCTGGGACTGAAATGCGGCTTCCAATGGCCACAGGCTGTGCAGGTGGGGCAGGAGAAGTAGCAGCAAAAGTGTTTCTTTCTGTCTTAAGCAATGGATAGGATATGAAGAGTTGCCTTTAAAAGCATGGCCAGCAGCAAGCCAAAAGCTTACAGGTAGGAACTGGAGACTCAGGTAACAAAGGGAGCCTTGTGTTTGTGTATGCTACATGCTGCCTGACTGCTTACTGATGTGAGCCAGCAGTGTGCACTTGCAGCCTGGAGGGCCAACCAGAGCCTGGGCTGCATCAGAAGTGTGGCCAGCATGTGGAAGGAGGTGATTCTCCTCCTCTACCTCACTCTGCTGAGACGTCACCTGGAGTGCTGCATCCAGCTCTGGAGCCCCCATTACAAGAGGGATGTGGAGATGCTGGAGTGTGTCCAGAGAAGGGCCAGGAGGATGCTGAGAGGCTGCAGCAGCTCTGCTGTGAGCACAGACTGAAAGTTGGGGCTGTTGAGTCTGCAGAAGAGGAGGCTCCCAGGTGACCTTCTTGTGGCCTTCCAGTATCTGAAGGGGGCCTCCAAAAATGCTGGGGTAGGGACTTTTTAGGCTGTCAGGGAGTGACAGGACAGGGGGGAATGGAGCAAAGCTGGAGGTGGGGAGAGTCACAGTGGAGGTGAGGAGGAAGTTGTTGAGTATGAGAGTGGTGAGAGGCTGGACTGGGTTACCCAGGGAGGTGGTTGAGGCCCCATGGGTAGAGGTGTTCAAGGCCAGGCTGGCTGAGGCTGTGGGCAGCCTGCTCTAGGGTAGGGTGTCCCTGCCCATGGCAGAAGAGTTGGAACAGGAAGATCCTTGTGTTGCCTTCCAACCCTGACCCTACGAGTCTGTGATTCTGTGTCAGAGCTATGGCTGGCAGCACAGCTGTCTGTAGCTATGAAGGAGAGCACATTGGCACACTTCTCATTTTTGCTTAGCTGTCATTGTCAATACTCTCCTGCAAGTTTTGTAACCTTTTTACTTGCAACCCCTTGGAGCTTGGTAAACAGTTAGGCACATTAACAGCTTTCCTTACAAGTGCATTCCCTATCACTGTATGTAAGCCTGAATAAAGGACGACACTGTGACACGCTGTCACACCAGTAGAGCCTGAAGCAATTTACTTGTTTCACTTACATCAGTCAGGGTTATAAGGTTTAAAATTGTGTTGGTTTTTTTTATGGTGGTGCCTTTTGTTTTCTTCTTCCTGTAATTTCTAGATGCTTTGACATATTTCTGGCACCTGTGAAATTCTAACTAATAAGAGGGACTGATGCTTTCCATGTGCAGGGAGAGGAGCTTTTCATAATATTTATCCAGAACCAGATAGCCAAATAACCATTTCCCATCTCTTTCTGAACCAGAGACTAAGGACTCGGTGCACATTGTGTGTGTCATTTTTCCTCCATGTACTATAGAGTAAGATTGGAGAAATAGAGTAAATAACAGATTGGCCCTTATGTTGCTAGGTAACATAATGTCTATGCACATATCTGTTTCCTGTAGGATTATGATCTAGTTCTCTTCTCCCTTCTGATTTTGCAAAAAAAATACTCACTTTGTCTAATTTGGATGCATTGCAATTGATTTTCAGAGGGGGATGTTTATATTGTTAAATCCAAAGGGCTTATGTATAGAACTTGACTCTAAGTGTTTAATTACGCTTCCTTCTGTGTACTTTCCCTACGTAGCAGTGTGTGGATGCATTTGCTCTGTCTCATACAGATAGCAATACATAGTTGTATAGCAAAATTAGTTTGCAAAGGGAATGCAAAGGAGTTGTAATTTACAAATTCAGATTTAAATATGAAAACCTTCATCTTTCTGTGCAAGTGCCAGCAAGCACTCCTGTAAAACATCCACTCATCAGCTCAAGCACAGAGAGGTTGGGGCAAAGGAAAGCATTTCATACAATCAGCAACTCAAGTATGAATCACAGAATCGTAGAATCAACCAGGTTGGAAGAGACCTCCAAGATCATCCAGGCCAACCTAGCACCCAGCCCTAACCAGTCAACTAGACCATGACACTAAGTGCCTCATCCAGGCTTTTCTTCAACACCTCCAGGCACGGTGACTCCACCACCTCCCTGGGCAGCCCATTCCAATGCCAATCACTCTCTCTGACAACAACTTCCTCCTAACACCCAGCCTATACTTCTCCCAGCACAACTTGAGATAGAGAGACTGGGGCAAAGGAAAGCATTTCATAGAATAGAATCATAGAATCAACCAGGTTAGAAGAGATCTCCATGGTCATCCAGCCCATGGTCATAGCAAAAGTTTTGGAAGTTGGTTTTAAGCATTTTCATGTACAATTATCATTCCTCATTTAAACCTTTAATTTGATAAACATTGCTAACAAATGAAAGATTTACTTATCATAGAATCAGTCAGATTGGAAGAGATCTCTAAGATCATCCAGTCCAACCTCTCATACAGCCCTAGCCAGTCAACCAGACCATGGCACTCTCTTCACAGAGAGGGTGATTTCCCATTGGAATGGGCTGCCCAGGGAGGTGGTGGAGTCACCATCCCCGGAGATGCTCAAGCCAAGCCTGGCTGAGGCACTTAGTGCCATGGTCTGGTTGACTGTATAGGGCTGGTTGCTAGGTTGGCCTGGATGATCTTGGAGGTCTCTTCCAACCTGGTTGATTCTACGATTCTATAAGAGGAAATAAGAGCTCCATCCAGGCTTTTCTTGAACACCTCCAAGTATGGTGACTCCACCACCTCCCTGGGCAGCCCATTCCAATGCCAGTCACTCTCTCTGCCAAGATCTTCCTCCTAACATCCAGCCTATACTTCCCCCAGCACAACTTGAGACTGTGTCCCCTTGTTCTGTTGCTGGTTGCTTGGCAGAAGGGACCAACCCCTACCTGGCTACCTTCTCCCTTCAGGTACTTGTAGACAGTAATGAGCTCAATTAACTGAAGTGCAAAGGAATCAGCAATCAGGTCAGCAATCTGATCAAAATTAATCTGGGGATTTTTTTATTAAAAAGTAGAGAGATGAAGAAGGTAGAAAACAAGCAGAGACTAATCCAGTAAGTCAGAGGAGTATTTACTTCCCCAAGGATGTTAATGAAAACCTAAATATAGAAATCATGCTACCTGCTAAAGCTCAAGTAAAGAGATGTGCAGATTATTTTAATGAAAGGACTTAGCCACTCAGTTTAACAGCATAGGTGTTCAAGCAAAGCCTGGCTGAGGCACTTAGTGCCATGGTCTGGTTGATTGGATAGGGCTGGGTGCTAGGTTGGACTGGATGATCTTGGAGGTCTCTTCCAACCTGGCTGATTCTATGATTCTTAGTGCATCCCTGTGTTTTCATTTTTCTGTGTGACAACCTCACTGTGAGTTCCAAGAAGAGCACATCCCACTGTCATTAGCAAGGCAGTTGGCATAATACAGGGCACAGAACAGTAATTGCTACTGGCTAACTTTTAGCTCCAGTTCTGCCGAGGACAGTATACTCATCTTAACCTTGGAAAGGTGGAAAAAGCAAATCCTTAATGTCAATTACAGGGTTTGTGCTTTTGGTGACTCTCATTGTACATATGATCCACAAATACCAGAACAAGGAGGTTTCAGAAGTCTTGGAAAAAAATGAAGTCTGTATTCAGGAACAAGAAATAGGACAGCAATACATGTAATTTTTATGGCAGTAAATACACTCTGCATGCTTAGCAGTGTAAGAGTGTATGACCACGATGCCAGCTTTACCTGCCCAAGCTCCCCATGAAATTGTGTGCTGGTTTGAGCCCAACTGGGATATTTTGGTGAGACGAATTAGACTATAGGCTGTGAAAAGGAAACAGTGGTCATGTCTGCTGCACTCATAGGCTTGCTGAGATGGATAAGAACAAGAACATAAACATAGATAGGGTAGTTTGCTCTCTGGCTTTTAAGCTGCACGTTTCTCTCTAACCTAACTTACTGCCTGACTAATCCTTCTGCTTCCTAAATCCCCTGGACGATCCACCACACTCACCTTGAATGTAAGACAAAGTCTGAGGTAAAATACAGGGTGGGAAGAAGGTAGAAGAGTGGTTGGGAGCCCCTCCTGGGCACTCTGGTTTCTGGCAGGGCTGTTGTGTTCCTGCATTACTTTTTACCTTGTCTATGTCTGTCTCTAGCTGTACAGATATTGTAAATACCTGCTTGGATCTTGTGCTAAGTCTTATATTTACAGAGAAAAGATAGGTTGAGTAAGCAAGGAAAGAAGAAATTTGGCCTCCCTTCAGGATTTTAGAGACCTTTCTCTTATTGTTTATGCTTTTCACTCCCACGCTTAGGTTGGATAGGAATAATCCAATGAATTTTCTCTTAGGTTCCATGATGACTACTTGTATTTTAACTTTCCCAGTTTTTGCTTAACCTTCTTCAAAAGAACCTCAGAAAGCCAGCTTGCTGGTTTTACCACTGACCTTTACAGGCACAAAAAAGCAAAAAGAACACTGAAAGTTGGAAGGAGATTTATTACTTCTCGTGAATAGAAACATTGCTTTCAGTAGCAGAATTTCCCTTTCTTTTAGTTTCTCTTCATATTTCCTATTTCCTCATGTTCTGCTTGACCTGAAGACCACAACTAGAAAAATCATAGACTGAATGAACCTTCTACAAAGGTTCTGTCTTCTCTTAATGCATCCTAAACCTTTTGGTACTCTCACCTTTCTGAAACCCTCCACTGAAGACCATCACAATGAAAAATCCTGTGTGAAGTGATCATCTTCTTTTTACATACAGACATTCTAATGTACTGCTTATGCAGAAGTCCATCCATCTCCCAGGCAACCAGCAACAGAACAAGGGGACACAGTCTCAAGTTATGCCAGGGGAGGTCTGGGCTGGATGTTAGGAGGAAGTTGTTGGCAGAGAGAGTGATTGGCATTGGAATGGGCTGCCCAGGGAGGTGGTGGAGTCACTGTCGTTGGAGGTGTTGAAGCAAAGCCTGGTTGAGGCACTTGGTGCCATGGTCTAATTGACTGGCTAGGGCTGGGTGCTAGGTTGAACTGGATGATCTTGGAGGTGTCTTCCAACCTGCTTGATTCTATGATTCTATGATCATCTGGTTCCAACCCCCCTGCCGTAGGCAGGGAGATAAACATATATTGAAGTAATCTCCTGCATAGTGAAATTGTAAGAACTGAAGAACCCTGTATAATTTTACATGACTCACCAGTTTGTGTAATTTGAGGAAGCCAAGCTTCACAATAGTGTCTTTTGTAGCCACCCTTTTAAAAGCTGAACTGCTTTCTTTTCCTTCTAAACAGAGCACACATCATACCCTGTTAGAACATTTAAATCACACAGAGGAACAGGCAGATTTGAAATCTAAAGTGTAATTCGTGTTCAAGGTTAGTGTCTGAATGTTGGAAACAGCTCCAAGCATAAATCTAACATTTTTAACACTAATTGCAGTCCACATCTCCTCAAAAACATGTTTCCCTGGGTATTTTTTTTTTTGCTCAGCAGGAGACATAACTTTATTTTTCCATTTAATGAAAACCTATCACACAAACCACTTTTTTTCTGTCATCAGTATTTGGGATCCTGAGATAAATCACACAAAGTCATCAGCAGATGGACAAAATTAATAGACATTTACAAAATCTGGGTGTACACTTCAGAAACTGGGGGGATTTTTTTCCATTTCAAGAAACAAGGAGCAAGCATTACTTCCAGTCTTGCATGAGAATAAATACTTGTCAATTTGGTAACTGTCTTCACAGAATTTCTTAGATTGGAAAAGACCTTCAAGCTCATTGAGTCCAATCATTAGTTTCACACTGACAAGTCCTTGACTAAACCAAATCCCTCAGCACAGCATCTAATCACTGTGAATCACTATGGTTGGAAAGGACCACCATCAGCATCCAGCCCAACCTTCATCTCAGCATCCTTCATCACCAGACCATAGCCTCAAGCACACATCCACTCTCCTTTTAAGCACCTCCATTGATGGTGACTCCACCACCTCCCTGGGCAGCCTGTGCCAGTGCCTGACCACCTGCTCAGGAAAGAACTTCCTCCCAACAGCCAACCTAAACCTTCCCTGGTGCAACTTGAGGCCATTTCCCTCTTGTCCTATCATTAGTAATTCAGGAGCAGAGACCAGCTCCAGCCTCGCTACAACCTCCTTTTAGGTAGCTGTAGAGGACAATAAGGTCCCCTCTCAGCCTCCTCTTCTCCAGACTAAACAAGCCCAGTTCCCTCAGCTGCTCCTCACAGGTCCTGTTTGCCAGAGCTCTCCCCAGCCTCATTGCCCTTCTCTGCACCTACTCCAGCACCTCCGGTATTGTGGTGACCAAAACATTTCCATTTCTAGATAGTTGTTTGTACTACAGATTAAAACACACAAGTTGAGATTATTGAAAGAATCACTTAGAAACAAAACTTTGATCCTGGAAGGAAGATGAGTAAATTTCACTGTACTTATTTCCAGCTACTTGGCTGTTGAGGCTTGTTTTTGTAGACTCTTCCTCATTTTAGGTCATGCAATTAGAATTATTTTTCAGATCATTAGCAGTTATTCTGAATCAACAAAATAGAATGTGGTGGGGTTTTTTTATGAGGTAGTCAATCCTATTCACATAGGTTTGGTTTTGCTTGTTTTCTTGGTTGTTTTATGTTTGGGTTTGGTGGTGGTCAGGTTGTTTTTCTTTTAGAGCATAGCAAGTCATATATCAGGTAGTGACAGGACATGGGGGAATGGAGTAAAGAAGGTGTTAGGAGAAAGTTCTTCACAGAGAGAGTGATTTGCCACTGGAATGGGCTGCTCAGGGAGATAGTGGCGTAGCCAACCCTGGAGATGTTCAAGCAAAGCCTGGCTGAGGCACTTAGTGCCATGGTCTCATTGATTGGATAGGGCTGGTTGATAGGTTGGACTGGATGATCCTGGAGGTCTCTTCCAACCTGGATGATTCTATGAAAGCTGGAGATGGGTAGATTTAGAGTGGAGGTGAGGAGGAAGTTGTTGAGCATGAGAGTGGTGAGAGGCTGGAATGGGTTGCCCAGGGAGGTGGTTGAGGCCCCATGGCTGGAGGTGTTTGAGGCCAGGCTGGCTGAGGCTGTGGCCAGCCCATGGCAGAGAAGTTGGAACTAGATGATCCTTGTAATCCCTTTCAACCCTGATTCTATGATTCTAAGTTGTATGAAGGAAAAAAAAAAAGGAGTTACTTCCACCTTTTTCACTGTCTTCTGAAATTAATACTGCACACAGCTTCAAATTTAAGCATCTGTTTTTGTAGAATCAACCAGGCTGGAAGAGACCTCCAAGCTCATCCAGTCCAACCTAGCACCCAGCCCTGTCCAATCAACTAGACCGTGGCACTAAGTGCCTCAGCCAGTCTTAGCAGTAGTCAGTTTGTGAGAGGAATGTTATATGAAGGATGGAACACCACTCAACAAAGTGGAACAGAACCCAGCACCTCAAAATGGGCCAAAGTTAGGGCTAAGCTGTAAGTTTTGAAGGTCATAGAATCAAGCAGGTTGGAAGAGACCTCCAGGATCATCCAGTCCAACCTAGAACCCAGCTCTGGCCAATCAACCAGACCATGGCACTAAGTGCCCCAGCCAGGCTTGGCTTCAACACCTCCAGGGATGGTGACTCCACCACCTCCCTGGGCAGCCCATTCCAATGCCAATCACTCTCTCTGTGAAGAACATTCTCCTAACACCTCTGCACACTCATCTGCACATTCATTCTAATTTGGGATCTAAGTGTGAAGAAAAATTTGTAAGAATGTAATTCGTTATTAATATTAGAAAGCTTTTATCAGACACTGGTAAAATTAACAACAACTAAAGAAAAAAAAACCCACACTAAACCAACAAAAAAAACCAAAAACCCCACACCAAGCCAACCCAACCAAACAAAAAACCACCCAAAAAAACCCAAACAGATTTCCTAGTGTCTGTCCATAAAGCAAAAAGCTTATTTGCCTTTAATTTGCATAATTAGTTTGCTTGGAGCAGCAAGTGGCTTATTAAAGCCATGTATGTTGAGTGTTCTGCTGCCCTCACCAGGACACGGTATAATTGTGCATTCTGTTTGGCAAACTCCTGGTGAAATGGACTGTGATGGTCCTTGCAATGCACCATCTGTACCAAACAGCTCAATGATTTCTGGCATGTGATACATATACAAGCTGCTGTCAGCTCCAATTGGTTTAGTAGGAATTAGAAGCCCACCTGATCAAAGATCTCTAGAATATGGAATAAAAGCAAGCTGCCTGAAAAAGTCTAAGGCATATATTTTAAAACCTGATAATGAAATATCAGGGGGAAAAAAAAGTAATTTATTGACTAAAGTAGCAAATAGAATCATAGAATCAGTCAGGGTTGGAAGGGACCACAAGGAGCAGCCAATTCCAACCACCCTGCCATGGGCAGGGACACCCTACCCTAGAGCAGGCTGCACACAGCCTCATCCAGCCTGGCCTTAAACACCTCCAGCCATGGGGCCTCAACCACCTCCCTGGGCAACCCATTCCAGCCTCTCACCACTCTCATGCTCAACAACTTCCTCCTTACCTCCACTCTGAATGTCCCCACCTCCAGCTTTGCTCCATTCCCCCCAGTCCTGGCACTCCCTGAGAGCCTAAAAAGTCCCTCCCCAGCATCTTTGGAGTCCCCCTTCAGCTACTGGAAGGCCACAAGAAGGTCACCTGGGAGCCTCCTCTTATATTAACAGCATCTCCTTGTAGAGATTATTCTTTCTGCAGACGAGCTGAGATGCCAAATTCCCAGGTTCATCCTCACTGTTTACATTTCTGAGCATTCTCTAGGTAGGAAAACATCAGCTTGTTAGCAAAAAAGTGTTCAGCTGGTGGCAGAAGCATATCTCTAATGAAACCAGAGGAAAAAGTTCATTGCCAGTGAGGTAATATTTTAGAGGGTTTATAACTGGAGCATTCTAAGACTTCCCTGTGACAATAAATTGTGTAGATTAGAAAATACTCTTTGTTGTTGGATGTTGCCTGTAGATCTTTCTTCAGCTTCTCATATTATACAAGTTTCAGTGATTTGGAACCCCTTGTTTCTACTCTATGATGGGTGATGAATCTGTGTAGTATTGCTGGATCAGTGTATTACCTCATTTTTAACAAAGGCAAACTAGTATTATAAAATCATAGAATCATAGAATCATAGAATCATAGAATCAACCAGGTTGGAAGAGACCTCCAAGATCATCCAGGCCAACCTAGCACCCAGCCCTACCCAGTCAACCAGACCATGGCACTAAGTGCCTCAGCCAGGCTTTTCTTGAAGACCCCCAGGGACGGTGCCTCCACCACCTCCCTGGGCAGCCCATTCCAATGCCAATCGCTCTCTCTGTGAAGAACTTCTTCCTAATATCCAGCCTATACCTCCCCTGGCACAACTTGAGACTGTGTCCCCTTGTTCTATTGCTGGTTGCCTGGGAGAAGAGGCCACCCCCCACCTGGCTACAATGTCCCTTCAGGTAGTTTAAAACACTATTTACTGAAATCCAGATTCTTTCTGCAACAATTATTCTGTTTGTAAAGGGTTAACCCTGCTGGGGGAGTGGTCTTGACCCTGACCCCAAGTCCTCCTAACCTTCCCCGGGGGGGTGGATCTGAACACTGTGCTAGTTTGAAGCTAGCTGGGATGTTTTGGTGGGGAGGACTAGTTTACAGGCTGTGAAAGGGAAACAAGGCTGATGTCTGCTTCACTCATAGGCTTGCTGAGAGACACAAGAAGAATCAAAACATAGATAAAAGCACTTCTCCTGCTGAGGAGCTCCAAGCTGCTCTCTCTCTCTCTCTCTAACCTCTCTGCCATCTCTCTGAGTAATCCACTTTGCTTCCTGACCCCCTGGCTGAACCTCCATTCTTCCTTGGGACTGGGGTAAGGTTAAGAGGGGTAGGGGCAAGGTGCAGGGATGGTTGGGAGCCCCTCCTGGGGACTCAGGTTTCTGGGAGGGCTGTTGTGTTTCTGTATTACCTTTTACCTTGTCTATTTCTGTCTATAACTGTATATACTGTAAATATCTGCTTGTATATTGTGCTAGCTGTAAATATAAGCTTCATTCAATTTCCAGAGCTGGCTGAGTCTAGTCTGGGTGATTTCTAAAGTGGGGGGGGGGGGGGGGGGGGGGCAGAGAATACCCAAACCATGACAGTGTGCTTTACCTTTTCCTCTCTACATCCAATTCCTTTCCTAAGGAAAAAGCCAGGGGGGGAGGAAAAGGCATCCTATAAATTGTTATTGGTTCTATTAACTATAGTTGAGTCTCTGGGAAATTTAAACTAGAACTGAGACACTGTTATTTATGAAGGTTATAAGCAATAATACTGAAAGTGATACTTTTTTCCCCCTTTTGAAACAAAACCTTTGCATGAGAACTGACATATGATCTAGCAAATTCCCTAGTATGAGAATAAACCTTCAGGGTATAGCAGGGATCTTGTCTGCCCCACAGTAAATGGAACCTAAAACAAATGTTCTGATGTCAGATGAATCAGGCTTTAAAAGTTTTCATCACATTTAGTCTCTAAGGTATCACTGAAACTCAAAGAAAAATTGCAAGACTTTATCATCAGTAAGTTTGCAGATGACACCAAGCTAGGAGCAGGTGTTGATCTGTTGGAGGGTAGGAGAGCCCTGCAGAGAGACCTGGACAGGCTGGATGGGTGGGCAGAGGCCAATGGGATGAGATCTAACAAGGCCAAGTGCAGGGTTCTACACTTTGGCCACAACAACCCCAAGCAGCACTACAGGCTGGGGACAGAGTGGCTGAGAGCAGCCAGGAAGAAAGGGACCTGGGGGTACTGGTAGAGAGGAGCTGAAGATGAGCCAGCAGAGTGCCCAGGTGGCCAAGAGAGCCAATGGCATCCTGGGCTGGCTCAGGAGCAGTGTGGCCAGCAGGACAAGGGAGGTTCTTCTGCCTCTGTACTCAGCACTGCTCAGGCCACACCTTGAGTGCTGTGCCCAGTTCTGGGCTCCTCAATTCAAGAGAGATGTTGAGGTGCTGGAAGGTGTCCAGAGAAGGGCGACAAAGCTGGTGAGGGGCCTGGAGCAGAGCCCTGTGAGGAGAGGCTGAGGGAGCTGGGGGTGTGCAGCCTGCAGCAGAGGAGGCTCAGGGCAGACCTCATTGCTGCAGAGGGTCCAGCAGAGGGCTATGAGAATGATTAAGGGACAGGAGGGCATGGCTGATGAGGAGAGGCTGAGGGACCTGGGGCTGTTTAGTCTGGAAAAGAGAAGACTTAGAGGGGATTTGGTAAATGTTTATAAGTATCTGAAGGCTGCCAGGAGGGGGGGACAGGCTCTGCTCACTGCTCCCTGGGATAGGACAAGCAGCAATGGGTGTAAGCTGCAGCACAGGAGGTTCCACCTCAACACAAGGGGGAACTTTACTGTAAGGGTCACAGAGCCCTGGCACAGGCTGCCCAGAGAGGTTGTGGAGTCTCCTTCTCTGGAGCCTTTCAAGGCCTGTCTGGATGTGTTCCTCTGTGCTCTGTGTTAGGTAGGATTGTCCTGCTCTGGCAAGGGGTTGGACTCAATGATCTCTTTGAATCCCTTTCAACCCTTGACATCCTGTGAGCCTGTGACTTATTACAGAGTCAGAGGGGGTTGGAACTAGATGATCCTTGTGATCCCTTCCAACCATGACTGATTCTATGGTTCTACATCATTCCAGTGCCATTTCAAGCACACACAGTGACACAAGGGTTCAGATATTAAGGACCTAGGTGCCAAGGCATACAAACACACCAACCAGATGAAACATATCCAAAATGTAACTTAAACAAAAAATACTGAAACAAACAACACCCCCCCCCAAAAAAAAGAAAAAAAAAGACCAAACAAACCCCCCCCCAACAACAAAAGCAAACCCAAACACCCCCCACCCACCAAAAACAGTAGTTGTGAAATCATGTATAGTATATATTAGCCTAAAGAGGGCACTTGTCACTGTATTCCAATTAAAGCTCAGAGAAGAGCTGTGGGCAGGAATCAAAAAGCAACTTAGACAGTGGATAGCAGAGCCAGAGGCAAGGGAAGAAAAACAATGTCCAAATGCCAGTGGAACTAACCATGAGACCGAGATGCTATTGCTGGAAGAATATCCTGCAGAAGCAAACAGGCAAAACCTACGACAGCTAAGTGAAAAGAAGTAGACAGGGTGAAACAAACAACCCCCAGCCCTGCCAGTAAACAAAGTATCTGTGCTGCTTTTAAAACATATATGGCAGTGAAATTCCCAACCTGCACCACTGAAGTCAATCCTGTTAAGGCAACACAAGCCTGGAACACAAACTCTATGAGGAGAGACTGAGGGAGCTGGGGGTGTGCAGCCTGCAGAAGAGGAGGTTCAGGGCAGAGCTCATTGCTGTCTGCAGCTACCTGAAGGGAGGCTGTAGCCAGGTGGGGTTGGGCTCTTCTGCCAGGCAAGCAGCAACAGAACAAGGGGACACAGTCTCAAGCTGTGCCAGGGGAGGTCCAGGCTGGGTGTTAGGAGGAAGCTGTTCCCAGAGAGAGTGATTGGCATTGGAATGGGCTGCCCAGGGAGGTGGTGGAGGCACCGTGCCTAGAGGTGTTGAAGCAAAGCCTGGCTGAGGCACTTAGTGCCATGGTCTGGTTAACTGGCTACAACTAGGTGCTAGGTTGGACTGGCTGATCTTGGAGGTCTCTTCCAACCTGCTTGATTCTATGATTCCATGATATGATTCTATTTTTCTGCAACTGCACAGCATGCAAAAAGGAGAGACCAAAAATAAAAGAAAAGTAAAATTTAAGTCCTCAGATATCTCTGAACATCTAATTGTTTAAAGATAGAACATCTTTTCCATCCAAACTAGTTGGCTGGATAGGGCTGGGTGCTAGGTTGGACTGGATGATCTTTGAGGTCTCTTCCAACCTGGTTAATTCTATGATTTTATGATTCTAAGTACTTAATTGGAGCACATTCATTGAAAATTATAGTTTCCTTTGCAGCCTTTAAGCAAAATATTTTATCCTACCCAGCTGCTAGGAAACGACATGACAGGGGGAGTGGGAAGCAGAGAGACTTCTCCAAAATGTTTTTCAGTATCCTGGCTGTATTTTCATATTGTAGGGAGATTTCTGTCTTACTGCAGCACTGCTGGGAAGGTACCCTGGGGGTGGAGTGAAGGGGAAAAACAGCACAACTCTTGCAGCTCTGGTATTGCTCTGCATGTCAGACTGTGGAAATAACAGTCCAGCTTGCAGAAAGGACTAGTAAGCGTTTGTTCTCCTTCCCCACAGAGTCATAGAATCAGTCAGGGCTGGAAGGGAAAACAAAGATCATCCAGTTCCAACCCCCTGCCATGGGCAGGGACACCCTACCCTAGAGCAGGCTGCACACAGCCTCAGCCAGCCTGGCCTCAAACACCTCCAGTCATGGGGCCTCAACCACCTCCCTGGGCAACCCAGTCCAGCCTCTCACCACTCTCATGCTCAACAGCTTCCTCCTCACAGCCACTCTGAATCTCCCCACCTCCAGCTTTGCTCCATTCCCCCCAGTCCTGGCACTCCCTCACAGCCTAATAAGTCTCTCCCCAGCCTTTTTGTAGCCCACTTCAGCTACTGGAAGGCCACAAGAAGGTCCCCTGGGAGCCTCCTCTGCTCCAGCCTGCACAGCCCCAACTCTTTCAGTCTGTGCTCACAGCAGAGCTGCTGCAGCCTCTGAGCATCCTCCTGGCCCTGCTCTGGACACACTCCAGCATCTCCACATCCCTCTTGTCATAGGGGCTCCAGAGCTGGATGCAGTACTCCAGGTGGGGTCTCAGCAGAGTGCAGTAGAAGGGGAGAATAGGTATACTGATACCTTCTACTGGCCTGCCTAGATTAACATCATATTTAACAGCACAGACCTTCTCCTACTGTCTGTTTTCTTCAGCCTGCAAGTGACTAGACTGAAAAGTGCCTAGAAATACAGTAATTCTGATCCAAACACTTATATAGTCTATGAGCTCCTTGCAGGCAGTGAAAACAGAGTTACAGTCAGGGTTAATGTCTAGCAAACCTGAAAGCTGAGCAGCAAGAATTTACAGCTGACATATCAGGTAGGATAAAGAG
The DNA here is from genome assembly GCF_015220805.1 of Pogoniulus pusillus. Taxonomy (NCBI): domain Eukaryota; kingdom Metazoa; phylum Chordata; class Aves; order Piciformes; family Lybiidae; genus Pogoniulus; species Pogoniulus pusillus. The sequence continues at coordinate 45,925,424 of NC_087268.1, read as the reverse complement.
ACATCAGGCAATTCAATAATCATCATCATAAAAAACCTACTTGTTACTACTGACTTGGACTTTTCTCTTGCTCTTCATGGTTCATCATTAAACTATTGAGCTCTCATGATCTTGTTAACTCATATAAAGAAGAGATTTCTGAGCACATAACAGCATAATAAGCATGTTTGACTATAAGAGTAAAAGATAAATACACATCCCAGGACAATTTTCTCCCATATAATTATCATAACCTTATGTAGGAGTAGCAATTTGGTACAATATGTTTGTGTTTCATTTTGCCTTGTCATTTTTTTGCTATAAAAAAAGACCCCAAACATTAAACAGAATAAATCTGACCATAATAAGGTAGCTGAGTTTAAACAACAACTCATCTATTAATAAATCATTTTAACTGTACAGATTTTCACTGTGTTTGGATATGTGAAAGCACATCTGGAAGCTGGTGAAAGACCTGGAACACAAACCCTATGAGGAGAAGCTGAGGGAGCTGGGGGTGTGCAGCCTGCAGAAGAGGAGGCTCAGGGCAGAGCTCATTGCTGTCTGCAGCTGCCTGCAGGGAGGCTGTAGCCAGGTGGGGTTGGGCTCTTCTGCCAGGCAAGCAGCAACAGAAGAAGGGGACACAGTCTCAAGCTGTGCCAGGGGAGGTCTAGGCTGGATGTAAGGAGGAAGTTGTTGGCAGAGAGAGTGATTGGTATTGGAATGGGCTGCCCAGGGAAGTGGTGGAGTCACTGTGCCTGGAGGTGTTCTAAAAGCCTGGATGCTTCTAGCTTGGTGTCATCTGTGAACTTGCTAATGCTGAACTCAATACCCATGCCCAGATCATCAATAAAGACATTGAACAGGACTGGGCCCAGCACTGGGCATACCACTAGTAACAGCTGCCAACTGGATGTGGCACCATTCACCACCACTCTCTGGGCCCAGCCTTCCAGCCACTTCTTGACCCATATCAGAGTGAATCTGCCCAAGCCATGAGCTGCCAGGAGCTTGTTGTGGCAGACAGTGTCAAAGACTTTGCTGAAGTCCAGGTAGACTACATCCACAGCCTGCCCCAACTTCACCAGGCAGGAATCTGATCATAAAAGGAGATCAGGTTGGTCAGGCAGGACCTGCCTTTATATATATATATAGATTACATCTGTTGTATTATGAGGGGAATAAGGACCATTTTTGGACTTCTCATCCACCTGAAGTGATGCTACTGCTTTTACCTCAAAATGACCAGTAGTGATTAATAGCTTAACCAAGCAGTATAATCCAGGGTTAAGAGACATTATCATTTTACAGCTCATTTACCCCTTTAATACTTCTTAAAGCATCTTGATAACTAAATCTTTTTTTTTGCCATAGCTAATGATGTAATGAAAGTGAAATTGCAACAATCCTCACTTAAATGATTGAAATCACAAATCATTTTGGTAGGCATTGTTCTCCATCGAAAGCTCAAACCTTCAAAAGTAACACAGCCATGATTTTTGCCAAGTTCTTTAGCAAAATGTAGATAACCAGACTGAGAAACCTGCATCCTACTAAAGCTGACCATAATCAGATGCTTAAAATCCACTGTGGATCTGGACTGTAAATCTTGAAGCTACTGAGAGAATCCTCTCTTGAGCATATAAACCACCTTGTGATTGTGATGATTACATTAGCAACTGAAAAGTGTCTCATCCTGAATAGCCTACCTGGTGTCATCTCTGCCCACCCAGACAGCAACTCCCCAGGGGATGCTGTGGACAGTGGAGGGCAAAAAGAGGCCAACCCCTGCAGACCTACAGGAAGAACCCCCCTGGATGTCAATGTATTCATTGTTAATGTGAGCCAGGAGGAGCTATGATGAACATAATAAAAGCCCTGGGCTATGCCAGCTTGCTGGTGAGGAACATCACTGAGGCCAGCTTAAGCTGGAGGCAGCAGCCTAGGACATCTCTTCCCCCTGTCTCTACCAAAGAAGGACAACTGGGTGATAGCTATCTCTCCTGCTCTCTCTCCATTTTCTCTCCTGCTCTCTCTCCATTTTCTCTCCTTTTTCTTTCTTTCTCTGCTTTGGTTGTTTTTTCTTTCTCCCTTTCTCTTTAATAAATAGTCTCATCTTGAGATATGAACTCATTTGTGTCTTAATTTCACTCGTGGGAATGTTCAGAAGAATCTCATCTCCTTCCCAACTTCCAGACCAAAGCAACTTCACAGCAAGATATTAATTCAGTGAGGTAAGAGCATTTAATGGAAGTTAGCCTAGAACAACACAGTCTTCAGTTAATAAAAAAACCAACAAAACATTCGGTACTGGATCCAAAGATCAATTTTTATCAAAGCTGAACTTGAAAGGAAGCCTGTAGTAATAGGTTCTCTAACAATTTGGTCAAAGATATCTAAAGAGACTTTTCCCATTCTGTTTCAGAACTGAGTTTGTCTTTCTGAGTATAATGTACTGGCAGCTTACTGAGTTTTAAATGCAGTCTCGGCTGAGCCACATGTGAGAAAATTTGCTGTGACTCAGAATGCCTAGGAGGATATATTCTGAGTACCTCTGCCAGCCAAAGCTGTGAGAGTACCCCAGAAGAAAAAATGTAGCCACTTTGGTATCAGTTGATGATCATGTTGAGGACTTGAAATATTCTCTTGAAAACTCACCAAAAAAGCATAACTAGAATGATAGAATCAGTCAGGGTTGGAAGGGACCACAAGGATCATCCACTTCCAACCCCCTGCCATGCCCAGGGACACCCTACCCTAGAGCAGGCTGCCCACAGCCTCAGCCAGCCTGGCCTGAAACACCTCCAGCCATGAGGCCTCAACCACCTCCCTGGGCAACCCAGTCCAGCCTCTCACCACTCTCCTGCTCAACAACTTCCTCCTCACCTCCATTCTGAACCTACTCATCTCCAGCTTTGCTCCATTCCCCCCAGTCTTGTCACTTCCTGAGAGCCTAAAAAGTCCCTCCACAGCTTTTTTTGAGGTCCATTTCAGGTACTGGAAGGCCACAAGAAGGTCACCTGGGAGCCTCCTCTGCTCCAGATTGCACAGCCCCAACTCTTTCAGTCTGTGCTCACAGCAGAGCTGCTGCAGCCCTCTCAGCATTCTCCTGGCCCTGCTCTGGACACACTCCAGCTTCTCCACATCCCTCTTGTAACGGGGGCTCCAGGACTGGATTCAGTACTCCAGGTGGGGTCTCAGCAGAGTGCAGTAGATGGGGAGAATCACCTCCCTTCACCTGCTGGCCACGCTTCTCCTGAAGCTGCCCAGGATCTCGTTGGCCCTCCAGGCTGCAAGTGCACACTGCTGGCTCCTGTTGAGCTTCTCCTCCACCAGCACCCCCAAGTCCCTTTCCTCAGGGCTGCTCTCCAGCCACTCACTACCCAGCCTGGATTTGTGCTTGGCATTGCTTCAACTCAGATGCAGGACCTTGCACTTGGTCTAATTGAAGCTCATGAGGTTGGCTTGTGACCACCTCTCCAGCCTGTCCAGGTTCTTCTGGATGGCATCCTTTCCCTCCACTTACCTCCTTTGGGAGATCCATCACTAATTGGAGATCTTCTATCTGAGCACACTTCCTATAGACACTGCTTTCATTTGACTGTGGTGTTAGAGCGATGCCTGATAAGATAGCAGCATGTTCCCAGTGGCATCAGACTTGGCAGACATAGGACTCAGGTATGCATGGCCTGCCAGGTGGATAGCATCACTTCCTGGTCCAGCTGGCCAAGTTTTAGTACTTTCCTTGCATGTACTTCTGCATGAGTTGCAGTGCCACACCCTGCTGCACCCTGCATGTAAAGTTGCTCAGCATGCAGTGACCAAACTGCTGTGCTCCTTCAGACAGCCTTTAAATGGTGCAGGTGTAGCTGCTCTTGCTGGCAATGTCCACACTGAGTCCACCTGTCCTGTGAGAGCTGTCTGCTTCTCTGCTTCCTTCACATTTCCTTTCCAAAGGAAACCCACAGAAAACCTCCTGTGCACAGAAATCTCTCACTCCATTGCTGGCCTGACTGGTTCTGAAGCAGCTGTTCTCAGTGGCAGAGAAAATGAATTTCAGAAGTGAAAATGCAGTAGTTACAGATAGACTGATACATGGATGCACAGGAACACACACATCTCACAGACTAGGGGGAGAAAAGATGTGGTTTTCTCTGCTCTTTCAGTATCACCATCCTGTTCCTGGTGAGTAATGCTTGTTGTCAACAGATCTTACAGGAAAAAGAAACCAAAAAACAACTAGACCAGAAACTCTGAGGAAATAATCTGTGCCTTTACAGTAAAAGAGGTCAGTCAATATCATTCACCAAGGTTTTTGTGCTATTGGCCACGGATGTAATGGCTGTTTAGAATGTTTATTTCAATATGCTTGACACATTGAGCGTTTCAAAATCATATCAGCAGTCTGCAAATCACCAAAAGGCTTCCTGGGCCTTTTCATTTGCATAGGTGTTTAGGTTCTAATTTAAATTTCCCAGTGACTCAACTATAGTTAATAGAACCAATAACAATTTATAGGATGCCCTTCCCTCTTCTTTCCCAAAGAAAAAGCAACTAGATTGAGAGAGAGGAAAGGTATGCAGACCCAAATAAATAATCTCACTGTGATTTGGAAGCTAAAAGAAGAAAAGTTTAACAATAAATAAAAGGCATATGAGGGAAGGAAGTTGCAAAGGTAGAGGGAAGGGAAAACAAGACACAAGACATGTAAATATACAACCAGATTTGATGGCAATGGTGAACCCTGAGCCTCCTCTTCTCCAAGCTAAACAACCCCAGCTTCCTCAGCCTCTCCACACAGGGCTGTGTTCCAGGCCAGCTTTGTTGCCCTTCTCTGGACATGTTCCAGGGTCTCAACATCTCTCTTGAATCAAGGAGCCCAGAACTGGACACAGTACTGAAGGTGTGGCCTGACCAGTGCTGAGTACAGGAGCAGAATAACCTCCCTATTGAAGGTAGGCCGTGTTGATATCCAGTAGTTAAATAAAAAGAAGCTGCTAGGGTCCTGTGCTCACAAATGTGAAATCTGAGTTATTTTTTTCTCCCCTAGCTACAGGGAATGTCTTAACCATTGGACTATATACCATTCTGGGAAAAAGGTGCTGCTATTTCCTCTATTGGAGACTGCCACTGTCCAGCTAGGAATATATGAGTCATACAGAATGAATCACAGACTCACAGGATGTTAGGGGTTGGGAGAGACCCAAGGAGACCATTGAGTCCAACCCCCCTGCCAGAGCAGGACCACACAATCTAGCACAGATCACAGAGGAACACATCCAGACAGCCCTTGAAAATCTGCAGGGAACACAACCTCTCTTGGAAGCCTGTTCCAGTGCTCTGTGACCCTTACAGTCAAGAAGTTCCTCCTTGTGTTGAGCTGGAACCTCTTTTGCTGCAACTTACACCCATTGCTCCTTGTCCTATCCCAGGGAGCAGTGAGCAGAGCCTGTCCCCCTACTCCTGACCAGCCCTCGATTGTATCTGTAGTGAGTGGAGAGCTTCCCCCTCCCCCCAATTTAATCATTGACAAATGATTAATCTGCATGGGATCAGAGAGCTGTTCAGTATATATTTTGAATTATTCAATCACTATATAAACCAACCAACCAAAGGGATGTTTATTGTGTTGCCTTTAATTGGTGCATGCAGCTCGAATGCCTTAAGAAGAAAATAAAAGTGATTTCTGTAAGGGTGGAGTCCACATAAAAGGCCATGGAGAAGTAACAAGGGTTTGGAAAGAAATATAAGCAGCCTTGCATAATAAGCCCTGCATGAATCAGAAAGTGAGTCATACCACTGGGTAGCTCACATCAAGAGCAAGTTGATGTTTTTCATGTCTGTATTTTTAAAAGGATACTATGGTGCATTTACTCCCATTTGTAACTCTGCACACTTTAATTATGATAATTATACTGCACTGGGAAATTTTTCTCTTTCACATACAGAGAAAACCTGTAGAAGCCATAGAATATAAAAGTAGATTTTTCTTTCCTATAGGCCTGTTTACATTGAGGAATATGTTAGTTCTTCTGGTGCAATATTCTTTATCACTGTAGTTTGTAACGTGGAGGATTTAATGACCTCTGCTCATTGTTCAGTGAAATGACCTCATTTGAGTCCAGCATCAGTAAGTTTGCAGATGACACCAATCTAGGAGCAGGTGTGGAGCTGTTGGAGGATAGGAGAACCCTACAGAGGGACCTAGACAGGCTGGATAGGTGGGCAGAGGCCAATGGGATGAGACTGAACAAGGCCAAGTGCAGGGTTCTGCATTTTGGCCACAACAACCCCAAGCAGCACTACAGGCTGGGGACAGAGTGGCTGGAGAGCAGCCAGGCAGAAAGGGACCTGGGGGTACTGGTAGAGAGGAGCTGAAGATGAGCCAGCAGTGTGCCCAGGTGGCCAAGAGAGCCAATGGCATCCTGGGCTGGCTCAGGAGCAGTGTGGCCAGCAGGACAAGGGAGGTTCTTCTGCCCCTGTACTCAACACTGGTCAGGCCACCCCTTGAGTGCTGTGTCCAGTTCTGGGCTCCTCAATTCAAGAGAGATGTTGAGATGCTGGAAGGTGTCCAGAGAAGGGCAGCAAGGCTGGTGAGGGGCCTGGAACACAAACCCTGTGAGGAGAGGCTGAGGGAGCTGGGGGTGTGCAGCCTGCAGAAGAGGAGGCTCAGGGCAGAGCTCATTGCTGTCTACAACTACCTGAAGGGAGGCTGTAGCCTGGTATGGGTTGTTCTCTTCTGCCAGGCAAGCAGCAACAGAACAAGGGGACACAGTTTCAAGTTGTGCCAGGGGAAGTATAGGCTGGATGTTAGGGACATGGTTTAGTGTTGACCCTCCAATGCTGGGGCAAAGATTGGACTGGATGATCTTTGTGTCCAAGAAGATGCATATTGTGATTCTGTGGTAACACAGACATAGGTAGCTATGGCAAAATGGTATCTTACACTCAGATATGCCCTTCAATGTTAAACTAGAGGCATAATCAGAAAAAATGGATCTAAAAGAATACACTCATAGGATATCTGTGAAAGATCATGGATACATTAGAATATTCAGACACTCAAAGTATACAGATACATAAGTTTTTTAATTCCTAATATGTCTGATATCTAATGCTCATCATGACCAGATCCATTTTCATTGTGGGATAGGAAAGGCAAAAAGAGCAAGAGATAATGCACATTTGGAGTGAAGCTGCATCTGGAGCTACACCCAAACTCTGAAACTTCTCAATAGTGACAGTTAAACAAAGGAAAATATGCAATTTTCTTTCTGCCTTGCTATTCTGCAACTGCTTTCAGAAATTAGTGACTTTGAGTTCTTAGTAAGAAACACAGTATCTTTCTACAGTACATAGTGCCCAGTTTTAGGTGTCTGCAGGATGCACAGGCAGCTGCACATAGAATCATAAGATCATAGAATCATAGAATGAACCAGGTTGGAAGAGACCTCCAAGATCATCCAGCCCAACCTATTCCCCAGCCCTAGCCAGTCAACCAGACCATGGCACTAAGTGCCTTAGCCAGGCTTTGCTTGAACATCTCCATGGACAGCAACTCCACCACCTCCCTGGGCAAGCCATTCCAATGGCAAATCACTCTCTCTGGGAAGATCTTCCTCCTAACATCTGAGCTAGCATCCTTATTTAACTTCAGCAGTCAGTGGAGAAGAACAGAAACTCTGTGGGTGGGTTAAAGAAACCACAGCTATTGAGGTGATGATCTCAGATTTAGATTAATTCTTGCTTCTGCCCTGTAAATACAATAATATGTATAAAATGTGTGCTTTTCTGTGTGAGCCTGCATGTGCAGAAAGTAACTGGCATGGAGGACTCCTTCTTGTGAATATTTTGTGATAAAATTAAAAGGCAATCATTCTAAATCAAAGTGATAGCAGATTTTTTTTTGGAAGAGAGCAAATCAAAACCACAGATGGAATCTGTACCACTTTTTAGAGCAATACATTTGAGCTGAAAGACAGCTCTGACTTGTAAAAAATAAGCCAATTTGCCTCACAAGGCCAAGTAAGTATTTTTAATCATGAAATCTGCTATGAGAAAGAGTTTTCTCTAATTCTTCTCTTCCTATATATTGTAAATCAAAGTGAAGGAGGCAGACCTTGATTTTGATCCTCTATCTGCTATTAAAATAGTTTATATAAAGGTGAAGTATTTCAGGGGCAAAAAAATAGAATCATAGAATCACAGAATCATAGAATCAAGCAGGTTGGAAGAGACCTCCAAGCTCATCCAGCCCAACCTAGCATCCAGCCCTAACCAATCAACCAGACCATGGCACTAAGTGCCTCATCCAGGCTTTTCTTGAACATCTCCAGGGATGGTGCCTCCACCACCTCCCTGGGCAGCCCATTCCAATGCCAATCACTCTCTCTGACAACAACTTCCTCCTAACATCCAGCCTGTACCTCCCCCGGCACAACTTGAGACTGTGTCCCCTTGTTCTGTTGCTGCTTGCCTGGCAGAAGAGACCAACCCCACCTGGCTGCTTTTACTGACACTTTTCACTTCTTTTCAGAGTAACAATTTAACCCATTATGCACATTTAATGCCTTGACTCCTGAGCATTCTTAAACCAATGTACTTCTATATGCAGCAATAGATATGTGCAGATTCATTGGTTTACACAACACAGAGATGTTATTGTAAAGTTAGCTTCAGTTTTCCGCATCAAGATGTAATAACCTGCAAAAAGTTGATCCTTTGTACAATATAATGTGGCCCTTTTGTTATGAGGGAGAAATAAATTATTATGAGATGGCATTTTTTCCCAAAATTAATACTGTTTATTAATTCTGATATTCAAAGCTCTCACCACTCCCAACCCCTAATTTCAATAATATTCAGGTTCTTCACATGGTCATGGAAACATTTTACAGATAATAACCAGAAAAATATATAAACATTAATTGAACTGGAAGAGAGGATTCCTGTGGTCAGTGCTGCTTGGCTTGCCCACTAGATGGAATCAAGGAGTTCTTTTCTGCTTATGGCAGAAGGCAACAGAGAAATACAAAGAGGCTTTTAAGTGTTTACTCACTAAATTATTATTCCCCAACTCACAGGGGCTAGCCACAGTCCCAGACAGTACCCAAATGCTTTCAAGGAACTCTGTCTTGTCAGCCTCTGAGACTTGATTCTTCTCAGGCTTCTGGGGAAAGCAGGCAGACAATCTCTGACCTTCTCTCCTGGCTCATCCTCTGGACAATCTGTGTATCTCCAGGACTTCTCATCTCAGCAGGAGACTTTCAGGTGCAGGCAGGATGTCTTGCCATGTTCAGTCTCAGCATGATGTCACACTGGCTATGCAGGCTGATCACATGCAGGCATTTTAGAGCCTGTTCCTAGTAAACTCATGACAGCGAAGTTTCCAGGCAAACAGTAGGGCAGTAAACAATAGCAGCAGGCAACAGCAGGCATGAATAGCACAGCAGAGCACACTGCATTTACCTGCATATCTCTTTTACCAATGTGGGCCGAGATTAATTGCCCTTTGGACACAGAATAGTCAATCAGAATGGCAGTTAGCCAGATCTGACCATATTAGGTAAAACCATAGGCTTGCTTTACCCAAATTTGGGAAAAGCATAGGCCCTGCACAAGGCAGGCACAAGCTTAGTGTGTGTACCTTGTTTACCACAGGAGAAAAACACGCAAGGGCAAGCCAGTACATGTATAAGCCTATGTCTGGCCCATCAGACCTACCATGACATTCACTTTTCTTAATTATTCTTGTGACAACACATCCATTCTTTTTGTTTTCAGCAGTAATTGGTCTCTGTTACATGATAATTTTTCACTGCCTAAGTCCACCTGTTTTATTAGAATAGAGTGAGTCAATTTTACATCCTTTCAATGGAATTGATTTAATACTAATAAAAAAAACCCTCCAGTGCTTGAAGCCCAGTGTTAAGATTTAGACATTAAAGCACTGCAGCTGGGCATTTCTCTCACCCACTAAACCGATAAAGCTGCATTTAAAGTTACTAAACTGTATACATGACAGATTGTTGCTATGGCAGCAATGCTGTTCTTTCTCATCAAAACTTTCCCTCGTGTGCTAGGTTGCATTTTGTTCACAATTTCTTCTATTCCTCTGTCATTTCTTGGCATTACATCATGGTTAAGAAAAGAATTTTGAACAAGATTTCCAACTGAATGAAATAAGGATGTAAGGATATTGTATTGCAATGGCAATTTGCAACTCTATTGGAATGGGCTGCCCAGGGAGGTGGTGGAGGCACCATCCCTGGAGGTGTTCAAGAGAGGACTGGATGAGGCACTTGGTGCCATGGTCTAGTTGACTGAATAGGGCTGGGGGATAGGTTGGTCTGGATGATCTTGGAGGTTTCTTCCAACCTGGCTGATTCTATGAGATGAGATATGAGATATTCTATGAGATATTGACAATGGGAATTTCTGCCTGATTGTTCCTAGTTGTGCCAGGGTAGGTATAGGCTGGATATTAGGAAGAAGTTCTTCACAGAGAGAGTGATTTCCCATTGGAATGGGCTGCCCAGGGAGGTGGTGGAGGCACCGTCCCTGGGGGTCTTCAAGAAAAGACTGGATGGGGCACTTAGTGCCATGGTCTGGTTGACTGGCTAGGGCTGGGTGCTAGGTTGGACTGGATGATCTTGGAGGTCTCTTCCAACCTGGTTGATTCTATGATTCTATGATAAAGTTAGTTCTTCTACAGAATAATTCCATCACACATTAAGGCATTTTTCAATGCTCTCATAGCATTCCATCCCACTCCCTCCCCAGGAAAAAAAAAAGGTTTTTCTTTTTTGCTTCTCAAATCAACCCCAATCTGGTAACAAGGGGTGAAATGACACAAATACACATCAGGACAGCTACTGCAGAAAGTTGCTATCACACGAATCATATTCCTGTCTCTTTTCCTTTTGAGAGTTCAGAAGCCTCGTCCTAAAGCTTTGCCCACATACAGTTTGAGTATTTTTTAATTTAGACATTCTGTTGTCATGGGTTCAGTTGAATCTGTGGATGGATAAGCAATACCATGCTGATGTCATGAAATGAAATCAAATGAAAGTGCTGTCTAGAACAATGTGCCATGGGATTTGTAGTTTACCCATAAATTCTGCCGCGAAACTGCGTTCCACAACACTGTAACATGAATAACTTCCTGATTTCAGTTGTTGCTTCCAGTTTCTGGGTCTTTGGAGTGTTGGTCATTTCTGCTGGGCTGGCTGCAATGCTGGGGTGTCATTTTATGGCTGGCTTCTGCTGCTGCTTTTGCTTTTCTGTGCAGTAGCTAAGGTCACTGCATATTGTACTGCGGTGAGCATCAGGGCCAGAGTCACGCTACAGACACCACTGTGGTTAAAGTCCTGCTCCTTTATTGCAGTGATACAGAGGCTTTCATGCCAAACGTAGAAGAGGCACATTCAGCTAGCTTAATTAGTAACTGGGAGCAGAGACCAGCTCCAGCCTCACTACAACCTCCTTTTAGGTAGCTGTAGAGGGCAATAAGGTCACCTCTCAGCCTACTCTTCTCCAGGCTAAATGAGCCCAGCTCCCTCAGCCACTCCTCACAGGTCATGTTTGCCAGGCCTCTCCTCAGCCTTGTTGCCCTTCTCTGCACCTGCTTCAGCATCTCAATGTCCCTCATATACTGTGCTGACCAAAACTGGACACAGTACTCGAGGTGTGGTCTCACGAGTGCTGAGTACAGGAGCACGATCACCTCCCTGCTCCTGCTGGTAGGCACACAGGAAAATCTCTCTTCATCCATAGTCATGCTTCATTCCATTCATTTTCCATGTCAAGACATTTATTTTATTTAAAGTAATTTTGCTATTTCTAACTTAAGACAAGTAAATGCCAAAAAATATTTCAGCTCATCATTCCACAGCAACTGTGGCACATCTTTTTTATGAATTAATTATTATACCATTATTGCCCTCAGGCACTTAAAGTGGGCATCACTCACATTGTTCTACACTTTACACAATCCTCCTGCCTTTTTGAGTCATACTCTATTCTTCAGATGACAGAAAATGGCACTTCTTGGCATTTCTCCCATCTTCTACGGAAGTATTGTCAAACATATGTAGTATGTTAGCCCTATTAATTGTGTGGTGAGGGCAGGAAGTTTTTGTACCCCTGTCATATCTATGAAACACAGCTAGGGCAACAAGGACAGCATGTTGAATTATTGATTTCTATCTCGAGGAATGTCATCAGTTGTAAAAAAGCTAAGGTTACATTTCCACAGACAGTAAAGTATAACTTATTATGAAAGGCTGGTTCGGACACATTTCACATCAGATGAGAGAATGTACTCACTTCCCACCATTCCATGCAGTCAGTCACTTACTCTTCCCATTTTAAATATTAGATTTCAATATACCCTTAGTATAGAATCATAGAATGATAGAATCAGTCAGGCTGAAAGAGACCTCCAACATCATCCAGTCCAACCAGACCATGGCACTAAGTGCCTCAGCCAGGCTTGGCTTCAACACCTCCAGGGACAGTGACTCCACCACCTCCTTGGGCAGCCCATTCCAATGCCAATCACTCTCTTTGGAGCAAGAACTTCCTCCTAACATCCAGCCTATACCTCCGCCAGCACAACTTGAGGCTGTGTCCCCTTGTGCTGTTGCTGCTTGCCTGGCAGAAGAGCCCAACCCCACCTGGCTACAACCTCCCTGAAGGTAGTTGTAGACAGCAATGAGGAATCACAGAATCATAGAATCATAGAATCAACCAGGTTGGAAGAGACCTCCGAGATCATCCAGTCCAAGCTAGCACCCAGCCCTAGCCAGTCATCTAGACCTGCCCCATGACACAAAGAGCTGTTGTTCCACTCAACCCTCAGGATCTGCCATGCTTTTACCCCTAACTTAGCAGCAGCTTTGTCTGGTTGGGCAGCAGTCATGTGAGGGTTGAGGAAAGCAGCTCCAGTTGACTCCAATGAGCTTGACATTGCAAAGGCTGACCCACCCCCTGAGAATGACTTATCCTGCCCCTGTCAAGGATGTTCCAGTTCCAGGGACCACCAGGGGCAGAGGGCAACATGAAAAAAGTACATTACATATGCATATTCATACAGGATTCTTCAAAGGAGAAGAAGAAAGAATAAAGGCAAATTAATACCATGGTGACTTAGGAGCTACACAAAAAAGTGAACAGCTGACACTGAGATCAGCTCAAGGATTTGTCAGTTTAATATTTTTAAGCCCTTGTAACAGAAAAGATGGCATTACCCTTATTCTGGAAAGCATTACATACAGCACGGTGTAATCTCACTTCAGGCCTGCCAAAGGCTTGTCACTTCTTTAATTAATAAATCCCAGGTATAAGTGCACGGTGCCTGGGCATGGTGTTGAGGCCACTGCAGTAGGTTATACCGCTATAATTAAAGTGTCTCACTTCTTTCAGCATGCAGATCATTACAAAGCCTCGTGGATTATTTTACACTTAATTTTCTGGAGCAAAGGGAGGGAAAGCATTTGGAGCCAAAAGGAATCATAGAATCAAGCAGGTTGGAAGAGACCTCCAGGATCATTCAGTCCAACCTAGCACCCAGCCCTATCCAGTCAACCAGACCATGGCACTAAGTGTCTCAGCCAGGCTTTGCTTGAACACCTCCGGGTATGGTGACTCCACCACCTCCCTGGGCAGCCCATTCCAATGCCAATCACTCTCTCTGCCAACAACTTCCTCCTAACATCCAGACTAGATATCCCCAGCACAACCTGAGACTGTGTCCCCTTGTTCTGTTGCTGGTTGTCTGGCAGAAGAGCCCAACCCCACCTGGCTCCAGGTCCCTCTGCAATAAGATCACTCCTGAGTCTCCTCTTACCTGATACTCTGTTTTGCATACTAACAATCACACCACACCCTGACATTTTAGTGCACGTTCTTGTGGATTCATTTTCCCTGCTCACCCCAACAGTGTGTGCATCCTAGAACACTCCTGAGCCTCCTCTTCTGCAGGCTGCACACCCCCAGCTCCCTCAGCCTCTCCTCACAGGGTTTGTGCTCCAGGCCCCTCACCAGCTTTGTTGCCCTTCTCTGGACACCTTCCAGCACCTCAACATCTCTCCTGAATTGAGGAGCCCAGAACTGGACACAGCACTCAAGGTGTGGCCTGACCAGTGCTGAGTACAGGAGCAGAATAACCTCCCTTGTCCTGCTGGCCACACTGCTCCTGATTCATGCCAGGATGCCATTGGCTCTCTTGGCCACCTGGGCCAAGGAAGATGGCATTTTATTTTCCTTATTTCACAGCATGAGAGGTGTGCACAGTCTGTCCATTTCTGACCAAACTGTGCAGTTACTTTCTATTAGTTCTACCTTAAGAAATCCCAGCCCTTTAGAGCTGCCTGCTGAAAACAAGCATTTTCAGACAACAGCATTAATTGCAGCAAATGACATAATTATTCTACACTCATCAGCATATTTGAAAATGAAATAATTACTTTTATGTGGAGATTATAAGTGGTGTTATTGACTTAATTATGCCAGAATATTCTTGTGAAGAGTATTTAAAAAAAAACCAAAAACCAAAGTAAATCACTTTTCCAAAAAGCCCTGTTTTAATGACATCAGAAAGTGAGTTTTGAATGTAACATCAGAGGCTGCCAAGCTGCAGTCTGCATTAATACTAATAGCTCTAGTGCAGGTAGAAAGCCACCAGCAGAGCATTAAATATTCAAAAGTGCTACTAAATTTTTGAGAGGGAAGAAGACTTTGTGCCAATGTTTCTTATTTGTTTTGCCTGTGAATATTGGGGATGGACTTTTTAGGCTGTCAGGGAGTGACAGAACTGGGGGGAATGGAGTGAAGTTGGGGTGGGGAGAGTCAGAGTGGCTGTGAGGAGGAAGTTGTTGAGCATGAGAGTGGTGAGAGGCTGGAATGGGCTGCTCAGGGAGGTGGTTGAGACCCCATGGCTGGAGGTGTTTAAGGCCAGGCTGGCTGAGGCTGTGTGCAGCCTGCTCTAGGGTAGGGTGTCCCTGGGCATGGCAGGGGGTTGGAACTGGCTGATCCTTGTGGTCCCTTCCAACCCTGACTGATTCTATGATTCTGTAAGGTCATACATTTCTAACATAGTGAGAATTGACAAAAGTGTTTAGCTGGAAACAATTAAAAATGTAGCAGAACAGGTTTTGTTACTTATTATAGTATGGTGAGCCTAGAGCCTACACAGATCTTGTAGGTATAGTCCACAAAGGCCCTTCCAATATAATGCACAAGTGGACATATTTAGCTCAGGAACCTTTCCAGTATTTAAAAGCTGTGAAGCCTAATGTCCTGGTGTTTCTGTGCTGACACAAAATATCTCAGTGAAACAGAGAACAAAATTTCTGTGTAAATAAGTTTTTTATTAGTTCAGCTACCACAGAAACAATTATGCAAATATCACCCAGAAAGCTCCCACCAGTCAGTGATGCTGTGATGGTTTGGGCGTTCCTCACCTACCCCACACTTTGGAAATCACCCAGACTAGACTCAGCCAGCTCTGGAAATTGAATGAAGCTTATATTTACAGCTAGCACAGTATACAAGCAGATATTTACAGTATATACAGTTATAGACAGAAATAGACAAGGGAAAAGGTAATACAGAAACACAACAGCCCTCCCAGAAACCTGAGTCCCCAGGAGGGGCTCCCAACCACCCTTCCACCTTCTCCCACCCCTCAACCTTACCCTAGATGTTGCCTTGTGCCCCAAGGAAGAATGGAGGTTCAGCCAGGGGGGTTAGGAAGCAGATGGATTAATCAGAGAGACAGAGGGTGAGCTTAGAGAGAAATGCAGCTCAGAGCTCAGGCTGTGCTCGAACTCCCTTATCTATGTTTGTACTCTTGTTCTTATACATCTCAGCAAGCCTATGAGGGAAGTAGACATCACCTTTGTTTCTCTTTCACAGCCTGTAATCTAGTTCTCACCAGAACACTCTAGCTAGCTTCAAACTAGCACAGATAATGAGGAACTTGTATTGATGTTTGTGCTGGTTTGAGACTAATTTTTACTGAGAGAAACTAAATCCCTAGCTGTGAGAAGAAGGAAAAAATACAACAGTAACCTATATTACTCATTCTTTTGCTGAGAAATGCAACTAGTCAAAATGTAGACAAGCCAGGCACTTGTTAACTCACTTCTGGCTGTGCCTTCTTTCTGGCGGTCTGGTCTCTGTGGCTGACTCTGCCCTTAACTCTCTAATCCACCTAACCCCTTTTTCCACTAACCTCCTTCTCATCTCTTTCTTTGACATTTCACCTCAGATCTCTAGATTTATCACATGAGATATATGAGGGTTGATCTGTTTATTTCTGAAGGGAGGGAGAGATGGAGGGGGAAGGGGGTTTGGGATCAAGAGCCCTCCTGAGGACTTTGTTTCTAGGAGGGGTGTTGTGTTCCTGTGTTACTTTTCCTGTGTATATAACTGTATAAATTTGTGTATATCTGCCTGTATGTTGTGCTAAGCTATAAATATAGCTTTATTCTTAATTTCCAGCCATCTGAATCTAGCCTGAGTGATTTTCTTCAGTGTAGGGGGGTAAGGTAACCCCCAGACAGTCACAATGTTTCAAGGAATTCTAGTATTAAAATTGCCTTTTTGCTATAAAAATATAGAAATGAAACAAGCAAACAGACAAACAGAGTAGAAAATCTGTTCTCTGCCCTACCACCAAGCATTTAAACAGTGCAATATGCTAACAGGCAAATGACTTTAAAAGATTAATCTGAACATAGGTAAATTATGTGCATTTTGCCATAATTTAGCCAGAATTTTGTTAGCATTAGTTTTATAGTCATAGAAAATCAATATATAAGAAATTAAATTAAATGTTATCTACATGGTCTAAAAATTAAACATTGGCTTAAGTAAATATAGAAATGAAACAAGCTAACAGACATAGCAGAAAATCTGTTCTCTGCCCTTCCCACCAAGTATTTAAATAGTGCAATGTGCTGACAGGCAAACAACTTTAAAAGATTAAATTGAACATAGGTAAATTATGTGTATTTTGCCATAATTTAACCAGAATTTTATTAGTATGAGTTTTATATTCACAGGAAAAAATATATCAAAGAAATGAGATTAAATGTTATCTATGAGAATTGGTCTAAAAATTAAACACTGATTAATTAAATAGCAAGCAGCTGAAATCTAATCCAGTGTGCATCATGGTGTATGAAACTGTAATGGTTTGCATCAGAAGAAAATGAGTCAAACCAAACCAGTGGGTTAACTTGTCCATTTTCCCAACACAGAAGTGAGGGAAAAGTAACATGCAAAGACTCAAGATTGAGATATAAAAAACAAAGAGATAAGAATAGAGTTTACTGATCACAAATCAGAGAAACATAGCACAAAATGCACAATTACCTTAGCCTGCTTGGAGAGAAGATACAGCACAAAGGAGCAGCAAGCAGAAGCAAGCAAGTCAAAAACCCAAGACAGAAAACTACTCCCCCATCCCTCCTTGTCCTGCAGCCATCCCAGCAGAAAAGATAACACCCAAGAAACCCAGAAGTGGCAACCAGAACAGGAAACCTCTCGTGTTGCAATCTGAACTTCAAGCCCCGTAATCTTTGAGTTTCAAAGCTGGCATGACTGCAGTATGGTATGAACAACAACAGCAAGTTCAACTCAACCCACAGCAGAAACTAAAGACAATCATTATTATTGAACATCCCACTATGGGCAGAAAAAATCAACCAAACCCCCAAACAAAACCAACCAACCAACCAAAAAACCACACAAAAAAGTATAGAATCATAGAATCAACCAAGTTGGAAGAGACCTCTAAGATCAAGTCCAACCTATTGCCCAGTCCTGCCCAATCAACTAGACTATGGCACTAAAGGCCTCATCCAGGCTTTGCTTGAACACCTCCAGAGATGGTGTCTCCACCCCCTCCCTGAGCAGCCCATTCCAGTGCCAATCACTCTCTCTGACAACAACTTCCTCCATGCTCACATCTCCATGTGTATAGTTTTCAGTGCTGATATCTAACATTAAGTTTCATTAGCAGAATATTTTTTTTCCAAGTTAAATATCACCGAATGAGACACAGATGATAGAAAATCTCTTGGAAATAAATATTTACCTGAAAATATTAAAGCATTTACACATCTGTCACAGCATTTTAAAAGTGATAAAACAACCTCCTTTGAGGCTTAAAGGCAGACAGCTATATTCAAGAAATATTCTATGAGAGGAGTAATGAGAAAAAGGCACCTGAGAATAATAAAGAACTGTAGCTGAAGCTAAAACTGTCAAGTCTAAGTGCTCATAGATTCATATTTAACCATCAGATATGAAGAACTGTGTTTTTATACTGTTCATCAGCAAGATGCTTTCATGCAGATCCCAAAAACAAAATGCCAGGCTTCCAAAAATTATCATACAAAGAAGTTCTTCTTAAGATCTCATTGCAATCTGTAGCACAGACACTGTTGTGGGGTTTTTTTTAAGTAGCTGCTCTTCTATATTGATCCTGGATGTTAGGAGGAAGTTCTTCACAGAGAGAGTGATTTGCATTGGAATGGGCTGCCCAGGGAGGTGGTGGAGTCGCTGTCCCTGGAGGTGTTGAAGCAAAGCCTGGCTGAGGCACTTAGTGCCATGGTCTGGTTGACTGGACACAGGGCTGGATGCTAGGTTGGACTGGATGAGCTTGGAGGTCTCCCAACCTGGTTGATTCTATGATTCTATGATTTTATGATTCTATGATTTCACCAAACACTTCAGATTTGTGCAGATGAGATTACAATTTAGGCACAGGCATGGCTATCGTGATGATTTAGTAGGATACCCTTGTGCCTGAATCAATGCACCAGTACAGGTTGGGGGCTACTGCTGGGAACTGGCTGAAAAAGAGGGGGCACGAGCCTCTAGAAGATTGTACAATCAAGCCTGGGGTGTGAGGTCTGAGCATTGGAACTGCAGTAAACCACAGCACTGTGTGAGAGGAAGCTCAGAGAAATTTGTCCTTGAGCCTTCTGATAAACAGCTTCTGTGGGACTGTGTCCAGAGTAGGAGGGAAATAGGAGGAATATGCAGATCCTAATATCTAGGTGCACTAAATGCTCTTGCAGTAACCACAAGTAGGGAGGATCATGCAGATGCAAATATTTAGATGCACCAAATGCTGGTGAGCAGTACCACATTGCATGCTGCATGTGCTCACTTTACTCACCCTAGCTGCAAAGTATGTGCTTTGTAGCTTGAAGTCTGATGCTCGCAATAAAGAACTGGATCACTTGGACAGCTAACTCACATTGAGTCATCTCCTTGCTTTCCCTTTTCCTTGTGACTACCCTGCTGGAAAGCAGCTATGTTGAGAAAGACTGTTGGGAATGATAGGACTTTTAGTGCTGTACAGCTGCTTGATCTTGACACACTGGAACATAAGCCATGGGTTCAGCATGTATAAGTGGAAAAGTACTGAGGTAAGTAAAATAGAGGGTCGAAATGACCTTAGAGAACGTTGCAACAGATGAAACAATGTAAAACAGGAACTTGTGGTTTCTGTTAATCCTTGCCTATTTAGTTGCTAAGGTATGACGTCTGTCTTGAGGTCTGTATTGAGGTCTGTCTTAATGACCAATTAGGATTTGGCATGATCTTTTGGCTTGTGTGTTAAGAGTATATAACAAGTGCTGAAAGTACAATAAATGGAACTTAGCTTGCATCAAGCTGCTCCTTGTCTCTTCATCATGGCAAAAGACCTTGGAGTTCTGGTGGACAGCAGTTCTGGTGGACAGCAGGTTCTGCATGGGCTAGCAAAACCTTGAGTACTGTGTCCAGTTCTGGGCTCTTCAATTCAAGAGAGATGTTGAGATACTGGAAAATGTCCAGAGAAGGGTAAAGAAGCTGATGAGAGGCCTGGAACACAAACCCCATGAAGAGAGGCTGAGGGAGCTGGGGGTGTGCAGCCTGCAGAAGAGGAGGCTCAGGGCAGAGCTCATTGCTGTCTACAACTACCGGAAGAGAGACTACAGAGAGGGGGGGTTGGTCTCTTCTGCCAGGCAAGCAGCAACAGAACAAGGGGACACAGTTTCAAGTTGTGCTGGGGGAGGTCTAGGCTGGATGTCAGGAGCAAGTTGTTGCCAGGGAGAGTGATTGGCATTGGAATGGGCTGCCCAGGGAGGTGGTGGAGTCGTCGTCCCTGGAGGTGTTGAAGAAAAGCCTGGCTGAGGCACTTAGTGCCATGGTCTGTTTGATTGGATAGGGCTGGGTGCTAGGTTGGACTGGATGATCTTGGAGGTCTCTTCTTTCTTTTGTCTCAGAGGTGTTATCCTTTGCATTGCATTTCCCTCCTCTACTCTGGACCTTGATTAAAGCATGAAAAAAGATCACTGGAGAAGCAGAAGATTAGTTTTATTTTGATTTGGTATATAGAAATAAATATAATCTACAGAATCACAGAATTTCTTAGATTGGAAAAGACCTTCAAGCTCATCAAGTCCAGTCATTAGTTTCATACTGACAAGTCCTTGACTAAGCCAAATCCCTCAGCACAACATATAAGCACTAGGAATTGATATGGTTGGACAGGTCCATTGGGATCATGCAGTCCAACCTTCATCCCAGCATCCTTCATCACCAGACCATAGCCTTAAGAGCCACATCCACTCTCTTTTTAAACGCCTCCAGGGATGGTGACTCCACTACCTCTCTGGGCAGCCTGTTTCAGTGCCTGACCACCTGCTCAGTAAAGAGCTTCCTCCCAACATCCAGCCTAAACCTCCCCTGACACAACTTGAGGCCATTTCCTCTTGTCCTATCATTAGTAATGTGGGAGAAGAGACCAGCTGCAGCCTCACTACAACCTCCTTACAGGTAGTTGTAGAGGGCAATAAGGTCCCCTCTCAGCCTCCTGTTCTCCAGACTAAACAACCCCAGCTCCCTCAGTCACTCCTCATAATAAATATTAATAATCTTTGTTATCTACAAATAATAAATATATAGAATGAAAACAGAATTTAATAACATAAATATTTTTATGCATTGAGTATAAGGAGTATAAGGCACATGAGCACAGATGTTGACCATCTTCACACATGTGGTATTTTCACTCCTCTGGTAACAGGTCTCCCAATCCTGCATTGATTCAGACCTGAACTAAAAGCATTTCGTCCTTTGATGATGAAAAAAAAAGGCAGCCATGTATAAAAATGTAAGAGACTCAGACAAAACTGTTAATGGAGTTTGCAATGCTAATAATCCCCTTTCTTTCCTTTACCTGAAGTAACATTGAGAACAATGGGATGGGATGAAAAGAGTGAGTAGTTATGGAGAGTAAAGTAAAGCAGGAACATTCAGTGAACTTATTTTTCAGTTTTTGGATACATCTCAGCTGTGGAAAAAAGGAATGATTTCCCTACTGGGCCTAAAAAAGAGAACACACTGAAATTTTCCAAGAAAAAAGTGTACAGTCCTTACTGTGATGGCTGTCAAATGTTGGAACAGGTTGCCCAGAGGATATGTGGGATGTTCATTTGTGGAAATATTCAAAACCTGACTGCGCAAAGCCCTGAGCAATCTACTTTAATTTGACTTGCTCTTCACAAGAGATAGAACTAGATGATCTCTGGAGACCACTTCCAGACTGCATGATTCAGTCATTCTGTGAACTATCTGTATGCTTACAACATCCTGTGCATAGGATAAAGATCACCTAAAGTTATCCAAGTATTCCCTGAATGCTTCTGGTGTTAGATTTTGCTGTATTATACATCAGCCCCTCAATTCGAGAGAGATGTTGAGGTGCTGGAAGGTGTCCAGAGAAGGGCAACAAAGCTGGTGAGGAGCACAGCCCTGTGAGGAGAGGCTGAGGGAGCTGGGGGTGTGCAGCCTGCAGAAGAGGAGGCTCAGGGCAGAGCTCATTGCTGTCTACAACTCCCTGAAGGGAGGCTGCAGCCAGGTGGGGGTCACTCGCTTTTGCCAGGCACTCAGCAACAGAACGAGGGAACACAGCCTCATGTTGTGCCAGGGGAAGTATAGGCTGGATGTTAGGAGGAAGTTACTGCCAGAGAGAGTGATTGGCATTGGAATGGGCTGCCCAGGGAGGTGGTGGAGTCACCATCCTTGGAGGTGTTCAAGAAAGGCCTGGCTGAAGCACTTAGTGCCATGGTCTAGTTGACTGGAGAGGGCTGGTGCTAGGTTGTCCTGGATGATCTTGGAGGTCTCTTCCAACCTGATTGATTCTATGATCTTCAAAACTTACAGCTTAGCCCTAATTGTGGCCCATTTTGATGTGTTGGGTTGTGTTCCACTTTGAGCAGTGTTCCACCCTTCACATAACCCTCCTCTCACAGACAACCACCCACTTGGCAAAGCTTGCTTTCTCAAAGATTCAGCCACATTATACTCATTTTGTGGTGTCTTTTTTTTTAATCATCTTTTAAGTTGTTCACCAGCTCTATTGCCACAGAAAGACTCAAGAGAGTTTAGGAAGACTATCAGAGAGGTATTTAAATAAGGAATTAGTGAGAAATGTGGGAAGAAGAGAGCAAGAAAAAGGTATGGATAAGTCAGAATAATTTTTTCCCAGTCTCTTAACTAAAGTCTGCCTGTCTTAAATTCATTGGCTAACAAATCTAACTTGACCCATTAGAGAATTTTCTTCTGAAAAATCCAGATACTTTAGAATTAAACCTTAGTACTATGGAAACTGTGACAGATGGAACTGTCCTCAGATAGTTAACACTAAGCTATATATAACGAAGACATGTACATTATAATGAGGACTTTCGAAACATGCTTTCAACCCACTCACAAATTCCCAAATGTAGAGTTGCAGAATACCTAGACTTTACATTCCATGTTGACATGACAGAGCGTGCAATCTGGCCCAAGGACTGAGGAGTTGCTCTGTTGCTCCTAACCAATGGAACATCTACATCATTTTGTAACTCTCCTCTATGAAGAACAGAAACTTCATTTATATTTACAGTTGAGGATGAGCACTACTTAGTGTCTTGGTAGGACATAAGTCCTGCCAGGCTGGTTTAACCCTTGCTGTCCTCCTCCTGTTTTAGGTCCAGGAGTCAAATGAGCAAACAATAAGAGTTTGGCCCCACCTAAGCCTTGAGGGCTAGGGGGCTTAGCATCACGTGTCAGGTGTCTTGTGCTGCATGGTAAAAGGAGGCACAAAGATTTGAATTCATTGGCCAGAACAGTGGTGCTGTGCTTGTTGGCCAGTTTGATTTTCAAACTGAAGTATATAAAGGGGGATGATTTAGAAACCACCTTTCTGCATTCAACTTTTTCTGCACTGTGCTTTTCTGTATTCAGCCTTTGTCTGCACAGAGCCTTCCTACCTCTCCTCGATTGCGACTCGTTAAAGGTGGCCACATGTATGCAGCTCACAGCTGCCAGCTTAGCAGCATCTCTTCCTGGACTGGATGATCTTGGAGGTCTCTTCCAACCTGGTTGATTCTATGATTCTATGATTCTATTGCTGTCTACAACTACCTGAAGGGATGTTGTAGCCAGGTGGGGTCAGTCTCTTCTCCCAGGCAACCAGCAACAGAACGAGGGGACACAGTCTCAAGTTGTGCTGGCGGAAGTATAGGCTGGATGTTAGGAGGAAGTTCTTCACAGAGAGAGTGATTGGCATTGGAATGGGCTCCACAGTCACCATCATCCCTGGAGATGTTCAAGAAAAGACTGGATGAGGCACTTAGTGCCATGGTCTAGTTGACTGGACAGGGCTGGGTGCTAGGTTGGACTGGATGATCTTGGAGGTCTCTTCTAACCTGGTTGATTCTACGATTCTATGATTCTATGATTCTTCCCTCTGTCTGAACTATTTGTATTTTACCCTGGGATCATCCTGAGTTTGAAAATGTCTTTGGTATCGGAGACTTCCTCAGCGACCAAAAGAGCCATGAGTACCTCTGCTGGAGTGAATGCCAAGACTCCATAGGCATAGTTGGAATTCTTCCTGTTTTCGCACTACTCTTTTCCAAGTTCTGATTGTTTAAACTGTTTAATTCTGTGGAGTTGCTTCCTGTCAACCAAAAAAAAAAAAAACAAACCTCAGGGAATTTTCCTGATTTTTTAATATTAACAATAAAAAATTAATAGTCGCACAGAAATTAATAGCCATAGTTCACAGCTATTATTAATTTATGATATACTTAGTGCTAAGAGAAATATTAGACAAAAGTCAATGTATCAGCAATATTAAAGCACTTATGATGGTGTGAATAAATGTAATCTTCTAAAGAGAAACAAAGTTAATTTTGACCATGATATGTTTGCACTCTTAAGGCTATTTGGTCTCAAAAGACTATCTTCAAAGTATACAAAATTATTCATTTTACAGTACATGCCACAAATATATAATAAACAAATTAATCTATCAGAACTACTGGCCACATGTCAGAATATTTGATCATCATTCACTAAATAGTTTTTGCAACTTTGTCATGATCTGAAAATTTTAAGTAAGAATCATAAAATCATAGAATCAAGCAGGCTGGAAGAGACCTCCAAGATCATCCAGTCCAACCTAGCACCCAACCCTATCCAGTCAACTAGACCATGGCACTAAGTGCCTCAGCCAGGCTTGGCTTCAACACCTCCAGGGACTGTGATTCCACCACCTCCCTGGGCAGCCCATTCCAATGCCAATCACTCCTTCTGGCAACAACTTCCTCCTAACATCCAGCCTAAACCTCCCCTGGCACAACTTGAGACTGTGTCCCCTTCTTCTGTTGCTGGTTGCCTGGCAGAAGAGACCAACCCCACCTGGCTACAGCCTCCCTGCAGGTAGTTGTAGACAGCAATGATGTCTGCCCTGAGCCTCCTCTTCTGCAGGCTAAACACCCCCAGCTCCCTCAGCCTCTCCTCATAGGGTTTTTGTTCCAGGCCTCTCACCAGCTTCGTTGCCTTCTCTGGACACCTTCCAGCACTTCAACATCTCTCTTGAAATCAGGAGCCCAGAACTGGACACAGTACTCAAGGTGTGGCCTGACCAGTGTTGAGTACAGGGGAAGAATAACCTCCCTTGTCCTACTGGCCACACTGTTCCTGAGTCAGTCCAGGATGCCATTGGCTCTCTTGGCCACCTGGGCACACTGCCGGCTCATCTTCAGTCTACTCTCTACCAGCACCCCCAGGTCCCTTTCTACCTGGCTGCTCTCAGCCACTCTGTCCCCAGCCTGTAGTGCTGCTTGGAGTTGTTGTGGCAAAAGTGTAGAACCCTTCACTTGGCCTCTGTCCACCCACCCAGCCTGGCAAGGTCACTCTGCAGGGCTCTCCTACCCTCCAACAGATTAACACCTGCTCCTAGTAGAAAATAGCCATCTTTAAACTGAGTGACTGTTCCTTACATTCATTAACAAAAGCCATTCATACCTAAATTAAATTTCAATATAGGCTCTAAGAACTCTCAGATTAGAAAGCCTAATTTTTGTTGTATTTGATATTGACCTTGAGAAAATGTCATTCAGTCGTTCTAATCTTGTGCACAACCTTAAAAATGTTTCTTTCCTGCCTACCAAGTGTCAAAAGCAAAAGAGGTTGTTCCAGAACTCTTGTAGCTAAAGTTCATTTCATTCAGAAAGCATGGAAGATTGATGTCTGTGCGAAAATTATGTCAAGATCAAAGTTTGAGCAATGTTTTATTTTCCTTCTGTTTCCAACTTGTCGTTTGCACAAATCTTAAGCATATTCTGAGCAACTCTTTTGTGAACTATGGTGAATGGAATGAGTCCATAAACACAACTTCAGAAACAAATAGCAGAAGGTGAAGCTTTCACATACGACCAGAATAAAGTAAGTTTTAATCCAATCTTTTTTCCCCCACTTCTGTTTACTCCAGTTCTAAACATTCTATCTAAATTTACTTATGGTCATCAAAAGTTATCTATGAAATGTGAACGTTTAATAAATAAATATTTGTACAATTGAATCTTCCTTCCTCCCTGCAGAGTTCTGCACTTTGGCCACAACAACCCCAAGCAGTGTTACAGGCTGGGGACAGAGTGGCTGAGAGCAGCCATGAGGAAAGAGACCTGGGGGTACTGGTGGACAGTAGGCTGAAGACGAGCCAGCAGTGTGCCCAGGTGGCCAAGAGAGCCAGTGGCATCCTGGCCTGCATCAGGAAGAGTGTGGCCAGCAGGACAAGGGAGGTTATTCTTGCCCTGTACTCAGCACTGGTCAGGCCACACCTTGAGTGCTGTGTCCAGTTCTGGGCTCCTCAATTCAAGAGAGATGTTGAGGTGCTGGAAGGTGTCCAGAGAAGGCAACGAAGCTGGTGAGGGGCCTGGAACACGAACACAAACCCTATGAGGAGAGGCTGAGGGAGCTGAGGTTGTTTAGCCTGCAGCAGAGGAGGCTCAGGGGTGACCTCATTGCTGTCTACAACTACCTGAAGGGAGGCTGTAGCCAGGTGCGAGGTTGGGCTCTTCTGCCAGGCAAGCAGCAACAGAACAAGGGGACACAGTTTGAAGTTGTGCTGGGGGAAGTATAGGCTGGATTTGAGGAGGAAGTTGTTGTCAGAGAGAGTGATTGGCAATGGAATGGGCTGCCCAGGGAGGTGGTGGAGTCACCATCTGTAGGGGTGTTGAAGCAAAGCCTGGCTGAGGCACTTAGTGCCATGGTCTGGTTGACTGGCTAGGGCTGGGTGCTAGGTTGGACTGGATGATCTTGGAGGTCTCTTCCAACCTGGTTGATTTTATGATTCTATCTGAAACTACCCCATGGCACACATAAATAATTCCCAAGTTCTATTATAAAAGGAAAATTAAAAGCAGCAATAAATATTGGTTATGTTTAAACATAGACATTGTTTATGTCGATGCAAATTGATCTCCAAAGGAGCACGGTCTGAGTAACCCTGGAAGATCAGAGGATGATATATAAGGATGCTTTTGGGGTTAATAGCTTTTGATAGGAGTGTTTGTGGTTAATAGCTTTTGATAGGAGTGTTTTGAATAATGAATGAAAGCAACTACAGTGAATTGATTTGTTTTTTTCTCTCATTTCCATTTTCAGAGTGATACTCTGAAATATTACATCTTGAGAAGAGGGCAAAAGTATTGTCTGATGAATTACTAAGTAAAAGCCAATTCTGTTCAAATCAGTCTTGCATCTCCTTGACTCAAAGACTTTGGAGAAAGTTCTCTTTGCATCTGTATGGTCTTTCTGATTCTGCTGGTGTAAACTATTTGACCAAGCCTACAAGTGACTAATTAAGAACCTCTTTAACTTTCAGATGTTTCAAAGAATAAATTAAAGGAAAATAAAATTCTAAATGGCTTTATTTTTTATAATAGAAGCACATTTCTCATATGGCTGAATTATAAGTCAGAAGAGTAGTCTATCACTTCTTTCCAGAACGGATGGAACAGAGCCATTCTGCCAAACTTAAGTCCATCATTTCACAGATGTGTCTCTGGAGGACTTGAAAACAGCCATGTCATTTAATTTTTCATATGAAGAAAAGAATAACTGATTAACCAGCACCCTCAAACAACAAAACCAAACCAAACAACATCAAAGTCCTCTAAAACATTTAAACATCTTAAATTAGACACATGCCAGAACTTTTTTCTCAGTTTGTGGTGTAAATAAAATAATATCACATTTGAAATAAAACCAGATTCACTCTGATATGGGTCAAGAACTGGCTGGAGAGCTGGGCCCAGAGAGCGATGCTGAATGGTGCCACATCCAGTTGGCAGCTGGCACCAGTGGTGTGCCTCAAGGATCAGTGCTGGGCACAGTCCTCTTCAATATATTTATTGATGATCTGGATGAGGGGATTGAGTCCAGCATCAGTAAGTTTGCAGATGACACCAAACTAGGAGCAGCTGTGGATCTGTTGGAAGGTAGGAGAGCCCTGCAGAGGGACCTGGCCAGGCTGGATGGGTGGGCAGAGGCCAATGGGATGAGATTTAACAAGGTCAAATGCAAGGTTCTACACTTTGACCACAACAACCCCAAGCAGCACTACAGACTGGGGAGGTCTCTTCCAACCTGGTTGATTCAATCACTCTATGCTCTAACATGAAATGTATTCAATTTAACCCCATGCAAAATTGAAACAATTGGGTGCAAAACTTTTTATAAAGCCTAATTTTAGAAATGCCTAAGTTATGGATAATTTTGTGCTGCAAAATGAAGCATTGGCAAGAGATATCTTAAGAGCTTAGATTAGGTAGCTTTGCATGAGTGACTACAGAACTATTTAAGGATACTGACTCATGACATATAAGCAACATAGACATTTATACATATAGAATCATAGAATCGTAGAATCATAGAATCAGCCAGGTTGGAAGAGACCTCCAAGCTCATCCAGTCCAACCTAGCACCCAGCCCTAACCAATCAGCCAGACCATGGCACTGAGTGCCTCAGCCAGGCTTTTCTTGAAGACCCCCAGGGACGGTGCCTCCACCACCTCCCTGGGCAGCCCATTCCAATGGCAATCACTCTCTCTGTGAAGAACTTCTTCCTAACATCCAGCCTATACCTACCCTGGCACAACTTGAGACTGTGTCCCCTTGTTCTATTGCTGGTTGCCTGGGAGAAGAGGCCACCCCCACCTGGTTACAATGCCCCTTCAGGTAGTTGTAGACAGTAATAAGGTCACCCCTGAGCCTCCTCTTCTCCAGGCTAAACAGGCCCAGCTCCCTCAGCCTCTCCTCATAGGATTTGTGCTCCAGGCCCCTCACCAGCTTTGTTGCCCTTCTCTGGACATGTTCCAGCACATCAACATCTCTCTTGAATTGAGGAGCCCAGAACTGGACACAGCACTCAAGGTGTGGCCTGAGCAGTGCTGAGTACAGGGGAAGAATAACCTCCCTTGTCCTGCTGGCCACACTGTTCCTGAAATATATGCAGTAGGCACTATTTAGCCTGGAGCTAATACAGTTCCCATTTTATAACTAGCTTCTTCAGAACTAGCTGAGACATCTCTGCACAAGACACACTGTGGAGTGGATAGACCTATAAGCTGTTAAATTCTAGAACACCTTTGCTGAGTAAATGGCCTTATTTTTTGTCAACTCTTCAAATAGCACTGTAGATTTTAAAGTTATAGACATTGCAAGTATAGATATTTACAAAAGTAAAAATACAAAAGTAATATTAAAACACACTCTCAGAAAAATCTGGATTAAATTCAGGGGGACAGGGAACTATTGTTTCTTTGGTTGCTTTTTGTTGTTTGCTTTTATTTGTTTGTTGTTTGCTTTTCCTTGTGGTTTGGTTTGGTTTTAATCATAGAATCAACCAGGTTGGAAGAGACCTCCAAGATCATCCAGTCTAACCTAGCACCCAGCCCCATCCAGTCAACCAGACCATGGCACTAAATGACTAAGTGAATGAGTGACCAGTGTTGAGATGTGCTACAAGTATGTCCTCTTTGGACTAAGCACCAAAGAGATGAATAGCAGGGACAGAATTGTGTATCTTGACTTGGGTTTAGACTAACTCCCAAATTTATAATGTCTAATGAAAATTACTGAGTTATTAATAACCACCATATACATTATAGCCTGTGGATTTCCCCCCAGTTCAAGAGAGATGTTGAGGTGCTGGAATGTGTCCAGAGAAGGGCAACAAAGCTGGTGAGGGGCCTGGAACACAAACCCTATGAGGAGAGGCTGAGGGAGCTGGAGGTGTGCAGCCTGCAGAAGAGGAGGCTCAGGGCAGAGCTCATTGCTATCTACAAGTACCTGAAGGGAGGCTGTAGCCAGGTGAGGTTGGTCTCTTCTGCCAGGCAACCAGCAAGAGAACAAGGGGACACAGTCTCAAGTTGTGCCAGGGGAGGTCTAGGCTGGATGTTAGGAGGAAGTTGTTGTCAGAGAGAGTGATTGGCATTGGAATGGGCTGCCCAGGGAGGTGGTGGAGTCACCATCCCTGCAGGTGTTGAAGCCAAGCCTGGCTGAGGCACTTAGTGCCATGGTCTGGTTGACTGCATAGGACTGGCTGATAGGTTGGCCTGGATGATCTTGGAGGTCTCTTCCAACCTGCTTGATTCTGTGATTCTATGGAGAGAGTTTGTCACTTCCATAAAACTCTGCAGACCATAGTAGACTACATAAAGGAGAGTTACATCACATAAGCACCTATATAATGTCAATCAATGACTTAGTGTTAAAACATTAACAAGGAATAAGACAAAGAATAAGACAAGAGTTGAAAATGATATAACTTTTATTTCTCAACACAAATAATCATGGGATATTGATATATGAAGATGTGATTATATGTATAATGAATATAGAATCAGATATGATCATATATAATATATAATTATGACATAGTATTAATATATAATTATAATACATAGTTATATAAGGCATAATTATATATAAGTAATATACATATGTTAATATATTCTGTAATATAATTGAGCCTAAAAAGCAACATTTTGTCTTACTTTCCTAGGATTTTCATAAATTTAAAATAATTCCCAACTCAAAGTGTTATTTGTTTACATTTTTTCCTGTGGAAATGCATTTCTACTACAGAGTAGGTTCTGCATAAGAAGATGATGAATCTTGGTGTGACTGCATGGGCAAAAATCGCACCTGCAAACTGAAATTGTTATGCACCATGGTGATTAATTCATCTCCTGGGAAAGATCTCCAGATTTTTCTAATTACAAGAAGCATTTTAGGTTTTTTAACAAAAGAAAAAATAATACAAGCATTTGTATAATATATAAATAAATTCATTCAGTTATAGAATCATAGAATCATAGAATGAACCAGGTTGGAAGAGATGTCCAAGATCATCCAGTCCAACCTATCACCCAGCCCTAACCAATCAACCAGACCATGGCACTAAGTGCCTCATCCAGTCTTTTCTTGAAGACCCCCAGGGACGGTGCCTCCACCACCTCCCTGGGCAGCCCATTCCAATGCCAATCACTCTCTCTGTGAAGAGCTTCTTCCTAATATCCAGCCTATACCTACCCTGGCACAACTTACAGATGCTCTAAACTGTTACGATTTTTCATCTCTGAATTTTCAGACTGGTTTATCTGGATTTTTTTCCCTCCTTTATTCTGGCATTGCTTAGATGACTAAGTTTTGCCTTTGGTTATCAGAGAGGAACTAAGCACATTTGGGAATTGTAGAGGTAGAACAGAAAGCAAAAACTGGCTCATAAAATGCTTCATATGAAACAGAAATTTACTGACTCGGATCATAGAATCATAGAATGAGTGAGGGTCGGAAGGGACCACAAGGATCATCTAGTTCCAGCCCCCCTGCCATGGGCAGGGACACCCTACCCTAGAGCAGGCTGTTCAGACAGCTGAACAACATAATGAACAAGAAAGGCAGCACTAGTTAGTAACTGCCACTATTAACAGAAAAGCAAACTAAAAGGTTTTCATCCTTATCTGGCTTAAAAATTTTGCTTCTTCATCATATATATTAAGATATATTACAAATATTCTTTCACAGAATCAACCAGGTTGGAAGAGACCTCCAAGATCATTCAGACCAACCTAGAACTAAGCCCTATCCAGTCAACCAGACCATTGCACTAAGTGCCTCAGCCAGGCTCTTCTTGAACACTCCCAGGGATGGTGAGTCCACCACCTCCCTGGGCAGCCCATTCCAATGCCAATCACTCTCTCTGTGAAGAACTTCCTCCTAACATCCAGCCTAGACCTCCTCTGGCACAACTTGAGCCTGTATTCCCTTGTTCTGTTGCTGATTGCTTGGGAGAAGAGCCCAACCCCACCTGGCTACAGCCTCCCTTCAGGTAGCTGTAGTTAGGATTCCTTGTAAGAACCTTAGCAGAAGGTCAGTTCTAATCCTAACATATATAAGTATATAGATAGTGAGTACCTGATATGGCTTTATTTCACAGGGAATTCCCCAGAGGCCAGGAACCAAGCTGATTGTTTCAGACATTTCCTTTGAACTGAGAGTGGAATTGATGTTAGTGCCCTCTCTGTCTGTTTGAACTAAAGGCCCACAGGGCTGATATTACTATCTTTAAACTTCTTTTAGCATACCACTGCCTCTTTCTCTTTGTTAATCAAAACAAAAAGTCTAAGATGACCTGGTCAGATTAGTCATCTGTGTTATATATATCTGCATCTAGTCAACATTTTTCATCTTCCACTTCCCCTTACAGTCTATAGCATCTGCAATGAATTATTTGTTTCTTCCAAAAACAAAGACTTGACACAGGTCACGTGAATTGTCCAAGAGAATTCTTTTACTCTTTGTTAATGATAAAAGCACCAAAACAAATAGAATCATAGAATCAACCAGGTGGGAAGAGACCTCCAAGATCATCCAGGCCAACCTAGCACCCAGCCCTAGCCAGTCAACCAGACCACGGCACTAAGTGCCTCAGCCAGGCTTTGCTTCAACACCTCCAGGGTTGGTGACTCCACCACCTCCCTGGGCAGCCCATTCCAATGCCAATCACTCTCTCTAACAACTTCCTCCTAACATCCAGCCTAGACCTGCCCTGGCACAGCTTGAGACTCTGTCCCCTTGTTCTGTTGCTGCTTGCCTGGCAGAAGAGACCAACCCCACCTGGCTACAGCCTCCCTTCAGGGAGTTGTAGACAGCAATGAGCTCTGCCCTGAGCTTCCTCTTCTTCAGGCTGCACACCCCCAGCTCCCTCAGCATCTCCTCACAGGGCTCTGCTCCAGGCCCCTCCCCAGCTTTGTCACCCTTCTCTGGACACATTCCAGCACCTCAACATCTCTCTTGAATTGAGGAGCCCAGAACTGGACTTGGTACTCAAGGTGTGGCCTGAGCAGTGCTGTGTACAGGGGCAGAATAACCTCCCTTGTCCTGCTGGCCACACTGCTCCCGATCCAGACCAGAAAGCCAAATATATCTCAAATATATCTTATGTCTGTGACACAGGATTCAGTGGCTAGTTGAGATGAACATCCTCATTGCTCTTTAATATAACTGATCCTTCATATGGAAGAAATTTGAGCTTGCCATTTGGATACCACTGTGCAGACAGATTTGCATGAGAGAGAAAGTTACATGAAAGGACCTGAAGATTCTGAACACTGAGGAATGTTTGATCTATTCAGCAAAATGTTAAAAACTAAAGATTCATGTGTTTCAAAGGTTCTTTGAAAACAAAGATTACTAAATGCTCAAGACTGGTGAAAGAATCATTTGCAGGTTTCATCTGGCAGCCAGTGGTGACAGCAAAAGTGTTACTCATCAAATCAAAGAACAAATAATGTCTTTTTAGGTAGATATTTCTCAGACATGTGATAAGAATTTGAGCAGCTAATTTACAACACAGTTAAAATGGTTTAACCAAAAGATGACACATATCTAGGGGAAGTTCTGTGAATACATTTATATGTAAATTCAAAAAGACAAGGATGAAGATTTAGTTATGGCAAAGATTCTAAAGTGTGATGCAAAATAGGTCTCCTAAATCCATTTCAAAATCAATTTGATTCGTTGGTGTGCTGCTTTGGGTGCTCCCTGCTCCCCTACGCTGAAGAAAATCACCCAGACTAGACTCAGCTGAGCTGGAAATTAGAATGAAGCTTTCTATTTACAGCTTAGCACTAGATCCAAGCAGGTATTGACAATATCTATACAGCCAGAGACAGACATAGACAAGGTAAAAAGTAATGGAGAAACACAACACCCTGCCAGAAACCAGAGTGCCCAGGAGGGGCTCCCAACCACCCTTCTACCTTTCCACCCCTCTACCTTACCCCAGACTTTGCCTTATGTTCAATGTGAGTTTAGAAAAACAGCCAGAGAGGGTTAGAAAGACAGAAATATTAGACATCAGGTTAGGGAGAGAAGAAGGGCAGCAAGAGCCAGAGAGCAACTCTGTTATCTAAATTTATGTTCTTGTTCTTATCCATCTCAGCAAGCCTATGAGTGCAGCAGACATCACCATTGCTTCCTTTTCACAGCCTAGCATCTAATTCTTCTCACCAAAGTATTCTAACTAGCTTCAAACTAGATCAGTTGGGGTGTTCTTTTTTAAGAATCTTGAACCTCCAGCTCCTGTTGCACCCATGCAGACTTGTATTTTCTTGTCTAGGCTTAAGTTACATTTGAAAGCTTAAATAGACCTTGGATGCCAGCGTATGTATGATGTGTCATGGATCTGTAGACAATATTAGGCTAGCTAGTGAAGGGATGGAAAGCAGGGCAGAAATATCTGGGATCAATCTCACAGAATCACAGAACCAATTAGGGTTGGAAGGCAACACAAAGATCTTCTAGTTTCAACTCTCCTATTGTGGGCAGGGAGACCCTACCCTAGAGCAGGCTGCACACAGCCTCAGCCAGCCTGGCCTTAAACACCTCCAGCCATGGAGCCTCAACCACCTCCCTGGGCAACCCATTCCAGCCTCTCACCACTCTCATGCTCAACAACTTCCTCCTCACCTCCACTCTGAATCTCCCCACCTCCAGCTTTGCTCCATTCCCCCCAGTTCTGGCACTCCTTGAGAGCCTAAAAAGTCCCTCCTCAGCTTTTTTGTAGCCTCCCTTCAGATCCTGGAAGGTCACAAGAAGGTCACCTGGGAGCCTCCTCTTCTCCACACTCAACAGCCCCAACTCTTTCAGTCTGTGCTCACAGCAGAGCTGCTCCAGACCTCTGAGCATCCTCCTGGTCCTTCTCTGGACACACTCCAGCATCTCCACATCCCTGTTGGAATAGGGACTTCAGAACTGGACACAGTACTCCAGGTGGGGTCTCAACAGAGTGGAGTAGAGGGGGAGAATCACCTCCCTCCACCTGCTGGCCACACTTCTGCTGCTGCAGCCCAGGCTCTGCTTGGCTTTCTGAGCTCCAAGTGCACACTGCTGGCTCCTGTTGAGCTTCTCATCCACCAGCACCCCCAAGTCCCTCTCCTCAGGGCTGCTCTCCAGCCTCTCACTGCCCATCCTGGATTTGTGCTTGGCATTGCCTCCACCCAGCTGCTCGACCTTGTGCTTGGTTTTTGATGAAGCTCATGAGGTTGGCTTGTGCCCACCTCTCCAGCTCGTCAGGGTCCCTTTTGTGTAAGGAGAAGGACAGTAAAAAAATCCTTCTCTAAACATCACTATCTCAGCTCAAATTCATGGTAAAAGCTTTGGAAGAATCTTCCCAGGGAAGCTGTGGATTTGCTACCCAGGAGATGGTCAAAACCAAGCCAGATAAGACTGAACAATCCACATTAACTTCAACGGTGACTTGCTTTCGACATGAGGTTGTAGCAGATCATCTCCAGGAGCTCTTTGCAATCTAAATTATTCTATGATACTCTGATTCATCTTGCCACAGATTGTTCTGAAGCACTTGGCAGGAGAAAAGTTACAAGAAATTCACATAATTTCCCTAAAAAAAGGGAGTGTTTAAATAAGCAGTGAACATGGCAGTTAAACATGCATTTACAGTCTGAAAGAAATTGTCTGGCTTTGTATGCTCTTCCATCCCTTAGAGAATGAAAAACAAAACCACTTAAAAATGTTATTTGAAAAGCAAAATTGTGCAAACAGCATCAAAAAATAACAGTCAGTCCATAGTGATAAAAAAGTGTCCCTCTGAAGAATGTTTTTTGTGCCATTACAGAGCTCTCTTAGAATAGAATCCTTAAGACCTTCTCTTCAAAAAGCTCTGAATTCAACAGGCTGATTTTATCAGAATATTCCTATACCTTATATTGCTGTAGTGGTTTTGGAGTTTCCCCCCTCACCCACTAGATTAACCAGACTAACATGGACAGCTGGAATTTAAGGAATTAAGTTTTATATTTACAGCTTAGCACAATTTACAGCCAAATATATACAAAATATTTCAGATATTTACAACTATATACAGTAATATACAAGTTAAAGGTAATACAGAGAAAGAAACCCCCCTCCCAGAAGCCAGACTGTCCAGCCAACTCCCTTCCTTCTTTCCAACCCCTCCCTGATCTCAGAATCTCCTTTACATGCAGGGTGAGATGGGAAGGTCAGGGAGACATATTAGAAGAATGACTAGTAGGGAACATGCAAGTTCAGGCAGAAGAGTTAATAGGGCAACAACCAGGCTTAGACTGACTTTATCTGTTTATGTTCTTGTTTTTATATAGCTCAGCAGAATCATAGAATCAACCAGGTTGGAAGAGACCTCCAAGATCAGCCAGACCAACCTAGCACCCAGCCCTGTCCAGCCAACCAGACCATGGCACTGAGTGCCTCAGCCAGGCTTTGCTTGAACACCTCCAGGGATGGTGACTCCACCACCTCCCTGGGCAGCCCATTCCAATGCCAATCACTCTCTCTGACAACAACTTCCTCCTAACATCCAGCCTAAACTTCCCCCAGCACAACTTGAGACTGTCCCCCCTTGTTCTGTTGCTGGTTACCTGGCAGAAGAGACCAACCCCACCTGGCTACAATTCCCTTCAGGTAGTTGTAGACAGCAATGAGGTCAATAACTTGTAGAATAGAACTTGGTCAATATAACTTGTAGAACTACCACAACTTGTAGATTGGCATATAAAGGACTCTGGACATAGCCATAATCTGCTTTTGGGCTTTTTGCCCTTGGCTTTGGACTTCAGCTATTGTGCATCTGAGTTAGTTATTCCTTTACTAATTAAAACATACAGCGACAAATAAGATACTCAATTTTCCTCAGGAGATTAGAACTGTGTTTAATTCCTTTTTTCTCAAAATGGAGCTGTCTGTTATAAGAAAAGACTTGAGTGAAGATTGTGGGTGAAGCCTATTACCACTGCATACAAATAAGAGCATGCAGTAGCAGTTTTCTACACAACAAACTGAACTGCTTCTCAAACTGGAGAACTGAGGTCAGTGACAGTTCTGACTGACTCAAGCTGTGCCAGGGGAAATTTAGGCTGGAGGTGAGGAGAAAGTTCTTCCCTGAGAGAGTCATTGGACACTGGAATGGGCTGCCTGGGGAGGTGGTGGAGTCGCCGACCCTGGAGCTGTTCAAGGCAGGATTGGACGTGGCACTTGGTGCCGTGGTCTAGCCTTGAGCTCTGTGGTAAAGGGTTGGACTTGATGATCTATGAGGTCTCTTCCAACCTTGGTGATACTGTGATACTGTGATATTGTGACTTCAGTACCAGAAGGGAGGACTGAAGGCAAATTACCATGAAGCAGTGTAGCAGTGATTTCAAAGGTAGCAAGGATAAACTGAAGACATACTGCACGGAAAGAAGCATTTGGCTAAGGGAAATTACTGTAGTTAAAATTATTTAAGTAACGTGTCAGGCAGATTGATATTTAAAGTCTAAGGAGGTACTTCAAACCCTTCAAATATAGTGCAATCAACAGTTTATTTTAGCAGGCAAGCCAGATGCACTTTGTTAGAAAGTTTAGTGCTGGCAGACTCACTAGAATCTGTCCTGCTCCTGCTGGAGTTTTAAGGCTTCAGACAACTTGAAGGCAGTTAATTTGGCCTGAAGGGAAAATGACAGTGTGATGTGCCAGCCATGTCTATGTAGGCTTTGTAGCAAAATGAACTACATTCTTTAGAGACTTTTTAATTTGAACGGATTCAAATTAAAACTGCATCTGTTTTAATTCCATGATATTGAATAAAACATCAGGGGGTTATAATTAATATTGCAGTTTTAAAGATATATATATGTGTGTGTATATATGTATTATTAAATAAAACAGCTTCACCTAATTAATTGTGATGGATTATGGAAAATCTATACTTCACATTGATTTTATATCCAGATGCAGTTGAAATTCATAGAATCATCCAGGTTGGAAGAGACCTCCAAGATCAACAAGTCCAACCTAGCACCCAGCCCTGTCCAGTCATCTAGACCATGGCACTAAGTGCCTCAGCCAGGCTGTTTTTGAACACCTCCAGAGAAGGCGACTCCACCACCTCCTTGTGCAGCCCATTCCAATGCCAATCACTCTCTCTGTCAAGAACTTCCTCCTAACATCCAGCCTAGACTTCCCCTAGCACAACTTGAGATTTTGTCCCCTTGTTCTGTTGCTGGATGCCTGGCAGAAGAGACCATCTTGGCAGGAGACTTGCAGAGGGTCAGGCAGGATGCAATGCGGTGTGCAGCCTCAGCACGATGTCACGCTGGCTATGCAGGCATTTACAGCCTGCTCCTGGTAAGCTCTCCAGGCAAATTCAGGATGCAAAATGAGGCAGTAAACAGCCCTGTGCTATCTGCTTATCCCTTTTATCAATATCCACCCTGAGACTGATGGGGCATTGAACATAGATTAACCTATCAGAATGGCATTTTGCCAGGACTCATCATATTAGGTGAACTCAGGGCATTCACCCTCCCCTCCCACAGTTGCTTCCCCCAGCACAGAAGGAGAGTGAGCAGAGGAACATGTCTGGGCAAGCCAGGGCATGGATAAGCTCATGTTTGGCCTATCAGGCCTACCACCATATCAATATTTCAAATTCATTTGCAAACATAATTGAATTTTTATTCAGAGATTCTCATAACATCTTATACCTGATATGCACTTAAAAAGGTCAGGCCAGTGAAACAAGTCTGCAGCATCAGCAGTTAATGCTAAAAGGCTCTGAGCCAAGACACTGCTAATGCAGCAAATGGTACAGGAGAGCATGCCAAGGAGTAGGAACTTTCTAACAGAGTGTGGCCATCTTTTAAGTGATGTTGAATGTGTTAGACCTGGCAGTTCACACATGTGACTATCCAAATGTCTTTTTTCCCCTTGCACCTTTTATTCCCATCACATGCCCCGTTCTGAATGAAGTGATGGTTTACTGCACAAACAACACTACTCATGGTGACAAACAAGGGGAATTGATACAGAAGTGTCTAAAATGATAAGGCTACATCAACTAAAGGTGTGAGAAAGGAAAGATTAAAGGAAATGAAAGAGTGAATGACATCCAAACTAAGGACCAGGAAGGAACTCTGTTATGTTTTTTGAGGAGTTAATAATACATGACAAATTCTCAGCCCAGCATCAATATAAGAAAGATGGGGAAAGAAAAGGCAGTTTGCACTGAAAAAATCCTGTGGCCATAGAAATGAGGGGAGAAAAAAAAGGCAACTGGTTTTTAGGTTGTCTACACATGAATGGTATATATGTGGGAACATAAAGGGAAAAGTATATATAGGAAAAAAATCAGTGGTTGGACCTTGTTGTGAAGCTGAATTATAACTGACATTCACTTTAGATGAACTCAGCCACACAGCCAGACATCTCACCAGTGAAGACCATCAGGCTGCTAAAGCAGCTTTGGTAAATATATGAGGGCTGTTCCCATTCTCCTTCTTTATGAAGGTGTACATTAATTACGGTGCCGTTTACTTCAAAGCCTTCAGCATAGTAAGGTGAAGCTGACTACAATTTAATTCTGATGTCCTTCCATTCTTTAATGAAAAGAGATGCAAAAATTCCATTTTTCCCACGGTGTTATCATAGAATCAAAGGACCAACCAGGTTGGAAGAGATCTCCAAGATCATCCAGTCCAACCTAGCACCCAGCCCTGTCCATTCAACTAGACAATAAGTGCCTCATCCAGGCTCTTTTTGAACACCTCCAGGGATGGTGCCTCCACCACCTCCTTGGGCAGCCCATTCCAATGCCAATCACTCTCTCTGACAACAACTTCCTCCTCACATCCAGCCTAGACCTCCCCCAGCACAATGTGAGACTGTGCCTCCTTGTTCTGTTGCTGGTTGCCTGGCAGAAGAGCCCAACCCCACCTGGCTACAGCCTCCCTTCAGGTAGTTGTAGACAGCAATGAGCTCTGCCCTGAGCCTCCTCTTCTGCAGGCTGCACACCCCCAGCTCCCTCAGCCTCTCCTCACAGGGCTGTGCTCCAGGCCCCTCACCAGCTTTGTCCTTCTTTGGACACCTTCCAGCATCTTAACATCTCTCTACTCAGCACCTCAATCAAAATGTTGTCCCCAGTGCAATTCAGAAATCTCTTGAATTGGTTGTGTTATGTCACATTGCCCTTCTAGTAGATAATAGGTAATTAAAGCTACCCATGAGAACCAGATCTTATATGACCCAGATATTATGATTACACATTTCCTCCTTACTTAAGAAAGCCTTTGCTTACATACTCTTCTCAATTTGGCTGTTTGTAGCAGGTCTTCACAACATTTTCCTTTTTGACCTCCTGTTTGATCTTGGCCCATAAATTCCCAAGCAGCCATCACCTACACAGTAGCAAAGCTTTGTGCAGTTGTGCTGCTCCTTTGCATACAGCACTACCTTCCCATTTCTGTTTTTCCTGCCAGTTCTTCCCACAAGCCTATATCCATCCAGAAATC
Organism: Pogoniulus pusillus; assembly: GCF_015220805.1. NCBI lineage: Eukaryota > Metazoa > Chordata > Aves > Piciformes > Lybiidae > Pogoniulus > Pogoniulus pusillus. Next base: position 45,885,207 of record NC_087268.1, on the reverse strand, counting down.
TCACAATGTTTCTCAAGTGATAGGTGCTCTTGTAGTGGCACTGGAGTTAAACCCCATCTGTGCCACTTGCTGAAGGGAAGTGTGGAAGCATAGATCAGGTAGTGACAGGACTAGGGGGAATGGAGCAAAGTTGGGGGTGGGGAGAGTCAGAGTGGAGGTGAGGAGGAAGTTGTTGAGCATGAGAGTGGTGAGAGGCTGGACTGGGTTGCCCAGGGAGGTGGTTGAGGCCCCATGGCTGGAGGTGTTTGAGGCCAGGCTGGCTGAGGCTGTGTGCAGCCTGCTCTAGGGTAGGGTGTCCCTGGGCATGGCAGGGGGGTTGGAACTGGCTGATCTTTGTGGTCCCTTCCAACTCTGACCCTCCAAACTCACCTTGAATGTAAGGCAAAGTCTGGGATAAGGTAGGGGCGTGGAAAGGAGGTGGAAGGGTGGTTGGGAGCCCCTCCTGGGGACTCAGGTTTCTGGGAGGGCTGTTGTGTTTATTACTTTTTAACTTGTCTATTTCTGTCTATAGCTGTATATACTGTAAATATCTGCTTGTATATTGTGCTAGCTGTAAATATAAAGTTTCATTCAATTCCCAGCTCAGCTGAGTCTAGTCCAGGTGATTTTCTTAAGTGTGGGGGGGGGCAGGTAACACCCAAACCATCACACAGGGAAAAATGGAAATCAATGATTAAAGCTGCAGCTGAACAGCTGCCCTCAAATTAAGATCCTCTGGAGACTGCACATTTGTGCCAGCTGAGATTCCAGCCAAAGCTCTGTAGAAAAGATTAGGTGGTAAAAAAGATCTTTCCATAGCTGGCAAAGACTAGAGAGCATGTTGTGCCAAGGTAGCTTGTGAAATTTTGCACTGCCTTTCCATGAGAGTATCAGTGATGCATACTGAAGAGCTGCAGAACTTCCATATATAAAACCTACAAGAATCACAGAATCATTTAGGATTGGAAGGGACCACAAGGGTCATCTAGTTCCAACACACCTGACATGCCCAGGGACACCCTACCCTAGAGCAGGCTGGCCACAGCCTCACCCAGCCTGGCCTTAAACACCTCCAGCCATGGGGCCTCAACCACCTCCCTGGACAACCCATTCCAGCCTCTCACCACTCTCATGCTCAACAACTTCCTCCTCATGTCCAGCATGAACCTATCCACCTCCAGCTTTGCTCCATTCCCCCCAGTCCTGTCACTCCCTCACAGCCTAATAAGTCCCTCCCCATCCTTTTTGTAGGTCCCTTCAGACCCTGGAAGGCCACAAGAAGGTCACCTGGGAGCCTCCTCTTCTCCACACTCAACAGCCCCAACTCTTTCAGTCTGTGCTCACAGCAGAGCTGCTGCAGCCCTCTGCTCAACCCAGTGGCCCTTCTCTGGACATGCTTCTGCATCTCCACATCCCTCTTATCCCAGGGGCTCCAGAACTGGATGCAGTACTCCAGGTGGGGTCTCAGCAGAGCGCAGCAGAGAGGGAGAATCACCTCCTGCACCTGCTGGCCACACTTCTCCTGATGCAGCCCAGGATCTGGTTGGCCCTGCAGGCTGGCTGAGGCTGTGGCCAGTCTGCTCTAGGGTAGAGTATCCCTGCCCATGGCAGCAGGGTTGGAACTGAATGATCCTTGTGGTCCCTTCCAACCCTGACTGATTCTATGATTCCATGACTTGACAGGGCATGGTTAGCCTTGTCTAAGGCCTCACCTTGCACAAAGGGTTGTGTGAGAGGGTATCCAGAGGTCTCTTAGATCTGTAGACTGTCTCTCTATTGGTCTATCTATAGACTTTTCTGTCACACTATAATTGTGTCTTTTACACCCTAAAATGTATTTGATTTGCCACCAGACAAATTAATGTGATTTATTAGAGCAATAAACTTATGATGGACTAATTTTACTGTATGGAACTCCTCTATGGTGCTCTTATTTAACCATTTATGTGTCTTACATTGATTTACTCCAATTCATTGTTTCTTACAATCAGATGCAAAAGAACTCTCAAAAGTTTAGACATGCTCCACTTTTTAATGTTTCTATGTACATTTTGCATAAGTGCTCATAATATTGATCAATCACAGCTAATGCAATAACTGCATTTGGAAAACTGCATCTCTCTGCAGCCAGGACATTGAAGTGTCTCTAATACATTATCCATCATTAGTGGATAATAAAAGGTTATATCTGTGTTCTGTCAGTGTTGTCACTTGATGAAAACATCTCAATTGATACATCCTCACTGCAGACATTTATGTTGTACTGGCACAGATGCCAGATTGTTGGACTAATAGTCTCTCTGCAACAGACACATTATGATTTGGAAATACCAGTGGATTTGGAACCCTACACTCTTTAATCATTACTGAGCAATGCACTTTGCCATCGTCAGTTGAATAGCACCATAAGGTTAAAAGTGTCTAAACACCATCCATTAATCATGTCTCAGTCTGTTTAAACTCAGATGCAGCATGGGTATTCATATGATTTGCTTCTTTGTCAGAACACTTTGAAATGTGGACATTAAAGAAGGAGTCCTGAGGAGGAAGCATGAATGCTGACTGTCACCAAGGCATAACCCTAAGGAGGGGAGCAGTGGACAACTCATAAATCTGTTCTCACTGAAGCAATTTTTGATCTCATAGAAATATCATGTGGTGGTCCACTTAATCTCCACAGTGTAATACTTGATTCACAGAGGTGCAAACTATATCATGTCTGGGTTTTTTTGTCATAATTGCTCCTGTTTATATTGCATGAAAATAAATGCTTGAAAATGTACAGTAACCTCTTAGAATCATAGAACCATAGAATCAACCAGGTTGGAAGAGACCTCCAAGATCAGCCAGTCCAACCTAGTACCCAGCCCTGGCCAATCAATTAGATCATGGCACTAAGAGCCTCATCCAGGATTTTCTTCCAACACCTCCAGGGACAGTGACTCCCTGGGCAGCCCATTCCAATGCCAATCACTCTCTCTGCCAACAACTTCCTCCTAACATCCAGCCTAGACCTCCCCTGGCACAACTTCAAACTGTGTCCCCTTGTTCTGTTGCTGCTTGCCTGGCACAAGAGACCAACCCCACCTGGCTACAGCCTCCCTGCAGATAGCTGTAGACAGCAATGAGCTCTGCCCTGAGCCTCCTCTGCTGCAGGCTGCACACCCCCAGCTCCCTCAGCCTCTTCTCACAGGGCTGTGCTCCAGGCCCCTCCCCAGCCTTGCTGCCCTTCTCTGGACACTTCCAGCACCTCAACATCTCTCTTGAATTGAGGAGCCCAGAACTGGACACAGCACTCAAGGTGTGACCTGACCAGTGCTGAGTACAGGGGCAGAATAACCTCCCCTGTCCTACTGGCCACACTGCTCCTGATAGAGGCCAGGTCTGCAGGCCTATGTGGAACATGTGGTTGATAATACTTTACATGATATCATAACGTGACACTGAAAAGCAATGCAAAGTAGGTTGTGTCAGTGCTATAAAGAAAGAAGTGCCTAAGACAGAGCTATCAAGTTTTTCCTCAGTTTAATTCAATTTCTTGGAATTTTGTTTTGGTTTCCAATCCCTCTTTAAAGAACATCTGCACTCTGAAGAAGAGTTGTGATTTCAAAGTAGGGTAATAATGATGCATAAATTGCCTGCTTTGAAGCTTTGTTAAAACCTCTTTGAAGCTTGGGGGCTAATCTGGATGCAGGCACTAAGGGGAAGGAAAGAGTTGATCAGACAAAATAATAATAATAATAATAATAATAATAATAATAATAATAATAATAATAAAAAAATGCTTTAAAGTTTTATTCTGATCATTCTTATGCACCAGTGCACCTAATTCACATTTCTTAAGGAGTCTGTAACCTGTGGCAGTCTCCAAGAACAATGATGCTTCTGTACCAGCTGATTCAGCAGAAAAAGGACCAGCAAGAACATCCCTGCAATGATTAAAGCCATGAATATTAAAAGAGTGTGAGGGCTTGAACTAAACTCCTTGCTTTCAGCTGCTCCTGTGAAGATTCTTTTTGCTTTGCACACACTCTTAATGATGAGCTGTGTATAAATAGTGTCAAATTTAAAACCCTGTAAATATTACAGCTACCTTGAGCTCTTCATTTTTAATGCAAAGCTGCTTTGAGAGATCACCTCAGAAGAAAATGTCATCTCAGTTTCTAACAGTACATGCTAAGAAATTCAGGAGAGTTCCTCTTTGTTTTATTTTTCCTACATATACATATTTCAGCTTTAAATTATTAAAGGCTGAAAAAGTGACCTCAGCCTCACTATAGGCTGGATGTTAGGAGGAAGTTGTTGGCAGAGAGAGTGATTGGCATTGGAATGGGCTGCCCAGGGACATGGTGGAGTCACCATCCCTGGGGGTGTCGAAGCAAAGCCTGGCTGGGGCACTTAGTGCCATGGTCTGGTTGATTGGCCAGGGCTGGGTGCTAGGTTGGCCTGGATGATCTTGGAGATCTCTTCCAACCTGCTTGATTCTATGATTAACAGATCTTAACAATCCCAGAGTTCCTTTTGAGTAGACTACTGATTTATTATCACAACATACTTTTCTGTACCTGAGGTTTATATTTCTCAGGTTGCAGCAGTATGAAGATCCATCCCAGAGGACAATCACATCAGCTCAATACTCTACAGAACATTTTCTCCTACAATATACTATATACAGTTATTATTTCTGTAGTGAATAAAGGCCTAGCACTGAAACAGAGTTCTTTGCTACTACCAACTGTGAAGAACTGTGAAAAAAAACAAAAGCATGAAAAGAAATAAGCTTCAGAAAGGTTAAAGGTGCAGCAGTTTGCCTTTGGAGAGCAAAATGGACAGTACCGAGAGTGTAAGTATAAAATCCACATGACAGACAGAATCGCAGAATCAGTCAGGGTTGGAAGGGATCACCACGAGGATCAGCCAGTTCCAACCCCTCTGCTGAGGGCAGAGACACCCTACCCTAGCCATGGGGCCTCAGCCACCTCCAGCCATGGGGCCTCAACCACCTCCCTGGGCAACCCAGTCCAGCCTCTCACCACTCTCATGTTCAACAACTTCCTCCTCACCTCCAGTCTACATCTCCCCAACTCCAGCTTTGCTCCATTCCCCCCAGTCCTGTCACTCCCTGACAGCCTGAAAAGTCCCTGCCCAGTTTTTTTAGAGGCCCCCTTCAGATCCTGGAAGGCCACAAGAAGGTCAGACTGAACAGCCCCAACTCTTTCGAAAGTCTATCCTCACAGCAGAGCTGCTGCAGCCCTTTGGTCAACCCAGTGACCCTTCTCTGGACATGCTCCAGAATGTCCACATCCTTCTTGTAATGGGGGCTCCAGAACTGGACACAGTACTCCAGGTGGGGTCTCAGCAGAGCAGAGCAGAGTGGGAGAATCTCCTCCCTCCACTTGCTGGCCACACTTCTTCTAAAGCAGCCCAGGCTCTGCTTGGCTTTCTGGGCTGCAAGTGCACACTGCTGGCTCCTGTTGAGCTTCTCATCCAGCAGCACCCCCAAGTCCCTTTCCTCAGGGCTGCTCTCCAGCCACTCACTGCCCAGCCTGGAGTTGTGCTTGGCATTACCTCAACTGAGCTGCAGGACCTTGCACTTTGTCTTTTTGAACCTCCTGAGCTTGGCTTGTGCCCACCTCTGCAGCCTGTCCAGGTCCCTCTGGATGGATCCCTGCCCTCCAGCCTGTCTGCTGCACCACACAGCTTGGTGTGGGCAGCAAACTTGCTGAGGCTGCACTCAATGCCTCTGTCCATGGCACTGACTAAGATGTATTCATCACAATTATGCACTGCCATAATCACATGGGAGAGGTCTTGTTGCCTTCACAAAACTAGTAGGATATTTCTGTCCTACATATAAGATTGTCTTCTACACGTTTCTTCTGCCAAATATACCTATTAACATTCTTGTAAGTATAATAAATTCAGTATTTTAATGAAAATAAAGAAACTAATATAAACATCTGTTAAAATCCTTTTAGCACTGAAGCAGTGAGACTTACTAAATGCTTTTCTTTCAGTTAGAAACTTTCCCTGTAGTTAAGAGAGATTAGCCTGTAGACTTCTAGACTTAAATAATGGTGAAGTTGATTAGAGGGAAGAAGATAAGACACAGATGTAAAGAACTAAGGGGCTAAAGTAATAAAGATTCACACACTGAGAAGTTGGCCAGAGCATCAACAAGAGACTGTAATATTGTTGGAAGGTCAGAAAGTGACAGCAGAGACCAAGCAGTAAAATGACTTTATCTGTTTAAGTGATTCCATGCATATGTAAATGATTTCCCAGAAATCTAATGAATATGCATTACTGTAAGTATATATATAGAACATACAGATCTTCTTTGGGTATGTGAGCTGAGAGAGCTACCCCTTCACATCTGCTGTCATTAATAAAGGCAATACTTGGCTCAAGGACTATCAGCTATTAGGGTTTCATTGATCTCCTCATGTCAGCACATTCGAAATGCAATAAAAAATGTGAGCCAGAAATGTGTTCATAGAATCATTGCATCAACCAGGTTGGAAGAGATCGCCAAGATCATCCAGTCCAATCTATCATCCAGCTCTGTTCAGTCAACTAGACCATGGCACTAAGTGCCTCAGCCAGGCTTTGCTTCAACACCTCCAGGGATGGTGACTCTACCACCTCCCTGGGCAGCCCATTCCAATGCCAATCACTCTCTCTGACAACTTCCTCCTAGCATCCACCCTATAATTTCCCTGGCACAACTTGAGACTGTGTCCCCTTGTTCTATTGCTGATTGCCTGGCAGAAGAGACCAACCCCACCTGGCTACAGCCTCCCTTCAGGTAGCTGCAGACATCAATGAGGTCACCCCTGAGCCTCCTCTTCTCCAGGCTGCACATCACTTTGCACTCAAAGAAGAAAATTACTTAGTAAAATACCACTTTACTTGAATCTACTTTACATTTCCTAAAACTAACACATATTTATGGAAATTACTACATTTATTCATTCTATAAAGGCATTTTAAGGCAGGAAGCCTATAAGTACCTTCCTGAGCAAATGAATTAATCAGAATACACAGAAATTGCTACCAAGGACAGAAAAATCACCTCTGTTATAAAGTTATTTTAATAACAACATAAACTATATTTCTTTTTGTAACCATGAGATCCTGATACTCATATAGGTGCAAAATAGTTCCAACACCAGGGTAATCCTTTTTTAAAGGGGTTTTAGTTAGCTTTGGTGTGTTTATCATTGCTTCAGAAGCCAATCAGAATAACAGTTCTTTTCTTTTTCTTTCCCCATAAGGCTGCTTTTTTTTTCATTATCCATTCTTGACCTTCATTCACAAAAGAAACATTGCTTTGTTTTGCTTTTTCTTTGGCTTATTTATAATTCTGAGATAACTTGAAGAAGAGGCATAAAATAGAGCTCTAAGGAGGCCTGTACAAATCGCTCTGAACCTTGACATTCCAGAACAACGTAAGTCACAGCTGAAGCCTCTAAGTTCAAGCTCAAGTAACCTGTATTATATTTGGAGATCTAAAGAAGAAAAAGATGCAGTACTTCTTTATTCTCTTTGAAATATTACAAAGAGTCTTAGAAGAAAGGAAAGTAAGGGAAGGAAAGCAAAGGCAAGGAGAAATGCTTGCCTGGCGGAAAAGGACCTGGCGGTGTTGGTGGGCAGCAGGCTGAACATGAGCCAGCAGTGTGCCCAGGTGGCCAAGAAGGCAAACAGCATCCTGGCCTGTAGCAGAAATCCTGTGATGAGATGGAGTAGGGAGGTGATCATGGCCCTGTACACAGCACTTGTGAGACCACACCTTGAATACTGTGTCCAGTTTTGGTCACCACAGCACAGGAGGGACACTGAGGAACTGGAGCAAATGCAAAGAGGGGTGACGAGGCTGGGGAGAGGTCTGGCAAATAGGACCTGTGAGGAGCAGCTGAGGGAGCTGGGTGTGTTTAGCCTGGAGAAGAGGAGGCTGAGAGGGGACCTTATTGCCCTCTACAGCTACCTAAAAGGAGGTTGTAGTGAGCCTGGAGCTGGTCTTTTCTCCCACATTACTAATGCTAGGACAAGAGGAAATGGCCTCAAGTTGCATCAGGGGAGGTTTAGGTTGGCTGTTGAGAGGAAGTTCTTTCCTGAGCAGGTGGTCAGACACTGGCACAGGCTGCCCAGGGAGGTGGTGGAGTCACCATCAATGGAGGTGTTTAAAAGGAGAGTGGATGTGGTGCTCGAGGCTATGGTCTGGTGATGAAGGCTGCTGGGATGAAGGTTGGACTGGCTGATGCTGGTGGTCCTTTCCAACCATAGTGGTTCACAGTGATGAGATGTTGTGCTGAGGGATTTGGTTTAGTCAAGGACTTGTCAGTATGAAACTAATGATTGGACTCGAACAGGTTGGCTACAGCCCCATCCAGCCTGGCCTTAAACACCTCCAGCCATGGGGCCTCAACCACCTCCCTGGGCAACCCAGTCCAGCCTCTCACCACTCTCATGCTCAACAACTTCCTCCTCACCCCCACTCTGAATCTCTCCACCTCCAGCTTTGCTCCATTCCCCCCAGTCCTGTCAATTCCTGATAGCCCAAAAAGTCCCTCCCCAGCTTTTTTGTAGGCCCCTTTCAGATACTGGGAGGCCACAAGGTTGTCACCTCAGAGCCTTCTCCAGCCTGCACAGCCCCAACTCTTTCAGTCTGTGCTCACAGCAGAGCTGCTGCAGCCCTCTCAGCATCCTCATGGTCCTTCTCTGGACACACTCCAGCACCTCCACATTTCTCTTGTAAAGAGGGGTCTAGAACCAGATTCAGTACTCCAGGTGGGGTCTTACCAGAGCAGAGTAGAGGGGGAGAATCACCTCCCTCCACCTGCTGGCCACACTACTCCTTGTTTCTCCTTGTTCTCAGAGTTTATTTTACTCCCGTGGAATGCACACACTTAGCCATCCCTGTTTACAGACTGATGCAAAGACACAGTCTCAAATCCCTCCCAGAGAAGAATTTAATTAAAATCATTGGGGTACATCCCTCTTCCAGTAAACAAAAAACCATCCCACATGTCACAGACTAAAACTTCCTGAAATAAATCATATTTCCCATGGGGAATGGACTCCTCCTGTCTTTTGTCTTTCTCACTAATGGTTGATTTCAAGTAAAAAATTCAGGTGAGAAAGCTTTGCATGGGTTGCAGGATTTCTGTGGAAGACCAGGATAGCCTTCATCCAGATTTACCTTTCTGAGTGCTCATTTTCCATGCCTCCTGGACAATTCTATCTGAATAATTCTTGAGTTGATGAAGGTTTCCTGAGGTTGTCTTTTTTGCTTTTTGTTTCAATGTTTCTTTCCTCCTGCCACATGCTGCTTCTTTCCCACAGCAATTAATGGCTCAGTAGATAAAATGAAAGGGAGACTTTTCACAGCCCAATCTTTTTGAGGCATAAGCAGCTCTGGAAATTAGTTTGATTAAGTCTAATTGTCTTCAGACCATGAAATAGTACTGTAATTTGGGGGGAAAATAAATCCAGCATATCTGAGAATGTGTCAGCATTCCCTGTGTTAGTTGGGATAATAAAACATATTGTTTCCCCATTACAGATTCAATCTCATTCAGGACATCACTGCATCTAAATATAAATTGCAACATTGCATTTGGATTTTGTATGAGACTGCTGCAGTCTCCTGGAGGACACTCCATGGACCCGTATTGGTTTGAGGCTCATTTTACTGAGAGAAATTAAATCCTTAGCTGTGAGAAGAAAGAAGAAAACCACCATGTGTCCTGTAGCACCACTCTTCTGATGAGAAGGCTCAGGGGTGACCTCATTGGTGTCTACAACTACCTGAGGGGAGGTTGTGGCCAGGAAGAGGTTACTCTCTTCTCTCAGGTGGCCAGCACCAGAACGAGAGGACACAGCCTCAAGCTACATCAGGGGAAATTTAGGCTGGAGGTGAGGAGAAAGTTCTTCACTGAGAGAGTCATTGGACACTGGAATGGGCTGCCTGGGGAGGTGGTGGAGTCGCCGTCCCTGGAGCTGTTCAAGGCAGGATTAGACGTGGCACTTGGTGCCATGGTCTAGCCTTGAGCTCTGTGCTAAAGGGTTGGACTTGATGATCTGTGAGGTCTCTTCCAACCCTGATGATACTGTGATACTGTGAAACTCAACTGGTCAAAATACAGGTAAGAGAGGCACTTCTCACACACTGCTCAGCTCTCCTTCTGGCTCTGCCTTTTTTTCTGGCAGTCTGGTCTCTGTGGCTGACTCTGCCTTTAACTCTCTAATCCACCTAACCCCATTTTCCTCTAACCTCCTTCTCATCTCTTTCTTTGACATCTCACCTCAGATCTCCAGGTTTATCACATGAGATATATGAGGGTTGATCTGGTTATTTCTGAAGGGAAGGAAAGAGGGAAGGGGAAAGGGGGTTGGCTTGGGAGCCCTCCTGGGGACTTTGATTGTTTCTGGGAGGGGTGTTGTGTTTCTGTGCTACTTTTCATGTGTATATAACTGTATGTATTTGTGTATATCTGCCTGTATGTTGTGCTAAGCTGTACATATAGCTTCATTTCTTAATTCCCAGCTCGGCTGAGTCTAGTTTGGGAGATTTTCTTAAGCGGAGTGTGGGGGGGGGGAGGGGGGCAAATAACACCCAAACCATGGCAAGAGCGGTGAGAGTGAAAGAGTGGTTTAGTACAAGTTGGAGAGTTTGATATTGTGTGGAATATCTGTGGAATAATGTATACAGATTGCTTTACAAACATAAACACTTCCATGGTTGTGCAAGAACATCTTAGAATCATAGAATCAACCAGGTTGGAAGAGACCTCCAAGATCAGCCAGTCCAACCTAGCACCCAGCCCTATCCAGCCAACCAGACCATGGCACTAATTGCCTCGGCCAGGCTTTGCTTCAACACCTCCAGGGACAGCAACTCCACCACCTCCCTGGGCAGCCCATTCCAATGCCAATCACTCTCTCTGCCAACAACTTCCTCCTAACATCCAGCCTAGACCTTCCCTGACACAACTTGAGACTGTGTCCCCTTGTTCTGTTGCTGGTTGCCTGGGAGAAGAGACCAACCCCACCTGGCTACAGCCTCCCTTCAGGTAGTTGTAGACAGCAATGAGGTCTGCCCTGAGCCTCCTAATCTCCAGGCTATATGCTTCTTCAGCATATTTCATTCCCACTCTCAATAGAAGCACCTCATGAAATGAGATAAAAATCATGTAAGTTCAGACTTAGCAGTTTAGCTTATCTTCAGAGCCTGTAGAGAAAAGGCTATTGCAATAAATAATACAGAACACACAATGCAGGATATTTGCTCTGAATTAATCTAAGGCAAGGAATCACATATTTCAGGCTGATAAGCTTAAAGAAGTCAGCAGTTTTTTATGAGGATCCCTAGAATCTTTGAATTGTCACTCTATATATTGACATAATGTTTGGTTCAGTGTGATTTTTGATAGAACCTGTAAGTAGCACTGCAACCTCAGTAGAGATATTGTTGTCAGTAGAGGTAACTAATCAGCTCTCTGGAAAGCTGCTCGTTGCTACCAAACATCAATTATTAAAACAGATTTACAATTGCTTAATGCTTAAGTTAGGAGACCAATAGAGAGTACCAAAATGATATTTCTACAACCCTTTTTTTCTTACATTTATTCTCTAATCTTACAATTTAGAATATTTCTTCTGTCTAATAATATTCTGATTATCTACACTGATTTGTTCAATATTTCAGTTAAATGCAGTACATCATTGATAGCAACTTCAGCTCTCCAGTTATGACATGTCTCAACTGCCTACTGTAATTTAATTGTTTCATCCTCCTCTCAACCCACTTGTATCAGCTGTGCTGTTGTAGACATGTTACAGAACCTGCAGCAGATCTAATGAATCTTTTCTGTACTGCTAATAAGAAAGGACATTCAAGTCACCTCTTTATAAGCTTTGAAAAATAAAGTGTTGCAAACATCTAATAAGTGTACAAACTACAGGCTGGGGACAGAGTGGCTGAGAGCAGCCAGGAAGAAAGGGACCTGGGGCTGCTGGTGGATAGCAGCTAAAGATGAGCCAGCAGTGTGCCCAGGTGGCCAAGAAAGCCAATGGCATCCTGACCTGGCTCAGGAGCAGTGTGGCCAGTAGGACAAGGGAGGTTATTGTTCCCCTGTACTCAGCACTGCTCAGGCCACACCTTGAGTGCTGTGTCCAGTTCTGGGCTCCTCAATTCAAGAGAGATGTTGAGGTGCTGGAAGGTGTCCAGAGAAGGGCAACGAAGCTGGTGAGGGTCCTGGAGCACAGCCCTGTGAGGAGAGGCTGAGGGAGCTGGGGGTGTGCAGCCTGCAGAAGAGGAGGCTCAGGGCAGACCTCATTGCTGCCTACAGCTACCTGAAGGGAGGCTACAGACTCTTCTCCCAGGCAAGCAGCAACAGAACAAGGGGACACAGTCTCAAGCTGTGCTAGGGCAGGTCTAGGCTGGATGTTAGGAGGAAGTTGTTGGCAGAGAGAGTGATTGGCATTGGAATGGGCTGCCCAGGGAGGTGGTGGTGTAGCCATCCACCAGAGGTGTTGAAGCAAAACCTGGCACTTAGTGCCATGGTCTATTTCACTAGACAGGGCTGGGTGCTAGGTTGGACTGACTGATCTTGGAGGTCTCTTCCAACCTGGCTGATTCTATGATTCTATGGACTGGAAGAACTTGTATTGACTTAATTTAGCAGGACTGTGAGAACTTTATTACATAATGTAGAGACAATCTCAAATCTGTAGGACTCAAAATGTCTATTGAAGCATGAAGAAAACTTGTAGTAAAAATAGTCATATGTCACCTTGAAGATGTACACTTTTGCTATTCAGATTTCTTATTTAAATAGACTCCCCCCCAAAAAAATGAACACTTTTCTTTATACTTGGGGAAATCAGCTAAGATTCTGAAATGTGCCTGGTCATTGTCTTTTCAGAGGGCTGTCTCTCTGTCCCCTCTGTAACTAGAGATATGCTTTTCTGTAATATCTGTAAGATTTATATTTTTAAATTATTTTTTGGCAGGAGCCTGATTTTCCTGAATGTTCAAAGGGATCAAAGCACAGTCAAGATTGTTTAAAGTGTAATTGTGTGACTACAGGACCAAAACAAATCTTAGAATCGTGGAATCATAGAATCAGTCAGGGTTGGAAGGGACCACGAAGATCAGCCAGTTCCAACCTCCCTGCCATGCCCAGGGACACCCTACCCTAGAGCAGGCTGCACACAGCCTCAGCCAGCCTGGCCTGAAAGACCTCCAGGGATGGGGCCTCAACCACCTCCCTGGGCAACCCAGTCCAGCCTCTCACCACTCTCATGCTCAATAACTTCCTTCTCACATCCACTCTGAATCTCCCCACCTCCAGCTTTGCTCCATTCCTCCCAGTCCTGTCACTCCCTCACAGCCTCAAAAGTCCCTCCCCAGCTTTTTTGTAGCCCACTTCAGATCCTGGAAGGCCGCAAGAAGGTCTCCTGGGAGCCTCCTCTGCTCCAGACTCAACAGCCCCAACTCTTTGAGTCTGTGCTCACAGCAGAGCTGCTGCAGCCTCTGAGCATCCTCCTGGTCCTTCTCTGGACACTCTCCAGTATCTCCAGATCCCTCTTGTCCCAGGGGCTCCAGAACTGGACACAGTACTCCAGGTGGGGTCTCAGCAGAGCACAGCAGAGGGGGAGAATCACCTCCCTCCACCTGCTGGCCACACTGCTCCTGATGCAACCCAGCAGCTGCTTGGCTTTCTGGGCTGCAAGTGCACACTGTTGGCTCTTGTTGAGCTTCTTGTCCACCAGCACCCCCAAGTCCCTCTCCTCAGGGCTGCTCTCCAGCCACTCACTGCCCAGCCTGGAGTTGTGCTTGGCATTGCCTCAACCCAGCTGCAGGATGTTGCTCTTGGTCTTGTTGAACCTCATAAAGTTGGCTTGTGCTCACCTCTCCAGCCTGTCCAGGTCCCTCTGGATGGCATCTTGAGTTTGTGTTGCTTGTAGGGAAGGCTGTGTCTTTCAGAAAGAGATATTTGAATTTCATTGTAGCAGAAATGAAATGGCAGGAGGGTCATAAAAAACAAATGAAAAATATTCCATCTATAGAGAGGCAAGAAAAAATAGGAGAAAGATTTAAACTGGTGTAACTATGGCTGTTTATACTGGGCAAGAATTAAACTGACAGCCTTAAGACACATATTCTGCTCCTGAAAATGAAAATAGTTTAGCAGAGGTGCATTTAAGTCATCAGAAAAATAAACATAATGACCACATCCCACTTGGTCTTTACAGACAAAGAAAGAGACTTTAGGAAGAGCAGCCAGTGGAAGAGATGTGATTGTGTACGTATGAGTTTACATCAGTTTCTCTCTGATTTCTAGGACAAATTACTGCCTGAAGCTGGTGTACACAGGACTGCTAACTAGTTTCTTTAATTGGTTGCTTTACAGGGAGTCAGATAATAAAGCTAAGCAATAGCATGTTAGAATAAACTGAGGGTTGCACTTGAAAACTCAGCTATGCTATTTTCTCAGGCTGGCAAACCACAGATTGCTTTCAGTTATTTTTCTTGGCAGGACTGTTGTTTCTGTCCATAGCCTGTCAAGCTAGCATAGTACCCAGATGGTTACAAGGCTCCAGGGCACCTGTATAACTCACATTAGAGTTTAACAGAAATGTAGAGAGTAACATTTATATATTTACATTGCAGACTCTCCTCCATTCAAAGCAAAACACAGCTGTTATATTTTCACCCTGGCCATTAACCTGCGATAGCCTACCCAGCCAACATCTCCACCTGTTGCTAGTTTGTAATAATGTTGCTGTATTTCCCTTCTTTCTAACTCTTGTGTAAAGCCATCTCTGAACTAATGCATGTCCTAAAGTCCAAACAAGGCTTTTCAACAGCACTCAGGCTTATGAGTGAGGTATTATTTATCCTAACTCCAAATTTGCTTTATGCCTGCCTCCCATTTGCCATATGTGGCATCTATCACACAGTATCACCAAGGTTGGAAGAGACCTCATAGATCATCAAGTCCAACCCTTTACCACAGAGCTCAAGGCTAGACCATGGCACCAAGTGCCACGTCCAACCTTGCCTTGAAGTGCCCCAGGGACAGCGACTCCACCACCTCCCCGGGCAGCCCATTCCAGTGTCCAATGACTCTCTCAGGGAAGAACTTTCTCCTCACCTCCAGCCTAAATTTCCCCTGACGTAGCTTGAGGCTGTGTCCTCTTGTTCTTGTGCTGCACCATCCAGAAAGACCTTTCTACAGCAAAGAGAGCATGGTACTAAAATGTCTGAATTACCTCATTGGAAATAGACAATGCTACTTTCTAAAGCTATTAAATGCTTTTCTTCTTGTATTTTGTGAGTAGTGGAGACTCACAGAATATATCTGTTTGGAAGAGACCTCGAGATCATCCAGTCCAAGCTTCAACCCATCACATAAGGGTCAACACTAAATTGTGTCCCGAAGCAGCTGTCCACAGGATGCTTGAATGAACACCCTCAGGGACAGCAAATCCACCATGGCCCTGGGCAGATTGACTCAGCTTTGTGCTAGTAAGAGCCTTCAATCTGTTGTCTTAAGGCATGCAGGGGACATTGCAGCACAATCAAAGTCTTATGGAGATCAGCTGGGGGGTCCCAGGTAGTAGAAGCCAACAAGGAAAAGGTCAGTGGAAAGCCCTAAGGGAATTGAGGAGTGTTTCTCTAAGGTGACATGGTCAACAGGCCAGCTGAAGTGCTTCTCCATGTACTCACACAGCATGAGCAAAACCAGGAGGAGTTGGAAGCTACTGTCCTGCTGGAAAGTGATTGTATAGTAGCCATCACTAAAAGTGAGTGGGAAGAATCCTATGACTGGAGTGTCACTATTCATGGCTACAAGATGTTCAGAAGGGACAGGAGGGGAATGGGTGTTGCCCTCTGTGTTAAGAAATGGATAAAGTGTGAAGAATTGTCCCTAAAGTATAACCACAAGCAAGTTAAAAGCTTATGAGTAGGAATTAGAGATCAAGACATCAAGGGGAACATTGTGGCTGGTATCTACTACCTGACCAGGGGGAGCCTGCTGACTTCTTATTCAAGCTCCAGAAGGCATCACACTCACAGGCTCATCCTGCTTTGAGGGATTTCAACCAACTTGACTTATGATGGAAAATTAACATGGGAAACTGTAGGCAGTCCAGGAGACTTTTGGAGTGTCTCAGTGATAACTTCTTAGACAGGAAATAGGCAGCCCTACCTGAGAGGAGGCAACACTAGAGTTGTTTGTTGCCAGTGCAGGGAAGCTATCAGGAACATCAAGATTAAGGGAGCCTGGGCTGTAGTGATCATGCACTGGTGGAGTTCACAGTCCTAAGAGATGTTCAGTCAGACAAGGACAAGCATTGTTGGGATCCTGAAGCAGAATTCCAGCTCTTCAAGGAGTTAATTAATATGACCCCCTGGGAAATGGTCTTCAGGGACTGTGGAGCAGAACAGAACTGTGAGATCTTTAAGCACATTTCTCACAGAGCATGAGAGCACTGTCCCCAGGTATAGGATACCAGGCAAGGAAAGGAATAGATCAGCAAGGCTGAATCAAGACCTGATGGTCAAATTAAAAGGCAAGAATGAACTACACAGACAGTTCAAGCAGGGACAGGTACCTTGGGAGGAATGTAGAGATGCTCCTTGCTTGTATAGGGTCGAGGCAAAGAAGGCCAGGGTACAAGCAGGGCTGAGCATGTCAAGGGATGCTGAGAACAACATGAAGAGCTTCTGCAGGTATGCCAACCAGAAAAGGAAAGTAAATGTACCCCAACCAGCTGAGGTGGCTGAGGTTAACAACATTTTTGCCTCAATCTTCATTTGCAACCTATGTCCTCACTCCTCCTGATTTGAAGAACCACAAGACAGGGACTAGGAAGACAAAGTCCCTATTACCATAAGTGAAGTCTGTGGCTGCTGGAGAAAGCTGAACAAATACAAGTCCTGATGAGATGCCTCCCAGAGTCCTGAGGAAATCGGCTAATGTAGTTGCCAAGTGTGATGGCTTGGATGTTCCTTGCCTCCTTGTCCACCCCCACCCCCCCCCCCACCCCCACTTTGGAAATCACCCAGACTAGACTCAGCCAGCTCTGGAAATTGAATGAAGCTTATATTTACAGCTAGCACAATACACAAGCAGATATTTACAGTCTATACAGTTATAGACAGAAATAGACAAGGTAAAAGGTGATACAGAAACACAACAGCCCTCCCAGAAACCTGAGTCCCCAGGAGGGGCTCCCAACCACCCCTGCACCTTCCCCCTACCCCTCTCAACCTTACCCCAGTCCCGAGGAAGAATGGAGGTTTGGCCAGGGGGTTAGGAAGCAAAGTGGATTAGTCTGAATTGGAGGGTGAGGTTAGAGAGTAGGATGCAGCTCAGCCAGTTCCCCAGCAGCAGCCCAAGTGAGAGTGGTTATCTGTGTTTTCAGTTCTTGTTCCTATACTTCTCAGCAGGCCAATGAGTGCAGTAGACATCACCACTGTTTCCCTTTCACAGCCTGTAATCTAGTTCTTCTCACCCAAACATTCTAGCCTGCTTCAAACTAGCACACCGAGCCACTTCTCATGTCTGAAGAGTCATGGCAGCCAGGTGAGTCCCTGGTGGCTGGAAATAGAGAAAGATTACACCTACTTTTAAAAAGGGCAGAGAGGAGAACTCCATCTTAGAAAGCCACTAAGTTTTCCAGGCATGATTTGCCCTTGGTGAAGCCATGTCGATTACCACCCATCACTTCTTCATTTTCCCTGTGCCTTAGCAAGGCTTTCAGCAGGATGTGCTCTTGTCAGGCACAGAAGTGAGACTTTTTGACCTATAGGTTCCAGGGTATTCCTTTTTCCCTTTTTGAAGATTGAGGTTATGTTTTCCTTGTTACTTTAGGCAGGGACTTCACCAGATTGCAATGACTCCTAATATGATGGACAGTGGTTTGGAAAGTTCTCTCATCTGCCCATTCCCACAGGAGGTTTGAGTGGATCTCATTGCAGCCCATGGAATTGTGCACCTTTAGGTGATCCTAAACCTGATCTTCACTTACTGTGGGTGGATCTTCCTTTTTCCCACTCCCCACCTTTTTTTTTCTGGAGCTTGGGTGGTGCAGCTAGAGCTCTTACTGGTGAACAAAGTAGTCATTGAGCACCTCAGCCTTAGAATCATAGAACCATAGAATCAACCAGGTTGGAAGAGACCTCCAAGATCATCCAGTCCAAACTATCTCCCAGCCCTGGCCAATCAACCAGACCATGGCACTAAGTGCCTCAGCCAGGCTTGGTTTCAACACCTCCAGCCACAGAGACTCCACCACGTCCCTGGGCAGCCCATTCCAATGCCAATCACTCTCTCTGACAACAACTTCCTCCTAACATCCAGCCTAGACCTCCCTTGGCACAACTTGAGACTGTGTCCCCTTGTTCTGTTGCTGAGTGCCTGGCAGAAGACACCAACCCCACCTGGCTACAGCCTCCTCTCAAGTAGTTGTAGATAGCAATGAGGTCTGCCCTAAACCTCCTCTTCTGCAGGCTGCACACCCCCAGCGCCCTCAGCCTCTCCTCACAGGGCTGTGCTCCAGGCCCCTCACCAGCTTCATCACCCTTCTCTGGACACCTTCCAGCACCTCAACATCTCTCTTGAACTGAGGAGCCCAGAACTGGACACATCACTCAAGGTGTGGCCTGACCAGTGCTGAGCAGAGGGGAAGAATAACCTCCCTTGTCCTACTGGCCATTTTTATCTAAACCAATTTCAGGATTATTCTCCTGTGTTTCAACTGATGAATGTAATTTGAGTATGATTCTATTTAGAACTGCAATATTGATGGTATTCTATTATATCAGTGTCAGTCAATTATCCCTTGACATTACTTCAAAAATAATGCATAATATCAGCTCTTAAGGTCTGAATAATTAAAGAGGACTAGAAATAGAGTTGCACTGTAACAGGAAAAGTGCACTGCAATTATTGAATATGAGCAATGTGATTGATCCTATATGAAACAGAGCATTTTCTACCTGAAAAAAATCTAATCACTTAGCAAGTCAGTTAGATGATAATGATTTTTCTCACCATATGTTATATGGCTTTGTAAGGGGTTAATATAATCTTCCCTTCTCCCACTCCCCCTTCCTCTTTATGTCTCTTCCCCACTGATGGGAAATAACAGAAGGGAGGTGAAGTTTTAGATGAGATGCACTATGATTTACTACTCTATCCCAAGGATATCTGATTACACCAGAAGAGACAGGGGGGAGATAAAAGGAAAACACCCAACTGCTTTCTTACAGGTACCCACACTAAGTCTTGGCAAGAAAATGAGAACCAGCAAGAGAAAGCCCAGCCCTCAGTCTGGAACAAAGAACTTTGCAGACTAGGTAACATCCTGCCAGCCTCACAGATCCTGGCAGTGCTCCCTTCTGTCACGCCGAAAGCAGTGCTCGCAGCTGGGTGCGGTATGTCTGTGGTGCGGCTCAAACCGCTGCAGCCTTATTAAAGCCCTGAGCCAGAGTTCGCTGCACCCAGAGGAGTAACTACAGCTGGTATAGGAAAGACCTAATTTTATGCCAAAGGAATA
The DNA here is from genome assembly GCF_015220805.1 of Pogoniulus pusillus. Classification (NCBI taxonomy): domain Eukaryota; kingdom Metazoa; phylum Chordata; class Aves; order Piciformes; family Lybiidae; genus Pogoniulus; species Pogoniulus pusillus. The sequence goes on along the minus strand of NC_087268.1, from coordinate 45,865,650 downwards.
TTTCACAAAATCTGTCTCTTCTGATACTGTAGTATGTGCAGCTGTAACCTCGGCTAAACCCCAAGATGTGTTGAACTGGTTTTGTTTGTTTGAAACCCTTTTGCCTTGTAGCCAGAGATGTTGAATGCATGTGGTTTCTAGGGATGATTTTCAGGTTACAGTGTGTGTTTGTCTTTAAAAAGAAGTATTCTAACATCCTGAACTGCATCTCCATAGTACTTTCAGCTCAGTTGAGGCCTTAAGCAACCTGTTCTAGTGGGAGGGCTACAAGGATGATCAGGGGACTGGAGCACTGCCTGATGAGGAGAGCAACAAAGCTGGCGAAGGGCCTGGAACACAAACCCTATGAGGAGAGGCTAAGGGAGCTGGGGGTGTGCAGCCTGCAGAAGAGGATGCTCAGGGCAGAGCTCATTGCTGTCTACAACTACCTGAAGGGAGGCTGTAGCCAGGTGGGGTTGGTCTCTTCTGCCAGGCAACCAGCAATAGAACAAGTGTACACAGTCTCAAGTTGTGCTGGAAAAGATCTAGGCTGGATGCTAGGAGGAAGTTGTTGTCAGAGAGAGTGATTGGCATTGGAATGGGCTGCCCAGGGAGGTGGTGGAGTCGCTGTCCCTGGAGGTGTTCAAGCAAAGCCTGGCTGAGGCACTTAGTGCCATGGTCTGGTTGATTGGCTAGGGCTGGGTGCTAGGTTGGCCTGGATGATCTTGGAAGTCTCTTCCAACCTGGTTCATTCTATGATTCTATGAGAGGCTGAGAGACCTGGGGCTGCCTAGGCTGGAGAAGAGAACACTGAGAGGGGATTTGATAAATATTTATAGATATCTGAGGGCTGGGGGTCAGGAGGAAGGGGCCAGGCTCTTCTTGTTCCCTGTGACAGGACAAGGAGCAATGGATGCAAGTTGCAGCACAGCAGGTTGCACCTCAACATAATGTAAACTTCTTTACTGTAAGGGTCACAGAACACAGGAACAGGCTCCCCAGAGAGGTTGTGAAGTATCCTTCTCTGGAGACTTTTGAGGCCCATGTAAATGCAGTCTTCTGTGACCTCAGCTAGATTGTATGGTCCTGCTCTGGCAGGGGGCTTGGACTCTATGATCAATTTGGATCCATTCCAACCCCTGACATCCTGTGAGCCCGTGATCAAGAGAAGTTTAGACTGGATATTGGGAAGAAGGTCTTTACAGAGAGGGTTATCAGGCACTGGAATTGTTTGCCCAGGGAAGTGGTGGAGTCATGCCATAGGCTGAGCATTAATCTGCTGCTATTCATAGCATCCTACCTCCTACCAGTTACAAAATAGAAGAGCTGGATAGAGCAAAGTATTGTGGGGTTTGAAGTCCAGATTTTAACACGAGAGGCTTCCTGTTCTGGTTGCTGCTTTTGTGTTCCAGGTTTTGGATGTTAGCTTTCTTTCACTAGGATGGCAGCCAGATGGTGAGGGATGGAGGAGTGGCTCCCTGGCTTGGGATTTTAGCTCGCTGCTCTCTGCTTGCTGCTGCTTTCTGCTGTGCTTTTTCTGCATATAAGCTAAGGTAATTGGCCATTATGTTATCTCATTTATATTAAACCCTCATTTCAACTCTTTATCTCAATCAGAAGGTTTTGTTTGGTTGTTTGGTTAGTTTGGGGGATCTGTTGCTGTTGGGGTGTATTTTTTGTGTGTATATTACTTTCCTTCACTTATATGAAGTGAAGCACAAGTCCCCATCCCTGAAGGTAATTTATTATCATGTAGATGTACTGCTTAAGGGTATGGTTTAGTTGAGGACTTGTCAGTATTAGGCTAATGAACAGACTCAGTGATCTTGGAGATCTTTTCTAATCTAAGCAGTTCTGTGATTCTGTGGCATTTTTGGGTTTGCTACTCTTGATTTAAAACCATCCATTTTCATTGCAAAAATTACTTTCATGTGATACTTGAGAGTTCTCCAGAATTTTACTCACATTGTTGAGCTCATCTTACCTAAACTTCAGGCATTAAGAAGCAGGCAGGGGTATCATGTAAGTAATTTGTCGAGGTTAACTTGCACTGAAGACAGGCATAATTTTTTCCCTCCAGGGCAGTTCATCACATCCTGAAATATGTAAAATGCATTGTCATCTTGAAGTGGATTTTTATTTCCACCAACTAAAACAGGTACATAAACACAGTGTGTGGGTTGAATAAAATAGGTTTATTTTAAGCCTCAAAAATAGCTCTGATTATTTTTTCCATTTCCAAGTCAGTACTGAAGGGAGGCTGTAGCCAGCTGGGGGTTGGTCTCTTCTGCCAGGCAACCAGCAACAGAAGAAGTGGACACAGTCTCAAGTTGTGCTGGGGCAGGTCTATGCTGGATGTTAGGAGGAAGTTGTTGTCAGAGAGAGTGATTGGCATTGGAATGGGCTGCCAAAGAAAAGAGCCAGTTCAAAACTAGTTATAGTGCAAATCATAGAATCAACCAGGTTGGAAAAGACTTCCAGCATCATCCAGCCCAACCTAGCACCCAGCCCTGTCCAATCAACTAGACCATGCCACTAAGTGCCTCAGCCAGGCTCTGCTTGAACACCTCCAGGGATGGCAACTCCACCACCTCCCTGAGTAATCCATGCTCTAAATATAAAATTATCAAATAGTATTTGAAGCATGGAAAAAAAAAACTACTTTTATTCCAAATAGATGATCAATGCATTTTGAAGCATTAAGATAAATTTTGCATTGTTCCAGCTGTGTATATACCTAGAAAAATTCAGTCACAAAAGGAAAAGAAAAAGCATGGGGGAGAGGGGAAGGAATATTTGTATGCTGGAAAAAAAACTTTGCTCAAAGGTCAATTTTAGACACACTAAATGATTCTTGGGCAGAGATAGTTTAATGTGGAAGTATGCAGTCTCTTTCATGCCATACACACTGTGGAATACATCATGGTGAGAAAACCAGGGGAAAAAATGGTATGAGCAAAGGAAACTAGGAATAGAGGAAGGAAAAGTAGGATTAACAGAGTGATCTCAAAGGAGAACAACATTTTAGGTGCATGTGTGAAGATGTAAAATATCTGAGTGTGCTAGTGTGAGCCTAGCTGGGATATTTTAGTGGAGGAATTAGATGCCAGGCTGTGAAAAGGAAACAGTGGTGATGTCTGCTGCACTCATAGGCTTACTGAGATGGATTAAAAACAAGAACATAAACGTAGATAACAGAGTTACCCTCTGGCTCTGGCTGCCTCCCTTCTCTCTCTAACCTGCTGTCTGTGTAACTAATCCATCTGTTTCCATAACCCCCCTGGCAGATTCTCTAAACTCATATTGAAGAGAAGGCAAATCTGGGATAAGGTAGAGGGGTGGAAGGGAGGTGGAAAGGTGGTTGGGAGCCCCTCCTGGGCACTCTGGTTTCTGGCAGGGCTGTTGTGTTTCTGTATTACTTTTTACCTTGTCTATTTCTCTCTATAGTTATAGATACTGTAAATATCTGCTTGGATCTAGTGCTAAGCTGTAAATATAAATCTCCATTCTAATTTCCAGCTCAGCTGAGTCTAGTCTGGGTGATTTCATAAGAGTGGGAGGGTGGGTAACACCCAAACCATCACACTGAGATGATTTATATGATATGCATTTAAAGATGTCATGCTGGAATTTTTCAGTCTTTGAGGCAGAATAACAGACTGAGGTCAAATCAGAAAATACAACACAGAAGATGCAGCAGTAAATCTAAGAGTCAATTTAGAAACTGAATCAGTAAATAAAGAACTTGGTATTCAAAGAGGATGATAACCATTTTATAACCTGCTAAAAAGAAGCCATATCTAACTAGATTTAGAGATGGATACAAGTGTGCATTTTTTGGTTCCTTGGATGCTGCTGCATGAAGGAAACAGGTTTGGGGAGGAGGAATTGCCATATGGAAAGCAAGTAGGAAAAAGAGCAAACATAGAATAAAGCATATGGAAAAAAGTCTGCATGGAATAAATCAAGTCAGCCTTATGGAAGTTATCTCTGGCCTCTTTTGACTTTTATTTACATCTCTGACAGCAGTCTACATCTTATCCTTCATCAGTGGTAAGGGAAGGGGGGGATAATTAATAGGAAGTTAAAGGTAAATAAATAAAATGTATCTGGGTAATTTTTAATTTCTTGACATTTCTTGGTAGTTCTTGACAATTTCTTTGTTTCTTCAGATAAAATAGCACAAGACCTTTGCTCCAGGTTGCTAACATGCTGCTCTTTGACATCTATGAATGAAACGCTTGGCAACCCTTTGAAATACATTTGTGCTATTCTTTGCATCAACAGCAAGGTAACTTTGCATTATATTTGGTGGCCTTCTATGATCAGGTTACAACATTAATAGATGAGAGGCAAGCAACTGATGTCATTTACCTGTACCTGAGCAAAGCCTTTGACACTGTCCTGCACAACATCCTGATCTCCAAGCTGGTGAAACATGGCTTTGATTGGTTTTCAGAGTGTGACCATACACAAAACAGTAACTGTAGACCATCAACATTGCTGTTTAGAAGCTAACTTCTCTAACATTTGCTATATCTATTTTTAGTTCCTAATGTTCAACCCCAACCTAATATCTAATTCATTTTAATGTTGTTTCTTCTTTTCCTCTGCACAGACAAAACTAGGAACAGTTTATGTTCACGATGTGTAAAGTCATATCTTGATGTGCTGGAGAGGGTGCAGAGAAGGGTGAAGAGAGATTTTCCTGTGTACCTACCTGCAGGAGTAGGGAGGTGATCATGCCCCTGTACTCAGCACTCATGAGATTATACCTCGAGTACTGTGCCACAGTACAGGAGGGACATTGAGGTGCTGGAGCAGGTGCAGAGAAGGGCGATGAGGCTGGGGAGAGGTCTGCAAAACATAAGGCCTATGAGGAGCAGCTGAGGGAGCTGGGGTTGTTCAGTCTGGAGAAGAGGAGGCTGAGAGATGACCTTACTGCCCTCTACAGATACCTAAAAGGAGGTTGTAGTGAGGCTGGAGCTGGTCTCTTCTCCCACATTACTAATGATAGAACAAGAGGAAATGGCCTCAAGCTGCATCAAGGGATCTTTAGGTTGGCTGTTGGGAGGAAGTTCTTTCCTGAGCAGGTGGTCAGACACTGGCACAGGCTGCCCAGGGAGGTGGTGGAGTCACCATCCCTGGAGGTGTTTAAAAGGAGAGTGGATGTGGTGCTTGAGGCTATGGTCTGGTGATGAAGGCTGCTGGGATGAAGGTTGGATTGGATGATGCTGGTGGTCCTTTCCAACCATAGTGATTCCTACTGCTTAGATGTTGTGCTGAGGGCTTTGGATTAGCGAAGGACTTGTCAGTGTGAAACTAATGATTGGACTCAATGATCTTGAAGGTCTTTTGCAATCTAACAATGCTGTGATTCTGTGATTCTGTGTGTTGCTTAGTTTTCTGTTAATGTACATTACTCAGCTGTTGTTTTGGGGACAGCTGATTTCAAACTGGCAAAACACCAGAAGCATAATGATATTTTTTGTTCCAAAATGTTGGCATTGTAATATTCTGTACATTTGGGATAAGTGAGAGAACAAAGTGTTCCCTGGCACATCTGAAGATTGATTTCAGAGCAAATTTTGAAGAGGCTCCATTCAGTATCCAGAAAGAGCTTTAATGATGATGCAAGAAAGGTCTGGAGAAGTCTGCTGTAATGCCAGAACCCAGCATTTTGGTACAGCATCTGAAAGACAAATAAATAAATGTATATCCTTTATATCCTTTGCCACTATTTTCTACAATAGTAGCAACGGAATGGAAATAAAATATTAATTGAAATCTAAAGCTGAGGATTGCTGCTGAGAAATAAATTATGCAATGTTTTAATTGATTTTAGTAATCAGCTTCCTGATCACTTAAATCACTTGATTATTTCATCAAACATGCACTTCAAGGGAGGGGAGGCTGCAGAATGCAGCCAGGTGGGGGTTGGTCTCTTCTGCCAGGCAAGCAGCAACAGAACAAGGGGACACAGTCTCAAGCTGTGGTGGGGGAGGTCTAGGCTGGATGTTAGGAGGAAGTTGTTGGGAGAGAGAGTGATTGGCATTGGAATGGGCTGCCCAGGGAGGTGGTGGAGTCGCCATCCCTGGAGGTGTTGAAGCCAAGCCTGGCTGAGGCACTTAGTGCCATGGTCTGGTTGATTGGCCAGGGCTGGGTGCTAGGTTGGACTGGATGATCTTGGAGGTCTCTTCCAACCTGCTTAATTGTATGATTTTTTGATTCTATGACCTCATAATTATGAACTCTTTTATTGCACTTCTCTTCAGCTTTATATTGATTCATTCATGAGGGTAAGCAGCCTCCTGTAGTTTATCTATTAAACATACAAATACCTCAAAATAAAATCTGCACTCCCCCCCAAACCATGCAATACAAAACAAACCACAACAAAATCCACCACAAAATAAACAACAACAACCAGACAAAACCCACCCACAGCTCTACCAACAAAACAACTCACAAAAATAAAGATTAAAAACCGTCACTAGGGTTGTGTATGGGAATTTCTTTCATTATTCATGATGCTCTGATACTTGAATTATGCATATCTTGTTTAGCTGCTACAGCAAAAAGAAACTTAATTTGTGTAACAGGACCATCTGTTGAGGTTACTGTGTTCACTAACTCCACTCTCATCCCCTTTTGTTGATGGCAACATAAAAACAACCAATCTTTTTGGACATCTGTTTCCACCCTCTAGATACTAACTTCCAGGTGCTAGTGGGTTTGGTTCCCTTTTCCATTTCTCAGTGCTTTGATTGAAAGACTGTGTCCCTGCTCTGCTGCTGCTGAGCCACACCACTCAGATGACATATTTTAGTGTGGCATAGCCTATATCTCACAGCTGATGTGAGGTTGGGTAACTAACTCCTTCAGCAACTCCTCTGCGTACATCTTGAGATGAAGAAGATTTCCACTTTCATTGCATGACCAAAAGGACACAGAATAGCATAAAGTGTAGATACACCTTTACATGAGTCACTCTATTCCCAAATTCACATGTGGATTAAAATAAAATAAAATAAAATTAGATTACATTAAAAACATTAAAATGAAAACTAAATCTCTAACAAGTGATCTGTTTTCCTCCTTTTACTTTTTTATAAGCTCATTCCCGTTCCATTCCAGTCATTGCTACTTTCAAGTATGCCAAAACACTTCCATTTTCTTTCTTAAATTGGTAGTGTCCAGGGGTACCCCAAATTCCTTTCTTCTCCCTCCCACTCTGCAGGTTTGAAAGGGAGAAGAAGGTGTGAATGCTGCTTCCCCCTCCCTGCCCTGTGGGCTTGAAGGGGGCAGCAAAAGGTGACGTCCTGCCCGTGGGCTGACCCGTGTGGAAGCCTACACTGGAACCGGGCTGGTGCTTGCCTGGGTTTTGGCAACCAGTATAAATGGTAAGTGGACACTTTGTCTAGATAAAGGATAAATAGAGCAAGAGTCCCACCTTGAGAGTTGCCACCTTGAGGTCCCCCTGCCACTGCAAAGGAAAGGGTTCTTTCCAGTTAGGGTGGTGAGACATTGGCACAGGTTGCCCGGGGAGGTTGTGGAGCACAGAAGCACAGAATGCGATCGAAGCACATTCTGGGCTTCTGTGCTCCACAACCTCCCTGGAGGTGTTCAAGGCCAGGTTGGATGAGACCTTGAGCAACCTGCTCTAGTGGGAGGTGTCCCTGCCTATGGCAGGGGATTGGAACTGGCTGATCTTTAATGTCCCTTCCAACCTAAACCATTCTGTGATTCTACAATTCTATGATATATATGATGAGGGTCATAAACCTTTAGTTGTGCTTACCACAGACTTTAAATGCTAGTCTGAACTCTGGATTTTGTGGAAAATTCACACTATGTTCAGACTGAGCCACAGGTTGTTATACTCATTTAACCCATATTCTGAAATCCTACAAGTAAACCAAGAAATAGAGATTCCTGGAGTGTTACAACTAACCTGCATGGCCCAGTACTACCAAGAGAACTTTTATCCTCCTAGAATTTTTAGTTTCCAATCCTTTCTCAAGAGGAATTCTCTCACATGCTTTTCCATTGCAGACTCCTTCACAGGCTCACAGGATGTCAGGGGTTGGAAGGAACTCAAGGAGATCATTGAGTCCATTCCCCCTGCCAGAGCAGGACAATGCTATCTAACACAGAGCACACAGGAACACATCCAGACAGGCCTGGAAAGGCTCCAGAGAAGGAGACTCCACAACCTCTCTGGGCAGCCTGTGCCAGTGCTCTGTGACCCTTACAGTAAAGAAGATCCCCCTTGTGTTGAGGCAGAACCTCTTTTGCTGCAGCTTCCACCCATTGCTCCTTGTCCTATCCCAGGGAGCAGTGAGCAGAGCCTGTCCCCCCGTTCCTGGTCAGCCCTCAGGTACTTATAAACATTTATCAAATCCCCTCTAAGTATTTTCTTTTCCAGACTGAAAAGTCTCAACTCACCCACAACAGAAGCAGAATAAAATCATAGATTCATAGTACTACACTTGATCTTAGCCATAAGGCCAAGAATCCACAGATCCTACACAAACATGTCCTTATTTCTCACTTAATTGCCCATGCCAAGTGCCTGCATGAAATCTCTGATGTTTAAATCATGTAGAAGTCCTGGACATACACAGATCATCCAGAGGAGCCAGGAGACAAGGTCAGAGATTGTCTGCCTCCTTTCCCCAGAAGCCTGGGAAGAATCAAGTCTCAGCTGCCGACAAGACAGAATCCCCTGAAAGCATTTGGGCACTGTCTGGACTCTGGCTAGCCCCCACAAGTTGGGTAATGATAATTTTGTGAGTAAATACTTAAAGCCTCTTTGTAATTCTCCATTGCCTTCTGCTATAGGCAGAAAGAGCTCCTTGAGTCCACCTAGAGGGCAAGTGGTGTATTGACTGCAAGCAGCATTTGACAGCAGGAATCTGCCCTTCCAGTTCAATTAATGTTTATATATTTTGCTGGTTATTACTAGACCTAGATATTATCTATAGAATGTTTCCATGACCATGTAAGAACCTAAGTATCATTACAATTAGTGGTTGGGGGTGGTGAGAGTTCTGAATAGCAACATCAATCAACAATGTTAATTTTGGAAAAAATATCATCTCACATCAATTAATTTCCCCTTCATAACAAACTGAGCAAATCACACTGTGTCCCAGGTTGAGAACTATAGGGTTGAAAAAAATCCTCTGGGGACTAGAAGATTGTCATTCAACCCCAGAATTCTGCTATCTCCTTATAAACTCATGTCAAGGGCAGCTTGTTCTCCTCTCCCTCCTCTTGCCCTGTGTTGGGTGGGAGCTGCTTTCATTGGGACAAACGTGCAAGCAGTAGGCCTGTTTTGGGGCCTCCAAAGTCTTGTGTTTAGACTTCTTGGATGGCAGAGGTGTTGGGTGGGGAGGAGATGGACCACTGGAAATTATAGCTTTAGTTTTGGCCTGGGAGAAAATCCAAGGGGGTTTGCCATGGATGTTGTATCTGCTTTGTAATTTCTTTTCTGTATCTCTCTCTCTCCAAAAACAATTTTGTGGTTTTTTTTTTTCCTCCAATTCATTTGAGAGTTTCATTTCTGTTGGCTCTTGTTAAAACCCATGCCAAACTGTAAAGAAGAATTTCAAACAATTACAACTAGGAGACCTGCCCTTCTGCCCTCCAAATCTGGATTCCAAAGTGCTGCATGCAGGATTCTCAAACCTGTGAATTAAGTTAAAGTTCTGCTTGGTACTGAAAATGTAACTCAATAGAGGTACCACTTTGAAAGCATACTGATTTTTCCCAGCACTCATCCTCCTCTTCACTCTACCAAAAGTAATAATTAACTGACTTTCTCTTTCATGTAGGAACTTCAAATCTCACCCACATCTCTCTGAGCTCCACTGGTGCTGTGTGCTTTGCTTCAGTTTGTCTGAAGCATTAACATAATGAAGTTAAAGGCAGTGCAATGTCTCTTACCCAGTATTTAGCTTGAAGGCTGCTGTTTCTATTTTAAACCCAACCAAGGGCTTGCATGTCCAAAAGCCTGTCGTCTTTTTAGGCAGCTATACTTAGCCTGAAAAAGAACCAAACATTACAAAACCTTCCTAATGGGAACATTTCACTTCTGTTTTAGAACAACTCCAAGTTAAAAAATAATGCAGAACCACAAAATTATTTCTGACCCCAACTCTTCTCCTGCTCTAGGGTAGGGTGTCCTGCCCATGGCAGGGGGGTTGGAACTAGATGATCCTTGGGGTCCCTTCCAACCCTGACTGATTCTATGATTCTGTGATTATTACTTCTGTGCTTCAGTACACACCAGCAACTACCATCTGCACAGGGGACATTAAAAATTTAAGCTTATTTCCTTATCATATTTTGTGTCTTAAGATTCTGTAGCTCTAGAATAGGCTTACAGCTACTGATGACATTTCAGTTCATTCTCACAGTGGAGAGTTAGTTCTGTTTCTGTATTCATAGAAACACAGAATCAGTCAGGGTTGGAAGGGACCACAAGGAGCAGCCAGTTCCAGCTCCCCTGCCGTGGTCAGGGACACCCTAGCCTAGAGCAGGCTGCTCGCAGCCTCATCCAGCCTGGCCTTAAACACCTCCAGCCATGGGGCCTCAACCACCTCCCTGGGCAACCCATGCCAGCCTCTCATCACTCTCAGGCTCAACAATTTCCTCCTCACAGCCACTCTGACTCTCCCTACCTCCAGCTTTGCTCCATTCCCCCCAGTCCTGTCACTCCTTGAGAGTCTAAAAAGTCCCTCCCAAGCTTTTTTCTAGCCTCCTTCGGATACTGAAATGCCACAAGGTCATCTGGGAGCCTCCTCTGCTCCAGACTCAACAGCCCCAACTCTTTCAGTCTGTCCTCACAGCAGAGCTGCTGCAGCCCTCTCAGCGTCCTCATGGTCCTTCTCTGGACATGCTCCAGCATCTCCACACCCCTCTTGTAATGGGGGCTCCAGAACTGGATGCAGGACTCCAGGTGGGGTCTTACCAGAGCACAGTAGAGGGGGAGAATCACCTCCCTCCACTTGCTGGCCACACTTCTCCTGATGCAGCCCAGGCTCTGCTTGGCTTTCTGAGCTGCAAGTGCACACTGCTGGCTTCTGTGGAGCTTCTCATCCAGCAGCACCCCCAAGTCCCTCTCCTCAGGGCTGCTCTCCAGCTACTTACTGCCCAGTCTGGAGTTGTGCTTGGCATTGCCTCTACCCAGATGCAGGACCTTGCACTTGTTCTTATTGAAGCTCCCGAGCCTGGCTTGTGCCCTCCTCTGCAGCCTGTCCAGGTCCCTCTGGATGGATCCCTGCCCTCCAGCCTGTCTGCTTCAAGAAATCCTTCTGAGATGTCAAGGTCCAAACTTTCAGGAGTTCAGACTTCATTCTGGCAGTATAAAATTCATCTGTTCTTAGGAAAGATGTGCCTGAAGAGGGTATGAGTTCAAGGTCACCAATTAATATTGTTTAAAAGGAAAAGTACATGGCCTACAGGAAAAACAAATTTAATTTAGAACTTCATTGCCTAATAGATAATAAGCATTCCACACTAACTATAAATTGGATACAAAATAGGACCAAACAAAAAAGGGACCAGAGTGATATTTATGTTTGTGAATGCTTAATAGCTTATGTGAACTGAAGAATATGTTTACCAAGTATGCCTTTGAAATAGTTAAAATGTGAACCAATCTTCTGTAATTTAGAAAGGAACAGCAACCATCAGAGAATTTGGAAACAAATGCCCAAAGAGTGTGGAATCCTCAGAATAAAATGAGAAAAGGAAAAAAATGATTAAAGGCAGGCTATAATTACTCTGTTTTAGAACTGGGAATGAGTTTCAAATTAAGCCATTTAAAATTAAGTGGTCAGCACGTTGGCATAAATTCAGCTATTTAAATGCAAACCTAGTGCCATTTGCAGTGCCCCAAGGCCTTCTGTATGCTCTTTATCTGCCTCTCTTTAAACAGGCAGAGAGAATCATAGAATCAACCAGGTTGGAAGAGACCTCCAAGATCATCCAGTCCAACCTAGCACCCAGCCCTATCCAGTCATCTAGACCATGGCACTAAGTGCCTCAGCCAGGCTTTGCTTGAACACCTCCAGGGATGGTGACTCCACCACCTCCCTGGGCAGCCCATTCCAATGGCAAGTCTTTTTTTAGCCTTGAGTCACTTCAGGTAGCACGATGCAGGTGTCAGCAGATAGACCACAGAGCCAAAACAGAATCATGGAATCATTTAGGCTGGAAAACACCTTTAAGGACATTGAGTCCAACAGTAAGCCTAACCCTGTCAAGCCCATCACATCCCTATGCACATCCCTATGTGCACTTGAAACACACCAGGAAGGGTAATTCAAACACTTCACTGGGCCACCTTTTCTAATGTCTGACAACAATTTTAGTGAACAATCTTTTTCTGATACCCAAACTAAAATCTCCACTGGTGCAACTTGAATGTCATTATACCTCTTGTCCTGCCACTTTTTGCTAGGAAGAAGAGACCACCATCCACATTACACAGGGAAGGAATATCATCCACAGGGACCTGGACAGGTCTTCACCATGAGAGTGGTGAAAGCCTAGAAAGTCCCTGCCCAGATTTTTAGTAGGCCCCTTCAGAAACTGGAAGGCCACAAGAAGGTCACCTGGGAGCCTCCTCTTCTGCAGACTGCACAGCCCCAACTCTTTCAGTCTGTCCTCACAGCAGAGCTGCTGCAACCCTCTGAGCATCCTCCTGGCCCTTCTCTGGACACACTCCAGCATCTCCATATCCCTCTTGGAATAGGGACTTCAGAACTGGATGCAATACTCCAGATGGGGTCTCAGCAGAGCACAGTAGAGGGGGAGAATCACCTCCCTCCACTTGCTGGCCACACTTCTTCTAAAGCAGCCCAGGCTCTGCTTGGCTTTCTGGGCTGCAAGTGCACACTGCTGGCTCCTGTTGAGCTTCTCATCCACCAGCACCCCCAAGTCCCTCTCCTCAGGGTTGCTCTCCAGTCACTCACTGCCCAGCCTGGAGTTGTGCTTGGCACTGCCTCCACTCAGATGCAGGACATTGCACTTGTTCTTGTTGTACCTCCTGAGGTTGGCTTGTGCCTACCTCTCCAGCCTGCCCAGGTGCCTCTGGATGGCATCTCTGCCCTCCAGCCTGTCTGCTGCCCGCAGTAACACCTGTAAGTGCTGTATAATTCTGACAGCAGCATAGAATTGCAGAACAATTTGTGTTGGGGAGGGCATCTGGAGATCATTAATTCTAATGCCCTCTTCAAATCTTATCTAATTCTGCTAGGGTCTTCTGGACCTTGTCTAAATTGGAGCTTTAAATATTTCTCCACAGTCTCTCCATGCAGCCTGTTCCTGAGCTTTATTGTCCTCATGACAAAGAAGTACTTTCTTATTTGCAGTCAGCCTTCTGAGAGTTCTGTCTTGTGAACTATCACTGTGAGAGGAGCTTCACTTAAAAAAAAAAGTGACCTCCCTTGCAAGGTTGAGTTCCAAGGGGACCTTAGATTTCCTAGTTGCCTCCCTACACCCTCTGACAGCAGTCCTATACTCCTCCCAAGTGGCCAGCCCCACCTTCCATGGTCTGTAGACTCTCTTCTTCCACTTAAGTTTGCTCAGCAGTTCCTTACCTAACTGTGCTAGTTTGAAGCTAGCTAGAATGTTTTGGTGAGAAGGACTAGACTACAGGCTGTGGAAGCAAAACAATGGTGATGTCTGCTTCACTCATAGGTTTGCTGACATGTATGAAAAATAAAAACAAAACATAGATAAGGGATTCTCTTCTTGCTTGTGCTGGGGCTGCTGGCTGAGCTGCATCTTACTCTCTATCCTCACCCTCCATTTGGTACTAATCCACTTTGCTTCCTAACCCCCTGGCCAAACCTCCATTCTTCCTTGGGACTGGGATAAGGTTGAGAGGGGCAGGGGGAAGGTGCAGGGGTGGTTGAGAGCCCCTCCTGGGGACTCAGGTTTCTGGGAGGGCTGTTGTGTTTCTGTATCACCTTTTACCTTGTCTATTTCTGTCTATAACTGTATATACTGTAAATATCTGCTTGTATATTGTGCTAGCTGTAAATATAAGCCAGAGCCAGCTGAGTCTAGTCTGGGTGATTTCCAAAGTGTGTGTGTGGGGTGGCAGGGAACACCCAAAGCATCACACTTACCATGTGGGTCTCATGGCTCCCTTTCTTGATTTCCTATTTGCTGAGATCCTCTATCTTGAGCTTGGAAGAAGAGGTCCTTAAATGATAATGGACTGTCAGGGTTCCCTTTGCTTTCTAGTACCCTGTCCTATGAGATTTCCCCCAGCAATTGCTTGAAAAGGCCAAAGTTGACCCTTCTGAAATCCAGGGCTGTAGTCCTGTTTGGGACACTGTTCCTGCCAGACAAGATCTTAGACTTCTCAGGAGCAGCCCACATTTGAGCACCCACCAAAAGCCAAACTCCTTGAACATCAAATCAGGTTGACAGATGGTTGATCCCTTCCCCAGCAGGACATATTCAGTCACTCCTGTCTGCCGTCACATTTGGTGCAGATACTCTCCATTCACAGAGCTGTTCCACCTCACCTTTTCTAGGGTGATATATCTTCTATGAAGCTGCAGACATGCAAGGTGAAGAATGAGTCCTCACCTTGCTGCCTTCCTCATCACTGTCCCTAGTGCATTCTTCAGTGTGGTCTCTAGCTGTGGTTTGTTCTTTATAGCACATGACTCAGGCTATTGTCTCTGCAGAGTCTCTTCATGCTGATTTATGTGTGTTGTGATTTAGCCCTGTGAGAAAGCTAACCCCTACACAGTCCACATTTATTCCCACAAAGAGGAAGTAGGAAGATAGTAAGAAAAGCAAAAATACCAAAACACTCCTGAGTTGAGATAAATACAGTTTAGTAGGCAAAGCAAACCAACAAATTAATTCACCACTTCATATTGTCAAGCAGGTGTTTAGCCCCCTCCAGGAAAGCAGGGCTCTGTCATGCTTAACAGTTACTTTACTTTTACTATACCAGGGAAGGTCTAAGCTGGATGTTAGGAGGAAGTTGTTGCCAGAGAGAGTGATTGGCATTGGAATGGGCTGCCCAGGGAGGTGGTGGAGGCACCGTCCCTGGAGGTGTTCAAGCAAAGCCTGGATGAGGCACTTAGTGCCATGGTCTGGTTGATAGGACAGGGTTGTGCTAGGTTGGACTGGATGATCTGAGAGTACTCTTCCAACCTGCTTGATTCTGTGATTCTATGACTCTTTGGAAATGTTAGTGTCATAATTCCAAACATTCCCTTTTGCTCCTTCTTCCAGCTTTTATTACTGAGCACAGTGTCATATGGTATGGAATATCCCTTTGGTCAGCTGGGATCACACATCCCAGATCTATCCCATCTCAAGTTCTAGTGCATGCTCAGTGTATCTCAGTGCATGATGTGAGAAGTAGAGAAGGCTTCAACTCTAATTAAATAACTGTTGTGTTATCAGCACTCAATTGATCACAAATCCAAACCATAGCCCCTACTAGCTACAGTGACAAGATGAACTGTACCCTAGCTAAAACCAGTGCAATGTGACTCTGTGTGCCTGTCACCACCCAGTCTCCCTTCAGTGATGCTAGACTGGAGAAGAGAAAGTGCAAGAGTCCATTGAATGAGAAACTTCACATTGCCATTGTTACCACTTGTGTCCTTGCAGCAAGTGGAGATTAATCCTTCAAAAAACAGACTGGAAATGTAGGGTATTACAAAGGCAGTAGGAATGGTAGACAGTCAAGAATGGTCTATCTGGCCATGAATTAGAAGACTACTAATCCCTGAGGGGACAAAAAAATCATAACTGTGAAGAGCTCTCTGCACTTCAATAATGTGAAGAGCTTCTTTAGTGATCAAAATTTAGCAGTGTGTAGTACTACTGAAGAAATATGAGGCACTTGCTCCTCTGAGGTATTCTGAAGGACAAATGGTTGGTAAGACAAATTCTTTCCTATTTTGTGCTCCTTTATGAATGTGGCAGAAGTATCAGCTCTGAGGAACTGTTCTTTGTGGATGCTTTATCAGTTTTAAGAGAAATATAGTTTATAATTTGCAAAGCTAATCCATCTTTAGAGAACAGATTAATACCAAAGAAGGACATTGAAATGTTTAGCAGGGTGAAATTCAGCATTAGTGAGGGAATGCAAACAGAATCTGATGGACCCATTATGTATTTACCAGCAGTAATGCCATGTTTATAATCAGAGATTCATAGAATCAGTCAGGGTTGGAAGGGACCACAAGGAACAGCCAGCTCCAACCCCCCTGCCATGCCCAGGGACACTCTACCCTAGATCAGGCTGCACACAGCCTCAGCCAGCCTGGCCTCAAACACCTCCAGCCATGGGGCCTCAACCACCTCCCTGGGCAACCCAGTCCAGCCTCTCACCACTCTCATGCTCAACAACTTCCTCCTCACATCCAGGCTGAATCTCCCCACCTCCAGCTTTGCTCCATTCCCCCCAGTCCTGTCACTCCCTGAGAGCCTAAAAAGTCCCTCCCCAGCTTTTTTGTAGCCCACTTCAGCTGCTGGAAGGCCACAAGAAGGTCACCTGGGAGCCTCCTCTTCTCCAGACTCAACAGCCCCAACTCTTTCAGTCTGTCCTCACAGCAGAGCTGCTCCAGATCCCTCTGGTCATCTTCGTGCCCCTTCTCTGGACACACTCCAGCATCTCCACATCCCTCTTGTCCCAGGGGCTCCAGAACTGGATGCAGGACTCCAGGTGGGGTCTCAGCAGAACACAGCAGAGGAGGAGAATCCCCTCCCTCCACCTGCTGGCCACACTTCTGCTGCTGCAGCCCAGGCTCTGCTTGGCTCTCTGGGCTGCAAGTGCACACTGCTGGCTCCTGTTGAGCTTCTCGTCCATCAGCACCCCCAAATCCCTCTCCTCAGGGCTGCTCTCCAGCCACTCACTGCCCAGCCTGGATTTGTGCTTGGCATTGCCTTGACATTCCAGCATGAAAGCAGGTTACTCTCATTTGTATTGCCCACTGTCACTGAAGTGCTTAGAAATCTGTCTTTTCATTTTGTTGTGTGTAGGTACAGGTGAGACTCCTACAGTGGATAACTCCTACTGGGCAGGAGGGCATTCTATCACCATAGTTTTCACATTTGTGGTGAGAATCATGACTTCTACTTTGTTGTCACCACTCTGCCTTTGCCAGACACTAAGAAGTGGTGAGTGGATTGCACCCTCAAGAAAAGAGACTCTATTCTGTAACAGAAAAGGCAATTTTGTTATCAGTACTTTCTTATGCATCTGCATCAACATAAATTAGGTCAAAAAAACCCCAAAACATTGTCTCTTACCTCCTCTCTGAAATCTAGGACAGAAAATGCCATCAGCTGTCTGCTGGTGGGAAAGCTATAGTGATCTTTCTATGGAAAGCACTCAGTCCTACTGAAAGGGAGGGAGAATTCACCTAAACTCCAGGTCCTAGACAGTTAAAAAACCCCTCTCCTTATTCCCAGTGTGAATACTTGTTATTGGTTTGGTTTTTTTCTAACATTGTGTGTCATGTGGTGCTTGCATTATAGATATGAGTTGTAAACATTTATCTAGATGGCATGAAAGGAATGGTCACTGGGCCACCTGAAGGAGGAGCTGGAGGGCACAAATACAGCTTGGGTGGTGAATGGCTGAGAGTAGCCCTGAGAAAAAGGACCTGGGGGTCTGGGTTGATGAAAAGCTCAACATGAGCTGGCAATGTGCACATGCAGCCCAGACAGCCAACAGTGTGCTGGGCTGTATCAAGAGAAGTGAAGCCAGCAGGGCAAGGGAGGGGATTTTGCCTCTTACTCTGCTCTTGTGAGGCCCCACCTAGAGTACTGCATCCAGTTGTGGAGCCTCCAACACAAGACAGACATGGAACTGGTAGAGCCAGTCCAGAGGAGAACCATGAAGATGCTCAGAGGGCTGCAGCAGCTCTGCTATGAGGACAGGCTATGAGGGTTGGGACTCTTCAGCCTGAAAGGGGCTACAGGAAGGCTGGGGAGGGACTACTGACAAGGCTCTGTAATGGCAGGACAAGGGGTTGTGGGTTTAAACTGGCAGAGGGGAGATCCAAATTAGATGTTAGGAAAGGGTTCTTTGCAGTGAGGGTGGTGAGACACTGGCACAGGTTGCCCAGGGAGGTTGTGGCTGCTCCCTTCTTGGAGGTGTTCATGTCTAGATTGGGTGAGGCCTTCAGCAACCTGCTCTAGTGGGAGGTGTCCCTGCCTATGGCAGGGGACTGGAACTAGGTGATCTTTGTTGCCTCTTCCAAGCTAAACCATTCTGTGATTCTAGAAGAAATCTTTTTGAAGGAATCTAAACTAAATCACAACCCTTGGGAGCTTTAAAGTCAATATATTAATTCCTTTTTCAGACAAACATGTAATTGCTCTCCTTTCGATGAGCTGATTCTGGAGTGCCTAGGTGACAACCTCTTAAGACAAGACATTAACAGCCATACACAAGGGGATGTGCTATTGGACCTGTTGGTCACAAATAGAAGTGAAGCTATCAGGGATGTCAAAGCAGGAGGATCATGTACTAGTGCAGTTCACTGTCCTAAGGGATATTGTCCCAGGTTGGGAACTACAGGGTTAAAAATCCTCTAGGGACTAGACACAGGCCAGGATGCTGTTGGCCTTCTGGGCACCCTGCAATGTCATTGCTGAAGTTGCTTGTGTGACTCTTTGCCGAAGGAGGAAGCTTATGCTGCTGTGTCCTGCAAGCATGGCCTTGCATCTCTTGTCATGCTTATCATAGGTGTCAGCCAGGTTCACTGGACACTCATTTAAAGTAGTTCTCAATCTTGCTTGTAAGAAGTCCTAACAATACTTGAGAAGGTAGCCTAACCTTAGAGAGCTGCCACAATTAAGTTTGGGTGCAAGTCAGTCAAGTGTTAGCAAAGAAGTTTGTCTGCAAAGGCTCAAAAAGCAGCTTTCAAAAGTGATTACAAATTAAAGCCTTTCCAGCAGAAGAAAAAGTGGGGCCACTTGCTAATAGTCCAGAAAACGTTTTTGTTTGCATTCAAGTTTTTTTGGATGCATGCCACCAAATCAAATCCAGCATCTGCTTCTGTGTCTGCTGCACAGGGCAGCAACGATTCCTCAGGCTAAAACTTGCACAACAAATATCAGAGTAATTCAACTGATGGCTGAACAGTAAGGGACAGGGCAGGAGACTTCATGATTCTCACCCTGATGATCTGTGAATTGAGGAGGGCTGGGCCCAGATAGTGGTGGTGAATGGTGCCACAAACAGTTGGCAGCTGGCACCAGTGGTGTGCCCCAAGGATCAGTGATAGGCACAGTCCTGTTCACTATGTTTACTGATGATCTGGACAAGGGGATTGAGTCCAGCGTCAGCAAGTTTGCAGATGACACCAAGCTAGGAGCAGGTGTGGATCTGTTGGAGGGTAGGAGAGTCCTGCAGAGGGACCTGGCCAGGCTGGATGAGTGGGCAGAGGTCAATGGGATGAGACTGAACAAGGCCAAGTGCAGGGTTCTACACTTTGGCCACAACAACCCCAAGCAGAGCTATAGTCTGGGGACAGATTGGCTGAGAGCAGCCAGGAAGAAAGGGACCTGGAGGTGCTGGTAGTAGCAGAAGATGAGCCAGCAGTGTGCCCAGGTGGCCAGGAGAGCCAATGGCATTTCGGATCTTGACCTGTATCAGGAGCAGTGTGGTCAGTAGGACAAGGGAGGTTATTGTTCCCCTGTACTCATCACTGGCCAGGACACACCTTGAGTGCTGTGTCCAATTCTGGGCTCCATAATTCAAGAGAGATGTTGAGATGCTGGAAGGTGTCCAGAGAAGGGCGACAAAGACTGGAGCAGAGCCCTGTGAGGAGAGGCTGAGGGAGCTGGGGGTGTGCAGCCTGCAGAAGAGGAGGCTGAGGGGTGACCTCGTTGCTGTCTACAACTACCTGAAGGGAGGCTGTAGCCAGGTGGGGTTGGTGTCTTCTGCCAGGCAACCAGCAACAGAACAAGGGGACACAGTCTCAAGTTGTGGTGGGGGAGGTCTAGGCTGGATGTTAGGAGGAAGTTGTTGGCAGAGAGAGTGATTGGCATTGGAATGGGCTGCCCAGGGAGGTGGTGGAGTCACCATCCCTGGAGGTGTTGTAGCCAAGCCTGGCTGGGGCACTTAGTGCCATGGTCTGGTTGATTGGACAGGGCTGGATGCTAGTTTGGCCTGGATGATCTTGGAGGTCTCTTCTAACCTGTTTGATTCTACGATTCTATGAAATACAGGCACTGAATTTAAAGAGATGTGATTTAAAAGAAATCCCTTTATTGGCAAATGCTAATTTTACATACTCAGAGAATATTTTCCCATTTTAATTCAGATAGACAGAGATGTGTCTGTGTAAAGCACTTAGCATATGAATGGGATAAATAAAAAAGATCTGTCTTTCATAAACAATTCCATTGCCCAGAGAATCCCTTTTAATTCCATTTTTAGCATATAGCTCAGTGCCCTAGAAATCAAAGCTCTGGCTGCAAGATGATTGGTTTGATATTCTCCATTGGTTTGATAAGGATGATAAGTTGCTGCTTTCTGCAAAACAGCTCAAGAAACCTTAAACTATGGTATGGAGAGGATTAATATTAAGAATGGAGTGAGACAAAATCCTCATCATGTAGTGTGCTAGTTTGAGCATAGCTGGAATATTTTAGTGGGAGGAATTAGATGCTAGGCTGTGAAAAGGAAGCAATGGTGATGGCTGCTGCACTCATAGGCTTGCTGAGATGGATAAGAGCAAGAATCCAAACATAGATAAGAGAGTCTCTCTCTGGGCTTTGGGCTGAACTTCTTTCTCTAACCTAACCTGCCATCTGTGTGACTAATCCATCTGCTTCCTAACGCCCCAGGCTGATTCTCTAAACTACCTTGAGCAAAAGGCAAAGTCTGGGATAAGGTAGAGGGGTGGGAGGAAGGTGGAAGGGTGGTTGGGAGCCCCTCCAGGGCACTCTGGTTTCTGGCAGGGCTGTTGTATTTCTGCATTACTTTTTTCCTTGTCTATGTCTGTCTCTAGCTATAGAGATATTGTCAATACCTGCTTGGATCTAGTGCTAAGCTGTAAATATAAACCTTCATTCAATTTCCAGAGCTGCTGAGTCTAGTCTGGGTAATCTTCCAAAGTGCTGAGGGGTGGGTAACACCCAAACCATCACATGTAGACAGGAAAACTTAATGATAAACAGGATAATAGGGAACTAATTTCTCCTGCATCTCCACTTGTAAAATTCTCCTTCCTTCCTTGTTCCACTCAACATCTTTTTATGAGTACAAAGAAGCAGGCTTTATTTTATATGTGCAATCAATACTTTTTTATTAGTCTAATTAAGACCTTTGGAGTCTAACAGCAAGGAATGATTATTATAACTTAAACTCAGTAATACAATGCAATGCATGAGTATTATATCCACTAGAGCTGTGTTCTTTAGTGTCACATTTGTATTTCCAAGGTTCCTCTGAGTCATAAAGTCTACAGCTTTGCTCTTCAAGAAAAAGTGGGCCAAGGAGTAATTATGACAAGGCACCAGGATGCTGAGATTCTTGATATCAGGTTGGTAGTGATTTTTTTCCTCTTTGATCTTAGACACATTTTAAAAGTCATCATATACCTAGGACAGTGATACAAAAAGAAAGCTCTTCATAACAGCTTTTAGGAGAACCAAAGCTCCTAGGATAAAAACCAGGTGAAGAAGTATATTGTGTGAGATATATGTGAGATCTTTCTCATTTAATGCAGGCAGCTGATGTTTCACAGTGTACTTTTGCTGGTAAGTCCCACTCTGTGGTATTTTGTAGTCATAACTTATTTTCTGTTTCAAAGTCTTCTTATTAATATTTCAAATAGTTTCAGATCTATTTAGTTCAAAAATGTAGTCAGAATTTTCAGTTGCCATTGGAATGGGCTGCCCAGGGAGGTGGTGGAGTCACCATCCCTGAAGGTGTTGAAGAAGAGACTGGCTGAGGCACTTAGTGCCATGGTCTGGTTGATTGGCTAGGTCTGGTGCTAGGTTGGACTGGATGATCTTGGTGGTCTCTTCCAACCTGGTTGATTCTATGATTTCATGATTCTATGGATAGGTGGAGGATTCTAGAACTTGCCTTGCTTTGACAGTTTTCTGTAAATACTTGCTCAAGTTTGGCATCACTGCTGAGTGAGTGAGGTATAAATGGGAGGCAAATACACTTCAGCACCACCTTGGTTTGGGAGTGGAATGCTTCCAGCCTACTTCAGCACCACCTTGGTTTGGGAGTGGAATGCTTCCAGCCTACTTCAGCATCATCTTGGTTTGAGAGTAGAATGCTTCCAGCCTACTTCAGCACCATCTTGGTTTGAGAGTGGAATGCTTCCAGCTTACTTCCTGGCAGCCTTCAGATACTTACAAACATTTCTCAAATCCCCTCTAAGTCTTCTCTTCTCCAGGCTAAACAGCCCCAGGTCCCTCAGCCTCTCCTCATAAGCCATGCCCTCCAGTCCCCTCATCATACTGTTATAGAGAACCATGGAAACACTTGAATGAGGAAACTATTTAGTCTTTCTATATTTCTAGATGGACATAAGCAGTTAATCCATTTTCATAGGGGGATTAATGTGCTAGTTTGAATCTAGATAGAATGTTTTGGTAAGAAGAATTAGATGCTAGGCTGTGAAAAGGAAACAATGGTGATGTCTGCTGCACTCATAGGCTTGCTGAGATGGATAAAAACAAGAACATAGATATAGATAATAGAGTTGCTCTCCTTGGCTCTGGATGCATACACTTCTCTCCCTAACCTGCTATCTAACTAATCCATCTGCTTCCTAATCCTCCTGGCCGACCCTCCAAACTCACATTGAACATAAGGCAAAGTCTGGGATAAGGTAGAGGGATAGAGAGGATGAAAGGTACCCCTGGGGACTTTGGTTTCTGGGAGGGCTGTTGTGTATCTGTATTACTTTTTAACTTGTCTGTCTCTAGCTGTATAGATATTGTCAATACCTGCTTGGATCTTGTGCTAAGCTGAGAATACAGCTTCATTTCTTTAATTTCCAGCCACTGAGTCTAGTCTGGGTGACTTTCTTAAGGGGTGGGGGGCAGGGAACACCCAAACCATCACAATTAAGAAGAAAAAAAACAGGTCAAATGAAAATCACATTCCCTCAAGGGCAAGATTTATGAGGAACAACTGAAGTCACTTGTTTTTTAAGCTTGAAGATAAGGCTGAGGGGTGACCTCATCACAGTCTACGGGTTTCTGACGAGAGGCAGCAAGAGGTGAAGTGCTTATCCATTCTCTTCTTTTTCCTTTTTTTTTCTTAGACTTTTTTACTGAAAGAGAGGTTGGTCACTGAAGCAGGCTCCTCAGGGAAGTAGGCACAGCACCAAACCTGCCAGAGTTCAGTGATTATCAAAATGAATTTCTTAGTCATAATGGTTTAGTTTTAGGTAGAACTGTAAGGAGCAAGGAGTTAGACTCAATGATCCATATGGGTCCCTTCCAACTTGAGATATTCTCTAATTCATAGCATCAAGCAGGTTGGAAGAGACCTCCAAGATCATCCAGTCCAACCTAGCATCCAGCCCTAGCCAGTCAACCAGACCATGGCACTAAGTGCCCCAGCCAGGCTTTTCTTGAACACCTCCAGGCACGGTGCCTCCACCACCTCCCTGGGCAGCCCATTCCAATGTCAATCTCTCTCTCTGCCAACAACTTCCTCCTAACATCCAGCCTAGACCTGCCCTGGCACAGCTTGAGACTGTGTCCCCTTGTTCTGTCACTGCTTGTCTGGCAGAAGAGACCAACCCCCACCTGGCTACAGCCTCCCTTCAGGTAGTTGTAGACAGCAATGAGCTCTGCCCTGAGCCTCCTCTTCTCCAGGCTGCACACCCCCAGCTCCCTCAGCCTCTCCTCACAGGGTTTGTGTTCCAGGCGCCTCACCAGATTTGTTGCCCTTCTCTGGACACCTTCCAGCATCTCAACATCTCTCCTGAATTGAGAAGTCCAGAACTGGACACAGCACTCAAGGTGTGGCCTGACCAGCATTGAGTACAGGGGCAGAATAACCTCCCTTTCTTTTCATATGTTATAGTGAATTTGTTAGTTATTAAACCATTTAATTATTGTATACAATAGAGAGTTTTAAATACCAGAAAAATGCTCACTATGGACATTAACACTGAAAAGAGTTATTATTTTCTTAGCAACTTGCTATACTACATAACCATCATTCTTGAACTTGGTTGGAGGTGCAAAGAGCAGATGTTTGATTTAAAACAAGGATGTAATGTCATGCCATAACAAAAATAGGGAGGCTCAAGAAAATGACAGCACTAACTTTCTGCTATCTTATTCTAATGAGAGCTGGCAACAAAACAGTGTATGTCATTATAAACTGTCATCATGAAACATTAGAAGAGACACAGACTTGCCAGAGCTGCTGTATTTACTGAGACCCTTCCTATTTAAGTTACTCTTCTGCTTGCAGAAGCAAACAAAACGAAGGCAAACCAGAAAGTCTTCAAAGAGCCATTTAAAAGGAAGATATTTTCCTTTTTTTTTTTTTTTTTTTTTTTTTTTTCAAATACAGAATCACAGAAAAAATCTGGTTGGAAAAGTCCTCCAGGAACATCAAGTCCAACAGTTATCCCTGCTCTACAAATTTCACCCTTAAATCATATCTTCAAGCACCACATTCAAATGACTTTTAAATGCATTTTTACTCAGCACTGCTCAGGCCACACCTTGAGTGCTGTGTCCAGTTCTGGGCCCCTCAATTCAAGAGAAATGTTGAGGTGATGGAAAGTGTCCAGAGAAGGGCAACAAAGCTGGTGAGGGGCCTGGAACACAAACTCTATGGGGAGAACCTGAGGGAGCTGGGGGTGTGCAGCCTGCAGATGAGGAGGCTCAGGGCAGACCTCATTGCTGCCTATAACTACCTGAAGGGAGGCTGTAGCCAGGTGGGGATCAGTCTCTTCTGCCAGGCAAGCAGCAACAGAGCAAAGGGATGTATAAGACAGAAAAAGCAAAAAGAACCCCAGTGGAATTAGAGATGTGTTCATATTAATTATTTTTGTTTCCAGTAAATGAGACAAACAGTCCTTGTGAAAATTAACTTAGGTTTAGTGTATTACATAAAGGTCATTGGGGCTTTTCTTTTCATTTTCTTTTCTTTTTCCACTTGTCTGCCACTTTAACTTTCTGCCCCTTAAGCTTAAGTCTGCCCCTTTAACTTTCTGTCCCTTTAGCTTTCTGCCCCTTAAGCAGAAAGATACACCACTCAGTCATGAAGGACTGGATAATCTTGGAGGTGTCTTCCAACCTGGTCTATTCTATTCTATTCTATTCTATTCTATTCTATTCTATTCTATTCTATTCTATTCTATTCTATTCTATTCTATTCTATTCTACTCTACTTTTATTCTATTCTATTCTACTCTACTATCAGGATTGACAAGCTGAGTTTCCTCCAGTGAAAAAGAAATGTAACATCTGGACACCAAACAAAACTTTCTTCAGCTGACTGAAGACACCAAGCACTTCTGAGACTTCAATATGACTCACAAACATATCAAGAAGACAGGACAGATGGAAAGGAGTAATGGCTACAGGCACTGCACTTTTGCTACTGCACTACAGACCCAACAAAACATATTTTGGCCTTTTGTAGCCTAAGGCATCAGCCACAAATTATCTCCCTGTTGCAGAAATCAGTTTCATAAAAAGCAGAGCTCAGATCACCAGAAGGGATTATTGGACACACTTGCCTAAAAAAGGAAATTAACAACACAGTTGACCTCTGAGACTAAGTAGTACAGTTCTTAAATCAAACCAAAATGCTGTGCAAAGCGTTAGATTACTTGGGCATGGGAAAAGAATCTCCTTGTTCTGCCTTCAGGGCTTGGAAGAGCTGAGGTCCTCATGACTCCTGACCTACTGCATAATCCTAGCTTGAGAACACAAACAATCATTGGTTTGTAACATATGAAAGAGGAGCTGGAGGGAAGTTAACTGCTAGCCTTTGGAGTTTTGGAAGTGTCCTCAGAAGATGGGACAGCACTTAGTGAGGGCATGAGTGTTCAATTTCACTCCTGCAAATGTTCTGTTGACACCAACACCTCAACACTTTTAGGACCTTGCTTAGCACAGATTTCCTGTGCTGGTTTGAGGCTAACTTGGACTGGATGATCTTGGAGGTCTCTTCCAACTTGGTTGATTCTATGATTCTATGATTAATTTTTACTGAGAGAAATGAAATCCTTAGCTGTGAGAAGAAAAGGAAACAGTAATCTATATCTGCTGAGAAACACAACTTATCAAAATACAGGTAAGACAGGCACTTCTCACGTCTTAGCTTTCACTTGGGGCTGTGCCTTCTTTCTGGTGGTCTGGTCTGTGTGGTTGACTCTGCCTTTTAACTCCCTAATCCACCTAACCCCTTTTTTCCTCTGTCTTGGTTTTAATTTAAATTCCCAGAGACTGAAATATATTTGATAGAACCAAATAACAATTTGTAGAGTGCCCTTCCCTCTTTCTCAAAAGAAAGGAATTAGATGTAGAGAGAGGAAAAGTTATGCACACTGAAAAGTTATCTCACTCTGATTTGGAAGTTATAAAGAGAAGTTTAACAGTAAATTAAAAAGGTATCTGAGGTAGGGAAGTTACAAAGGTATAGGGATGGGAAAACAAATAGAAAATGTTTAAATGCAACCAGATTTTGATGGTAAGGGTTTGTCTGCCTCGTGGGTGATGGCCGTGTGGTAAAACAAAGAGAACCAGGAGCAGGACGGTGATGCTGGTAAGCAGGGAGTCAGGGAGCACAGAGAGAGAGAACAGGCAGTCCCCCTGCTTTCATAGACCTTTAGACAGGAAGGGAGAGTGAGCTAACCATGAATCACCTGGTGGTGTTCAGACCCACCCCTGGGGAGGGCTCATGACCACCTAGGGTCAGGTTCAAGGTTACTCCCCCTGGAGGGTTAACCTTGTACATTCCTCTAAACTCTTTGTCATCTCTTTTTGATATCACACCTCAGACCTCCAGATTTATCTTGTTTGTAGAACCATGATCACTTTCTCAAAGGAACTTTAATTTGGTGCCAAAAAGCAATCCCTATTTTTTTGTCACGTCTGTTTTAATATTTGGACAAGTAAAATTGATACCTAGTTTTTGTTATAGCTCTCCTTCCCTTCTTTGTTGGTTTGCTTGTTTTCTTAAGGTAGGACATTTATAGCTTTTGATTCTTTTAGGCCATAGAACAGCATTTTGTTTAACTGGGAAACAGATTGTCCCCTTGAGACTCACAGTAACTTTTAGCCTGCGGAGCTATGAGATACTGGACTGTAAAGCAGTGATATTTGTACAAATAGAAATACTGTTTTAGGTCACTTAAAGATATTTCTGTGTTTCCTCTGAGCACTACACAGTAAAGCTAAGATTCAAAAATAGATTCCATTAAATTTTGTAAGGCTGAAACATTTGCAGTTTCTTTGCTCATGTTAAGAAAATCCAATGTCAGGCTTCAAATAGAATCATAGAATCAAGCAGGTTGGAAGAGATTTCCAAGATCATCCAGTTCAACCTAGCACCCAGCCCTGTCCAATCAACCAGACCATGGCACTAAGTGCCTCAGCCAGGCTTTTCTTGAACATCTTCAGGGATGGTGACTCTACCACCTCCCTGGGCAGCCCATTCCAAAGGCAATACATGTGGGAAAATGGATATCTCAGATAAATTGAAATAAAAAGAGAAACAAAGAAAGTAGTTCTTTAAATAAAACAACTCTACACTATCACAAACATAAGTCTACAACTACCTGAAGGGAGGCTGTAGCCAGGTGGGAGTTGGTCTCTTCTCCCAGGCAAGCAACAACAGAACAAGGGGACACAGTCTCAAGCTGTGCCAGGTGAGGTCTAGGCTGGATGTTAGGAGGAAGTTTTTGTCAGAGAGAGTGATTGGCATTGGAATGGGCTGCCCAGGGACGTGGTGGAGTCACTGTCCCTGGAGGTGTTGAAGCAAAGCCTGGTTGTGGCACTTAGTGCCATGGTCTGGTTGGCTGGATAGGGCTGGATGCTAGGTTGGACTGGATGATCTTGGAGGTCTCTTCCAAGCTGGTTGATTCTATGATTCTGCTGAGCTATATAAAAACAAGAACATAAACAGATAAAGTCAGTCTAAGCCTGGTTGTTGCCCTATTAACTTTCCTGCCTGAACTTGCATGTTCCCTACTAGTCATTCTTCTAATATGTCTCCCTGACCTTCCCATCTCACCCTGCATGTAAAGGAGATTCTGAGATCAGGGAGGGGTTGGAAAGAAGGAGGGGAGTTGGCTGGACAGTCTGGCTTCTGGAAGGGGGGTTTCTTTCTCTGTATTACCTTTAACTTGTATATTACTGTATATAGTTGTAAATATCTGTAATATTTTGTATATATTTGGCTGTAAATTGTGCTAAGCTGTAAATATAAAACTTCATTCCTTACATTCCAGCTGTCCAAGTTAGTCTGGTGTTGAAGAAAAGCCTGGCTGAGGCACTTAGTGCCATGGTCTAGTTGATTGGACAGGGCTGGATACTAGGTTGGACTGGATGAGCTTGGAGGTCTCTTCCAACATGCTCGATTCTATGATTCCATATTATATATCTATCAATGATAGCAAATAACTTAGTAAGTTACTGTATACATTTCTGGGTCCATAAAATATAAGCCTGAATTTTTCACTTCATGCAGGACTATGTTCTTTCCCTTCAGGCTACAAGACCCATTAATATCAACGAGAGACTACAGAAGGCGATGGGAGACTACATAAGATATAGAACAGGCCCTTTTTGTGAAGATTATAGCAATAACATTTCATGATGTATGTAAGTTAATGAAAATGAATCTTGAATTTATGTTCCCAAATGATCCACAAAACCACCACTTGATTCATGAGAGTGCAATGCTTAAATCAGCAAAGAATTTTACAGTCTCTATTTTAGCCCAGACCACATCTGTCTATACAGTGAGCCAGAGATGTGGCTTGTGTAAATAATCATAGGTCACAGAAATTCAGGGCAGGCAAGTTAATTATCCTAGCTGAGGATATGGATCAATAGCTTGCATCAGTATTTAAACACAAGGAAGGCTACACACATATTCCCTTAATTTATAATTCTGGCTGAGTTACTGATACCCTACATAACTGATGTACACTCATTTTTAGTGGTGGTGTTGATTGATAATGAAAGAAGCTGTATTTTGTGATAAATGGAGTTAGTTCAGTTTGAGAATTTGCTTGCCCATATAGGGCATTAGCTTACTGGTACCTGGCAGCACTGCAGACTGTGAAGTTTCAGGTGACATAGTCATAGAATCATAGAATCAAACAGCTTGGAAGAGACCTCCAAGCTCAGCCAGTCCAACCTAGCATTCAGCCCTATCCAGTCAACCAGACCATGGCACTAAGTGCCTCAGCCAGGCTTTGCTTCAACACCTCCAGGGACGGTGACTCCACCACCTCCCTGGGCAGCCCATTCCAATGCCAATCACTCTCTCTGCCAACAACTTCCTCCTAACATCCAGCCTAGACCTCCCCTGGCACAACTTGAGACTGTGTCCCCTTGTTCTGTTGCTGGTTGTCTGGGAGAAGAGACCAACCCCACCTGGCTACAGCCTCCCTTCAGGTAGTTGCAGACAGCAATGAGCTCTGCCCTGAGCCTCCTCTTCTGCAGGCTGCACACCCCCAGCTCCCTCAGCCTCTCCTCATAGGGTTTGTGTTCCAGGCCCTTCACCAGCCTTGTTGCCCTTTATTTCAGACCCTTGTAGCTGGAAGCACTCTCAAATGCTTTTAACGTTAGCAATAGTTTAGATATTCTTTTGTCTCATGTTAAAGGCTGTAACACAGTCAGGAGTAGGGCTGTGGCTTCACTGCTATTACTACTTACTTCCCAATAAAAGCATCTTGTACTGACCTCCATCAGAGTCGCTCTCTTCTGTAGCTTATTCCTTTGTGAGATACAAATTGGTCTTGCAAGTACTAGCAAACTGTGCTCTCCTGTGACATTCATTCTGACATTTCCTTCCTCAGGCAGTCTTCATACTTTACAGAGTCTCTTGCTTTACTTCAGACTGTCTATCAAGA
Organism: Pogoniulus pusillus; assembly: GCF_015220805.1. Classification (NCBI taxonomy): domain Eukaryota; kingdom Metazoa; phylum Chordata; class Aves; order Piciformes; family Lybiidae; genus Pogoniulus; species Pogoniulus pusillus. Next base: position 45,835,573 of record NC_087268.1, on the reverse strand, counting down.
GCTGCAAGCACTGGCTGGCACTTCTGTTTATGCCTTTCTCTATTTTTGGAAGTTACTCATGCTACGTGATTTTAAAATTCATACTAAAACTCAGCTGGGTGAAGGACTGCAGCACGATCAGAAGGAAGAACAATTTCCTAGCAGTGGTGCTGTTTTCTCTGAGTTATTTGCAGACACATCATCTTCACTACTTTCAGGCCTGTTGACACTCACTGATACAAAATTGGCGTACGGTCAAGGTATAAGACAACAGGACTCACTGTACAGAAAAAAGCAGAGTATAAGACATTTGCTGCAAGAATTGCCTGAGCAGAAGCCTCCATGACAAGATCTCAAGCCTGCACTGTACAGACAAAGAGTAGTGAGACACTTGCACACAAGGTTTACACTAGGTGCTGTCTACTACTACCTGAAGGGAGGTTGTAGCCAGGTGGGGTTGGGCTCTTCTGCCAGGCAACCAGCAACAGAACAAGGGGACACAGTCTCAAGTTGTGTTGGGGGAGGTCTAGGCTGGATGTTAGGAGGAAGTTGTTGGCAGAGAGAGTGATTGGCATTGGAATGGGCTGCCCAGGGAGGTGGTGGAGTTGCTGTCCCTGGAGGTGTTGAAGCCAAGCCTGGCTGAGGCACTTAGTGCCATGGTCTGGCTGATTGGCCAGGGCTGGGTGCTAGGTTGGCCTGGATGAGCTTGGAGGTTACTTGGTTACTTCCAGCCGGGTTGATTCCATGATTCTGTGATTCTAAAACTGTGCAACAACAACACATCCAATGAGTGTGTGGTAATCCATACTCAACCCCAGGGTCTCTCTGACACAGTGTCAGAAACATTGCCTGTGGATCAGGGGCTCCTCTGAGGGTGATGTATGGAGACTTTCCTCTTTGAAGAGAGATACCACTTCTCTTCAAGACAACTCTACTACTGGACAGGCAGATCAGCCAGATGATGGAGGGGAGCTGTCATATGTGACTTTTCCCATTTAGAACCACAGAATAGAATCAACCAGGTTGGAAGAGACCTCCAAGATCATCCAGTCCAACCTATAACCCTGCCCTGTCCAATCAACTAGACCATGGCACTAAGTGCCTCAGCCATTTGTATGTGGGGATATTTATATTTTTCACATATTTTATGAACAAGCTAACATAAAGTCTATAACTTCTCTTCATAAGCTTTTAAATAGCTTAAATATTATTTATATTGTGATATGCTTCGACTACTTGGCCTGTGTACAGAGATTTATCCCCATTGGCCAGAGACACACAGCAACTCTGTTATCTATGTTTGTGTTCTTGTTTTTATCCATCTCAGCAAGCCTATGAGTGCAGCAGACATCACCACTATTTCCTTTTCACAGCCTAGCATCTAATTCTGCTCACCCAAATATCCCAGCTAGCTTCAAACTACCACAATAGATTTCACTATCTTCTCCATTTAAATGAAAAAAGAACCTATCCTAGGATGCTGGGGAAGAGAGAATGCACCAGGGATAAAACAGACAGCAACAAACAATCCTTGAAAAATGAAAGGCAAACATCAATTGATGTTTTGATCTGAAAAAAAAAGTTAAATAGGTTCTCTTCCTGCATAAAACCCAAACTAAACAAACACAAGCCAATTTCCTTGCAATTAAAACTGTTTTAGTGTAGAATCATAGAATCTAGCAGGTTGGAAGAGACCTCCAAGATCATCCAGGCCAACCTAGCACCCAGCCCTGGCCAATCAATCAGACCATGGCACTAAGTGCCTCAGCCAGGCTTTGCTTGAACACCTTCAGGCACGGTGACTCCACCACCTCCTTGGGCAGCCCATTCCAATGCCAATCACTCTCTCTGACAACAACTTCCTCCTAACATCCAGCCTAGACCTTCCCCAGCACAACTTGAGACTGTGTCCCCTTGTTCTGTTGCTGGGTGCCTGGCAGAAGAGCCCAACCCCACCTGGCTACAGCCTCCCTGCAGGTAGCTGTAGACAGCAATGATCTCTGCCCTGAGCCTCCTCTTCTGCAGGCTGCACACCCCCAGCTCCCTCAGCCTCTCCTCATAGGGTTTGTGCTCCAGGCCCCTCGCCAGCTTCGTCGCCCTTCTCATGTTCAAGTAATAGAAGTGAATTAAGCAGTTTAAAATTATGTATGACTTCAATGCACAAGTTAGACCTTAAGCTTGTGATGTCTTTTGTTCACTGACATTCAAACTGTATGAGAACAGTTGTTCCTTGGGCTACTCATAAACTCTTCACAAATTGATCACTTGGACTCCATACAGCATTGTTTGAAGTGCATGACACATCACTGAAATTTCAGCTTCTAAATCAAACCCATGAAAACAGAACAAGTCAGTAAGTTAAATATTTGCAAGTTTAAAACATCTCATAATCATCTGAATAGTCATAACTGCTCTGATCCAGTGTGATGGTTTGGGTGTTTCCCCCCCACACACACACACTTTGGAAATCACCCAGACTAGACTCAGCCAGCTCTGGAAATTGAATGAAGCTTATATTTACAGCTGGCACAACATACAAGCAGATATTTACAGTATATACAGTTATAGACAGAAATAGACAAGGTAAAAGGGAATACAGAAACACAACAGCCCTGCCAGAAACCTGAGTCCCCAGGAGGGGCTCCCAACCACCTTTCCACTTCCTCCCACCCCTCTCTACCTTACCCCAGACATTGCCTTGTGTCCAAGGAAGAATGGAGGTTTGGCCAGGGGGGTTAGGAAGCAGGTAGATTAATCAGGTTAGATTAGAGAGACAAAAATGCAGCCTACAGCCCAGACAGAGAGCCACTACCTTATCTATATTTACAGTCATGTTCTTATATCTCTCAGCAAGCCTGTGAGTGAAGTAGACATCACCACTGTTTCTCTTTCACAGCCTGTAATCTAGTTCTTCTCACCAAAACATTCCAGCTAGCTTCAAAGTAGCACAAGAGGAAACAGTGTACTAAAAATAAATCAATCAATCACATCTGCACTATGGAATCATGTCTTTGTGTGATAAGATGCTGCAATCACATTAAATGATACTCAGTGATCCGAAGATCAAGATTCACTTAAAAGAAGTGTCAAGAGGCTACTTCAAGGGACTCTAGAGAGAATTCTTAAGAGGGCCAGGAAAGTGATGAGGAGTGAAGAAATTATTTTGCATTGAGTCCTCCTCTCCCAGAGGAATAGACACAGACTTGCATGGAATGAGCAATGCTTTGATTAACATAAGCTATGCCTCCTCTATCAGGACCATTCCCTTTTAAATAAGTGTTAGGAATTGCCTCTTCCTTCAGAGGGCAAACTTTCAATATCCTTTTATTCTAAATTTAGGATACTTATGCTTGATGACTCTTTCAGGCCTTCTCAGCTGCAAAGAGTTTCTTAATCCACTGCATTTTGAATATGCTTACATATAGATTAAGTGATTACTGAAGAAGGCATTATTTCCCTCCCACCTCTTCCCTAGATGAAGCCCAAAGCTTGTAGTTAATTTTGCAGAGGTCACTGAAGGGACTCTAAGAGGATCTTATCATAGCACTCTCAGCTTCTGCTGATTTCACTTCTCCCAGTCAGAGAAGCCACCAAAGGTGAAATGTCTTTTATTTTTTTTTCTTCTCAGTCAATTTATTAGCACAAACAAACATCTAATAAATCCCCTTAGCTTTCCTCTCAGGGATGAACAACTCTTTGTATTTTTAATGATAATATTATTTTGGTTTACAGTTTTGGTTTCTATCCATCACTCAATTTTTGTGTTTAAAGTCTTGCTTGATACTCCAGTGCAACAAGTCTTTCTCTCATGTCTTCCATCCTCTTCCACCCACAGAAATCTCACATCTATCCTTTTATTACCCTTTAGTTCCTGTGATGGTTTGGGTGTCACCTGTTGGTGGGAAGGCAGCCAGAGTCACGATGCCATACCAATGAGGTTAAAGTTGTGCTCACTTTGTTGCAGTGATACAGTGTCCTTTATGCCAAACTTGGAAGAGGCATATTCAGCTAGCTTGGTTAAGATTGGTACATTTGGAAGGCACAGATAGGCTTAAGGCTATGAGTAAGGCACAGATAAGTTAAAGCTTAAACAAACATTTACGGATCAGGCTCCTGCGGCCAGCAGATCCTACCCCCTTGCAGCTGGACGTGGGGGTTTGTTTCATTGCCTTAGTTCCTGCCTTCGAGATGGGCTCAAGGACACTCTTTGCAGCACAGGTTGCTCATGTTTATTGAATCATGTCTTCTGTCAGCAAGAAATCCATCCACAGTTAGCCCCCACTTAAGAGATCACCCAGACTAGTCTCAGACGAGCTGAAAATGAAGGAATGAAGCTATGTTTACAGCTTAGCACATTATACAAGCAGTTATTTACAATATCTATACAGCTAGAGACAGAAATAGACAAGTTAGAAAGGTAATACAGAAACACAACAGCCCAGAAGCCAGAGTCCCCAGGAGGGGCTCCCAGCCACCCTTCCACCCCTCTACCTTATCTCAGACTTTGCCTTTTGTTCAAGGTGAGTTTGGCAAATCAGCCAGGGGGGTTAGGAAGCAGACAGATTAGTTACACAGACAGCAGGTTAGGGAGAAGAGTGCAGGCAGCCAGAGACACACAGCAACTCTGTTATCTGTTATGTTCTTGTATTTATCCATCCCAGCAAGCCTATGAGTGCAGCAGCCATCACCATTGTTTCCTTTTCATAGTCTATCATCTAATTTCTCTCACCCAAATATTCCAGCTAGCTTCAAACTAGCACAGTTTTCTAAGCAGAACAGGTCTCTTCAAACACCCAAAAATCCAGACCACAAATGTTTGTCCTTTTCTGAAGAAAGTATTGGTGCATAAGAAGGTAATGAATACAAACTGGCATTCTGCAATTCATCTAATTTAACCAAAACCTCATGATTTACTCCAGTAAATCATGCCTACTCCATTAGGCAGCAAGGCCCCATGCAGCAAATCACTCACTCCCCATCACTCCCTTTCATTGCCCTTGGACATGGAAGAAAGGGGTAAAGGGTAAAAGTGAGAGAATTTGTGGGATGAGATAAAGCCAATCTAGCAGGTAAAAAGAAAGCTGTGTGCTAAAATACAGCAAAATAAGGAACTGGGTCACTAGTTCCCACTGACAGGCAGATGTTTAACCATCTCTAGGAAAGCAGTGCTCCACTGCATGTAATGGTTTCTTGGAAAGACTAGTTCCATAGCACCAAACATCCTGTCCTTCCTCTTTCTTCCCCCAGCTTTTATTGCTAAGCACAGTGTTGTACAGTATGTGATATCCCTTCACTCAGCTGGGGTCAGCTGGCCTATCTGTGCACTTACTCATTAATGAAGTGACGTGAGGAGTAGAAAGGCAAATATTGCCCAAACATGTTGTGGAGTCTCCCTCCTTGGGCACATTCAAAATCCACCTGGGCATCATCCTTAACAGTCTGCATTAGGAGAGGTCCAGATGACCTTCAGAAGACCCTTTCCAACTCTATTTTCCTGTGATCTTTCATTCTGGAGAAATTTCAGTCCATAACAATTCCAGAGCTTTCTGCATCATCCATTGCAGAAAAAGCCATGGCCCAAATCACACTTGTGTTACTGAAACAATAAAAACAAGGTGGAAAGGAAATTACTTCTGTCTGTAAGTATAGTTGCAGAGTTAACATCAGAGAGGAAGGAAGATGAGTGTTAGCAAAGGAAGAGTGCTGGGCTAAGGATGGGAAGGTATATAATGCCAAGAACAAATTTGCATTCCAAATTTAAAGTAGATTGCAAACAAAATTGTGCTAGTAACCTAGTAATAGGCAGTAGGAAGAGCAGGGAAATTGTCTCTAATTGATTTCAATGTGGAGATCACATATGAAAAACATTAGAGACCGAGTCTCTAATTTCAGAGCCTTAGTCTTGCTTCAGAAGAATGAAGTCAGACTCACTGTTTACTCTGTTAAATAAAGCCCTGTGAATAAGCATGCTCAGAATCTGCTCCTTTGCTTGCTACTGCACTGCATCCAGTTCTGGAGCCCCTATGGCTAGAGGGATGTGGAGATGTTGGAGCCTGTCCAGAGAAGGGCCAGGAGGATGCTCAGAGAGCTGCAGCAGCTCTGCTGTGAGCACAGACTGAAAGAGTTGGGGCTGTGCAGGCTGCAGAAGAGGAGGCTCTCAGGTGACCTTCTTGTGGCCTTCCAGGATCTGAAGTGGGCTACACAAAAGCTGGGGAGGGACTTTTCAGGCTGTGAGGGAGTGACAGGACTGGGGGGAATGGAGCAAAGCTGGAGCAGGGGAGATTCAGATTGGATGTGAGGAGGAAGTTGTTCAGCATGAGAGTGGTGAGAGGCTGCCATAAGACTGCCATCTTACGACGGACTGACCGCCTTCCGTGGGAGACTCACCATACTAGAGCCAGGGAGGAGTGTGAGAAGTCCACCATCTGAGGAAGAAGGAGCAGCAGAAACAACACATGATAAACTAACTGCAGCCCCTCTTCCCTGTTCCCTGCAGTGCAACAGAAAGAAGAGGTACAGAATTTGGAAGTAAAGTTAGGCCTGGGAGGAATGGAGGGATGGGAGAAATGTGTTTTAAGATTTGAGTTTGGGTTTTATTATCCTATTCTGATTTCATTGGCAATAAATTAAACTAATTTCCCCAAGTCAAGTCTGGTTTGCATGCGAGAGTAATTGGTCTTGTTTTGACCAATATCTGTCTTTATCTTGACCCTTAAGCCTTTAGTTGTATTTTCTGTTCTCTGCCCAACTCAGGAGCAGGACCAATAGAGGACATTTGATGGGCATCTCACATGAAGCCAAGGTCAACCCATTACAGAGCTGGAAGCAGAGAAAGTTGTAGCATCCTACTGATATGGGAAAAGGGATAGAGAACATAGAGTATAGAAAGCTAGTTAAATCATTAACTGTGTGAACACTGATATGAAGCATCATCAATCAGATTGTGGTGGTTTGGGTGTTCCCTGTCCCCCCCACTTTGGAAATCACCCAGACTAGACTCAGCCAGCTCTGGAAATTGAATGAAGCTTATATTTACAGCTAGCACAATACACAAGCAGATATTTACAGTGTATACAGTTATAGACAGAAATAGACAAGGGAAAAGGTAATACAGAAACACAGCAGCCCTCCCAGAAACCTGAGTCCCCAGGAGGGGCTCCCAACCACCCTTCCACCTTCTCCCACCCCTCAACCTTACCCTAGACATTGCCTTGTGCCCCAAGGAAGAATGGAGGTTCGGCCAGGGGGGTTAGGAAGCAGATGGATTAATCAGAGATATGGTAAGTGAGGTTAGAGAGAAATGAAGCCCAGAGCCCAGGCAGTGCCCAAATGCCTTATCTATGTTTGTACTCTTGTTCTTATACATCTCAGCAAGCCTATGAGTGAAGTAGATATCACCCTTGTTTCTCTTTCACAGCCTGTAATCTAGTTCTTCTCACCAAAACATTGTAGCTAGCTACAAACTAGCACATAGATAAACACAAAGGAGGGCAGTTAAGCTTGGGAGGGTCTTGAAACACTCTCGTGGAGAAGAAGAATACTGTATTTGAAGATGAGAACATTGGATACTCCAGCCAAGAAAGTGCCCCACAACTGATGGCAGGTGGATGAAAGGTAGAGAGGTCAGACTGAGGAGAACGTCAGCCTTCCTCCCAAAGACCCCAAAAGGCGACCACCAGGTGGCAATGAACATGTGTCAAGAGATGGAACAGTATGGAAATGAGTTCCAGGATCTGATTGTAATAACTCCACCTATTCCCAGATCTAATTGTAATAACCTTACCCCTGTACTGAATAGGTATGATCTTGTAGCATAAACATTCTACCTGAGCCAGGTGAAGATGTGCAAGGGCTTTGGAGGAGGACCTCCCCTTGCCACCCAGCGCTGATTAAACATGCCTTACCTGATAACACTCTGCCTGTTGTGAGGTCTCATTTTCTGTAAGTCATTACACATACTGAGATTTTCTCCTGAATAAAATGTATTATGTCTTTAGTCTATTACAAGCTTATGTAGTTATCAAACAGGTGTGGTTGCTGAAGCTTAAATATCACTCTTAAACTGGCATAAACCTCAAAATAGTTTGAAGCTGACCATGCTTCCATGTCTTTCATTCCTTCAGATTGCTTATACAGCACAGGATTATAACAGCAGGGATATTTCAATCCCCATTTGGTTTAATCAGCATTCAGCTTCTTATCATTGCTTATATATTTCTACTGTGTTTCTGGAGACAATTAAAAATAACTAAAGATAGGATTAGTAGAAGAGGAATAATAATTCTAATAAGTCAGCACAAGAGAAACCCAAACCCTGAACCCCCACCCCCCAGTTTTGCTGGGCAAGAGATTAAAAATATCAGTGGGGTGTCTGGAAGCAGGAGTTTATCAGAAATGTGGTATTATCTTATTTAAATATCTCAGACCAAGCCTGGAATCCTGTAAAACATCTGTTAATGTAGGAGATTAAGCTCTATAGAAGTCTGAAGCTTTCATTGTGAATTGCCTTAGGCAGCAGACTTTCTCTTTCCATAAATGCTTAGAAAAGTTTCACCCTGACAGGCAGAAGCATCCAATATTTCTACACTGACTGAAGAGATTCCATGTTGTGATGGTCTGGGTGTCACCTACCCTCCACAGTGGAAAATCAGCTAGCCTAGACTCAGCAGCTCTGGAAATTGAAGGAGGCTTTATACTTAGAGCTTAGCACAATATACAAGCAGATAGTTACAGTATATACAGTTATATGCAGAATATATACATCTGTTAAAAAGTAATACAGAAACACAACAGCCTTCCCAGAAGTCAGTCCCCAGCAGGGGCTCCCAACCACCCTTCCACCTTCCTCCCACCCCTCTACCTTACCCCAGACTTTGCCTTATGCTCAAGGTAGCTTGGAGGATCAGCCAGGGTGGGTTAGGAAGCAGATGGATTAGTCACACAGATGGCAGGTTAGGTTAGAGAGAGAAGTGCAGCCCACAAAGCCCAGAGAGAGACTCTCTTATCTATATTTGTGTTCTTGTTCTTATCCATCTCAGCAAGCCTATGAGTGCAGCAGACATCACCATTGTTTCCTTTTCACAGCCTGTAACCTAATTCTTCTCACTAAAACATTCTAGCTAGCTTCAACCTAGCACACATGTTCAGAAACTGGGCATTTATAGCTTTCAACCTACTTGATTTGTTCTGTTGTGCTAGCAGTCTATAGCTCTGCTCAAACTTCCCAGGCTCTCTGCCTTCTCACAGCATATAACTGAGGGGTCAGGAAAGTCAGGAGATGACTCAATATGAGCTAGCTTCGAGACAATCTGAGGTTTATTGACAGCATCAGGCTTCAAGTTTCAGAGCATCAACTTTCAGGTTGGTGTGACCCCAGTTAGTGCAAACCCATCATGCAGTGCAGCATTGTTAATTAGCAATTGGCACATCTAAAGACTGGAATTTGCATGTTCCTCCTACTTGTGTTTCCTGCTGAAGTTAACTTCCCTCCTAAACTGGACACAGACCCACAGAAGTTGTTTATCAGAAGGCTCAAGGACAAATGCCTTTGAGCTTCTTCACAAAGAATCATAGAATCATAGAATCAGCCAGGTTGGAAGAGACCTCCAAGATCATCCAGTCCAACCTAGCACCCAGCCCTATTCAATCAACCAGACCATGGCACTGAGTGCCTCATCCAGTCTTTTCTTGAAGACCCCCAGGGACGGTGCCTCCACCACCTCCCTGGGCAGCCCATTCCAATGCCAATCACTCTCTCTGTGAAGAACTTCTTCCTAACATCCAGCCTAGACCTACCCTGGCACAACTTGAGACTGTGTCCCCTTGTTCTATTGCTGGTTGCCTGGGAGAAGAGGCCACCCCCCACCTGGCTACAATGCCCCTTCAGGTAGTTGTAGACAGTAATAAGATCACCCCTGAGCCTCCTCCTCTCCAGGCTAAACAGGCCCAGCTCCCTCAACCTCTCCTCATAGGATTTGTGCTCCAGGCCCCTCACCAGCTTTGTTGCCCTTCTCTGGACATCCACTACTGCAGCTGCGTTTCAATACACTCAGACCTCACATCAAGGGCCTGATTGTACAAGCTTCTAGGGACTCGTGTCCCCTCCCCTTCAGCCAATTCCCAACATATAATAAAGAAAATAAATGCTACAAAGCTGCTAATGGCTATAATTGTGCACCATGCTTGTCCATTCAGCTGTGTGTAAAACATGCAGCTTTTTGTTTGGTACATACTCTGCAATCAGCTGCTGAAACACAAATTGCCATGCAGAGGAGTGTGAGGTAGCAGCTTACTGTGGTTTGGCTACTGCCACACTTGAGCAGCCCTTGGAACAATGTTGAGCACTGCATAGTAAAGTAGAAAAGTGAAGACTTTGAATAGATGCTTTGCATAATCTTTTTGGTGTCATACTGAAGAGACTGTGGAAATAATGGGTCTCCAAACCAACTAAATGTATTCAGGCATAGCTGTTTGCATGGTGTTCCCAAATTAAATGGTTTGATTATTTAATTAACTTCCAGATTAATTAATTCAGATCTGTCTGAGAATGAAAATCAAGTCGATCCCATAAACATTTAGCCCTTTGAAATAAAAGTGTCTAGTTTAAGATAGTGGCATAGATTTTACTCTAAGTTCAATAACACAGGTCTCTAAATAAAACTCATTCATTCCTCTAAGACTCATGAATAAGGTTACATCTATATCCAGAGACATAAGACACTTTTAGCATTCCTGGATCTACATGTACATGCTGCAGGCTGATTGATTATATAGAAAAGCCATAATGGGATATAGTTTTTTTCCCCAATTTTATCATCTGCTTGTAGGAAAGCCCTGCAGAGGGCTGGATGGACAGAGGGATGAGAGGAGAGAGGACAATGGGATGAGACTGAACAAGGCCAAATGCAGGGTTCTGTACTTTGGCCACAACAACATCAAGCAGCACTACAGGCTGGGGACAGAGTGGCTGAGAGCAGCCAGGCAGAGAGGGAGCTGAGGGTGCTGGTAGAGAGTAGCTGAAGATGAGCCAGCAGTGTGCCCAGGTGGGCAAGAGAGCCAATGGCATCCTGGCCTGTATCAGGAAGAGTGTGGCCAGCAGGACAAGGGAGGTTAATCTTCCCCTGTACTCAGCACTGCTCAGGCCACACCTTGAGTGCTGTGTCCAGTTCTGGGCTCCTCAATTCCAGAGAGATGTTGAGGTGCTGGAAGGTGCCCAGAGAAGGGTGATGAAGCTGGTGAGGGTCCTGGAGCACAGCCCTGTGAGGAGAGGCTGAGGGAGCTGGGGGTGTGCAGCCTGCAGAAGAGGAGGCTCAGGGCAGACCTCATTGTTGTCTGCAACTACCTGAAGGGAGGCTGTAGCCAGGTGGGGTTGGTCTCTTCTGCCAGGCAAGAAGCAACAGAACAAGGGGACACAGTCTCAAGTTGTGCCAGGGGCACACTGCTGGCTCATGTTCAGCTACTATCTACCACTACCCCCAGGTCCCTTGCAGGCTTACGCAGCTATGACATAAATCCCCACTCAGTAAGCAACTTTCCCCAGTCTCATTTGATTCCCATCTGCTGTAAATGCTGAATTGATGTCACTCTCTCTCCTGTGCTCCCCTGCATCCCACATAATGGTAGTCAGACAATACATCTGTAAAGGCCTGCTGGTGATAATAAGAGAGTTCAATAGTTGTCTTTAAAACTTATATTTTGATATACAAGATCAGGAATCAATGTTTTCAAGCCTGAAGGATTCTGGAAACATCTAGGTATGGAGATTCAGTTTAGCAGTCTGGACTTATATTTCATCCAGCTCTGGATGTTGCTGTCACTGAAGTTAAACAACCAATCAAAAACCAACAAACCAAATAAACCTGGGCACAGAGGAACCAGATGAGGTTCAGCAAGGACAAGTGCAGAGTCCTGCACCTGGGGAGGAATAATAAACTGCAGCAGTACAGGCTGGGAGGTGATCTTCTGGAGAGCAGCTCTGTGGAGAGGGACTTGGGGGTCCTGGTGGCTAACAAGTTACCCATGGCACAGCAATGTGCCCTGCTGGCCAAGAAGGCCAAAGGGATCCTGGGGTGTATTAGGAGCAGTGTGTCCAGCAGATCAAGGGAGGTTCTCCTGCCCCTCTGTTCTGCCCTGCTGAGACCTCATATTGAATACTATGCTCAGTTTTGGGCTCCCCAGTTGAAAAGGGACAGGGAACTGCTGGAGAGGGTCCAGCAGAGGGCTAGGAGGATGGTGAGGGGACAGGAGGGCATGGCTGATGAGGAGAGGCTGAGGGACCTGGGGCTGCTTAGTCTGGAGAAGAGAAGACTGAGAGGGGATTTGATAAATGTCTATAAGTATCTGAAGGCTGCCAGGAGGGGGGACACAGGCTCTGCTCACTGCTCCCTGGGATAGGACAAGGAGCAATGGGTGTAAGCTGCAGCAAAAGAGGTTCCACCTCAACACAAGGGGGAACTTCTTTACTGTAAAGGTCACAGAGCACTGGCACAGGCTGCCCAGAGAGGTTGTGGAGTCTCCTTCACTAGAGCCTTTCAAGCCCTGTCTGGATGTGTTCCTGTGTGCTCTGTGTTAGATAGCATTGTCCTGCTCTGGCAGGGGAGTTGGCCTTGATCTCCTTGAGTTCCTTCCAACCCCTAACATTCCCTGATCCTGTTAAACTAAAAAAATCCATACATTAAATAGTAATTCTCATTACATTTAATAGAAGATCAAATCCTTTGCAGACTCCCAGTTTGGCATATTGGCAGCCCTGAAAGAGTGTGGCCTTAAGGGCACTCAGCTTTCATTTTTTTTCCTCTTCCAACAAAATAATCCTGTTGTGTTTCTGGAGGGTAAGTAAATCACTAAGTACAGAGTGAATGTCTCTTCTTGTTAGAGGACACTGAATAAGGGAAGAAAACCCTAACTCTGCTCTACCCCAAACTGTCTGAACTAATTTTCATAGGAATCTTAACAGTGACAATGCCAAAGTGACCTTGATGGATTTCAGTGATAATTTAGCCTGCATGGTGTGATGGTTTGTGTGTTACCTGCTGCCCCACACTTAAGAAAATCACTCAGATTAGACTCAGCAGCTGGAAATTACAGAATGAAGCTTTCTATTTACAGCTTAGCACAAGATCCAAGCAGGTATGATGATGTTGGGGGTCTCTCCCAACCTGGTTGATTGTATGATTCTATTCTATGGTTCAGTACACCAACAATATATCTTGAAATCCATAGCTGATGTCAGTTTCTCCTGCAAATGCCTCTTGTGTTGGCTAAACAAGCCCCAGTCACTTCATCATTTCACAAGTGTTCCATTACATCACAAATCAGTTTTTACTTGTTAATGAATAGATCTGTGTCACTCCTCCTGTCCCATCCAATAGAATCATAGAATCAGTCAGGGTTGGAAGGCACCACAAGGATCAGCCAGTTCCAACCTCCCTACCATGGGCAGAGACACCCTACCCTAGAGCAGGCTGCCCACAGCCTCATTCAGCCTGGCCTTAAACACCTCCAGGGATGGGGCCTCAACCACCTCCCTGGGCAACCCATTCCAGGCTCTCACCACTCTCATGCTGAACAACTTCCTCTTCAGTAGGAGGAAGGTCCAGTCTGAACCTACTCACCTCCACCTTTGCTCCATTCCCCCTAGTCCTGAACGACTACATTATATATCTCTGCATCTTAGAATTCTTTATAGAATACAATCATAGAATCAGTCAGGGTTGGAAGGGACCACAAGGATCATCTAGTTCCAAGCCCCCTGCCATGCCCAGGGACACCCTACCCTAGAGCAGGCTGCACACAGCCTCAGCCAGCCTGGCCTTAAACACCTCCAGCCATGGGGCCTCAACCACCTCCCTGGGCAACCCAGTCCAGCCTCTCACCACTCTCATGCTCAACAACTTCCTCCTCATGTCCACTCTGACTCTCCCCACCTCCAGCTTTGCTCCATTCCCCCCAGTCCTGTCATTCCCTGTGAGCCTAAGAAGTCCCTCCCCATCAATAATCTCTAGAAGTTTTAGCAGTCTCAGACATAATCATACTTTGATAAGTGATGTTATTATGCAAGATAAGACTAGGCATATGGCATTTTATGGTCAATCCAAAGCTTTCTAAGAGCTAACCTTTTGCATAGTTCAGGTTCTGTTCATGCTATCTTCTTAAATCCTACAATTAATCAGTCATTCCCACAAGCCAGGACTTTTTCAAGCAGCACTTTGAAGAATTATTTTATAGGAGACAGTAGATCAGCATTTTCTGCCTAAAAAAATGCCGTTTCCAGAATTACTGTACACTGAAAGCATCACTTACAGGAATCCTGAAAGAAAGGTAAAACTTTGCCCTCTCATGCAGACAAACTCCCAGCTAATGAAATTATCAATACACCTGTAGGTCAGTATATGCCAGGAAAAAGTGAGGCTAATGAATGTCTCTGGATGAATCACGATTTAGTATGTAACAAGAGCACATGATTCCCTTTGACAGAAAACAAAAGAAAGCTTTCAAATCTAAACCTTCCCTGTGAGGAGAGGCTGAGGGAGCTGGGGGTGTGCAGCCTGAAGAAGAGGAGGCTCAGGGCAGAGCTCATTGCTGTCTGCAACTACCTGAAGGGAGGCTGTAGCCAGGTGGGGGTTGGTCTCTTTTGCCAGGCAACCAGGAACAGAACAAGGGAACACAGTCTCAAGTTGTGCCAGGACAGGTCTAGGCTAGATGTTAGGAGGAAGTTGTTGGCAGAGAGAGTGATTTGCATTGGAATGGGCTCCTCTTCTGCAGGCTGCACACCCCCAGCTCCCTCAGCCTCTCCTCACAGGGTTTGTGCTCCAGGCCCCTCACCAGCTTTGTCACCCTTCTCTGGACACCTTCCAGCACCTCAGCATCTCTCTTGAATTGAGGAGCCCAGAACTGGACACAGCACTCAAGGTGTGGCGTGAGCAGTACAGAGGAAGAATAACCTCTCTTGTCCTACTGGCCACACTGCCCCTGATGCAGGCCAGGATGCTATTGAGAGGCATTAAACATGGTTGTCGGGGTACGGAGGCTGGCGAGAGGCGAGATCGGGGTACTGACGACTCGAGACAGCAGCTTCCAGGCATCTGTGCATCAGTACATCAGTACAGCTTTATTAGGGTAGTGCAGCATCTTATATAGTGCTCAGAGGAGGTGTTTCCAGCCAGCCTGGGGCTGGCAGAAGTGGACAGTACAGATTGGCCCCAAGTTATGTGTAAGGCAGAGATAGGTTACCTGTGGTAAACAACCTGTGAGTACCACCCAGGGGGGCTGGCCAGGGTCAGCCCCCTTGGGGCTGCGTCCGCCCCAGGGGCCGGCAGATTCCACCCCCTGACAGCTGTGCGTGGGTTGCTCATGGTTGCCAGCTTAGGCCCCTGGGAATCAGTAAGACCCAAGGACACTTCCCATCACAGGGCCTGATGTTTACATTTCATGCTCCGCTGCAGGAGAAAGCTTCCCACACATGGTGAGAGATATTAAGTGCAGAGAACCATCCAAAGAAGTATTTCTCTGCCTAACATAAATGTTACTTTCATGCCTTTCCTACAGTTTATGCTCAAGAACACTATAACACAGAAGAAATAATGGAGACAGAGCAGGGAAGCTGTGTGGAGAACTGTTTTAAATACAATCTCCCTCTGAACCATTTATCTTTGACATGATCTCTCTGGACCTGTTTGTCTTATTAGACAGGAGTAAGATGGCTGAGAGCAGCACTCATTAGAAAAGCACCAGATTCCCCAGAGCTATTGAATCAAGCCTGAAAGAAAAAAGGTCTTAATCATCTCTTTTAATCTCTGTATTTCACTTTTCTTCCTCTCTTTTCACCTGTCACAGGTACATAATAATCAGGTGAAAGGCATCCAAACCCCAGATTAAAAAATTAACATAATACCTCCTTATAACAGTGGAAGCCTGAAATGTATTCAGTATTTTTGATACTTTAAGTGAAAGGATGACAGAAACACACACACACACACACACACACACAAGGATGCTTTATCTATTTAAATGCCAAACCTATTTCATGCTGGTTATATGTGCGCTGCAAGGTAGGGTGTGTGACCTCTTGTTCCCTAGGTGTTTAACTACATCCTGACCATACTCTGAGAAAAGGCCTCAGCTTTTACTCAGGTCCCTCCAGGAAAAAATAAAATGGAATCTGATGCCTAAGAAAGGATCACAATAGGTGCAATAGATATCCTAGTTTGGATATTGAAGGAGATGGAGATAGAGTCATAGAATCAGTCAGGGGTGGAAGGGACCACAAGGATCAGCCAGTTCCAACCCCCCTGCCATGGGCAGGGACACCCTACCCTAGAGCAGGCTGCACACAGCCTCAGCCAGCCTGGCCTTAAACACCTCCAGGGATGAGGCTTTGGCCACTTCCCTGGGCAACCCATTCCAGGATCTCACCACTCTCGTGCTGAAGATCTTCTTCCTAACATTCAATCTGAATCTACCCACTTCTAGGTTTGCTCCATTCCCCTTAGTCCTGTCACTCCCTGATAGCCTAAAAAGTCCCTCACCAGTTTTCTTGTAGGCCCCTTTCAGATACCAAAAGGCCACAATAAGGTCTCCTTGAAGCCTTCTCTTCTCCAGACTGAACAGCCCCAACTGTATCAGCCTATCTTCATAGGAGAGGTGCTCCAGCACTCTGATCATCTTTGTGGCCCTTCTCTGGATACACTCCCAGGGTGTCCATATCTTTCCTGTAATAGGGGCTCCAGAACTGGAGACAGTACTCCAGGTGAGGTGTCAGCAGAGTGGAACAGGGGGAGACATCAGTGTGAGATTGCTGGGACACAGCAAAGGCTCACCAATTCTTAAAGAAAACCAGAAAGTTATGAGGAACAGCACATTTGTCTTCTAATACCCCTGGTTGCTCGGAGAGAAGTGGTTGATTGAAATACTCCTTTGCGCTGTCTCACAGCTAGGGCACAATGGGGAGAGAAGCTTTGACTGGCTTATGGATTTCTTCTCTCTCTCTAGTCTGCATATTTACTAATAAAGTTATCTCCAACCCCTTCAGTGTAAGATCTAGCATGACTTTACAAGGAAAAAGCAATCACTGAAGTCCTCTGGGATGTCATCACAGCAGACCATGGTTACTGTTTCCCTAGAGATGCCATTGACTTCCTCATTAATTCATCTAAATTTAGTTTCTTTCATGTGTAGTGGGTGTTTGAATTTCCACAGCTGCCAATATATATACTCATCGACTAAGTCTTCATCCACTTGCCTCCCAGTTTGATTTCGAAGATCATGAGATGTTGCTCCTGACATCCAGATTCCTGAATGACAGACATCCTGTAACTAAGATGGAATTTTTCTCTCATAGAATCAACCAGGTTGGAAGAGACCTCCAAGATCATCCAGTCCAACCTAGCACCCAGCCCTAGCCAATCAACCAGACCATGGCACTAAGTGCCTCATCCAGTCTTTTCTTGAAGACCTCCAGCATCGGTGCCTCCACCACCTCGCTGGGCAGCCCATTCCAATGCCAATCACTCTCTCTGCCAACAACTTCCTCCTAACATCCAGCCTAGACCTACCCCGGCACAACTTGAGACTGTGTCCTCTTGTTCTATTGCTGGTTGCCTGGGAGAAGAGGCCAACCCCCACCTAGCTACAATGTGCTTTCAGGTAGTTGTAGACTCATATTGCATCATTTTGATCAAGAGAAGCTCAGGATATTTTCTGACTACTGGACACTAGTTTTGTACAGTAGACAATTAGCCTGTAAATTAGTGGTTCTGACAATGATGCTTCAGTTATAATAAGATAATTTCAATTTCTTATCTTTTATTTTGATTTTAAGGATATTTTCTGACTATTGGACATTAGTTTTGTACTGTAGGCAGTTAGCCTGTAAATTAGTGGTTCTGACAATGATGCTTAAGTTATAATAAAGAGATCATTTCAATTTCTTAGTCTTTTATTTTGGTTTTAAGGATATTTTCTGACTGTTGGACACTAGTTTTATACAGTAGGCAATTAGCCTGTAAATTAGTGGTTCTGACAATGATGCTTGAGTTATAATAAAAAGATAATTTCAATTTCTTAGTCTTTACAATGATGCTTAAGTTATAATAAAGAGACCATTTCAATATCTTAGTTTTTAATTTTAAGTATCAGAATTCACATTGCAACTTTAAGAAAGATTTCCCCTAATCCATGCAAATATTTTTTCCAGTGAAGTGGTTGGCAAATAGAAGTAGTTTCTCAGAAGAGCATTTTGAGTGACTAAAACCTGAGAAAAAAAGCTACATATAGACTTCATGATGAATAAAATATCCCTCTGTCACAAGAGATTGAATAAAATGTGTTTGCATGATTTAGGAGATAATCACAAGAAAATGTTCTACTATGATGTAATGAAAAGTGAGCTATTTTAATTTATTAACATACAGAGCATTTAATATGTGCACTGCTACAATAAGTACAGTCAGGAAGATCTGCATGTATCTTAAGTAGATTGCAGAACACTGATTGTGTGAAGTCTGAGTTTCAAGCTGAACTTAAATCCAGTTCAGGAGATCAAATAGTACCTGTAAATATACATATATATATATATACACACATATACATTTTCATACATACACATATACTGAGCCAGCAGTGTGCACTTGCAGCCCAGAGAGCCAACCAGGTGCTGGGCTGCATCAGGAGAAGTGTGGCCAGCAGGTGGAGGGAGGTGATTCTCCCCCTCTGCTGTGCTCTGCTGAGACCTCACCTGGGGTACTGCATCCAGTTCTGGAGCCCCCATTACAAGAGGGATGTGGAGATGCTGGAGTGTGTCCAGAGCAGGGCCAGGAGGATGCTGAGAGGGCTGCAGCAGCTCTGCTGTGAGCACAGACTGAAAGAGTTGGGGCTGTGCAGGCTGGAGAAGAGGAGGCTCCCAGGGGACCTTCTCGTGGCCTGCCAGGATCTGAAGGGGGCTACAAAAAAGCTGGGGAGGGACTTTTTAGGGTGTCAGGGAGTGAGAGGACTGGAGGGAAATGGAGCAAAGCTGAAGGTGGGGAGATTCAGAGTGGCTGTGAGGAGGAAGTTGTTCATCATGAGAGTGGTGAGAGGCTGGAATGGGTTGCCCAGGGAGCTGGTTGAGGCCCCATGGCTGGAGGTGTTTGAGGCCAGGCTGGATGAGGCTGTGTGCAGCCTGCTCTAGGGTAGGGTGTCCCTGGCCAAGGCAGGAGGTTGAAACTGGCTGATCCTTGCGCTCCCTTCCAACCCTGACTGATTCTATGAGTCTGTGAGTCTATGATATTTTCAATTTGCAGACCATCAGAGCTGGCAGCTCCCTAGGTCTGAGGTGCTGGGAGCTATGGGCTCAGATTCAAGCTCAGTGAGGGAAACTAGGGTCAAACATAGCCTTGAGATGGTCATACAGGGCCATGGAAACAGGACTGTTGAAGGTTAGGCCAAGTGGCTAGCCCAACAATGGGGCTTGGCTCAGCAGGGCCTGTCAAGGCCTAGCTTGCACTGTAGCTCAGACAGGGAAGGGGAGACCCTTATCTGCAGATAACACTCAAGAGCTGGGGTTGGAGCCCAGCTGCAACACCCACTGTAGCACTGCTTGGGGATCTCTCTGTGATCACAGAGTCCATCCAGTTGGAAGAAACCTCAAAGATCATCCAGTTCAACCCTCAACACAGCACCAAAGGGTCAACATTAAACTATGTCCCTAAATGCCAAGTCCATATGGTACTCAAACACCTCCAGGGACAATGACTCGACCATTGCCCTGCACAGATCATTCCAACATTTGATAACACTCTCAGTGAAGAAGTACTTTGTAATGTCTTGCATAGTCCCTTCCAACCCTGCCTGAGTCTATGATTCTATGAACCTCTCCTGGTGCACCTGGGGTCAGCTGTTCCAGATGTTTCCCTTCCCAGCTTCTTGAGCACTCAGGTTCCTCACTGGTGGAGCAACATGGGAATAGGCAGAAAAGGCCTTGATGCTGTGTAGACATTGCTCAGCAATAGTTAAAACCTGAGTGTAACATCAACATTGTTTTCACCACAGATCCAAAACCCAACACCATAGCAGCTACTAACAGGAAACCTAACACTACCCCAGCCAAACCCAGAACAGGCAATTATAATACATAAATACATTAGTGGTATTAAAAGATGAATCTCATTATGTGTCATGCCATCCTGCTTACATTGGCAGGGAAAGAGTAAGTGTTTCTCAGACACAAATAGAGTTGTATCCATTCAATGCTGCAAACATCCCAAGACAGATGGCAGCTCTTCAAGCAGAGCAAAGCAGTGATTATATACATCTGTGCAACACCAATAAACTCTAACATATCTGTAAGCAATTCGCTGCTCTTTTACAATAAGAACAGATTTCTTTTCATTATTTGGTCAGGTTTACACTGAAGTCAGAGCTATGCATAAATGATTTTCATAATAGTGAACATCACTTCTGTGATGGTTTGGGTGTACCTGCCCCCCCCCCCCCCACACTTAAGAAAATCACCCAGACTAGACTCAGCCAAGCTGGAAATTAAGGAATGAAGCTACATTCACAGCTTAGCACAATATACAAGCAAGTATCTACAGTATGGTGATGGTTTGGGTATTATCTGCCCCTCTCCCACTTAAGAAAATCACCCAGACTAGACTCAGCTGAGCTGAGATTAAGAATGAAGTTTTATACTTACAGCTTAGCACCATATCCAAGCAGGTATTTACAATATCTATACAGCTCTAGACAGAAATATGCAAGCTGAAAAGTAATACAGAATCACAACAGCCCTCCCAGAAACCAGAGTGCCCAGGAGGGGCTCCCAACCACCCTTCTTTCTCCTTTCCACCCCTCTACTTTATCCCAGACTTTACCTTATGTTCAAGGTGAGTTTGGAGGATAAACTATGGGGATTAGGAAGAAGAGGTATTAGTCACACAGACAGCAGGTTAGGGAGAGAAGGGAGGCAGCCAAAACCAGAGAGCAACTCTGTTATCTGTGTTTATGTTCTTGTATTTATCCATCTCACCAAGCCTATGAGTGCAGCAGACATCACCACTATTTCCTTCTCACAGCCTAGCATCTAATTCTTCTTATCAAAACATCCCAGCTAGGCTCTAACTAGCACAAGTTCTTTAATGATAAATGAAGAATGATAATGGTAAATGTGTTTGTGTGTTTCAGTGTGTTGCAAAAAATGTATCTACACCTCATGCAGAATAATATCATTATTACTTTCTGTTGCAACTCACCCACTCTTTCCAATTTGCTTTTAACAGGGATTTGCATCCAGACCACTTTGCACAATATTGCCTAGCTGTCTCTTAGATCTTTACTGATCAGATCTGCCAAAAGGGTGAGTCCAAAATCACACATCATCTGTTCAGATGCAAACATTCATAGGGGATGAAAACTGCAAGCTTAATATCTTGGCATCTGTGTCTATGATCAGACTTGGGTTTCACTATTAGCAATATTTCTCTATCTGGAGAGCTATGATGTGTTATATTATTCTACTGTATTCCTGCACAGGTTTTCCAATCAGCCTTTAAACAATGAAGTCCTCTCTCTAGAACTAAAATCTATTGGCAATGGATTCTTGTTAAAGTAAATTATTATATGTTGCCTAACTAACCTAATTTTCATTAACATCCAATTGCTTTTTATTATCCAATCTATCAAGATGTTATCTACCACCATTTTTTTGCTTATAGTCAAAAAGACCTATCTAAACAGTGACTTCAACTGCCCACTGCCTTAAGCAGTTGTTTTGTCTCCTATCTTCCTGTTGGAGCATCTAAATTGTTATGGTCATTAAAAAAAAAAAAAAGCTGGACACTGGAAGAGACCTCCAAGATCATCCAGTCCAAACTAGCACCCAGCACTCTCCAATCAACCAGACCATGGCACTAAGTGCCTCAGACAGGCTTTGCTTGAACACCTCCAGGGATGGTGATTCCACCACCTCCCTGGGCAGCCCATTCCAATACCAATCACTCTCTCTGCCAACAACTTCCTCCTAACATCCAGCCTAGACCTCCTCTGTCTTAATGTTTCTCTTGGACTTGCAGTAAATCTAAGTAATTTGGATAATACTGCAATGTTGTTCAGAATCACTGATGGTAATTGATGTTGGCATCCATGGAAATGGTAATATTGTAGCAGGCAGTGTAAATAAGCTTGCATCAGTTACGGTCACATGAAATGTGTGGTGGTGCCCATGAAGTCTTTAAGAAGTAATTGAGCTCCACACAGACAGAAGAGAAAACTCTTAAATTACAGTTGTGTAGATAGGCTCTTTTTAAAAAAAATTATTTTATTTTTTCCTATCATGTTCATTTAAGCAATATAAATTGCAGTGATACCTGACAGAATATCATAGAATTATAAAATCAGCCAGGTTGGAAGAGACCTCCAAGATCATCCAGTCCAACCTAGCACCCAGCCCTAGCCAGTCAACTAGACCATGGCACTGAGTGCCTCAGCCAGGCTTTGCTTGAACACCTCCAGGGATGGTGCCTCCACCACCTCCCTGGGCAGCCCATTCCAACCCCAATCACTCTCTCTGACAACAACTTCCTCCTAATCTCCAGCCTAGACCTCCCCTGGCACAGCTTGAGACTGTGTCCCCTTGTTCTATTGCTGGTTGCCTGACAGGAGAGGCCAACACCCACCTGGCTACAGCCTCCCTTCAGGGAGTTGTAGACAGCAATGAGGTCTGCCCTGAGCCTCCTCTTCTGCAGGCTGCACACCCCCAGATCCCTCAGCCTCGTAGGGCTTGTGTCCCAGGCCTCTCACCAGCTTCGTCGCACTTCTCTGAACACATTCCAGTATCTCAACATCTCTCTTGAATTGAGGAACCCAGAACTGGACACAGCACTCAATATCTTACCATGAAAATTTATTTATCTCTCATATCAAAAAAACAAAAAGTAAACCTCTACTTTTTAACCTTAAGAAATCCATCAGTGTATAAAAATATAGACTTTCCTTTAAAAATAGCTCTAGTTAACTGGATAGGGCTGGGTGATAGCACTCGCCAGGACTGGGCTGGAACCAAACTATAGTCCTGCCCCTGACACTACTGGGCTGGAACCAAACTATAGTCCAGCCCCTGACACTGCTGGGCTGGAACCAAACTATAGTCCTGCCCCTGACACTGCTGGGCTGGAACCAAACTATAGTCCAGCCCCTGACACTGCTGGGCTGGAACCAAACTATAGTCCTGCCCCTGACACTGCTGGGCTGGAACCAAACTATAGTCCTGCCCCTGACACTGCTGGGCTGGAACCAAACTATAGTCCTGCCCCTGACACTGCTGGGCTGGAACCAAACTATAGTCCAGCCCCTGACACTGCTGGGCTGGAACCAAACTATAGTCCTGCCCCTGACACTGCTGGGCTGGAACCAAACTATAGTCCTGCCCCTGACACTACTGGGCTGGAATCAAACTATAGTCCTGCCCCTGACACTACTGGGCTGGAATCAAACTATAGTCCTGCCCCTGACACTACTGGGCTGGAACCAAACTATAGTCCAGCCCCTGACACTACTGGGCTGGAACCAAACTATAGTCCTGCCCCTGACACTACTGGGCTGGAATCAAACTATAGTCCTGCCCCTGACACTACTGGGCTGGAACCAAACTATAGTCCTGCCCCTGACACTGCTGGGCTGGAACCAAACTATAGTCCAGCCCCCAACACTACTGGGCTGGAACCAAACTATAGTGTGGCCCCTGACAGTGTCTGAGGGACAGTGACCAGCCCCCTGTTTAAAAAGTTTGAGGACCCCTGGTCCAATTGATTGGACAGGGCTGGGTGATAGGTTAGATTGGATGAGCTTGAAGATATCTTCCAACCTGTTTGATTCTATGATTCTATGATTGTACCATGAATTTTCTGGGTTCCAACTTGCACAGCCCAGAAGACGAATCAAAATGAAAACAAGAAACTAATATTGGAAAAAAAAGTTATTTTTATATGTGTATTAATTTGAGGCAAATTGGAAGATTTTAATGAGAGAAATTAGGTAGTAGGCTGTAAAAAAGAAAACAGTGATGATGTATGCTTCACTTATAGGCTTGCTGAGATGTATAAATACAAGGAGACAAACATAGATATGACAGAGTGTATGTCTGTCTCTGGGAGTGTGTATTTCCCTTCTGCTTGGATTTGTGTTAACTAATCCTTCTGCTTCTATCCCCCACTAGCCAATTCTCCAAATTCACCTTGCACATAAGGCAAAGTCTGGGATAAGGTGGGAAAGAAGATGGAAAGGTGGTTGGGAGCCCCTCCTGGGGGCTCTGATTTCTGGGAAGGCTGTTGTGTTTCTGTATTGCTTTTTACTTGTCTATTTCTGTCTATAGCTGTATGCATATTGTAAATATCTGCTTGGATATTGTGCTAAGCTGTGAACATAAAGCTTCATTCCTTAATTTCCAGAGTCTAGTCTGGGTGATTTCATAAGAGTGGGGGGACAGGAGGAGTGGGTAACTCCCAAACCATCAGAATAGCATTTTGCATTCATAGTTTTCCAGTAGTCAAACTTGATTAGTTGGACAAGAGAAGGGAGGTTTATTTGTACATCGACACAGAATCATCTATTTAGCTATTTGTGGCTGATTATTTTCATAGAAAGTCCTTTATTTGCCACACACTTCAGTGGCAGCTGAGTACCACTGAAGAACATCAATGATAATCAGAGTTAATGTTCAGATTATTCATTCATTGCTGATTGCTATTTTTGATTGAGAGCTTCTTCCTCTATATTGGAAATAACCCAAAAGAATTATTGTTATTTTCAGACAGTATCATAGTATCACAGTATCATAATATCATCAGGGTTGGAAGAGACCTCACAGATCATCAAGTCCAACCCTTTACCACAGAGCTCAAGGCCAGACCATGGCACCAAGTGCCACGTCCAACCTTGCCTTAAAGTGCCCCAGGGACGGCGACTCCACCACCTCCCCGGGCAGCCCATTCCAGTGTCCAATGACTCTCTCAGTGAAGAACTTTCTCCTCACCTCCAGCCTAAATCTCCCCTGGCGCAGCCTGAGGCTGTGTCCTCTTGTTCTGGCGCTGGCCACCTGAGAGAAGAGAGCAACCTCCTCCTGGCCACAACCTCCCCTCAGGTAGTTGTAGACAGCAATAAGGTCTCCCCTGAGCCTCCTCTTCTCCAGGCTAACCAATCCCAGCTCCCTCAGCCTCTCCTTGTAGGGCTGTGCTCAAGGCCTCTCCCCAGCCTCGTCGCCCTTCTCTGGACACGCTCAAGCATCTCAACGTCCCTTTTAAACTGGGGAGCCCAGAACTGAACACAGTACTCAAGGTGTGGTCTAACCAGTGCAGAGTACAGGGGCAGAATGACCTCCCTGCTCCTGCTGACCACACCATTCCTGATGCAGGCCAGGATGCCACTGGCTCTCTTGGCCACCTGGGCACACTGCTGGCTCATGTTCAGGAGTGTATCAATCAGTACCCCCAGATCCCTCTCTGTCTGGCTGCTCTCAGCCACTCCGACCCCAGCCTGTATCTCTGCATGGGGTTGTTGTGGCCAAAGTGCAGCACCCAGCACTTGGAGCTATTGAACCCAGTAGATATGGTATGGACAGGATTTTCATCAAATTAAGAAATACAGAGTCCTTTTTGCCTCAAGTTTCCCAGGAGAAGGCATTTGAGTGCCTCACAACGTAGCGAAAAGTGCCACCAACACGGTGCTCTCTGTACATCTGGAAGAGATCCTGCCTGAACCCCTGCAAACCTCCATGCCAAGAGGAACCAGGATCAGGTCAGAGATCACAAGCCAAGTGTGTGTATCTGGTTTACCACAGGATGTAAACAGGAGTAAAACAAGTCTGTGCAAGCCTGAGTCCTTAGACTCAGTGGCTCCAGGTTATTTTGTCTTCTTTCCCACGGTTGCTTCTCCACAAAACAAAAGGAGGGAGTGCAGAAAACCATGTCTGGGCAAGCCAGGACATGTATAAGCCTATTTTGGCCTATTCAGGCCTACCACACACTAGGATAGCTGTCACAATCATATTTCTTAAATATCAAATATGCTCACGAATGTTTTTCTAGTTAGTCAGAAAATATGTTTGGTTTACAATAGTAATAGTTATGCCTACTGTACATGCATATTCTCTTATGATAGTGTTATGGAATTATCAATATTTAATAACTGGCAGAAGGATTAGTTAAAAATATTAATTTATTAACCCCAAAAATATCTTAAAAAATACTTGTAAAATCTATTCTGCTAGTTTAAGCCCAGCTGGGATATTTGGGTGAGAAGAATTAGATGCTAGGCTGTGAAAAGGAAGCAGTGGTGATGTCTGCTGCACTCATAGGCTTGCTGAGATGTATAGTAACAAGAACACAAACACAGATAACAGAGAGTTTGCTCTCTGTCTTTGGGGCTGCACTTCTCTCTAATCTAACCTTCTGTCTGTGTTGCTAACCCTTCTGCTTCCTAACCCCTCAGTCTGAACCTCCAAACTCATATTGAACAGAAGGCAAAGTCTGGGGTAAGGTAGAGGGGTGGGAAGAAGGTGGAAGGGTGGTTGACAGCCCCTCCTGGGCACTCTGGTTTCTGTGAGGGCTGTTGTGTTTCTGTATTACTTTTTAACTTGTCTATGTCTGTCTCTAGCTGTATAGATATTGTAAATACCTGCTTGGCTCTTGTGCTAAGCTGTAAGTATAAAGCTTCAATCAATTTCAAGATCATCTGAATCTAGTCTGGGTGATGGTAGAGTCACTGACCCTGGAGGTGTTCAAGCAAAGCCTGGCTGAGGCACTTAGTGCCATGGTCTGGTTGACTGGATAGGGCTGGGTGCTAGGTTGGCCTGGCTGATCTTGGAGGTCTCTTCCAACCTGGTTGATTCTATGATCCTATGATTCTATGATTCTATGATTCTAAGCAAATGTTCAGGTTTTTCTGCTTGTGTCCAAAACACAGACCTTTCAACAGGATAATTTTACACTTGAAAAATATCTAGTCTTGAGATGGAACAACTTTAGTACCAGTCAGGATCCTCCCTATTCTTCCAATTAAAAGATAAATGAGCAAAAATAGCCATGGCCTAGATGCATACATTATATAGAAACTTTAAGATTAAAAACTGTATCAGTCACACAAGATCTATCAAACTCTTTTTGCAGATATTATTCTATTTCATGGTCATACCATATGTTAGTAGAGAGGGAAAGGAACCAAACTGTTGTGGTATGGATTAAAATGCAGTTTTGTTACAATTAAATTTTACCTGAGTTGCTTTCATATCTAAAAAGTTTTGTTTCATCCAATGCTGCATGCAGATGTTAAAAAAGTTCTGCATTTTGAGTTTGTGTTATTGGTGTTTCTGTAATCATTCATTTCAGTGTTAATAGCTGTGGTGGCTTCCTAACTTCCCTCATACACATTAATGGGATTTACCAGACTAGCTCAGGTGACTTGGAAGTAGAGATGAAGTTATATTTACAGCAAAGCAAAAGTTATGTGTATATATACACAATATATTTACAAGTATTTATATATACACAACATATTTACAAGTATTTACAATGATATACAAATAAGAAATCTAAACTCACTCCCAGACAAATAAAGTCAGACAAAAAGGGCTCAAAGCTACATTCTCTTCCTCTCTCTGCTTTCCCACACAAACAAACCAACCAATGAAGCTTACTTTGTTTTCTGTTAGCTGAGCTTAGTAGAAAAGGTACTAAAGCAGAGTGAGAAGGAAGTGAATAGATCCAGCATTCCAGACCAGAGTGGGACAAATTGTTGACATTTGGCTTTTTATCCCTCTCAGCAAACCAATGACTGGAGGTTGGACCCAGGTGGGGTTGGTATCTCCTCTCAGACAATCAGCAACAGAACAAGGGGACACAGTCTCAAGTTGTGCTGGAGGAGGTTTAGGCTGGATGTGAGGAGGAAGTTGTTGGCAGAGAGAGTGATTTGCATTGGAATGGGCTGCCCAGGGAGGTGGTGGAGTCACCATCCCTGGAGGTGTTGTAGCCAAGCCTGGATGAGGCACTTAGTGCCATGGTCTAGTTGATTGGACAGGGCTGGATGCTAGGTTGGACTGGATGATCTTGGAGGTCTCTTCCAACCTGCTTGATTCTATGATTCTATGATCCTATGGTTATTTTTTTTTCCACAACCAATAATCTAATTTCTCTCATTGCAATATTCCAATTAGCCTCAAACACACACAATAACATAACTGCAGTATTTCATCACACTCACAACTAATGTACCTTTAAAGGAGTCAGCAACTACACTTCAGATCTGTACAAAGCTTCAACATGAAATATCAACTTGATTAGTTGCGAAAGCAGATGAGGCACTTAGTGCCATGGTCTAGTTGACTGGATAGGGCTTGGAGATAGGTTGGACTGGATGAGCTTGGAGGTCTCTTCCCACCTGCTTGATTCTATGATTCTATGAAATGAGTGTATAGATTTAACAGCAATGAGAACTTTGAGTTTAAAATGACTCAGTTACACATCTGTACTGTCAAGCAGCTGTCCTAAACTTAGATCTCTAATTATAATATTTACACTTTTTATTCCTTCCAGTTACAAAATGTTCTGGTATAAACCTAATATAGAAACATCACGGAGTCCTTCATTTTC
Source organism: Pogoniulus pusillus (assembly GCF_015220805.1). Taxonomy (NCBI): domain Eukaryota; kingdom Metazoa; phylum Chordata; class Aves; order Piciformes; family Lybiidae; genus Pogoniulus; species Pogoniulus pusillus. Next base: position 45,806,981 of record NC_087268.1, on the reverse strand, counting down.
CACAGAGAAGTTTGGGTTGGATACTTTCTAAGCTTATGAATCCACATGCACTAAAAACTACATGGGTAAACTTCTGACAGTCATTGGATAACACATTAGATTCTGATTTTACTTTCCAGTATAAGGGACAAATCCCTGAGAGTCTTATTAATACAAAAAGAGAGAATTTTGTCTGTCAGCATCTGCACTAAACATTCAGAAGTTATCTGAAAACTATTAATAGGGCTTGTGGACAAACTGAGAACCAGTATGTTAATATGTGCATATCTGAAGAGAGATTTCCCCCTTGAGTAGCAAGTTCTTTGCTAATATTAATCTCCCATTCTAGTACAAGTATCACTGTGGACATATTGACATGGATGAGGTCAGAGTACTGTTAACCAAACCCACAGGTGGGAAACCAACCAGATAGAATCCCAGGGCTTTATCTGTGAGTGCTTCTCATCACACTGAGACAATCGATGATGGAAGCACCTTACAGCTGCAGGGGAGAAGATGTTTTCAGTTTCAAAAGAAAAGGCTCAGAGGGTGAAATCTCCAGTGCTTGAAACAAAATCAAGTGACATAGTAAATTATCCTCCCATAGTAAATTATCCTCCCATCCCTAGAGGTGTTTAAGGCCAGGCTGGATGAGGCTCTGGCCAGCCGGATTTAGGCTGGGGTGTTCCTGCCTATAGCAGGGGGTTTTGAACTAGATGATCTTTGTGGTCCCTTCTGATCCTTACTGATTCTATGATTCTATTTAATACTTGCAATATGCAGAGCTCTAATGAGATAATCACTGGGAACTGCGATGTTAACTAACTCTTTTGATAGAACTAACACTTGGGAATTTGGTTTTCTGCTCTGTTTGGGTTTGTGTTGCCTTCCTTCCTTCCTTCCTTCCTTCCTTCCTTCCTTCCTTCCTTCCTTCCTTCCTTCCTTCCTTCCTTCCTTCCTTCCTTCCTTCCTTCCTTCCTTCCTTCCTTCCTTCCTTCCTTCCTTCCTTCCTTCCTTCCTTCCTTCCTTCCTTCCTTCCTCTTTCTTTCTTTCTTTCTTTCTTTCTTTCTTTCTTTCTTTCTTTCTTTCTTTCTTTCTTTCTTTCTTTCTTTCTTTCTTTCTTTCTTTCTTTTCTTTCTTTCTTTTCTTTCTTTTCTTTCTTTTCTTTCTTTTCTTTCTTTTCTTTCTTTTCTTTCTTTTCTTTCTTTTCTTTCTTTCTTCCTCCCCCTACTTTCCCCTTCTTTCCCCTTCTTTGTTCTGCTCCTGCATCTGCAATTGTGCTGGGGAAGGTCTAGGCTGGATGTTGGGAGGAAGTTCTTCACAGAGAGAGTGATTGGCATTGGAATGAGCTGCCCAGGGAGGTGGTGGAGTCACTGTCCCTGGAGGTGTTCAAGCAAAGCCTGGCTGAGGCATTTAGTGCCATGGTCTGGTTGATTGGATAGGGCTGGGTGCTAGGTTGGACTGGATGATCTTGGAGGTCTCTTCCAACCTGGCTGATTCTATGATCCTATGAATTATTTTTCTACAAGCCAAAAATTTGGGCATTGGGGTATTTTACTAAAATCAGGTTGCATAGCCAGTTTTACTTTGAGGAATTTCATAGGGATTTACCTTTTAAAAACGAGAATAAAAAAATTCCAACAAATATTTCTTTTCAAATTTTCTCTCTTAGATGAGATTGCAATGCACTGTCTGGAAAGGGCTCAGACATAAAGGCTGGTAGGCTGGAAGCCAAAAATCGTGAAAGAAAGTAGTTTTAAAGAGAATATAGATGAAAGTTCTGATTTCATAATTTCATCAGGGAGTGAAAAGCAAACTTTGATTCCTATATTGTATTGTTCTACTTTCCTGTTTCAAACTATTATGTGAAATAATTTGCCAAAGTGCAGTGGAAAACCTCCTACATGTACATGAAAAAAAAAATTCTTTTGTTAAACTCTTGCTTTTTCAAGGTAACTACAGAAATTACACCCCCAACCTGGCCTAAACACACACAAAAAAAAAAAAAAAAAAAGAGAAGAAAAGACAGCCAAAGAGTAATGCAAGAAAATAAGGAGTTGGAATTGTTTGCATTTCAATCTTATCCTGAAGCAAAATACACTTTTGTCACTAGTATTTTTTTTTGCTGCTGAGAAAGTGCAGCACTTGGTATTGTTACAGCAATTAAAGTACAGATCTACTCACATAACAAATGGATTTTAGATTAGAGGTCTGCGTTCAAAACTGTGCAGCTGTGTCGTTTAGCGAGAGGCCATAACTGATACTCCACTTTTGTTGGAAAGGAAGTCTTGTTTTACACTCCACAGGTACTAATATTAATTCTCCAGGGATGATGATACACAAAGTTCAGCCATGAAAGAAATACACATATCCATCAACAAACTGAATAAACAGAAAAGGAGTCCACGAAGTAAGGTTAAATGCATTGGATCAAGCTGTGCTGGGGGAGGTCTAGGCTGGATGTTAGGAGGAAGTTGTTGGTAGAGAGAGTGATTGGCATTGGAATGGGCTGCCCAGGGAGCTGGTGGAGTTGCCATCCCTGGAGGTGTTCAAGACAAGCCTGGCTGAGGCACTTGGTGCCATGGTCTAGTTGACTGGCTAGGGCTGGGTGCTAGGCTGGACTGGATGACCTTGGAGGTCTCTTCCAACCTGGTTGGTTCTATGATTCTATAATTTTGTATTTCCATTCTGATTCATTGGTGGATTCTGACCATCCATCAGGTTCTGACTTTGCACTAAATAAACCTTTACTACTAAAATGAAATTTCTGCTCTACTAATGAAAAGTATAACAAGCAAGGTTTGGAAAGGCAGGACCTGCTTAAAATAATTCACAGCAGAATAGCAATTGATCTTGCTTTTTACATCCCATGATTCTACTTTACAAAAGAAGACTATTTGCTTTGAAGATAGGTAGAGCATCAATAAATGGTCTATCTCTGCTACAATGAGTCTGAGAAGTTTCTGATAGTCATTAAGAGTATTTGAAAGGTAGCTCCTAGGAACACTTTTATAATCAAAGGCTCATTGTGGCTGTTATTGTACTATTACACAGAAGAAAACATAATAAAGGAGCTGGGTAGAGCAAATTCTGCCAGAGATAAGTCGAGTCCCCTGTGAAGAATATGTTTTTTGGCAATCAGATTTAAAGTGTACATGAAAGCATATTTTTTTTTTGCTGCTTTCTCATGGGAAAAGAATGATTTTACTACCCATCATTTATAGTAGAAATGTTTACCTGTTGAACATTTAAATATGATGCCTTAACTAATTTTTTTTACACGAGTTTTGGACACTCAAGATTTTAGTATAGTCTATATACATCTGTTTAGAGTATTATTATGATGCACAAAATAATAATACAGAATTAGAATGCACTGTATAAAAGCAAACTGGGGTGCAGGGTTCTGTAATTTGGCCACAACAACCCCAAGCAGCACTACAGGCTGGGGACAGAGTGGCTGAGAGCAGCCAGGCAGAAAGGGACCTGGGGGTACTGATAGATAGTGGCTGAAGATGAGGCAGCAGTGTGCCCAGGTGGCCAAGAGAGCCAATGGAATCCTGGCCTGTATGAGGAACAGTGTGGCCAGTAGGACAAGGGAGGTTATTCTTCTGCTGTACTCAACACTGGTAAGGCCACACCTTGAGTGCTGTGTCCAGTTCTGGGCTCCTCAATTCAAGAGAGATGATGAGATGTTGGAAGGTGTCCAGAGAAGGGCAACAAAGCTGGTGAGGGGCCTGCAGCGCAGAAAGGGAAAAGGAAAGGGAAAGGGAAAAGGAAAGGGAGAGGGAGAGGGAGAGGGAGAGGGAGGGGGAAAGGGAGAGGGAGAGGGAGAGGGAGAGGGAGGGAAAGGAAAGGAAAGGAAAGGAAAGGAAAGGAAAGGGAAAAGGAAGGGAAGGGGAAGGAAAGGGAAAGGGAAAAGGAGAGGAGAGGAGAGGAAAGGAAAGGAAAGAGAAAAACCCCAAATAAGTTTGAGCTTGGATGATGGCTAAATGGAGTAGGAAGCTGTGAGCTACTTTTGCAGAACAGTAGGATGCTCAGTGTGATAACTGGAGTTCTTCAATCAGTAACAATGCCAGCTGCACTGCTAAATATTCACGTAGAACAAACATTCAGAAGTGGGCAAGACAATTGGGAATGCTGAACAATCCTACAGCTGCTTTCTGCCTTTATTTTGCATTTAAAAATATGCTTTTAGGGAAAAAAAAATCTATTGCACATGCCAGTGTTTTTGTATAGGGAATAAAGTAGGTTTTATTTTCTGTAGCCATTTGAGAGGCTAAAAGTCTTTAGGTATGTTCCTCTTCTCTACCAACACAATTGGTTGTGACTGGGAAGTATTGCACTGCTGGCATTTTTTGTCATTGCAGAGAGAATTTCATTTTTATTTACATGATACATCACTTTTCTTCCACTTCAAATGCTACATCTGACTTTTAGTGCTACCTCCGAAAAAGACATTTGTCAATTTGACAGCTGGTGGAAAGAAAAGACTGCTCTTTATTATGCTTGTCATCTCTCTTGTCCAGACCTCTTGTTAGGCCCACAAAGTATCTTCCAACCTTGTGAAGGTCTTTGCTGGTTTGAATATTACTTGACACTTGGATATGTTTTTATTACGTTCAAACTGACTTACTGGTGTTTAGGAAATTAATTGTGCCTGAGAAATACAAATGATACCATCAGTGCATGGGAGACCTTAGTCACTTCCAAAACAGATATCTATCACTTTCCAGAATCTCTTCTGGAATCTGGCTGATCTGTTAGACAAGTGAAGAATCTCAGATCCTGCAGTTCATGCACAAGGCACGTTGCTGTAATAGGAATAACTTTTAAAAACCTTAATCACCAACATTATGTAATTCAGTGAAACATAGAATCAAACAGGTTGGGAGAGACCTCCAAGATCATCCAGCCCAACCTAGCACCCAGCCCTACACAGTCAACCAGACCATGGCACTAAGTGCCTCAGCCAGGCTTTGCTTGAACACCTCCAGGGATGATGACTCCACCACCTCCCTGGGCAGCTCATTCCAATGCCAATCACTCTCTCTGCCAACAACTTCCTCCCAACATCCAGCCCAGACCTCCCCTGGCACAACTTGAGACTGTGTCCCCTTGTTCTGTTGCTGGTTGCCTGGCAGCAGAGCCCAACCCCACCTGGCTACAGCCTCCCTTCAGGGAGTTGCAGACAGCAATGAGGTCTGCCCTGAGCCTCCTCTGCTGCAGGCTGCACACCCCCAGCTCCCTCAGCCTCTCCTCACAGGGCTGTGCTCCAGGCCCCTCACCAGCTTCATAACTCTTCTCTGGACACCTTCCAGCACCTCAACATCTCTCTTGAATTGAGGAGCCCAGAACTGGACACCTGGCCTGACCAGGGCAAGAATAACCTCTCTCATCCTGCTGGCCACACTGCTCCTGATACAGACACCATTTCAGAAATTTCAAGCTGCCATCAGCTTCACATATCCTGAATTCACCTGCCTAGAAGCACACACCAAAACAATTGGCTGTTTTATAAGTGAAACTCTTCTGATTTTTCTGGACAAACTCCTCCGCAGATGGTACATGTTTAGCTACATTTATGCAGCTGATTGCCTCAGGAGAGATACTGTGCTAACTTCCTTGCTCCCTGAGGATTTGGTTTTGTTTTACTGGTTTTGTTTTCCTAGGAAGCTCTTGGGAAATGCTGTCAGCTACTCCCTGACACAAGGCTCAGCCAGCTGACTAATCTCAGTGGTGCTCCTTGACCACTGAAAAGTGTAAGAGCTATAAATAATTGATCTGGGTTACTATGACAATTTCTTAATAAATTTGAAGCAAACAGCAAACAGCTTTTCTGCTTTTATAAAATGCTGTGATTTCATTGGGTTTTCCTGTCAGTTATAAAAATCCCTCAAGTTTATTGTAATTTCCCAATGTGCTAGTTTGAGCCTAGCTAGAATGTTTTGGTGAGAAGAACTGGATTACAGGCTGTGAAAGGAAAACAAGGCTGATGTCTGCTGCACTCATAGGCTTGCTGAGATGTATAAGAATAAGAATAAGAATCAAACCATAGATAAGGCACTTCTGCTGGGGAACTGGCTGAGCTGCATCTCTAACTTCACCCCTCCCTGCCATTTCTCTGACTAATCTGCTTTGCTTCCTAAGCCCCTGGCTGAACCTCCATTATTCCTTGGGACTGGGGTGAGGTTGAGAAGGGTAGGGGGAAGGTGAAGAGGTGCTTGGGAGCCCCTCCTGGGGACTCAGGTTTCTGGCAGGGCTGTTGTGTTTCTGTACTACCTTTTACCTTGTCTGTTTCTGTCTATAACTGTATATACTGTAAATATCTGCTTGTATATTGTGCTAGCTGTAAATATAAACTTCATTCCATTTCCAGAGCTGGCTGAGTCTAGTCTGGATGATTTCCAAAGTATTTGGGAGCAGGTAACACCCAAACCATGACACCCAAATGTATGTGTCCTGGAGTCCTGCATAGCCTAAAATTCCTCTCCCTCTGTGGTTTGAATGGGAGAGGAAAGGTGCGAAAAACCTGTTCCCCCCCACCCCGCCCTGCAGGCATGAAGGGGGGGAGCAAAGGGTCTTTCTGGCATGAGGGGTGCCCCTTGCAGATGCCCATGCTGGAATAGAGCTGGGCATTGGCTGTGGTCTTCGCACCTAGGCAGTGCTAACTCTGCTCTTTGTCTAGGAAAGGCGTAAATACTGGAGTACTTCCTATCTTGGGGTTCCTGCCTTAGAGTTCTCCCCTGGATAACTCCTGCAGAAAGAGTCCCCTGGTGCTCTGGAGGACAAGCTCCTGAGGGACAGGACCATCCCTGCTTTGGATGGCTTCCCACCATAAACACCCTCTGTGCAAGCTTAATAGGCCTAAGAGCCTTGGATGTCATAGAATCATAGAATCATAGAATCAACCAGGTTGGAAAAGACCTCCAAGATCATCCAGTCCAACCTAGCACCCAGCCCTGTGTCCAGTCAGCCAGACCATGGCACTAAGTGCCTCATCCAGTCTTTTCTTGAAGACCCCCCAGGGACGGTGCCTCCACCACCTCCCTGGGCAGCCCATTCCAATGGGAAATCACTCTCTCTGTGAAGAACTTCTTCCTAACATCCAGCCTATACCAACCCTGGCACAACTTGAGACTGTGTCCCCTTGTTCTATTGGTGGTTGCCTGGCAGAAGAGGCCACCCCCCACCTGGCTACAATGCCCCTTCAGGTAGTTGTAGACAGTAATAAGATCACCCCTGAGCCTCCTCTTCTCCAGGCTAAACAGGCCCAGCTCCCTCAACCTCTGCTCTCCTTTGAAAGAGAGAGCTGACAAGCATCTGAACTGCCCTTTCTCTCAGCCAGCCTTGCTCACCTGTGAGTAAAATTCCTGCTCAGCCTGATTGATACTGGGAAAGCTGTGCTTATAGCTTAGCCTTTTCCACCTCCTGACTTCTAAAACAGTCAAATTTATCTATGGTATCCTTGTAAGATCTTCTCAAACTGACTCTGCTAATTAAACTATTTCTGTATACAGTTTTGGGGGCAGATTTCAGGAAAACAAAACAATTCTATTTTTATATATATTCCTGACTTGGCCACCTTAATTCCCTGCCTCCACAACAGTATGCAAAATAATTATTGCTGATTAAAAAGAATGCATTCAGGTTGCAAATGATCTATTATCTATAATTCTGATCTTTTGTGTAATGTGAGCTACACTTCACAGAGGAAAATAATTTCAAATTGAGCAATCACAATGTTCTGTACCACTTCAAAATGGAACATTGAAATGCTTCACTTAAAGGAATTATCAAAATATTCACTTATCATGGACAAGTTGAGATACTGGAATGTATCCAGAGAAGGGAAACAAAGCTGGTGAGAGGCCTGGAGCACAGTCCTGTGAGGAGAGGCTGAGGGAGCTGGGGGTGTGCAGCCTGCAGAAGAGGAGGCTCAGGGCAGACCTCATTGCTGCCTGCAACTCCCTGAAGGGAGGCTGTAGCCAGGTGGGGTTGGGCTCTTCTGCCAGGCAAGCAGCAACAGAACAAGGGGACACAGTCTCAAGTTGTGCCGGGGGAGGTCTAGGCTGGATGTTAGGAGGAAGTTGTTGGCAGAGAGAGTGATTGGCATTGGAATGGGCTGCCCAGGGAGGTGGTGGAGTCGCCGTCCCTGGAGATGTTCAAGCAAAGCCTGGCTGAGGCACTTAGTGCCATGGCCTAGTTGATTGGCAAGGGCTGGGTGCTAGGTTGGCCTGGATGATCTTGGAGATCTCTTCCAACCTGGTTGATTCTAGGATTCTGTGGGGGAGTCACTGTCCCTGGAGATGTTCAAGAAAAGACTGATGAGGCACATAGTGCCATGGTCTATGTAATTGGACAGGGCTAGGTGATGGGTTGGACTGGATGATCTTGGAAGTCTCTTCCAAGCTGGTTGATTGTCTGATTCTAAGTCACTGTTCTCAAAGTTCTTTGTGACTTTCCTGGACTTTCATTATAGTCACAAAGCACTTATTTTATATGTGAAACCTCTCTTTGATTTGAGAATGCTAAACACACAATCTTTCCACCTAGATAAAAAAAATCTCTGTTTTTATAGACTGTGGTTAGGCTCCATACCCTGACAGGCAAAAAGCTGCATCTAGCCTGGATTCAGATGCAGCATGCATTATTCATGGGAGAGTAGCATTGCCGGAATTCATGACAAGGCTGAATTACAGTTTGACTATTCATATTGTATATTTCTGAATCTTCCTCTCCCTCCCAAATTCATTGTTAGCTCTGAAAGTCAAGGACCTGCAATTGCAAGTGAAGACTTTTATAGCCGTGGAGGACATAATGGGACAATTAGTAACTTGAGTAATCAGTACCTTCATTGATTCTCGGAATAACATGTTTTTCATGTGTACGTGTTTGTAATACAAATCCATTCTTAGCTTTTTTAAAAGTGGCTTTTCTTTGACAGAGAAAAGATTTTTTTTCTCTAAAATCAAGGTATAAAAATAGGATCCTAAAAGGAAGTGATGACATAAAATCAAAATTCCAAAATTCTTTCTACAGAGACAGGAACTGAGTCATACTCTTTCTATGAACTGATTGCTGCTGTGCTTTGTCCTTACTGTTTTCCTTGCTTCTTTCCCATTTGAACTCAGGGGTATTACAGAATCACAGAATTTCTTAGATTGGAAAAGCCCCTCAAGATCATCGAGTCCAATCATTAGTTTCACACTGACAAGTCCTTGACTAAACCAAATCCCTCAGCACAACATCTATGAATTGCTACCGTTGGAAAGGACCATCAGTATCATCCAGTCCAACCTTCAGCCCAGCATCCTTCATCATAGAATCATAGAATCATAAAATCAACCAGGTTGGAAGAGACCTCCAAGATCATCCAGTCCAACCTAGCACCCAGCGCTATCCAATCAACTAGACCACAGCCTCAAACACCACATCCACTCTATTCTTAAACATCTCCAAGGATGGTCACTCCACCACCTCCCTGGGCAGCCTGTTCCAGTGCCTGACCACCACTGATTAGGTTATCAGTTTAGGAGATGGTCCCATGTATATGTAGGCCATGAGTATAATCTCTGCCATTTCCAATTACACTGAGAGGAGGGAGAAATGCTTCTATGGCCTCCACATTTTGTTTCACTAACTGTTAAAACCAATGTATTGCCAATTAATGTCTGTTTGCTGATAGCAACGGCTGAGATTTCTCTAATCAGTTTGGGGACTTAGTCATATACCTTGAAAATCTAACTCATAAGTGTCACATTCTAAATAATGATGCAGAATGCAGGTGTGGGGTTTTTTGTTTGTATGTTTTGTTTGTTTGAGGTTTTTTTTGTGTCTTTGGTTTGTTTTGGGTTTATGCCCAGAATATATTCCCTTTGTATCATTCCTTTCCAGTTCTGTCTAAGCTTCACCATTCCTTCTACTCTACCCTGCTTAGACCTCATCTTGAATACTGCGTTCAATTTTGGGCTCCCCAGTTGAAGAGGGACAAGGATCTTCTGGAGAGGGTCCAGCAGAGGGCTAGGAGGAGACTGAAGGGCATGGATTCTGAGGAGAGGCTGAGGGACCTGGGGCTGTTTAGTCTGGAAAAGAGAAGACTTAGAGGGGATTGGACAAATGTTTACACATAAATGAGGGCTGCCAGGAGTGGGGACACAGGCTCTGCTCACTGCTCTCTAGGATAGCACAAGGAGCAATGGGTGTAAATTGCAGCAAAAGAGGTTCCACCTCAACACAAAGGGGAACTTCTTTACTGTAAGGGTCCCAGAGCACTGGAACAGGCTGCCCAGAGAGGCTGTGGAGTCTCCTTCTCTGGAGCCTTTCAAGGCCTGTCTGGATGTGTTCCTCTGTGTTAGATAGTACTGTCCTGCTCTGGCAGGGGGGTTGGACTTGATGATCTCCTTGGGTGCCTTCCAACCCCTAAGATCCTGTTATCCTGTGATCTCTTCACCTCATACTAGCCCACATCTACACAGTCCTCACAAATTCCTCTAATTCTTTAACGTTGCTTATGCAACTGGAAACCAAGAAGGAAGAAGCATCTCAAACCACTCAGTGGTAACAACAGGTTTTTAGTCAGCATGCTACCTACAAACATGACAATCTCTGCTCACCATCTGGCATCTCTGACTACTTTGTCAACAGCTCAACTTTCCTTTCACCAAGATTCCTTGCAGCTTTTCAATTAGTAGATAGTGTTAATGGCATCCTGTAGCTGCCAGAAGGACAGGACAGGAGCAGGAAAAGGTTGTGGTGAGTGGGGTCTCCATTTTCACAGAAGCAGAGCTAGCACAAAATAATGAAGTATACTTATTACACAGAATCACAGAACATTAGGTATTGGAAAGGACCTGGAAAGATCATCCAGTCCAACCTCCCTGCCAGAGCAGGATCACCTAGAGTAGGTCACACTAGAACGCATCCAGGCAGGATTTGAATATCACCAGAGAAAGAGACTCCCAGACCTCTCTGGCCAGTCTGTTACATTATTCTGTCACTCCCAGGTTTCCTTATGTTTGTGTGGTACCTCCTATGCTCCAGCTTACACCCATTGCCCCTTGTCCTATCACTGGACATCACTGAGAAGAACCTGGCTCTATCCTCCTGACACTCACCCTTTACATATCTATAAGCACTAATAAGGTCTCCTTCCTCTCAATCTCCTCCAAACTAAAGAGATCAAATGCCCTCAACCTTTCTTCATACGGGACATGTCCTACTCAACCATCTTTGTGGCTCTGCACTGGAGTCTTTCAAGCAGTTCCCTGAGGTCCTTCTTGAACTGGAACTGGACAAAATATTCCCCATACTGTCTCATTAGGGCAGAGTAGAAGAAGAGGAGTACTTTTCTTGACCTACTAACCACACCCTTTCTAATAGACCCCAGGATGCTATCAGCTTTCTTGGCTACAAGGGCACGTTGTTGCTTTATGGTAATCTTTCTGTCCACTAGAACCCCAGGGCCCTTTCTTCTGCACGGTTCTCCAGCGGGTCAGTTCCCAGCCTATACTGGTACATGGAGTCATTCTTTCCCAGGTGGAAGACCCTACCCATACCCTTGTTATATTTCATTAATGTTTTCCCCACCCAACTCTCCATCCTGTCCAGGTCTTGGTGAATGGCAGCACAGCCTTCAGGTGTATTAAGCCATTCCTCCTAGTTTTGTGTCAGCAGCAAACTCTCTAACAGTGCACTCTGTTCCTTCATCCAGGTCTCATTGGTGAATATGTTGAATAGTACTGGTTGCTTTTTGATTCAGTTTGATCATCTTTTAAGAGAAGATAACTAATGTTTTGAACATTAGCTCCATTTGTGACTCCTTTCACAGCTTTTCCCTCCAATCCTCCCTATAGCTGTTTTCATCTGCACAGTGGTAATAAATAGATAAAAGCAAATATGAAGGCAATAGGAGATGACAGCTCTTGGGATCACACTTGGAAACAGAAATACTAAATTTCTGATGATTATGAAACACATGGTGTCAAAACATCTTTGTTCCCAAATAGTCTTTCTAGCATCTTAATGCATACTGAAGTAGGACAGCTATTCAAACTAGATTCAATGCATTGTAAAACATCATAGACTAACAAAATGCTGAACAACAATCTGTGATAGAGTGAATTCAAGCGTTTCTAAAGGATACATGAGCTTCCATTAACTTAATGGATATTCTAAGCTTGCAGTGGCAGAAATATGATCAGAAGTGAGCTAAATCCATACCATTGTAAATCTATGTCAACTTACTGATACAGTTGCCACCTTTATACTTTGATACAGCAGTTGTAGGACATCAGGAGTCCACTGAACAGGAAACCAAATAGGCAATAAGCCAATGTGAAGTAAGCACCTCTGTGGGAATGCAATGTGAGAAAGAATAATAACAAGCAGACTGAGTATTCTGACCTTGGTTGCTACAGCTGCAGGATACCTTATCCTGGGAAGGAGAGATAAGTCAGCATCCGGTTAATGAGAGAAACAAGGTGTGATGTATGTAAAAGACTGGGTTGTTCTTGCCTAGATTATGCTAATGTGTAGGTGTGTGCTCTCAGCCTCCTCTTCTCCAGACTAAACAAACCCAGCTCTCTCAGCCACTCTTCATAGATCATGTTTGCCAGACCTCTCCCCAGCCTTGTTGCCCTTCTCTGCACCTGCTCCAGCACCTCAATGTTCCTCCTGTATTGTGGTGACCGAAACTGGACACAGTACTCGAAGTGTGGTCTCAGACCCACCCATTGTGACATTTGTTAAAGAGATAGGATTCCTAGTCTGTGTTTCTAGGGATCCTTATGCATTATATTGTATAGAACAATAAGAAAATGCAAGGAAAATACTAAGTAAGACCACCAGAGTTTTCTGCAGGTCTACTGTTAAAAATGTATCATCATCAGGCTAGATATACCTTTACAAGTCACCTAAAGTAGTCTTTGACTTCTCAAAATAGCACAGTCATGTTGATCTCAGGGATTATCATCCCTCAAAATGTTTAATGGCTTTAAATATTTGTTGAGCTTATTTTCAGTGTCTGAGAGGGTACTTTTTTGTGAGGTCTACTTTTAACATTAAAATCTTCCACCTCCATATTTATATTTCTAGTAAAAAAACCTACTTGCAAAAAAACAAAAAAAAAACACCCCAAAAAAGCTAATAATATGCATTACTGAAATCATAATCTTTGATTTCTTCTTGTAGCAGACAAGACACTTCAGATTTCAGTCTGGTACAACTCAGTGGTAGTTCTAATATTACAATCAAGCTTTGTAATGAGTCTTCTCAAGTAAACGAAATCAGTGACAGGTCCTTCCCCTGATTAGAATTTGAAATACTGATTAGCTATTTTAAAAGCACCTACAAGTGTTATACAGATTTGTAAGGTAATAATGTGATCATCCATCCATTCCATCTTCCTAATAATCTTCCATGGCAGTTCCCTACCTCCTGTTCTTGGCATTTTGAATAGTCTGTGCACAGATGCTTCAAATCTATGCCTCAGTTTTCTTTCTGAGTCTTTACTTCCTCCAAGAAATGTCAATCAATCACAAAAGGTTTCTGAATAGTGTTGGGTTTTTTTGTTCTTTTTTTTTTAAATTCAATATCTTTGTTTTCAGAAATTCATCTTCTACCAAGTAACTGTCTTTCTCTTCTCAGAGGTTCTGTTCTTCCACTCTATGTTCTGTGTCCAGGTCATGTGTGATGGTTTGGGAGTTCCCAAATGTGCCATAATGCCTCTTATCTTTTAATGTAACTTAAATTGTACTTTGGGTTTACTTGTTTGTTCACGAAGTACTGTAGTCTTTGTTCATCCTACAACGGTTTGAGTGATTCTGAGACACCCACCTCTCAGATATGCATAGACATTGATCAGATCTGATCTCAGCTCTCTTCTCTGCAAACCAAACAGCCCAAGGGATCTCAATCTCACTCCACAGTGGAGAAGCTCAAGTCCTCAGTCATCCTTGTGGCATTCTGTTGGACTCTCTCTAGCAAGTTCCTGTCTCTCTTGAACTGGGGAGCCCAAAACTGGACACAGGATTCCAGGTGTGGTCTCACTAGGGCACAGTAGAGGGGGAGAAGAACCACAGTTTTCTTGATGCACACCAGGGTGCGGTTGGCTCTCTTGCTGACAAGGACACATTGCTATCCCATGCAGAACTTGCAGAAAGACCTCACACTTTGTGTATGTATATAAAAATATATAACTTATATTTGGTTTTATTTTTCATTTTAATGAAAATGAAACAGGTGTGCAGCCTGCAGAAGAGAAGGCTCAGGGCAGACCTCATTGCTGTCTACAACTACCTGAAGGGAGGCTGTAACCAGTTGGGGTTGGTCTCTTCTGCCAGGCAACCAGCAACAGAACAAGGGAACATAGTCTCAAGTTGTGCCGGGGGAGGTCTAGGCTGGATGTTAGGAGGAAGTTGTTGTCAGAGAGAGTGATTGGCATTGGAATGGGCTGCCCAGGGAGGTGGTGGAGTCACCATCCCTGGAGGTGTTCAAGCAAAGCCTGGCTGAGGCACTTAGTGCCATGGTCTAGTTGATTGGCTAGGGCTGGGTGCTAGGTTGGACTGGATGATCTTGGAGATCTCTTCCAACCTGCTTGGTTCTATGATTCTATGAATGATTAATAAACTAGAGAAAAAAGTGTGTTATAAACATTTTGGATGTCTAAGTATTACATTACAAACCACGCTGCAGATTAATTGTGACAAGTATGCTTTGCCATTTTAATTCCATTCCCACATAATTTAAAAATACATAAAATGATCACATTTCCTTATGTGACAAGATCTGACAGCCTTGTTTTGTTGAGCCTGAGTGGTAACTGGATGCTTCTGATTCTCTCAGATGTGTGATTTGGCTGCAGTTCAATCCAGTTATAAATATAATGTCACCTACCTTAAGGTTACTTCTATTTGTGCTTATGATTACAGCCCGTAGGTTTGTTCTGGCACCAAGAGGTCTTTGCTTAACCCCATTTTATGAGGGAATCTTCTCTGGGCATGAACCCAAAATATACACCATTACACTGGCTCTATAGGGAATCCACAGGAACTTAATGAGTAATTTTTATGACTTTTTTGCACTGAACTACCACAGATTTGCAGTGAAGAATCTGATCCAAGAATTAATATCATTGACTGGCTTTGTGTATTTGTTGCAGAGGTCAACTTAATCTAGAGTTAAAGGAAAGGTGCTTTTTTGTTTAACTAGAATATGATTCAGAAAGGCAGTTTTAAATTAAGATTTACAAATGTTCATCCAAATTACAGCACAAAAGTATCATAGAATGGTGGAATCAAACAGGTTGGAAGAGACCTCCAAGATCATCCAGTCCAACCTAGCACCCAGCCCTAACCAATCAACCAGACCATGGCACTAAGTACATGAAACTTGACATGAAACTTTTGTGACTATAAGTGTAAAATCCTTAGTCTATTTCTTTGGGTTCATGCTGTAACATTCATATTAGAAATGGAATGTAAGTCAACCAGGTTGGAAGAGACCTCCAAGCTCATCCAGTCCAACCTAGCACCCAGCCCTAGCCAATCAACCAGAGCATGGCACTAAGTACATGAAACTTGACATGAAACTTCTGTGACTTAGAAGTGTAAAAATCCTTACTCTATTTCTTTGGGTTCGTGCTGCAACATTCATATTAGAAATGTAAGTCAACCAGGTTGGAAGAGACCTCCAAGATCATCCAGCCTAACCTTTTGAATGTCTTTACATCCTTCTGACTTCAGGGAAGTGGACATCACCATTGTTTTCCTTTCACAGCCTATGATCTGGTTCTTCTCACCAAAACATTCTAGCTAGCTTCAAACTAGCACTTCAGTGTATCACAAGTATGGGACTTTTGCTACTCTGTAATGTTACCAAAGTTGTTGACTCACTTTAAAACATCTACTAAAGTTATAAAACTATTAACTCCTGCATTTGCTGCATTTAACTTTGAATGTAAGAAACCCCATTGTAGCTTACTCCAGCATAAATGTTTCTCCTATACTAATCTGCATTAGTAGATCATTATTTACTTCAATTTTGTGTTTTAGTGACAAGATAATTCTTTTGCTCACTAGGGTGAAATTTTCTTAACAGCTGTACTCAATCCAATATTTCTGAAAGCATTTCTAAAGAGTGTTGATGAAAGAGATGGGGAAAGCTGAGGTTTTTTTTCAATGTAATAGCTACTGCTTGACTACATTTTGTGAGATTTGTACTCTATTGTGAAATTCTGGCACTTTTGTGGTTTTTTTTTTTTTTTTTTTTAATGTTTATTTGACTTAATCTTCTTTTCCAGCTTACTTCATAATAGATTACATTCACTAAAAAAAAAGGCTTGAATACACAGAGATCTTGGAGGTCTCTTCCAACCTGGTTGATTCTATGTTTAGATTCTATGATCAGCATCTGGACCCAGCCAGGGCCAAACCATCACAGTGTTACAGCAAGACTGTTTATTGCACATGTTTCAGATTAGATCAGGCACTAAAATAGTCAATTAATTTACAGATTACATTCAATTCACAATCAGTGAACAATACTATCAGGATCAATATTAGAATCATAGAATCATAGAATGAACCAGGTTGGAAGAGACCTCCAAAATTGTCCAGTCCAACCTAGCATCCAGCCCTAGGCATTCAACCAGACCATGGCACTAAGTGCCTCAGCCAGGCTTTGCTTAAACACCTCCAGGGACACAGACTCCACCACCTCCCTGGGCAGCCCATTCCAATGCCAATCACTCTCTCTGCCAACAACTTCCTCCTAACATCCAGCCTAGACCTCCCCTGGCACAACTTGAGACTGTGTCCCCTTCTTCTGTTGCTGCTTGCCTGGCAGAAGAGACCAACCCCACCTGGCTACAATGTACCTTCAGGTAGTTTTAGACAGCAATGAGCTCTGCCCTGAGCCTCCTCTTCTCCAGGCTAAACAACCCCAGCTCCCTCAGCCTCTCCTTACAGGGTTTGTGTTCCAGGCCCCTCACCAGCCTTGTCGCCCTTCTCTAGACATGTTCCAGCACCTCAACATCTCTCTTGAATTGAAGGGCTCAGAACTGGACACAGCACTCAAGGTGTGGCTTTGAGTATTGGCAATAAATACCAAACACTCAGAAAATGTCAACAAACTCTAATACACTTCTAAGCACCTTTTTATAACTACTGTTGAAGAGCTGTAACCCCACCCCACATCCATCCCAAAATTTAGCATCGTACTTCAATTTATATCTTATCTCCATTTTATATCTTATGTCAAAATTTAGCATCCCACCCCAAAATTTAGCATCTTAGCTCCATTTTATATCTTACCTCAATTTAGCATCATATCCCAAAATTTAGCATCCCTCCCCAAAATTCAGCATCTTATCTCCATTTTGTAGCTTATACCAAACAAGAACATAAACATAGATAACAAAGTCTCTCTCTGTCTTTGGGGCTGCACTTTTCTCTCTCTCTAACCTGCTTTCTGTGTGACTAATCCTTCTGCTTCCTAACCCCCCTGGCTGACCCTCCAAACTCAACTTGAACATAAGGCAAAGTCTGGGGTAAGGTAGAGGGGTGGGAAGGTGGTTGAGAGCCCCTCCTGGGGACTCTGTTTTCTGGGAGGGCTGTTGTGTAACTTTCTAAACTTGCATATTTCTGAATATAATGTAAATATCTGTTTGTGCTAAGCTGAAAATGTAAATCTTTATTCAATTTCCAGTTTGACTGAGCCTAGTCTGGGTGATTTTCTTAAGTGGGGGGTTGGGGGGGGTGGGGGGGCAGGGAACACCCAAACCATCACAGTGGTGAAAGTAGTCTCTGTTTCTTTATTTTGACACTGGAAATATACACACAGAATAACAATTCTGTTTAGCTTCAAATTTGTCCATGTGACATTTGAGCAAGCTCTAACATGGTTCATGATGTGCCATGCACTATTTCTCCTTGTTTAGCTGAAGCAATTAATCTTATGATAGAAAAGGCACACACAGCAAATTAGGTGTTAAGAAATCCAGCTTTTGCAGATCTGAGACTTTGAAACACCTGCTCCAGCAGCTTCCTTGAGTGTGAAAGACTGATCAAGCACTATGTTATTAAGTTTTGCCAGGTTGTAGAACCACCCTGCCCTCCCTTCAGACCTCTAGGAAGCTTGATGCCTCAAGGGTTTGTTAAACACCCTAGGGGAACTTCAGGACAAAGGTCTTCTAGGACACAAGGCACTTCAGTCCTTAGGGACTGAATATTCCTCAGAGCATACTGTCATGGAATACTGAGTATGAAGAAAGTTTCAACTTTTTTTAGCCTCTGAATGAGGATTACTAGAAAAAAAGAAAAGAATCTGTGCATTTTTATCCCACTCTGCACCTGCATAACAAAAACAATTTCATCAAAAATAGTTTTTTGGAAGATGTTATTATTTCTTCAGCTTGTTAAACCAACAATCTCAACATCTTTTTAGAGGATAAACAATATTGTGCTGGAGCAGCAGGTTTATAAAGACACAGGAGAAACAGGTGCAAGAGGCACAGAAGGAAAGGAAGGTGCTGAGGTGCTATTGTGTCAAACCACAGCACTATTTAATGATGCATTTTAGCTGAAGTCCTTGCTGAAGGATAAACCAGGTGTTTGATTTATCCTTGCAAATGTTCAAGGTGACTTTTGAGTAAAAGCCATCTCACTGTTTCCTATTCAGTTGAACACAATACAGAAAAAATAATGTCTTGTATGAGGAGAGGCTGAGGGAGCTGGGGGTGTGCAGCCTGCAGAAGAGGAGGCTCAGGGCAGAGCTCATTGCTGTCTGCAGCTACCTGAAGGGAGGCTGTAGCCAGGTGGGGTTGGGCTCTTCTCCCAGGCAATCATCAACAGAACAAGGGGACACAGTCTCAAGTTGTGCTGGGGGAGGTCTAGGCTGGATGTTAGGAGGAAGTTGTTGGCAGAGAGAGTGATTGGCATTGGAATGGGCTGCCCAGGGAGGTGGTGGAGTTGCTGTCCCTGGAGGTGTTGAAGCCAAGCCTGGCCGAGGCACTTAGTGCCATGGTCTGGTTGACTGTGTAGGGCTGGGTGCTAGGTTGGACTGGATGATCTTGGAGGTCTTTTCCAACCTGCTTGATTCTATGATTCTATCATAGAATCAACCAGGTTGGAAGAGACCTCCAAGATCATCGAGTCCAACCTATCACCCAGCCCTAGCCAGTCAACTAGACCATGGCACTGAGTGCCTCATCCAGTCTTTTCTTGAAGACCCCCAGGGACGGTGCCTCCACCACCTCCCTGGGCAGCCCATTCCAATGGGAAATCACTCTCTCTGTGAAGAACTTCTTCCTAACATCCAGCCTATACCTACCCTGGCACAACTTGAGACTGTGTCCCCTTGTTTTATTGCTGGTTACCTGAGAGAAGAGGCCAACCCCCACCGGGCTACAATGCCCCTTCAGGTAGTTGTAGACAGTAATAAGATCACCCCTGAGCCTCCTCTTCTCCAGGCTAAACAGGCCCAGTTCTCTCAACCTCTCCTCATAGGGTTTGTGCTCCAGGCCCCTCACCAGCTTCGTTGCCCTTCTCTGGACATGTTCCAGCACCTCAACATCTTTCTTGAACTGAGGGGCCCAGAACTGGACACAGTACTCAAGGTGTGGCCTGACCAGTGCTGAGTACAGGGGAAGAATAACCTCCCTCGTCCTACTGGCCACACTGTTCCTGATGCAGGCCAGGATGCCATTGGCTCTCTTGGCCACCTGGGCACACTGCTGGCTCATCTTCAGCCATTCCATTGTGGAGAACTTCAAAAGACATGGAGTGTAAAAGCTTTGGGATTTCTCATTCGGGCTTCTTCTCTTTGCTGTTACTGTGGGGTTTGTTTTGGGTTTTTTTTGGGGAAGGGAAGGGGTTGTTTGCTTTATTTTTTCCCTTCAAAATTTGTTTAATCAATTGTGTTTAGCACACAGATTGTGCTGCAGCCTTTATTCAGAACCGATGTCTCAGTATCTGGAGTACAACTGTGTCATGTAATCTCTATGACCCAGACTCTTCGCAATTCAATAGCACACTCTCAGTGCAGATGAGGATTCTCAGTTTGCTTCTAACCACTACAAAATGTAATTGTAGATTGATATATAACATTTTCTTAGGTTAAAAGAAACCCAAACAACATTTAAACATTGGAATAGTATCTCAGTCATCTACTCAGTATCTGGTGGAAAGGAAAACTGTAGCCTACAGCCCAGACATTGTGCTCGACGAAGACAGCATGAACTTTACAAGAGCAATGCAGATTCTATCTCTCTCCACAAGCCTATCTCACTCTGCTGGAAGTAGATGAGCTCAGCTCATCTGCTGTGACACTCTAGCTGTATCAAAAAATCAAATTTGCCTTTGGATCACTCAGACAATTCTTATCATTAATTTCATACAGAATGAAAGCTGTAGAGCTTGGAAATTACTCAAATCCACATCTGAGTCTGTGAATTTATGGTAGCAGCTTATGCACTGTACAGAGGCTTTCTTTTGTAGACAAAGCTAAAAAATGTGTTCACTTTCATCCAGAGTAGAACAGTTACTTCATCTTTCATTGTAGATTGACTGTTAGAGTGACATCTAGAATGAATCTACCACATGGAGTGACTTTCAGATGATTGTCACAGCTCATTCTAACTGATTCCTTCTGTTTACACACTTTTCCAAGTCTCTGATTCTTCATTTATGTGCTTATGCTCTGTACTGGGATTGTTTAGCCTGGAGAAGAGGAGGCTCAGGGGTGACCTTATTGCTGTCTACAACTACCTGAGGGGTGGTTGTAGCCAGGAGGAGGTTGCTCTCTTCTCTCAGGTGGCCAGCACCAGAACAAGAGGACACAGCCTCAGGCTGCACCAGGGGAGATTTAGGCTGGAGGTGAGGAGAAAGTTCTTCCCTGAGAGAGTCATTGGACACTGGAATGGGCTGCCCGGGGAGGTGGTGGAGTCGCCGTCCCTGGAGCTGTTCAAGGCAGGATTGGACGTGGCACTTGGTGCCATGGTCTGGCCTTGAGCTCTGTGGTAAAGGGTTGGACTTGATGATCTGTGAGGTCTCTTCCAATCCTAATAATACTGTGATACTGTGATACTAATGAATTTAAAGCCAGAGAGGAAGTTTCCATTGGGACTGTCAGTGGAACTGGTTGTTTAACATTTCACTGGCCAGTCAAAAGGTGTTCCAGGCCCTGTAAATATCTGCTTGAATATTGAGCTAAGCTGTAAATATAAGCTTCATTCAATTTCCAGAGCTGGCTGAGTCTAGTCTGGGTGATTTCCAAAGTGGGGAGGGGGGCAGGGAACACCCAAACCACCACACTGTCCTAAGCTGTTCCATTTTGTTACACAGTTTGAAAACTCAGCATTTATGTAGAGACATTTTTCAGGTAGGTAACATAATTTTCATTATCAATGAAAAAAACTGGTCAGCTGAAAATGTATCACATAAAAATGCTTCAAGAACTTCAGATTTTGATAAACAGTCTTTCCCCAGGCTTCTCCCTAGTGTTGTAAAGACTGAATAGTCTCCTTGTAGCTATTTAAACTTTCCCAGAGCCCACAGACCCAATGGAACAGCATTTAGGATGCTTTCCTTTTCCCCTTCTCCCTATATGGAAAAAATGAGGCAGAAGAAGAGTAAAAGGGATAAAGCAACCAAAGAACAGCCTTGCACTGATTTAGAAATTAAAATGTAATTTTAACAAAAAATAAAAGGTATTTAAGGGAAAGGAAGGTTACAAAGATGTAAGGGAAAGGAATAGATACAGAGATATATACATATATATATATATATACAGAAAACCAGGTTGGGTGGCAGTGGATTATCTGGATTGAAATGGATTCTCTTTGGATGCAGGCATCAAAATAATGTAGCAGACCTGATCATGTGGAGCAGGCCCAAGCCACATGGTTAACAGGAACATGGAGAGCAGCAATACATTGCAGAGGGGAAGGCAGGAGCAAAAGAAGAGGCAGAAAATTGACTGCCTCTTAAATAGGGTTGTGGACAGGAAGTAGGAGTGGAATAAACCTTGACCTGCGGGTCCCATCCCCCTAGGTGCAGCCAGGTCTCCCTGCCCACCTAGGGTCAGGTTTCCAGTCTGCCCCTCACCCCAGACTGTATCATAGAATCAGTCAGGGTTGGAAGGGACCACAAGGATCACCTAGTTTCAAACTCTCCTTCCATGGGCAGGGACATCCTACCCTAGATCAGGCAGGCCAGAGCTGGCTGAACCCAGCACACTACTAAGCAGACTATTCTGCATTTCTGGGGTAAGATTCTACCATAGTTTAATGAAATCTTGACTGTCTCTGAGCAGTGGAAGCAGAGGAATCTGCACTGCCAAGAAAGTGGCCTTTCAGCTGTACACCAGTGCTTATACTGTGGTTATAACAGAAATTCCCAAAGTGCTTTTGTTACAAACTGTACTACTTTGAGACCTATGCAAGTGGAAGATTTATGATGAGACATGGAAGAGCTTTTCAAAACAAGTCTGGTTTTATTACTCAACTGGAATGTAAAGTTTTATGGGTTAGAATTGAAAGAGAAAACAACAAAGATTTGATGTCTGTATCGACAGTATTGTCTTCTGATGAGTATGAGGCTTCATCTCTGTCCCTTTCCTAGGCAGTAGTTTTTATCACTGGTATCCAATAGAGACCATTCTTTGCTCTTACATCTGCTCATGTTGTTTTCATAGGCTTCCTTAGTCAAGTAGTCATTAAAACTTGATATAAAATAATTAATCTTTCATTGCATTGTTAAAGTAACTCCAACTAATGTTTAGATTTCTGCAGTTCTTTTGTGTCAATACAGATGTGCTCATGAGGAGCAGGTGTTGATCTGTCAGAGGGTAGGAGAGCCCTGCAGAGGGACCTGGCCAGGCTGCATGGGTGAGCAGAGGCCAATGGGATGAGACTGAACAAGGCCAAGTGCAGGGTTCTGCACTTTGGCCACAACAACCCCAAACAAGGCTGCAGGCTGGGGACAGAGTAGCTGGAGAGCAGCCAGGCAGAGAGGGACCTGGGGGTGCTGTTAGATAGTAGGCTGAAGATGAGCCAGCAGTGTGCCAAGGTGGGCAGCAGAGCCAATGGCATCCTGGGCTGGCTCAGGAGCAGTGTGGCCAGCAGGACAGGGGAGGTTATTCTGCCCCTGTGCTCAGCACTGGTCAGGCCACACCTTGAGTGCTGTGTCCAGATCTGGGCTCCTCAATTCAAGAGAGATGTTGAGGTGCTGGAAGGTGTCCAGAGAAGGGTAACAAAGCTGGTGAGGGGCCTGAAACACAAACCCTGTGAGGAGAGGCTGAGGGAGCTGGGGGTGTGCAGCCTGCAGAAGAGGAGGCTCAGGGCAGAGCTCATTGCTGTCTACAAGTACCTGAAGGAAGGCTGTAGCCAGGTGGGGTTGGACACTTCTGCCAGGCAAGCAGCAATAGAACAAGGGGACACAGCCTCAAGTTGTGCCAGGGGAGATCTAGGCTGGATGTTAGGAGGAAGTTGTTGTCAGAGAGAGTGATTGGCATTGGAATGGGCTGCCCAGGGAGGTGGTGGAGTCACCATCCCTGGGGGTTTTGAAGCAAAGCCTGGCTGAGGCACTTAGTGCCATGGTCTGGTTGAGTGGATAGGGTTGGGTGCTAGGTTGGCCTGGCTGATCTTGGAGATCTCTTCCAACCTGCTTGATTCTATGATTCAATCTGAGTAATGCTGATCTGTTTTTTTTTTTTTTTCCTCAAGCACAGAAGTATTTCCTTGGCTGTGAAAAACAATAACAAAATAGAGCACTACTTTTTTTTTTTTTTTTCTTAAACATAGATATAAAAACCTGAGACCTCTGTACCTCTTACTGACAGTGAATAACATGGTGGCTGTTAATATTCTGCACATTACCTGTATCCCATTGATTTGTGATGGTGCTGTGTGCGTAGCATGCACTGGTAAAACATCTGAAAGCCCTGTTAATTGAATAACTGCTACTCTATATGGAAAGTAGGACACTATGATAACTTAGAGGCTTTCCAATCTCAGGCTATGCTTCAACACCTCCAAATTCCAGGTGGATAGCAAACTCCCAAAATAGTCCTTATTCTGTCTTCATTGTCTTCCTTAATCTGGGAATGTCCATTAATTTTCTTCTCATCCTCTGTTCCTATGGGTGGAAAAATGAATTACTGCTCTCATTTAGGACCTTTAGCATGGCAACATAAGTTGACTGGGATCCTAGGATGTATTGTATGAATCAGAAGTTAGTCTGCATGATCAAATACAGTAGAAATTACTGTAAAAGTGATATCCTTGACTGGATGGGGCTGGGGGATAGGTTGGACTGGATGATCTTGGAGGTCTTTTCCAACCTGGTTGATTCTATGATTCTATGATCCTTTGGTTTCTTTTGGGGTTGATATTATAGTATGACATTTGCATTCAAGGTAGTCTGGAGGGTCAGCCAAGTGGGTTAGGAAGCAGATGGATTAGTCAGGCAGGTTAGAGAAGTACAGCCCAAAAAGCCCAGAGGGAGACTCTGTTACCTATATTTCTGTTCTTGTTCTTATACATCCCAGCAAGCCTATGGGTGCAGTAGACATCAACATTGTTTCTTTTTCACATCTTATTCTAATTCTTCCCACCAAAATATTCCAGCTAGTTTCAAACTGGCACAACAAGAGAATGTATGATAGAAAGCAATGAAAGTATCACTCCTTACCTTTTATTTTTCCTTCTGAGAAAAAAAATATGCAAGTGCAGAGGTCAATCAGGATGTATGTAAATTCTGTTACTAAAATATTCAATTTAATCAGTAAAGTAGGCACAAACTCAACAGTTGAATCTGATAAACATCAAAACATGAAGCCATGAGTCATAAAGAAAATGCAGTGTATCAAAATATTTCTGACTAGTATATATTAGCTTCAGCCAATTATGTAAGCAGCAATATGACCTGAAATGTGAATAGTCATTTGAATAAGTTTGAGCTGGCAAAGGAAATACAATTTGAGTGTATTCAAAACTTAATTTCTAGCTGTCCTTCAGAGTGACATTGACTAAAGCCTGTATTTTGAGATTCTTCTCAGTGAGGAAAATTAGGCTCTGTGATGGTTTGGGTGTTACTTCCCCCACCCCACTTTAAGACAAGACTCAGGCAAGCTGTAAATTGAATGAAGTTTTATATTTACAGCTTAGCACAAGATACGAGCAGGTATTTAGAGTATATACACAGCTATAAATAGAAATAGACAAGTTAAAAAGTAATGCAGAAACACAACAGCACTCCCAGAAACCAGAGTGCCCAGGAGGGACTCCCAATCACCCTGCCACCTTCTTTCCACCCCTCTACCTTACCCCAGACTTTGCCTTACATTCAAGGTGAGTTTGGAGGATCAGCCAGGGGGGTTAGGAAGCAGATGGAACTAGTCAGAAAGCAAGGTAGGTTAGAGAGAAGTGCAGCCCCAGAGCCCAAGAGCAACTCTGTCATCTGTGTTTATGTTCTTGTATTTCTCCATCTCAGCAAGCCTGTGAGTGCAGCAGCCATCACCATTGTTTCCTTTTCACAGCCTAGCATCTAATTCTTCTCACTAAAATATCCTAGCAAGGCTCAAACTAGCACAGGCTCAGGACTCAGAATTCTTTCTATATATTCAGCGGTCTCTGCTAACTGGTTATTGAGGTTCTCCTGTTTCATCCTGCATTCTCTTCGCTTGTTCTTCTGCACACAACTCCTCCCATTTCCTCAGGTGCCTTTATAATCAGTGACCATTTGAGCCATATAATAACCCTCCATAATGTGTTTCATTTTCACTTCTATCGCTACCACACAGAAATCCTAGATTCTAGACTGTTAAGAAAATCCTAGAGACATGGAATTCTTTCAGCTGGAAAAGGCCTTTAACATTGATAGAGTCATAGAATGCCAGAAGAGACTTAAAAAATCATCTAGTTCCAACTCACCTTTCATGGGCAAGGAGACCTGCCTAGACCAGCTTGCTTAAGGCCTCCAACTTGTCCTTGAACACCTCCAGGGAGGGGGCATCCCTAGGCAACCTGTTCCAGAGGCTAACCACCTTCCCTGTAAAGATCATTGTGTCTAACCATCACCTAATTGTACCAAGTCTGTCCCTTCAGACCACATCTATGGCTCTATTCCACCACCTTCCTGGGGAGCCTCTTCCAGCCTTGAGAATCCTTCCAGTTAAAAAAATTATTCTAATGCTGTACCTAAACTTTCCCTGGTACAGCTTGAGGCCATTTTCTTTTGTCCTATCACTTGTTACTACAGAGAGGAGACCTACACTCTCTTCACTACAACCTTATTTCAAGTAATTTGAAAGAGTGAGAAGGTCTTCCCTCAGCTTTCTCTTCTCCAGCCTAAACTACCCCCGTTTTCTAGGCTGCTCATCACAAGACTTGCTCTTCAAACCATTCACCAGCTTCACTGACCTAATCCAAAGCATCCCAAACCTGAGAAAAGGGAGTGACATGTGTGCCTGTTTGAGGCTAATTGGAATATTTTGATGAGAGAAATGAGATCATTGGCTAGGAAAAGAAAATAATAGTGATGTCTATACCACTCAGTCATTCTGCTGAGAGATATAAAACCAGAAACATAAATAAGTCAGGCAGTCTCTGGCTGCTGCTGCTGCTTCACTATGTCTGCCTTGACCTGTGTAACCCAATCTAATCTTTTTCCTTCTAACCTCTTGCTGACCTTTCACATCTCATCCTGCTTGTAAGGAGGATTTTGAGGGAGTGGAAAAAGTAGGTGGAAGGTTGGTTGGGAGTCTTCTTGGGCAGTTCTGCTGTTTCGGAGGGGTTTCATATTTCTGTATTATTTTTAAGTTGTATATAGTTCATAGAATCATAGAATCAATGAGATTGGAAGAGACCTCCAAGATCATCCAGTCCAACCTATCCCCCAGCCCTATCCAGTCAACCAGTTGTGAGTATCTGTATAGATATGCTTGTATATTGTGCCACACTATAAATATTGCTTCATTCCTTAACCTCCAGCTGGCTGAATTAGTCTGGTGTGTCTGTGAGGGGGCAGGTGATTCTGCCAAACTGCCACAGACATAGAATCATAAAATCACAGAATGGACCAGGTTAAAGGAGACCTCCAAGCTCATCCAGTCCAGCCTAGCACCCAGCCCTATCCAGTCAACTAGATCATGGCACTAAGTGCCTCAGCCAGGCTTTGCTTCAACACCTCCAGGGAAGGCAACTCCACCACCTCCCTGGGCAGCCCATTCCAATGCCAATCACTCTCTCTGACAACAACTTCCTCCTAACATCCAGCCTAGACCTCCCCTGGCACAACTTCAGATTGTGTGCCCTTGTTCTGTTGCTGCTTGCATGGCAGCAGAGCCCAACCTCACCTGGCTACAGCCTCCCTTCAGGTAGCTGCAGACAGCAATGAGCTGTGCCCTGAGCCTCCTCTGCTGCAGGCTGCACACCCCCAGCTCCCTCAGCCTCTCCTCACAGGGCTGTGCTCCAGGCCCCTCACCAGCTTTGTTGCCCTTCTCTGGAGATGTTCTAACAGCTTCTGAAAGAGTCTATGGAGGTATTGCCTGATTCATGCTGATTTATCAAATTGCAAGGCGTTACCAATGAAGCAGCCTGCTTGTCATTGCAAAGGAAAAGGTTGCAACTATGTGTGAAAATGTAAAACACAAGGAGAGAGATATAAACCAGCTGGTGAACCAATTTGATATGTACTGCAGAAAAGTCAGGAGAACTTTTTCTTCTCTATGCCAGTGATCACAGCTGGCAGCTGTGCACAGGATAGCACTGATGTAAACTGAAATTGCTTATATGTCACATGGAGCTGGCCTTTCTGATTAATTTCTTCCCTCCCATTAGCATAAATTTCAGATTAAAACCAGCAAATTTCTGTTTACAAAACAGAAATTTGGGAAAATACTTTGCAGATGAGAATGTGCTAAGCAACCACTACGAGTTGCTGTTGGCATGAAGGAACTGTACCTCAATAAACCTCTGCAAGTCTAAGGAGGAGTTTGGAGTAAGTTGATTTTAAGCTGTGGAGTTTTGGCACACAGACACACACATGGGAACACAGAGACATGCGTATATATCAGTGTCTGTACAGGCTGTTTGTCAAAAACCAGTGTGTTTAGGCTGAAAACATGTGGTACTGTGAGTCACACATTTGAAAGGGTGTTTTTTGAAGGCAGACATAAGCTAGCCATATGCACAAACCTCTCCAGCAATCACTTAAGAATAACTGATGCAGATCTTATCTGGTGCTAGCAAGTCCTTCTTACTCATGGAGCTTAAACATGGTGCTATAAAAATGTGATGGTTTGGGTGTTCCCCACCCCCCCCCCACACACACTTAAGAAAATCACCCAGACTAGACCCAGTGGCTCTGGAAATTGAATGAAGCTTTTATACTTACAGCTTAGCACAAGATGCAAGCAGAGATTTACAGTATATATACAGCTATAGACAGAAATAGACAAGGTAAAAGGTAATACAGAAACACAACAGCCCTCCCAGAAACCTGGGTACCCAGGAGGGGCTCTCAACCACCCTTCCACCTTTCCTCCCACCCCTCTCCCTTACCCCAGATCTTGCCTTATGCCCAAGGAAGATTGGAGGGTTGGCCAGGGGCATTAGGAAGCAGGTGGATTCAGTCACACAGATGGCAGGTTAGGTTACACAGAGATGCAGCCCAAAGCCCAGACAGAGAGTGACTGTGTTATCTATATCTACATTCTTACACATCTCAGCAAGCCTGTGAGTGAAGTAGACATAAGCCTTGCTTTCCTCTCACAACCTGTAATCTAGTTCTTCTCACCAAAACATTCTAGCTAGCTTCAAACCAGCACAAAAAGCAATAGTAACAAAACTTCCAGTTACCACAGAGTCAAGGCATGAGATTACATAGACCTTCTGGTGTGTATTGTCATACAGAAAGACTAGGAAAGGGTTAAGCAATGGCTCTTCTTTTTGTTTAATTGTTTTTTTTCCTAGTAATCAAAGACTGCAGCAAACTGTGTCACTGAACAGACAAGATCCTTGCTATGCTTCTTACTCCCAAAATGAGTATCAAAGGCTGAATTTGCATGATTAGGCATTTACTCACTCTTGAATATCTAGAGAACCTACACTGCTCAACAGAGAGAACTCTACCCGAAGGGAGGCTGTAGCCAGGTGGGGGTTGGTGTCTTCTCCCAGGCAACCACCAATAGAACAAGGGGACACAGTCTCAAGTTGTGCCAGGGGAAGTACAGGCTGGATGTGAGGAGGAAGTTGTTGTTAGAGAGAGTAATTGGCATTGGAATGGGCTGCCCAGGGAGGTGGTGGAGTGGCTGTGCCTGGAGGTGTTCAAGCAAAGCCTGGCTGAGGCACTTAGTGCCATGGTCTGGTTGACTGGCTAGGGCTGGGTGCTAGGTTGGACTTGCTGATCTTGGAGGTCTCTTCCAACCTGGTTGATTCTATGATTCTATGAACTCATAGGACAGCAAAGATTTAAAATAAGATTATCTGTTCTGCAAGTTATAGACTAAGCCACTAGAAAACTGTTTTGGGTTTTTGCTGACTTAAAGTGCATCCAGAAAATTTCTGTTGTTTCCACCAGTTACCCTTCAACAAAAGAAGCTGAAGAAATATGTGCAATTCAGGTGGTCAGTTTTGAAGTAGAACTTTCATGTGCTGAAGATTAGTGTCTTTCATTTCTACTTCCAAGCCTGACATGAAGCTACTTTCTTTTCCCATAGGTAAAATCATAGAATCAATCAGGTTGAAGGAGACCTCCAACATCCAGTCCAACCTAGCACCCAGCCCTATCCAATCAACCAGACCATGGCACTAAGTGCCTCAACCAGGCTTTGCTTGAACACCTCCAGGGCAAACAGTTTCATTCCCCATTCAAACCTCCAGAGGGGCAGGGACCTGAGTGTGCCCTGCCACATTAATCTTTCTGGAAATGCAAATGAAATTGTAGCAGTGAAATCTTATTTTCTACAAATATAGAATACTGTCACTGAAGAGATGGGAACAGCAGAGTAGGACTGTAACTCCAAAACATTGGGCATTTAGAGCTAGATGGTATGAACTCAAACAGGTGTTTTTGGAAAGCAGAGGTTTATAAACATGCAGCAAAGAGACCTCAGAAAGTTTTGAAAGAAAATATATGTACAACAAATATAATTAATGTCTATAAATATCTATAAATAGACAAAGTGGCCTTCTATAGGATTTCATTTTGTCTTCCAGGGCAATAAAAGGTCTTGGAATGTATGAAATGTATAGTAGCTCAGCTACTTCAGTAATGGGAATACCTCAGGGAAATATTGTGCCAGATTCTCAAACACAGTTATGATCCCACTGTGCCACTCAGCTGCTACAAATGAACCATAACCTAGCTGAAAATCACTGACAGAGGATTTCCTGTTTTCAGCAGATTCTCTTCTGAAATATATATGTCTCATTCACAGGCACTACAGTTTTATGTCTTTATTGGGAAAACAACTCCTTAAAAGCGAGAAAGTTTGTTGTGTAGATTTGCTATGCTCTGTCTGCATCAGTAAAAAAGTCCTATCAAAGTTCAGAGACACAAGTAAAATTGTGACCAAGGAATTCAAAAGAATTGGTACTGGCTTGGATCTTTGGTATGTTTGATTCCTTGAGTTGATTCAGTCACTGGGAAAAAGATTTCTTTCATAGGTTTCCTTATGCTTAAAATAAAACTACTTAACAACTAATATTAATATAGAACTATTATTATTAAAGTTGCAAATATCATACATGCTTTGGTTTGGAGCACTTAGTGCTTGGGGTTTGTTATGAAAACAGGGGTATTCTGCTAAGTTTTCTACTTTTTCATCTCAGACAATGTACCCTGATGGCCTTCATCATCTATTGTGGTCTATCTTTTCTGCCTCTTTTGGGATCTTGCTCTTCTCTTGGAGGATCATGGAATGGTTTGGGCTGGAAAGGTCCTTAAAGATCATTTAATTCCAATTGCCCTGCCATGGACAGGCTGGAGTCATCATCCCTGGAGGTGTTCAAGACAAGACTGGATTAAACACTTAGTGCCATGGTGTAGTTGATTGGCTAGGGCTGGGTGCTAGGTTGGACTGGATGAGCTTGGAGGTCTCTTCCAATCTGGTTGATTCAAAGATTCTCTAATTCTATGATCTTCCACTACATCAGGTTGCTCACATCCCTATCCAACCTGGACTTGAACACTTCTGAGGCTGAGATATCCACAACTTCACTGGTCACCATGTTTCAGTGTCCAACTGCCACCACAGAAGATAATTTATTCCTAGTATTTTATGTAATCTACCCTCTCTCAGTTTAAAATCAGCTTAAAATTATTCCTCATCTTACCACTACAGTCCCTGATAAATAGTTCCTCCTAATGTGCAGTATAGCTCCATCCTGTATCAGGAACAGAGTGGCCAGCAGGACAAGGGAGGTTCTTCTGCCCCTGTACTCAGCACTGGTCAGGCCACACCTTGAGTGCTGTGTCCAGTTATGGGCTCTTCAATTCAAGAGAGATGTTGAGATACTGGAACCCTATGAGGAGAGGCTGAGGGAGCTGGGGGTGTGCAGCCTGCAGAAAAGGAGGCTCAGGGGTGACCTCATTGCTGTCTACAATTACCTGATGGGAGATTGTAGCCAGGTGGGGTTGGGCTCTGCTGCCAGGCAAGCAGCAACAGAACAAGAGGACACAGTCTCAAGTTGTGCTGGGGGAGGTCTAGGCTGGATGTTAGGAGGAAGTTGTTGGCAGAGAGAGTGATTGGCATTGGAATGGGCTGTCCAGGGAGGTGGTGGAGTCACTGTCCCTGGAGGTGTTTAAGCAAAGCCTGGCTGAGGCACTTAGTGCCATGGTCTGATTGATTGGATAGGTCTGGGTGATAGGTTGGACTGGATGATCTTGGAGATCTTGTCCTACTGGCCACACTAATCCTGGTCCAGGCCAGGATGCCATTGGCTCTCTTGGCCACCTGGGCACTGTTGGCTCATGTTCAGGATCAGCTCCATGATCTTGCCAGGCACAGTGATGAGACAGACTGAACTGTAGTTCCCCCAGTCAGTCTCTCTTTTAAAAACTGAGGGCTGTATTTCCCTTTTCTTATCAGCAGGAAGAGTTCTCTGGACTGTCAAGAGTTCAGAAATTTAATATGCTTCAGGAAAAAAAGAAAAAAAGGAAAACCCCAAGGTCATACTTCTCTAAATATCAGAAGTTCTAAAGAGTGCGACAAAGCTTTCAGTCTCAGTGGCAGTACAGCTGCTGTTTATTTAAATAGAAAATGGGATTGTTCTCCTTCCTAAAAAAACCCCAACCAACCAACCAACCAACCAACCAACCAAAAACCTACCCATACAGTTCTAAATAATGCACTTCTCTATGACATTCAGCTTCAGTGGATGAATAGATGAGGCCATTATCCACTCAATAGGAAATAGTAATGCAGAAAGCAGGGCATTTGTTGTAAGTAAAGCATCTGTAAGCATATGGAATATAGAACTGCCCATGGTTACATCTCTGTATCAATGGCAAAATCTTGTAAAATAAGAGAGTTAAGATTGTTAGAAGCTGAAACAAAACCCAACAGAACAGAAGAGATTTTCATTCATTAAATTCAAGGCAGATGTAAATGGATATGCCATTTAGCATCTTTGTGCAGTGCCAGTTGTTCAGTTAGGCCAAGATGATGGTAGTTACATCACTACATGGTGTTGTTTGGTAAAGAAAACAAGCAAGTAACTGTAGGCTTGAAATGGATTTATAATGCTTACGTGTGGCTGCTTGATCACTGAAGGGCATCAAGAAATTTCTAAGTGAAGTTATTCTCATATTGCAAGGAGAGAACATGGGGCACAAAGACAGACAATAATAATCACTAGAATAGAGTATCAGAGCTAAAACAATACCCTGAAACACTTTCAAGTTGGGGATGTCTGATAGTTTGAGCCTAGCTGGGATATTTTAGTGAGAGGAATTAGATGCTAGGCTGTGAAAAGGAAACAATGGTGATGTCTGCTGCACTCATAGGCTTGCTGAGATGGATAAAAGCAAGAACACAAACACAGATAACAGAGTTGCTCTCTGGCTCTGGCTGCAGGTATGTCTCTCTCTAACCTGCTGTCTGTGTAACTAATCCATCTGCTTCCTAACCCCCTCCATGCTGATTCTTCAAACTCACCCTGAATGTAAGGCAAAGTCTGGGATAAGGCAGAGAGGTGGAAAGGAGGTGGAAGGGTGGTTGGGAGCCCCTCCTGGGGACTCTGGTTTCTGGCAGGGCTGTTGTGTTCCTGCATTACTTTTTACCTTGTCTATGTCTGTCTCTAGCTGTAGAGATATTGCAAATATCTGCTTGGATCTTGTGCTCAGCTGTAGATAGAAAGCTTCATTCTTCAATTTCCAGATACTGAGTCTAGTCTGAGTGATTTTCTTAAGTGTGTGTGTGGGTGGGTAACACCCAAACCATCACACTGAGTTATCCTGATGCATCAGAACACAGATAATTTATCAATTTTTTAAATAGAGCATGAAGATTACACCAAACCTACTCTTTTGTAATAAGGTATCATAAACAACTAATTTTAGCATTTTTTTAGATCAATACTTTACAGTGACACAGACCCTTGTCATTTTGAGAGAGGGGTAGTTTAATTTCTAACTACTGTGCTGTTGGCAATTAGACTTTTATGTTTATAGAGTCATAGAATCATAGAATCAACCAGGTTGGAAGAGACCTCCAAGGTCATTCAGTCCAACCTAGCACCCAGCCCTATTCAGTCATCTAGACCATGGCACTAAGTGCCTCATCCAGGCTTTGCTTCAACACCTCCAGGGACAGTGACTCCACCACCTCCCTGGGCAGCTCATTCCAATGCCAATCACTCTCTCTGCCAACAACTTCCTCCTAACACCCAGCATGTACTTCCCCTGGCACAACTTGAGACTGTGTCCCCTAAAAAATCATCATGATGCAATGTGATGATAAATTATGTATTTGAAAGAATAAGGTATGTCCTAAGAGACTGCCTGTTAGAGTTAGATTTGTAGCTTAGGCATAAAAAATTAAGAATAGTAAAATGGAAAGGTACTGGAGTCTCTGAGTGAAAAAGTAAACAGGCCAGGAATGGCCATAAAGTGGCAACAACAGATAAGTTAAGATAGAATCATAGAATCACAGAATCCACCAGGCTGGAAGAGACCTCCAACATCATCCAGTCCAACCTAGCACCCAGCCCTATCCAGTCAACCAGACCATGGCACTAAGTGCCTCAGCCAGGCTTTTCTTGAACACCTCCAGGGATGGTGACTCCACCACCTCCCTGGGCAGCCCATTCCAAAGGCAAATCATTCTCTCTATGATCACTCAGAGAGAGTGATGTTGATATTTTTAATCACTAATATATAATAATATGATAGAATTTCATTGGAGTATTGAAAACTTTCTATCTGGAAGTGCAGCTTGTATCTTTCTCTTGCTCCTCCTGCTCTTACTGCTGTCTCTACTGCTGCTGCTACTTAGGCAGCTGCTTGGCTTTGCTGCTCTGCTTACTTCACCTCTACTCCCACTAAGGTTGCTATATTTTATAACAGTTAAGTTATATTTATCTATTCTGTTATATTTATTCTAATTGCAAATAAACATTTTCTGACTTTTCCAAAATCCTGAGTTGTGGTGAATTTGCTATTCAGGGCAGATTTACAATAAGTTATTGGGGGAGAGATCCACTCCAACCCATAACAAAAAGATATTTGTTTATTTATTGATTTCTTTACTTCCTAGTTCTCAGGAAAGAATTAAATACACTGGTAGTCACACTATATCATCCTTAATATGCAGGGACATGTAGAGATAACAGCAGTGTGCCCAGGTGGCCAAGAGAGCCAATGGCATCCTGTGTCAGGAGCAATGTGGCCAGTAGGACAAGAGAGGTTACTCCTCCCCTCTATTTAACACTGGTCAGGCCACACCTTGAGTGCTGTGTCCAGTTCTGGGATCCACAATTCGAGAGAGATGTTGAGGTGCTGGAAGGTGTCCAGAGAAGGGTGACAAGGCTGGTGAGGGGCCTGGAGCACAGCCCTGTGAGGAGAGGCTGAGGGAGCTGGGGGTGTGCAGCCTGCAGAAGAGAATGCTCAGGGGTGATCTCATTGCTGCCTTCAACTACCTGAAGGGAGGCTGTAGCCAGATGGGGGTTGGACTCTTTTGCCAGGCAACCAGCAGCAGAACAAGGGGACACAGTCTGAAGTTGTGCCAGGCTGGATGTGAGGAGGAAGTTGTTGGCAGAGAGAATGATTGGCATTGGAATGGGCTGCCCAGGGAGGTGGTGGAGTCACTGTCCCTGGAGGTGCTCAAGAAAAGCCTGGCTGAGGCACTCAGTGCCATGGTCTGGTTGACTGGATAGGGCTGGGTGCTAGGTTGGCCTGGATGATCTTGGAGGTCTCTTCCAACCTGGTTGATTCTATGATTCTATGAACATGAGGAAGATGTTTGCTATGAACCCCTCTGAGCTAAAAAAATAAAGAATAAGTTCTGGCACATTATGTGGATGTTACCCTTTTACATAATAAAAATATTGAAAATAATTTCACCATGCACAAAACAGTAGGCCTCAGGGTGTACAGGGTGGGAGGAAAAGTTTTTTTGGCATAATTCCCTAATAGGGTTAAGAATATCTCCAGAGAATACAGCTACACTAAAATTCATGCATTAAAATTGTGATCTTTAGTATTGCATTTCCTGCACTTTTGGATTTATTCAAGCTTTGAGATCAGTCCTGTGAGATAAAAAAACAGTAAATAAGCCTTGGGAGAATGAATACCATCTGTTTACAAAACACATTCAGACTGGCAACCAACTGAACAGACATTCTGGAGCAGCTGAGTTTATAGAATCGTAGAATCGTAGAATCAAGCAGGTTGGAAGAGACCGCCAAGATCATCCAGTCCAACCTATCTCAACATCTCTCTTGAATTGAGGAGCCCAGAACTGGACACAGCACTCAAGGTGTGGCCTGACCAGTGCTGAGTACAGGGGAAGAATAACCTCCCTTGTCCTGCTGCCCACACTGTCCCTGAGCCAGGCCAGGATGCCATTGGCTCTTTTGGCCACCTGGGCACACTGCTGGCTCATCTTCAGCTACTATCTACCAGTACCCCCAGGTCCTTTTCTGCCTGGCTGCTCTCCAGCTACTCTGTCCCCAGCCTGTAGTGCTGCTTGGGGTTGTTGTGGCCAAAGCGCAGAACCCTGCACTTGGCCTTGTTCAATCTCATCCCATTGGCCTCTGCCCACCCATCCAGCCTGTCAAAGTCCCTCTGCAGGACGCTCCTACCCTCCAACAGCTCCACACCTGCTCCTAGCTTGGTGCCATCTGCAAACTTACTGATGCTGGACGCAATCCCCTGGTCCAGATTATCAATAAAGATATTGAACAGGACTGGGCCCAGCACTGATCCTTGGGGCACACCACTGGTGCCAGCTGCCAACTGGATGTGGCACCATTCAGCACTACTCTCTGGGCTCTGCCATCCAGCCATTTCTTGACTCAGCACAGAGTGAATCTGCCCAAGCCATGAGCTGCCAGCTTGGCCAGGAGCTTGTTGTGGCAGACAGTGTCAAAGGCTTTGCTGAAGTCCAAGTAGACTACATCCACAGCCTGCCCCACATTCACCGGGCAGGAACCTGATCCTAAAAGGAGATCAGGTTGGCCAGGCAGGACCTGCCCTTTCTAAACCCATGCTGGCTGGGCCTGATCCCTTGGCCATCCTGTAGGTGCTGTGTGAAGTCACTCAAGGTGACCTGTTCCATCACCTTGCCTGGCACTGAGGTCAGGCTGACAAGTCTGGAACTTCCCAGTTCCTCCTTCCAGCCCTTCTTGTGGATGGGCATCACATTGGCAGCTTCCAGTCTCTGGGGACCTCTCCAGTGAGCCAGGACTGTTGGTAAATGATGGAGAGTGGCTTGGCCAGCTCAGCTGCCAGCTCTCTCAGAACCCTAGGATGGATACCATCTGGTCCCATGGACTTGTGAGGATCCAAGTGACTCAGCAGCTCTCTTACTTCTTCCTCCTGGATTAAGGGAGGTCTATACTGGTCCTGGACTCCATCTACCAGTTCAGGAGGCCAGCTGTCCTGTCAACAACCTGTCCCATTTCTTGAGGCAGTGTCTCTGCCTTTTCCTCATCTTTTGTTACTATATTCCCCTCCACATCCAATAAAGAGTGCAGGTTGTCTTTGCCCCTTCTTTTGCCATTAATATATTTATAGAAACATTTTTTATTCTCTTTTACAGCAGTGATCATTCTAAGTACTAAATGGGCTTTTGCCTCTCTATTTTCTTTCTTGCAAGCCCTAGCAATGTCCTTAAACTATTCCTGAGATACCTCCCCTTTTTTCCAAGGGTGATACACCCTCTTTTTTCCCCTCAATTCCTGTAGAAGCTCCTTGCTCATCCATTTTGGGTTTCTTTGTGTTTTTTTTTTGTTTTGTTTTGCTTTGTTTTTTTTTCCTGCCTGGCCTGGCACTGCTCACCCCTCTGCTGGGAAGGCCTCTCCAAGTAGTAATTTTGCACTGATCTGCTTCTCCCTGTGTTTGAACCTCACTCAGTTGCTGTAGCAACCCTCCCTCACTGCATCATTCTTCTTTTCAGGCACATAGATGAGCTTGTCTCTCAGCCTGTCCTCCCCCTTTCTAAGACCCCTCGCATTTGGAGGTCCCCTGACCACTTTAGCATAAGAAGCTTCCTCCTCAAGTCCAGTCTGAGTCTCCCCACTTCCAGCTTTGCTACATTCCCTCTAGTCCTGTCACTCCCTGATACCCTAAAATGTCCCTCTGTAGCTTTTGTGTCAGATCCTGGAAGGCCACAGGAAGGTCCCCTGGGAGCCTCCTCTTCTGCAGATCAAACAGCTCCAACTCTTTCAGTCTGTGCTCACAGCAGAGCTGCTGCAGCCCTCTGATGATCCTCGTGGTCCTTCTCTGGACACGCTCCAGCATCTCCACATCCCTCTTGGAATAGAGGCTCCAGAACTGGATGCAGTACTCCAGGTGGGGTCTCAGCAGAGCACAGTAGAGGGGGAGAATCTCCTCTCTCCACCTGTTGTCCACACTTCTCCTGATGAAGCCAGGGTTTGCAAGTATGATGAAGTTATGTACCCTTAGGCACCAGTATTGTAGATAATGTAGTCTTCCAAATTTTGTTTCAGAGTAAGAAGGGAGGAATGGACACCTATCAGGTGAAATTAATCTGAACTACTTTAGATGCCTACATTACAGCAAGATTAGATGTGTCCTGGAAATATAACCTCTCATTTAATGTGTTAACTATTAAGGCAGCTCAGGGAAATTAGTACAGACATATTTGATTGATTAATTTCTCCCCTTCTGCAACACTATTATATACTGCCATATCTGACTGGCTTAGCAACAGCACAACCAAATGCCTCACAGCTAAAAAAGGTAATTTTTATGCCTTGCATTTCCAGAGAAACTAAGGATCAATAGATCAGTTCTCTCATCATGATCTTCATCAACTTTTAGTAGAGAAACTGATGAGTCAGCCAGCTGACTGAATTCATTGAATCTCAATCATTCATGGATTAGCTAAATTAAGAATGCTTAATAAGCCAGGATGCTAATATGCTGTTAAAATATCTGGACTAATTTCCCAAGTGTGCACACTTTGAGTTCACTAGACTGAGGGATCTTATTTTACTTTCAAAGTAGTGAAAGCTGCCACGAACATCAGTCCTTTGAAATTGTTGTCAGTTCAATTCGTTAGCTGAAACTGCATGAGCTACTTCTCTGTGTCATAGTATTCTCCCAGAAACACCATCCAACACTGCAGTCATGATGTGTTCATTCTGACAAATGATGGCACTAGCTTCATCTTTGCATTGTCTTGCAAAAAAACACTGAGGTACAAAACAAGCATCTCTTCATCTCAAAAGGTCACAGTAAGTATCATTACACAGGTAAACAGGCAGTAACGATTTAAGGACAGACAGCAGAGTCATAGAATCATAGAATCAACCAGGCTGGAAGAGACCTCCAAGCTCAGCCAGGCCAACCTAGCACCCAGCCCTAACCAGTCAATCAGACCATGGCACTAAGTGCCTCAGCCAGGCTTTGCTTCAACACCTCCAGGGACGGTGCCTCCACCACCTCCCTGGGCAGCCCATTCCAATGCCAATCACTCTCTCTGCCAACAACTTCCTTCTAACATCCAGCCTAGACCTCCCCTGGCACAACTTGAGACTGTGTCCCCTTATTCTATTGGTGGTTGCCTGGCAGAAGAGACCAACCCCACCTGGCTACAGCCTCTCTTCAGGTAGTTGTAGACTGCAATGAGGTCACTCCTGAGCTTCCTCTTCTCCAAGGCTAAATAACCCCAGCTCCTTCAGCCTCTCCTTGTAGGATTTGTGTTCCAGGCCTTTCACCAGCTTTGTCACCCTGAGCTTGCCATTGCAGTGATATAATTAACTCAGAGTTGATCTTTTAACTCAAGTGAAGTATTTTTGCTTAATACTATTGTATGAATTCAGTTTCTATTACTGAAAATGTAATTGCTGATTTCTCTCTGGAATGGGATATTACTGTGATGAAACCTCTAGAGAAGATGTTTTGGTTTGATTTCTGAGGAGTTTTTATCTTCATTATAAACATTCTGAAGTATGCCAATGGTATACACAAATGACTTTCAGTTGTGTTTTTCTTAATTTAACTAGAAGCAAAGCCCAAATTTGGTGACTTATCTCTAGGCTAGTCCTCAGAGAAAGACAGTGTGCAGAGGCTTCTATGAGAAAGGGCTGAGAGTGGAACACTAATTGATTGCTCTCAAAGGAGTAGTACTATGTTTCCCCTTTATTATTTTCTAAATAATTAAAACTGTTTTAAGTTAATTGTTAGTCATATAAAAAGGCTTGTCAAGGGAACAGTCAGAACAGCAGGAAGGTCTTAACAGGCATTAGCATCTTTTGAGTTCTTGTCATGACCCAGTTAGCCTGTACCAGTTCTGGCCAGCAGGGGGAGTCTTGCTAAAATGCAAATAATTCCTCTGGAGTAAATGAAAATCAACCAACACCAAACTGCTAAGGAATTTGGTTTATTAAATTGGACCAGAGTAGAGGGAAATTGGGAAGGAAAAGGAGAGGGAAAATGAGACAGAGAGGAGAGAGAGAGGAAAAGAATCAAGGAGCAAAGAAAGAGATACCAGCACTCCCTGCATTTAGCACATAGAATTACATAGGAGCAATCCCAAATTTTTGGCAGCAGAAGGACAGTCTATGGAAGTGGTAGAAGCCAAGAGGCAGAGGAAGCTGTCCAGGCTGCATTAGCAATCAATCAGTAAGGAGAGGAGAAGCGGCAGAAGCAGGAGGAGATGGACTGCTGCAGAGCTGTAGGACAGCATGGCCAATGCAGAGTGGAAGGGGTGTGCAGCAGGGCCTGCTGTGCAGGAGGTGAGGAGCCAAGACCTTGGGCATGCTGCTAACATGTGGCTACCTGGAAGCTGCTGTTCCCACATCACCCCTTGCAGGGCAAGGTTGATACCTCCAGAGATGTACAGAGTGCAAAGTGCATATTGACCTTTCGTTGGCACTGTTGTAGTGCTTTTAAGCCACACTGTCAGCCTATGTCACACCCTGCTTGAGACATCAAAGCAATTGAGATTTCATACTTATCAGTTTGACAGGGAGACAAAATAACTGGACAAGAACAAGTGTACCATCCTCCAGAGTTGTCTTTGGAGCTGTTGGTTGAAAACAATGCATCCTGTTTGGCAGGGACGTGTAGAGAAATATAACACTGAAGGATTTAAGCATCAAATTAGAATGT
The DNA here is from genome assembly GCF_015220805.1 of Pogoniulus pusillus. Taxonomy (NCBI): domain Eukaryota; kingdom Metazoa; phylum Chordata; class Aves; order Piciformes; family Lybiidae; genus Pogoniulus; species Pogoniulus pusillus. The sequence goes on along the minus strand of NC_087268.1, from coordinate 45,766,200 downwards.
TAGGATCTTAATACCAGGATCACTGTGGCAAAATAGGTTAAAAAGTTAAGTTCTTTACATTTGTGATCAAACTATCAAAAAGTGTGAAAGTCCTTAGAATCTGTTAACTTGTGTGGTGGAAAAAAATACCTGTTCAGCTAACTTCATATATGATCATGCAAAATGCAGACAATTAATGTTAGTAAACTGTTAAGCAGAACATGGAGAAACAGATAGATACACAAAGGAAAATAAACTGTTAAGGTACTTGTTATCCTGAACTGCTGCTCCTGAGATCTTTGCCACTGAACTATACTTTAATTCAATACTTAAATGTCCCCAAAATTAGCACATGCACCTTGTAAATGCAGCTCACTTCAGAATGCAGGTGAATGAGTTTGCAGGGATTCACTGATTAAAAAAAGGTATACACAGTGTATGCCATAGTTACTATAATAGGAGCATGAAAATACAGCTTCCTAGAGCTGGTCAAATACTGGTCTAGTTTACTAAATGTAAATTATATTAATGTAGCAATAGAAAACCAAACCAAAACACAAAACACCCCACCAAACCGAAAGTTAAACCACCAACCAACCAGCCAACCAAAAAAAATCCTGATGGTAGAATCACAGAATCAAACAGGTTGGAAGAGACCTCCAAGATCATCCAGTCCAGCCTAGCACCCAGCCCTGGCCAATCAACCAGACCATGGCGCTGAGTGCCTCATCCAGGCTTTGCTTCAACACCTCCAGGGACAGCAACTCCACCACCTCCCTGGGCAGCCCATTCCAATGCCAATCACTCTCTTTTGGAAGAATTTCCTCCTAACATCCAGCCTAGACCTCCCCCAGCACAACTTGAAACTGTGTCCCCTTGTTCTGTTGCTGCTTGCCTGGCAGAAGAGACCAACCCCACCTGGCTACAGCCTCCCTTCAGGTAGTTGTAGACAGCAATGAGCTCTGCCCTGAGCTTCCTCTTCTGCAGGCTGCACACCCCCAGCTCCCTCAGCCTCTCCTCACAGGGCTCTGCTCCAGGACCCTCCCCAGCTTTGTTGCATTTCTCTGGACACCTTCCAGTATCTCAGCATCTCTCTTAAACTGAGGAGCCCAGAACAAATCACTCAAACAAAAAGAAAATAAACTCAAAGAAACAAGCAAAAAAAAAAAAAAAAAAAAAAAACCACACAAACAAAAAAAAAAAAAACCCCACACCATAACACCCCAAAAAACCCCAAACACTCCCCTGAAAAGAAGCCAACCAAGCAAAACTGCCAACAAACCCAGTAGACAGTTAAAGAAAAGCAACTTCATTGAATAGATCATTATGTAACTTGTCCCAAAATAAGTGCTCTATATTACTAAGAGAATATTCCTTAGGTAAACCTTGAACAGTAGCTTGTGAAGCCTCTCTGTGGTTCAGGATAAACACTGAATTTTCGAATGAGTTGTCCATGGAAGTTCCTCTTCATGAAAGAATGCAATATCCTACAGTAATTGTGTCACACTGTGCTAGTTTGAAGCTAGCTAGAATGTTTTGGTGAGAAGAACTGGATTACAGGCTGTGAAAGAGAAACAAGACTGAAGTCTACCTCACTCATAGGCTTGCTGAGATGTATAAGAACTAAAAATCAAAACATAGATAAAGTACAACTACTCCTGCTGGGGAGCTCCGAGCTGCATCTCTCTCTCTAACCTCACCCTCTGTTTCTCTGGCTAATCCACTTTGCTTCCTAACCCCCTGGCCAGACCTACATTCTTTCTTGGGACTGGGGTAAGGTTGAGAGGGGTAGGGGGAAGGTGAAGGGGCAGTTGAGAGCCTCTCCTGGGGATTCAGGTTTCTGGGAGGGCTGTTGTGTTTCTGTGTTACCTTTTACCTTGTCTATTTCTGTCTATAACTGTATACACTGTAAATATCTGCTTGTATATTGAGCTAAGCTGTAAATAAAAGCTTCATTCAATTTCCAGCTGGCTGAGTCTAGTCTGGGTGATTTCCGAAGTGTGTGGGGGGGGCAGGGAACACCCAAACCATCACAGACACTTTTTTACTTGACTGTCCAGATAATGTTTTACAGATGAGTTAAGCTGCAGGTCCATTCTGATGGTTACTATATTTAATATTCATTTATAATATGATGGTTTTATTCTCCTGCATGTTCATAGCCTACAAGAATCTGAAATAATTCACCTGAGAGAAAAAGTTCAACCAAAATAGTAAATATGTTCTGTTCCAATGTTTATTTCCATAAGATGCATTGCTTCACATGCCTCCCAGATGTGATTGCCTGTAGAGAAGAGCAGACAAGCACGGCATGCCTGTGCATCCTCAGTGTGCAAAGCAAGGGTAAAATGAGTTTTCAGATCCAAGCTCAACATGAGGTCAACTACCACAGAGATCAGCTGCTCTCCTGCAAACAATAATCTGCTTTATGTGAGTCGAGGATCCTTTTGAAAAGTAGCAAAAGAGTAAGGATTTGTGGCAGCTTTTCATATGTGTAAGAGTCTCTCTGTGTGACAGAAGCTCATACTGTGTGCTCAGTTCAGTAGGAACAGGGAGTTAATGGCAACATCATTTGCACAAGGAAGAGCTTCTTACGTGGAAAGGTAGGGGGTTTGGACCATCACTAAACTAAAGGACCCTGGTGGTCCTTTAGCGATTCACAGTGCTTAGATGTTGTGCTGAGGGATTTGGTTTAGCCAAGGACTTGTCAGTGTGAACCTAAAGATTGGACTCGATGAGCTTGAAGGTCTTTTCCAACCTAAGAAATTCTGTAAACTGTGAAATCAGTGTAAGAGGGAGGTTATCAACCAGGGCCTCTCACAGAAAGTTGTGGATCACAGTTCCCAGTAAATCCTCCTGTCTTAGGAGGCTGAGGAGTCCTATGGACCCTGAAGGACTCCCAGAACCTCACACCTTCAGGCTCATTTGCTCATTTACCCTAACTCTCTTTAAAATGTACATTTATTCATAGTACAAGGGATTAACAGAGGCTGATGGTTAAAATCACACACTGGAACACTATCTACACTGAAGGATTTTATCACTCTGAGGTTCACTGACTGCTGTGTTTTTTAATGCAGGGTAAATGGGAGATAAAAGAACTAAGTATCACCTCTTCTTCACTGAATCCTCTTGCTGAGGAGGTGAATCCCAGTCTTTTGCCTTTCTCACATTTGTTTTGACTACATATGTGGGATGCAATGTGATGCCAGCTACAGTTAAAGAAATGGTCTGTTTCTAAATACAGACTCTGAATATGGGGTAAATCAGAGACATGCTACATGCAGCGTCTGTGGGTGACTGACTGTCCATTTCATGGTATATTTGGTACTGAGTTCTTTTAAAAGCACTGAGCCACCACTGCCTTGACCTATTATATCATTCCTATCTGTCTGTCTCTACTACTTTGGAGAGGAATGTTTTTTTTATGTTACCAGAAATCCATTAGCTCTGCACAGCAATAAGTGACAGTCCTGGAAAATCAGACTCTCTTTCTGAAAAGAGAGGGTTCCTTGAAGCTTCTTAGTCAAAATAAGACTGAGAATAGCAAAATTCATGGATTGCCTTAGGTATGCATAGGTGAAATGTGAATGCCTGTGTGTGTCTTGACTTCAGACAGCCTGCTGAGTCAGCTGATCAATATTCAGTCCCATCACAGTATCATCAGGGTTGGAAGAGACCTCACAGATCATCAAGTCCATCCCTTTACCACAGAGCTCAAGGCCAGACCATGGCACCAAGTGTCACGTCCAGTCCTGCCTTGAACAGCTCCAGGGACGGCGACTCCACCACCTCCCCGGGCAGCCCATTCCAGTGCCCAATGACTCTCTCAGTGAAGAACTTTCTCCTCACCTCCAGCCTAAATTTCCCCTGGCACAGCCTGAGGCTGTGTCCTCTTGTTCTGGTGCTGGCCACCTGAGAGAAGAGAGCAACCTCCTCCTGGCCACAACCACCCCTCAGGTAGTTGTAGGCAACAATAAGGTCACCCCTGAGCCTCCTCTTCTCCAGGCTAACCAATCCCAGCTCCCTCAGCCTCTCCTCGTAGGGCTTCTGCTCGAGGCCTCTCCCCAACCTCGTTGCCCTTCTCTGGACACGCTCAAGCATCTCAATGTCCCTCCTAAACTGGGGGGCCCAGAACTGAACACAGCACTCATCACTATTCAGTACCACGCTATCACTATTCAGTACCATGCTGATGTCACCAGCTTTGTAATGACAGTGCTGGATGGAACGAAGGATGATGGGACCTGGAGTTCTGGTTGTGACTCATGAAGCTTCCTGTTTTGTGTTTTTGCTGGCTTTTCCCAGTCCTGGGATGTGTTGTGGGAGGGAGTTTAGGGGAATTTATAGGGAATAACACGCGAGGCCGATTTGTGAAGAAGACGAAATGATTTATTACTAAAACACTAAAAATCCCCTTCCCAAACTTATTTATAACTAGCCCACAGCAGAGAGGAATATTATTTTGGGCTTTGTGATGACTTGGCCTTCAATGTGAGCCACGACCCTATGCACAGCTGGGGCCTGCTAAAGGGCTCTGCTACCTTCCATGACAGGATGCTGATCTCTTTTGTTGTCTGTGTGCTGTGGGGTGGGTGCAGATGGCTTGCTTCTCCTTTTTGCTGTGCTTTACTGTGAAAATAGGCTGCTTAAGATATTGCACATTTCATTATCCTATTAAGCTCTCCTTATCTCAACACACACTGGTTTTCCTGTTCTTTAGACTCCTATTTATGGGAGGCTTGGTCTTCCGTGAGTGACTGATTTTTTGGAACTTAAATGCCACCAGAGTTGAAACTAAGATGATATGAAAGAAATTGATGCTCCCAAAATATGATGGTTTCTTTTCCCCTTAGGATTCTTAGCTGTCCTTCTAACACCAAATATTTTCCTAAAATCAGATTCTCTCAAAACAAAATTTCTCACCATTATCCCTTGTTAATATCATCTGCCTGTACTGGAAAAATCTTGATCCTATCAACTTTGGAAGCAACCTTCAAGCAACTGAAATTGAGTGTTGAAATTGAAGTTGAGTGTTGCTTACCTTACTCTTCTCCAAATCAAACAAGCCCAGCACTCTCAGTTTCTCATTTTAGATCATATTGATAATTAAGCCTGATCATCACTGCTGGACCCTGTCCAATTTTTCCACCTTTCCCTTGAACTCCAGACAAAAATGTGTCTAGAGAACAGCACTCTTCTTGGTAAGCTGAGGGAGAAACTTTAGAGAACTTTCTATCTATAAAAGTATAATGATTGTCTGTGCTAGTTTGTGCCTAGCTAGAAAGTTTTGGTGAGAAGAACTGGATTACAGACTGTGAAAGGAAAACAAGGCTGATGTCTACTTCCCTCATAGGCATGCTGAGATGTATAAAAACAAGAATCAAAACATAGATAACTCGCTTCTGCTGCTGGGGACCTCAGAACTGCATCTCTCTAATCTCACCCTCTGTTTTTCTTTCCTAATCCACTTTGCTTCCTACCCCCCTGGCCAAACCTCCATTCTTCCTTGGGACTAGGGTGAGATTGAAAGGGGTAAGGGGAAGGTGAAGGGGTGGTTGGGAGCCCCAGGTTTCTGGGAGGGCTGCTGTGTTTCTGTATTCCCTTTTACCTTGTCTATTTCTGTCTATAACTGTATAGACTGTAAATATCTGCTTGTGTGTTCTGCTAAGCTGTAAATATAAGAGTCATTCAATTTCCAGAGCCAGATGAGTCTAGTCTGGGTGATTTCCAAAGTGTGTGGGGGCAGGGAACACCCAAACTATCACTACTAATTTTAATCATAATCAATTCTTCGCACTGTCATAGAAACACTTCACAGTTAATAAGCAGCAAAATATATATATATAAAAAACATTAATTGAACTGGAAGAGAAGATTTCTGTGGTCAAATGCTGCTTGCAGTCAATACACCACTTGCCCTCTAGATGGACTCAAGGAGATACTTCTGCTTATGGCAGAAGGCAATGGAGAATTACAAAGAGGCTTTTAAGTATTTGGTCACAAAGTTATTATTCCCCAACTCACAGGGGCTAGCCACAGTCCCAGGAGTGCACAAATGCTTTCAGGGGACTCTGTCGTGTCAGCTGCTGAGACTTGATTCTTCCCAGGCTTCTGGGGAAAGCAGGCAGACAAACTCTGACCTTGTCTCCTGGTTTCTCTGGACAATCTGTGTATCTCCAGGACTTGTCATCTTGGCAGGAGACTTTCAGGTGCAGGCAGGATGTGGATATCTTGTGATGTGCAGCCTCAGCACAATGTCACACTGGCTATGCAGGCTGATTGCACAGGGGCATTTAGAGCCTGTTCCTAGTGAACTCGTGCCAGTGAAGTTTCCAGGCACACAGTAAGGCAGTAAGCAATAGCAGCAGGCAATAGCAGGCACAAATAGAACAGCAGACCACACTGCATTTACCTGCATATCTCTTTTCATCAATGTGGGCTGAGATTAATTGCCCTTTGGACACAGAACAGCCAATCAGAATGGCAGTTAGCCAGATCTGACCATATTAGGTAAAACCATAGGCTTGCTTTACCAAAATTTGGGAAAAGCATAGGCCCTGCACAAGGCAGGCACAAGCTTAGTCTGTGTACCTTGTGTACCCCAGGAGAAAAACATGCAAGGGCAAGCCAGTACATGTATAAGCCTATGTCTGGCCCATCAGACCTACCATGACACCTTCAACTGTGTGTATATATGTAACATTTAGATATAATCTATGATACATTGCCTAGTTTCATTTTAAAATGTTTTTAAATGCTCCAAGAATCTTATTTTTAATGAAATATGAAGGCAAGCAAGACAGCTTAGAGTGGCTGTTGCTATTGCTAGTCACAGTCCAGCTTTCTAGAAGAAAAAGGAAGATAAAACCAGAAATGGATTTAGTGTTCAAATGCTTCTTTCTAGTCATGATATTTTACTTGTGTTTTTTTTTATTAGAGAATTACATATAAATGTGCATTCTCCTGCCATGATCAGCCTAGCAAAGACCAAACAAACTTGTAGAAATATCAAGCTGTGTAAATCATTGCTTTTAGCTACTTCTTTCCTCAGCAGTTCCCAGCAGTGTATCAGAAAATACTCTTGTTAGCTAAGCTGGAGAGTTATTAAATCCAAATTAAAAAGAAAGAAAAGAAAGAATACAACAGAGATACAACACACACACAAAAGAGCAAACTCAGCTTCCTCCTTTTAGCCTTCAGAAAGTTACCTTAGTACATAGTGGGTGATGAGGTGATTTGTGGTTCAAATGCTGTGGTTTACACTTAATATTAACTATATGAACTATATGTGAACTATGAATGATTTGCCATTGGAATGGGCTGCCCAGGGAGGTGGTGGAGTCACCATCCCTGGAGGTGTTCAAGAGAAGACTGGATGAGGCACTTAGTGCCATGGTGTGGTTGACTGGCTAGGGCTGGATGCTAGGTTGGCCTGGATGATCTTGGAGGTCTCTTCCAGCCTGGTTGATTCTATGATTCTATAATGAATCTAGGGTGGAGTGCACGGGTTATGTATTCCATAGAAAACTAAGTATATAAAAGAAGAGATCTTGGGGTACTCATAGACAGTAGGCTGAAGGTGAGCCAGCAGTGTGCCCAGGTGGCCAAGAGAGCCAATGGCATCCTGGCCTGCATCAGGAACAGTGTGGCCAGCAGGACAAGGGAGGTTATTCTTCCCCTGTACTCAGCACTGGTCAGGCCACACCTTGAGTGCTGTGTCCAGTTCTGGGCTCCTCAATTCAAGGGAGATATTCAGTTACTGGAATGTGTCCAAAGAAGGGTGACAAAGCTGGTGAGGGGCCTGGAACACAAACCCTGTGAGGAGAGGCTGAGGGAGCTGGGGGTGTGCAGTTGATTGGAAAGGGCTGGGTGATAGCTTGGGCTAGATAATTTGGAGGTCTCTTCCAACCTGGTTGATTCTATGACATTTCTGTATGTCACCTGGATTTGGAACTCTGTTTATCTGGGTCAGGCTATTAGACAGGCTCTTGCTTGTTAACTCAGTGTGTTATGTTTGACCCATGTGCATTTTAGGAGATCTGTAGGTATAGAAAATATTAAGTTAAACTGACCAAGTTAAATTCTTTCCTTCAAAGCTAAATTACAGCTTCTAAACAATTGTGGTCATTAGAATGCCTTGTTCAGCCATGCAGTCAAGCTTGATTTTCAGTGTGTGGTAGGGTAAAAACTACCTCTCCTCATCAAAAAAAAAGAAAAAAAAGAGGAAAAAAATCACCAGAATAGCTCAGAGGATTTGGAAGGAAAATGGAGCTATATTTTACAACAGAGCTAAAGTCTAAAAGCATAAAAGGCAACAAATATATACAAAATATATTTACATATATGTGGAGACAACACCAAGACCCTCTTAAAGACACCAATAACACATTTGCCATTGGAATGGTCTGCCCAGGAGGTGGTGGAGTCACCATCCCTGGAAGTGTTCAAGCAAAGCCTGGCTGAGGCACTTAGTGCCATGGTCTGGTTGACTGGACAGGGCTGGGTGCTAGGTTGGACTGGCTGATCTTGGAGATCTCTTCCAACCTGGTTGCTTCTATGATTCTATCTGGACAAACTCAGACAAGCTTCCAACTGCCTCCTTCTTCACCTCCCCCTTTTCTCCCTCTCCCATTAACTCCCAGACAGTTTGAGCCAGCGAGAAGTTCAGGACAGAGATCAAGGGCAGAGCTGTGGAGGAGTGAAAGCCAGAGAAGGATCTGTGCAGCATGCTTTTACTGAACCATCAAATGAATGCAGTGATAGAGACTTATCTCCTGTTGCTTTTCTGTATCCAATACAATGCCTTATTTGCCTTTTGTTTATATGTATCTAGTCAATAGCCTCATAGTGAGATGACAGTAATTTTGTGGCATTCTCTAGTTTTAATGAATGTGAAGTCATAGAATCAACCAGGTTGGAAGAGACCTCCAAGATCATCCAGGCCAACCTAGTACCCAGCCCTGTCCAGTCAACTACACCATGGCACTAAGTGCCTGATCCAACCCTTTGCTTTCTGTCACAAGAAGAGTCCTTAAGAGAGAACAGAGATGAGACAACAACAGAAACTAATTCACACTAAGTGACAATATTCTTCCCAAAAAGGCTTGAAATATCAATATTATTGATCTTAGTGTATGGACATTTCCTCCTGGGACGAGATCTACTTATCCATCAGTTGGAAAGTAAGAAGTGACTCAACAGATAGAGGGATACTGGAAATAAAAAATACTTTTGTTTGGAATTAGACATCAGGGTCAGGTGCTGTTCACTCTATGAGTGCAGCAAAGAGAGAAAATATTAGCTTTTGTTTTAGCAAAAAGACCTGACAGGATTTACTGACTAATACTTTCCTTACATAAAACTGAGTCTTCTTCAATGGCATTGAGATGGTTGGAGTTAGAGCACTTCTGGCTGTGCAGTTGCCAAATTTCCCAAGTTAAGTGGTGTCAGGGTGAGGCACATTCAAAGGAAATTAGTAGAAATACCCCTCTACAAAGGAAGAAGACAAGAAAACTAAGAAAACTCAAAGGTCTGGCATTTCAATGAAGAATTGGAGTGGGCTGCCCAGGGAGGTGGTGGAGTTGCTGTCCCTGGAGGTGTTCAAGCAAAGCCTGGCTGAGGCATTTAGTGCCATGGTCTGGTTGATTGGAGAGGGCTGAGTGATAGGTTGGCCTGGATGAGTTTGGAGGTCTCTTCCAACCTGGTTGATTCTATGATTTCAGACTGCATTAGATGTCTTCTGTCTATGTTAAATCAAATACATAGCTGGATATTGGTGTATGCATTTAGAAACCTCCAATGGCCCCAGGATGACATTATTGACTTGGAAATAGGTTGCAATAGGTTCTTGGAATCGAGGTATGATTGGTTGCTTGAAGACCAAAGTTTGGCTCTGTGTGATTTTTCACAGTAAAAGATTAACATCAGCTATTTTCATATTCCATTCCATCTTTTAAACTAGCTTTTAGCCTCTGTAGATTGAATATCCTATTCTTCATCTCTTGTTGGGAGCTAGGTACATTTAAACAACATCATTGTCTTGTTCAGCAATTATTATTTTTATGGTAGGGAAGCAATTTCTTTGTGCCATGCATACAGAATAGGTTGGTTTGCCTTTTTTTTTTATGTCATACAAAACTGTCATTTATACCTGGAATCTTGCAAATAAAAAGTGTCACAAAACCATCATGTCCAAAATGTTATGTGTAATGGATGATGCACACAATACAATATAAGGAATTATTGTTATGTGAACTACTTGTAAGTGATATTTGGGAAAATATTACTTGGGCAAAAGAGAATTTTGAGGTGACCTTCATGATGGGAAAAAAACTGCTTTTATTAATGTATAAATAATGTTATTTGTTTTTTTGTATCTGGAACAACTATGTCTGTACAATTTACAGTACACAGTTTTATGTTTTACTACTTTTAAACCCCTGCTTATTCCATAGTGAATAGTAATGTGTTTTACTTCAACATTTCCAATGCAAATGATGTCTTTCTGTAGTGGATTATTACCAAAAATACAACTTTTGACTTCCAATCTGGATTTATTTGCATGATAAATAAGATGGACAGAGGCATTGAGTGCAGCCTCAGCAAGTTTGCTGACAACACCAAGCTGTGTGGTGCAGCAGACAGGCTGGAGGGCAGGGATGCCACCCAGAGGGACCTGGACAGGCTGCAGAGGTGGCCATAAACCAACCTCATGACGTTCAACAAGACAAAGTGCAAGGTCCTGCATCTGGGTCGAGGCAATGCCAAGCACCAATCCAGGCTGGGCAGTGAGTGGCTGGAGAGCAGCCCTGAGGAGAGGGATTTGGGGGTGCTGCTGGAGGAGAAGCTCAACAGGAGCCAGCAGTGTGCACTTGGAGCCCAGAAAGCCAAGCAGAGCCTGGGCTGCTTCAGGAGAAGTGTGGCCAGCAGGTGGAGGGAGGTGATTCTCCCACTCTATTGTGCTCTGCTGAGACCCCACCTGGAGTACTGCATCCAGCTCTGGAGCCCCATTACAAGAAGGATGCGGACACAGGGGAGCATGTCCAGAGCAGGATCACAAGGATGCTCAGAGGCTGCAGCAGCTCTGCTGTGAGCACAGACTGAAAGAGTTGGGGCTGTGCAATATGGAGAACAGGAGGCTCCCAGGTGACCTTCTTGTGGCCTGCCAGGATCTGAAGGGGGCCTCCAAAAATGCTGGGGAGGGACTTTTTGGCTCTCAGGAAGTGACAGGACTGGGGGGAATGGAGCAAAGCTGGAGGTGGGGAGATTCAGAATGGAGGTGAGGAGGAAGTTGTTCAGCATGAGAGTGGTGAGAGGCTGGAAGGAGTTGCTCAGGGAGATGTTTAAGGCCTCATGGCTGGAGGTGTTTAAGTCCAGGCTGGCTGAGGCTGTGGGCAGCCTGCTCTAGGGTAGGGTGTCCCTGGGCATGGCAGGAGGATTGGAACTAAATGATCCTTGTAGTCCCTTCCAACCTGACTGATTCTATGATTCTTTTCACAGCCTATAATCTAATTCTTCTCACCAAAACATTCCAGATGGCTTCAAAGTAGCACAGGAGATTATTCCACAGTACTGAGGTCTCCTGAGAAATAAGTAATGCTTGTCACTGAACCCCCATTACCTTAGTTCCACTTTGAAATTGAGCATCAATTGGAGATGTTCAAGAAACACATGGCCATTGCCACTTTGGGATGTGGTTTAATGGCCATGGTGGCACCAGGTTGAAGGTTCGGTTTGGTGTTCTTAGAAGGCTTTTCCAACCAAAACAGTTCTATGCCAGACACAATACTACTACACAGTACTACTACACAACACTACTGAGCTTCCAGTTCAACCAAGTGCTTAAAATCATCATAAATGAGCAGAAAGAAGCACTTAAACACAGAGGAGCTCAGACTAAGTAACCAGACCCATCCAGCACCCATGGGTGATGTTAAAGTAACCATCAAGTCTCTATCTTACCTGACTGGGGGACCACCAGGCCCCCAGCCTCTGTTCCCCTCCACCATTCACCTGTAGTGCACCCCAGGGACTCACCAGTGATGACAGGAGGAGGACCCCTTTGCCCACTTGGGCACAGCTTGGGACTTCTCCCTTTCCTGGGCAAATTATAAAGGGCAGGGGGTGTGGGGGGTAAAGTGGTCACACCTGGCATGGGAGGAGACTCCAATAGAACCCAGGTGCTCTGGTTTGGGGGATGAAAGGGGAAAATGCAGTGTGGGGTGGGAAAGGGGCAGATATGTTGGGAAAGGGGAGGTGGTGCTGAAAGGATGGGGATGAAAAGAGGAAGATGGGGAAAGGATATGGAGAGGGAAGGAGGATGATTGGGGGGGGGGGGGGGGGGGGGGGGGTGGAGGGGGAAGGTGGTCCTGTTCTGGCAGAGGGGTTGGACCAGATGATCTTTTGAGGTCCCTTCCAGCCCCTAACATTCTGTGATCAAAGTTTCAATGAAAATATTGGTCAACTGTCAAGCTGATCATTCCTTTGATGATAAATTCATTCTATGTTTAATGCAGTGCTGGAAAAAATGAAATATTGTCTGAAATGCTTTTCAATAAACCCAGCACTGAGTACAATCAGAAAGGGATTGGTCAAATGATGTTAAAAACATTTGCTTCATTTATTTCCTAGCATTCCTACAATAATTTTTCCTCTTCCTCTAACATCACTAACATCAAACAGAAATGAAACCATCTCGAAATTGCCTGTTTTCAGGTATAGACTTCAGAAAAAAAAAAAAAATTAGCATTTCTATGTTACCATTTTGATTTTCCCATGACTGAATTGCCATTATCATCATCTCTTAAAAATTCATTAAGAATAGTTATTTCTGAGGGCAAATGCATTTGCTTTGCAGCTACCACAGAAGGGGAAAGTATTATGTGCAACAAATCCCAACAGTTGGATACTGTGCAAAAGACAGTGCTAAGAGAACTAGCTCATTACAAATTTAGGATTGAAATCAGGCTAAACACAGAATCTGATCTTTTTGGTCACTTCAGCTCAATGTTTCAAAAAGATATTTTCTTGTCAAAATATTTTGACAGTTGATATTTATGTAAATAAATTGACATCTCAGGCACAAAAATCATAACTTTAAGTATGTGTTCTCCTGTGAGGACAGACTGTGCTGGTTTGATGATAGCTAGAATGTTTAGGTGAGAAGAACTAGATTACAGGCTGTGAAAGAGAAACAAGGGTGATGTCTACTTCACTCATAGGCTTGCTGAGATGTATAAGAACAAGAATCCAAACATAGATAAGGCAGTTCAGGCACAGAGCTGTGTCTCCTCCTAACCTCACCCTCCATCTCTCCACCTGCTTCCTAACCCCTGTGGCCAAACCTCCATTCTTCCTTGGGGCACAAGACAATATCTGGAGTAAGGTTGAGGGGTGGGAGAAGGTGGAAGGGTGGTTGGGAGCCCCTCCTGGGGACTCAGGTTTCTGGGAGGGCTGTTGTGTTTCTGTATTCCCTTTTACCTTGTCTATTTCTGTCTATAACTGTATATACTGTAAATATCTGCTTGTATACTGTGCCAGCTGTAAATATAAGCTTCATTCAATTTCCAGAGCTGGCTGAGTCTAGTCTGGGTGATTTCTAAAGTGTGTGTGTGTGGGGGGGGGGGGGGGGCAGGGAACACCCAAACCACCACACAGACTGAAAAAGTTGGGGCCGTTCACTCTGGAGAAGAGGAGGCTCCCAGGTGACCTTCTTGTGGTCTTCCAGGATGAGGCACTCGGTGCCATGGTCTGGTTGACTGGACAGGGCTGGGTGCTAGGTTGGAGTGGATGATCTTGGAGGTCTCTTCCAACCTGGTTGATTCTAGGATTCTAATCTCTTTGTTTAAGAACCTCTCTGTAAGATTTTCTATCACTTTCTTTGCGGCTATACATATGCAATAAACATATAGCAACTTGGTGAAACAACAGATACACCTTTGCCAGCCAGACCTTTGTGTGAACACAGTGACAAAAGGCTAAGTGCAGCATATGACTATCAACCTTCAGACAATTCTATTGCATGACATGGTCCTTGGTTACCTATTTCCCCTTAAAAGAAGCCATAAATTTGATCCATTTTTGTGTATTTTTATCCCAGGTTACTAATAGTATTTGTCTGTTGAATGATAACTCTAGTCTTTCACAGCTCCCTGGAAAGAAGGCTGGTTTGGGGGAGGGCAGAGGTGCAGGGGTGTTGCCTGCTATTTCATTTGTGTTCACAGGCTCACAGGGTGTTAGGGGTTGGAAGGGACCCAAGGAGATCATCCAGTCCAACCCCCTGCCAGAGCAGGACAATCCTATCTAACACAGAGCACACAGGAACACATCCAGACAGGGCTTGAAAGGCTCCAGAGAAGGAGACTCCACAACCTCTCTGGGCAGCCTGTGCCAGTGCTCTGTGACCCTTACAGAAAAGAAGTTCCCCCTTGTGTTGAGGTGGAACCTCTTGTGCTGCAACTTACTCCCATTGCCTCTTGTGCTATTACAAGGAGCAGTGAGCAGAGCCTGTCCCCCCTACTCCTGGCAGCCTTCAGATACTTATAAACATTTATCAAATCCCCTCTAAGCCTTCTCTTCTCCAGACTAAGCAGCCCCAGGTCCCTCAGCCTCTCCTCATCAGCCATGCCCTCCAGTCCCCTCATCATCCTCCTAGCCCTCCGCTGGATCCTCTACAGCAGATCCCTGTCCCTTTTAAACTGGGGATCCCCAAACTGAACACAGCATTCAAGGTGAGGTCTCACTTTTCTTTTCTTTTTTTTTTTTAATCAAAGCAAATTAAGTGATATGCATCAAGTCTGAAACGATGTCTTAATTACAGCCTACCTACAAGTGGCATGCTGTAGCTAAGGAAATATAACATTATCTGCTTTAATGTTTTGTAAATGGTGCTGGGGATCTGCAAAGAGTCATCACTCAAAATGTGCATAATTGTCCCACTTCACCAAATTGATGAGAAATGTTACTGTAATGAAATTGTGCCACCTCTTCTTTGCCATTATCACACTGATGCACATAATCTGTTCATCACAAATTTTCCTTTCAACAATATTTTGAATCAGGAATTGACTGCTGTATATAATTTATTTCTGCTGAAGTGCTCTGTGAAAAGAGGCAGCCTTTGTTTTCCCCTCACCTGGAGGTATATATATATATAAGCTATGACAGTGAATGCTCCCTTCCATCTAACACATCCTCTGGCTTTTGTGTGGAATAATCCATTAGAATTCCTCCACCTTAGCAAAAAAAATTAATAACCATTGAAAACTCACTGTAACTCTTGCTTATTCTTCTTCAGGCTACAATAATGGAACTTCATCGTTAGATTGGTTTTTCATTCATTTGGTTGTTGGGTTTGTTAGTTTATTTGGGTTTTTTGGTGCTTTTGCTTTGTTTTTAAATAGGAAATGTCAAAGTGATTATAAAAGACTATTAAAAGCACTACAAGCAACCTGTCCCTGTTGTCTGCATCCTTGCAGGCATATCCTACCTCTTGAATCAATTTCAGCCAAGACTACTTTTCTGTGTCACAGCAGATACTGTCTTTTCTTCATGGGAAGACTCTTTCCATAATCTCTGAGGTCAGACTGATCTGTTTGCTGTTTCTTAACAGATTTCTCTCTGTTGCTTCATCACCTGCAAGCCCCAATTCTTTGCTTTAATATTCCTTCCTCATTCACTTCATCATCTGCATGCCCAAATTCTTTGCTTTAATGTTCCTTTCTCCTTCATTTCATCATCTGCGAACCCCAGTTCCTTGCTTTAATATTCCTTCCTCATTCACTTCGTCATCTGCAAGCCCAAATTCTTTGCTTTAATATTCCATTCTCATTCAGCTTTCTTCATTCAGCTTTTCACTGCAGGCAGTGGAAAAGTAACCATTCTGTCTTTGTCACTGTCACCATGACGGAAAAAATATGGAAGGAAATCGGATTCTGTCACTCAGAGGCACTCTCTGAGACCTCTGTCCATTTGCACCTGTGAGGTCAGGATCCACATGAGTGAGATAGCTTCACTTGTTCCTCTCTGTGGAGGCTTTTTTCTCAGTAAGATACAGTGCAATAAGCTTTTTCACCACTCTGCTTGTCAAAAATGCCTTCCTTGAAATTGAAGCCTATGGTTAAACCTTAACCTAATTTCTAGCAATCCTTGAAGGGAATGGGAAAATTTCATGTACAAGAAAGAGTATAAAGCACAGTAACTGATGTGATATCTGTCTACAGTCTGAACTTAGAATAGAATAGAATCATAGAATCAACCAGCTTGGAAGAGACCTCCAAGATCAGCCAGCCCAACCTAGCACCCAGCCCTACCCAATCAACCAGACCATGGCACTAAGTGCCTCAGCCAGGCTTTGCTTCAACACCTCCAGGGATGGTGACTCCACCACCTCCCTGAGCAGCCCATTCCAATGCCAATCACTCTCTCTGTCAACAACTTCCTCCTAACATCCAGCCTAGACCTCCCCTGCCACAACTTGAGACTGTGTCCCCTTGTTCTGTTGCTGCTTGCCTGGCAGAAGAGACCAACCCTGCCTGCTACAGCCTCCCTTCAGGTAGACAGCAATGAGGTCACCCCTGAACCTCCTCTTCTCCAGGATTTTGACCCTGCCTTCTGCTTGGTTTTCACTTAATGTCATTTACAAATTTTATAAGCATTTTCAGTCTTTCATCATTCAATTTGGTAGAGAAAATATTTAACTAAAGCATCTCAAAAGACACACTACCTATAATCTCAGTTCAGAATCTAAACATGGGACACCAGTAAGAGACTTATATGCCTATGCTATAAAAAGTAGAACTATCACCCTTTTGTTACTCAGAAAGCTCTTCTTTGTTTTGTTGGAGTCAATGTCCCTGGAGGTGTTCAAGAAAAGACTGGATAAAGCACTTAGTGCCATGGTCTGGTTGATTGGACAGGGCTGGGTGCTAGGTTGGGCTGGATGATCTTGGAGGTCTCTTCCAACCTGATTTATTCTGTAATTCTATGATTCTATGATTCATTCTAAGGAAAAATAACATTTAGGGGCATAGAAAACATGGGGAAAATGCTACATATAACTAACTCTTTCATCCTCTAAAATTAAAATGTTTATATTTACTTTAATTACTCACAGGAATTAATCAAAGGTTGAGCTGAGAGGCAACCTCACAGTATACTTGCTAAAGCAGACTCCATATCAGAGCAGATTACATGAGAGTGATTTGAGGTTATTGAGAGAGTGATTTGCCATTGGAATGGGCTCCCAGGGAGGTGGTGGAGTTGATTTCCCTGGAGGTGTTCAGGAAAAGCCTGGCTGAGGCACTTAGTGCCATGGTCTGGTTGACTGGCTACAACTGGGTGCTAGGTTGGACTGGATGATCTTGGAGGTCTCTTCCAACCTGATTGATTCTGTGATTCTATGATTCATTCTAAGGAAAAATAACATTTAAGGGCATGGAAAACATGGGAAAAAATGCTACATACAACTAACTCTTTCATCCTCCAAAATTAAAATGTTTATATTTACTTTAATTACCCACAGGAATTAATCAAAGGTTGAGCTGAGAGGCAACCTAACAGTATACCTGCTAAAGCAGATTACATGATGTCAATTTATGATTCCTAAGGTAATTCTGACATAAATAAGAGCAACTCTTTAAACACACTGTGTTTGTTCAGACTGCCTGTTAGTGTTCCTAAGATGGAGTAGGGAGGAATTTACTTAAGAGCATGATTCAACCCACCTACTAAGAAAGCCTGCCAGGTCCTGGAGATACTCACATTTAACTGGCACTTTGATTTCATTTTCTGAACAATTCTTCATGTGGACTCGTTCACGTTTAGCTGGATTGCAGCTAGATGCATACTGCCTACACTTTAATATGATTCAGGGGTATCTACAGAAGTGTGAAAAGTCTCTATAATTTGCTTGGAAGACTTGACATGATAGACCTGATTTAAAAACAGTTCAGACAACTTTATATTCAGCTCAAAACATATCCAGAGGCACAAAAAAATATAACTTCACCACTCCTCCTTCATAGAAGAAGTGTGATGTCCTTAGTCATTAAAATGTTTAAATGGACTGTGGGTTCTGGTTACCCTCACTCAGAGGAATGAGGCACTCTGCAGTCCTTCAGAGATTCCATTTTGTCAGTTGTCAGAGAGTGACCAGCATACTAATTTCACACACCTTGATGACTTCTGTTCCATTGTATGTGTGCTAGTTTAAAGCTAGCTGGAATGTTTTGGTGAGAACTGGATTATAATCAGTGGAAGGAAAACAATGATGATGTCTACTTCACTCATAGGCTTGCTGAAAGATACAAGAAGAAGACACAAAACATAGATAAAAGCACTTCTGCTGGTGAGCTCTGAGTTGCATCTCTCTGTCCTAACCTCACCCTCTGTTTCTTTGAATAATCCACTTTGCTTCCTAACCCCCTGGCCAAACCTGGGCTACCCAGGGAGATGCTAGAGTCACCATCCCTGGAGGTGTTCAAGCAAAGCCTGCATGAGGCACTTAGTGCCATGGTCTGGTTGACTGGCCAGGGCTGGGTGCTAGGTTGGACTGGATGAGCTTGGAGGTCTCTTCCAACTTGGTTGATTCTATGATTCTATGAGTAATCTGGCCTAGTGGAATAAGTGATTTAGAACAAGCAAGGAATACCCTAAGAACCCTAAGCTTACTGCATTTTATAAGAGATCATCTCACCCTGTCTTCTTGTCTGCTTTTTGTCCCCCTGCATATTCTACTGGAGATCAAAGATTGACAGTGACTGCTGTGCAAAAGTCTTCTCACCACTCTCTGTGGTACCAGGACAAGAGGAAATAGTTTTAAAATTCAAGAGGGTAAGTTCAGATTAGACATAAGGAAAAAATATTGTTTTTCCAGTGAAAAAGAGAGAACAGGATCAGCTTTCCTAGGGAAGCTGCAGGTGTCCCATCCCTGGAAGTGTTTAAGGCCAGGTTCTAATGGCTGTGAGTAATGTGGCCTGGTGGAACATGTCCTTGCTCCTGGCAGGGAGATAAATGATCTTTAAAGATCCCTTCCAACCTAAGATATTCTTTGATCACATAGTCAGACACAGATATTTAAACTTTTAGGTAACTTATTGTGACAGTTTGGGTGTTACCTGCCCCCCTACTTTTATGAAATCACTCAGACTAGACTCAGCTGAGCTGGAAAATTGAGAATGAAGCTATATTTACAGCTTAGCACAACATACAGGCAGATATACACAAATACATACAGTTATATACAAATTAAAAGTAGCACAGAAACACAACACCCCTGCCAGAAACAATCAGAGTCCCCAGGAGGGCTCCCAACCCAAGCCCCCTTCCTCCTGCCTCTTTCCCCCTCTTCAGAAATAACCAGATCAACCCATGTATATCTCATGTGATAAACCTGGAGATCTGAGGTGAGATGTCAAAAAGAGACAATAAGGAAGTTAGAGGAAAAAGGGGTTAAGTGGATGAGAGATTTAAAGGCAGAGTCAGCCACAGAGAGCAGACCGCCAGAAAGAAGGCACAGCCCCAAGTGAGAGCTGAGTTGCTGGCTGATTCTATGATTCTAAGTGCCCCTCTTACCTATATTTTGGCTAGTTGCATTTCTCAGCAGAAAACTGAGGGGCATGGATTACTGTTGTAGGTTTTTTTCTTTCTTCTCCCAGCTAAGGATTTAATTTCTCTCAGTAAAAATTAGCCCCAAACCAGCACACTTATTTATTTGGGGAGGTTTAAAATTTAGTTTGATATGTTTTTCTTTCCAATCTCCACAAATGAGTTTGTTGTTTGCTTTGAAGTACTCTGAGGGGTAATATTTTGTGAAATAATGTCACTTTTTTCTAAACTTGATTTCTTGAGATGTTATTGAATGTGAACTCCATTTCCTACACGTTTGTAGATTTCACATTACATTTTTATGTCTACCTTATCTGCAGAAGGGTTTTGCATTGAATGAAAAGCAGGTCCCTATCGTTAGAAAACTAAGAGATCTTGCTAGATATCACTGATGTGAATCAGATCATCTAGAACATGAATATTTCAAGAGTTTTGTGGGTGTAAATGAAATTTCTACTATGTGAAATTAATATCAATCATAACCCATAAATGGATTTGATTTTCTGGTCTTTTCAGTGATGCTATTGACAGACCTCTTTATGGTTTATTGTAAGTGAAATATCTTAACAGTGATCTTATGTCTTTCTTTATAACTTGGACAAGAGGAGGCTCAGGGCAGACCTCATTGCTGTCTACAACTACCTGAAGGGAGGTTGTAGCCAGGTGAGGGTTGGCCTCTTCTGCCAGGCAACCAGCAACAGAACAAGGGGACACAGTCTCAAGTTGTGGCAGGGGAGGTCTAGGCTGGATGTTAGGAGGAAGTTGTTGTCAGAGAGAGTGATTGGCATTGGAATGGGCTGCCCAGGGAGGTGGTGGAGTCTCTGTCCCTGGAGGTCTTCAAGAAAAGCCTGGCTGAGGCACTTAGTGCCATGGTCTGGTTGATTGGATAGGACTGGGTGCTAGGTTGGCCTGAATGATCTTGGAGGTCTTTTCCAACCTGGTTGAATCTATGATTCCATGAGTCTATGAACTTTATTAGAATATCAATTATCTTTGAATCACTTTGTACTTCCTTAGATGTAAATTTAGTCATAGGAACATAGTGGTTCTGTTGATGAATTACTGTGGAAGCAGGAAGCCACATATTTCATACATCAACTTCATCTTTAGCCTGAGTAAATCCTTTTAGCAGGTGTCTAGATGTCTCTAGCCAGCCCTTACCTGCCACTCTAACCCAAATAATCAACAAAGAAACAATCCCAAATCAAATAAAATCAAACTGAACCAAATCAATCCAACCAAATATTTAGTTCTGTGAAATGAGCATGCACTAGAATATCCCAAATTGGTTTTTTCCATGTTTAGGGTTTAGTACCTGTACCATGAGTTTCGTTGCTATCTGAGCTTGAAAAATCAGGTGATTACAGGGCAAGTAACATGCAAATGTGACAGAACTTATTTCAGTCTGTGATTTTTATACCTTGCAGTGCAGAAATACCAAAGCTGGACTTAAATGACCTAACTCAGAATCTGGATGCAATTTAGTCTTAGCTTTAGTAAATCCTTTTAGTAAGCATCTACTTGTCTCTAGCCACCTCTTCTCTGCCACTCTAACCCAAATAATCAACAAAGAATCAATCCCAAATCAAATAAAATCAAACTGAACCAAATCAATCCAACCCAATATTTAGTTCTGTGAAATGAGTACACACCAGAATGTCCCAAATTTCATCCAACATCATTGTTACTTTCCATGTTTAGGGTTTAGTACCTGTGCCATGAGTTTCGTTGCTATCTGAGCTTGAAAAATCAGGTGATTACAGGGCAAGTAACATGCAAATGTGACAGAACTTATTTCAGTCTGTGATTTGTATACCTTGCAGTGCAGAAATACCAAAGCAGGACTTAAATGACCTAACTCAGATTCTGGAAGCAATTTAATCCTATTAATGTATAGATCTGTATAGACTATCAGACCTTAATGAGAAATGAACACACTTCAACATTCCTTTATGACCTAGAAAAGTCACAGATGTATTGGGTTAGTATATACAATGTCATTGCATTACACAGGTTGCATAAGATGATAGAGAGAACAGCAACATTTGCAGCAAATCATTTATCAAAAGAACATTTCTTCATGAGTTTTAGGAAAATCAATGATCAATAACATCCAGCACTGTTGTTTATCAGTTTATCAAAAAGACATCTTCCTTGGACTAAGGGGAAAAGCTTCTAATACAATAAAGGAGTAAGTAATGCACATCAGTCACTCATTGTCTTAGATTTCATTTGGCTTCTGAGGTATTTCAACTGATATATATACTGTGAAACCGTGCACATTACAGTGTGAAATGATAGTAACATCCTGTGAAAGTTACCCTTTGACATAAAGCATACTTCTCTACAGATAACTCAAGATAATTTGAGAGAGTGATTGGCATTGGAATGGGCTGCTCAGGGAGGTGGTGGAGTCACCATCCCTGGGGGTGTTCAAGAAAAGCCTGGCTGAGGCACTTGGTGGGTGCCATAGTCTAGTTGACTGGACAGGGCTGGGTGATGGGTCGGACTGGAATATCTTGGAGGTCTGACAATTAGCTTGGATTTAGAGAATGGATTCAGGGAATCATAGAATGTTAGGGATTGGAAGAGACCTGTGAAGATCATCCAGTCCAACTCCCTTGCCAAAGCAGGATGACCTAGGGCAGGTCACACAGGACACATTCAGAAGGGTCTTGAAAGTATCTAGAGAAAGAAACTCCACAACCTCACTGGGCAACCTGCACCAGGGTTCCATCATCTTCACAGTAAAGAAGATTTTCCTCATGTTAAGGTGAAACTTCCTGTGTCAGATATTTATAAATTTTAATAAGATCCCCTCTCAGTCTTCTTTTTTCCAGGCTAAACAGCCCCAGGTCTCTCAGACTTTCCTCATCAGGTTCGATGTTCCAGTCCCCTCAGCATCTTTGTAGCCTCCACTGGGCTCTCTCCAGCAGTTCCCTGTCCCTCTTGAGCTGATGAGCTCAGAACTCAGGTCTCTTCTAACCTGGTTGATTCTATGATTCTATAATAAGTTCTTAATTTAATAACCAGTAGCAGGTAACACTGCATTGACAGGTCATGCTAGGATCAGTAATCTTGGTGAAACTAAGTATAGTAATAGTACTGGAGTACTATTGGTTCCTGTCCAAAGAGGGGGTGGAAACCCCATTACTGGAGACATTTAAAGTCAGGTTTGATGGGGCTCTGAGCAACCCAAACTAGTTGAGGGTATCTCTGCTTACCTCAGAGAGGTTGAATTAGATGAATTCTAGATGTCATTTCCAACTCGATGCATTTTATGATTCTATGGTTCTGAGTTCTAAGATGAGTGTTGAAAAAACAAAACAAGCAACTGTGAGTAGAAGTTGTGTTAATGGAGTGTTAGCCCAAGCTCGTAACCATGGGACATAAAAACCTGTCTAAAAACAGTGTGTGGATTTTAAACTGTATTCCCATCTCTCTCTGACAGTGGAAATTTTTGCCTTATTATTATTTCTATGTCTAGTCTGGGTGAGTTCATAAGAGTAGGGGGGCAGGTAACAACCAAACTGTCACAATAAGTTACCTAAATGTTTAAATATCTGTGTCTGACTATGTGATCAAAGAATATCTTAGGTTGGAAGGGATCCTTAAAGATCATTTATCTCCCTGCCATGAGCAAGGACATGTTCCACCAGGCCACATTACTCACAGCCATTAGAACCTGGCCTTAAACACTTCCAGGGATGGGACACCTCCAACTTCCCTAGGAAAGCTGATCCTGTTCTCTCTTTTTCACTGTAAAAAAATATTTCTTCCTTATGTCCAATCTGAACTTACCCTCTTGAATTTTGAAACTATTTCCCCTTGTCCTGGTATCACAGAGAGTGGTGAGAAGACTTTTGCACAGCAGTCACTGTAAAACTTTGATCTCCAGTAGAATATGCAGGGGGGGGAAAGCAGACAAGAAGACAGGGTGAGATGATCTCTTATAAAATGCAGTAAGCTTAGGGTTCTTAGGGTATTCTTTGCTTGTTCTAAATGACTTATTCCACTAGGCCAGATTACTCATAGAATCATAGAATCAACCAAGTTGGAAGAGACCTCCAAGCTCATCCAGTCCAACCTCACCCAGCCTTGTCCAGTCAACCAGACCATGGCACTAAGTGCCTCAGCCAGGCTTTGCTTGAACACCTTCAGGGATGGTGACTCTACCAACTCCCTGGGCAGCCCATTCCAATGTCAATCACTCTGTCTGTGAAGAAAGCCATTATAATCTGGTCTTAAACACATCCAGGGATGGGACACCTACAACTTCACTAGGAAAGCTGATCCTGTTCTCTCTTTTTCACTAAATTACATCAATATTTCATTATCTTTATGTAAGTTATGGATGTGAAGACCATTTATAATAAAGTAGCTCTGGTTCAAAGCAAGTTGCTCCAGATGATTTAGTGTGTTGAGTAAGAACTGCAGGTATACAGCACTGAGAATGCAATGAATGTCTCACTTGTGTTTTACAGCACAGGTTGCTGGTGGAATTGAAATTCAAGTTCTAAATACTTTTAATTTCTACATTAAGCAACGTGGTGTATTTTAACGAGCACACAAATAGTATCAGATGTTCTGCTTTTTTAGGTTAAAGAAGCTTTGGAATTTCAGGGGGAGTAGCTCAGGGTATTATAAGTTAACTGATTCTTTCTTTTATGTTCTTTATTATTTGATAGCATAGTAATAGGCCTTAGGAGACATCCTACTACTGAAAGAGGGAAAGAGGGAAATTATTTGATTAATCTGTATGACGAATTGCAATTATCTAACAAAGGTAACATGTGCCCTGAAAAGAAAGAAAAAAAAATGAGGCACAGATTAAATTCAGAGTGCCATCTAGTGTTGAATAAAAGTGTAAGTAATGAAATTAACTGGAATATCTACATCTTTTAAACCAATGGGCATCATCAGGACTGTAAAGCCTACAGAAAGAAAACCTCAGTATGTGGATGATTAACATAGCACACTATAGGAAGTCATCTTTTGACCCAAGATACACTGGATTTTCACAGTACAGCATTTCTTTTTCCTCAGACAATCTCCAATCGACCACTGGTCGCACTTCAAAATATCTGACAGCACAACATATGGAATTCAATTATTTCTTTGCCAGTATGAGGAGAGGCTGAGGGAGCTGGGGTTGTTTAGCCTGGGACCTCATTGCTGTCTACAACTACCTGAAGGGAGGTTGGTCTCTTCTGCCAGGAAAATACCAATAGAACAAGGGGACACAGTCTCAAGTTGTGCCAGGGGAGGTCTAGGCTGGATGTTAGGAGGAAGTTGTTGTCAGAGAGAGTGATTGGTATTGGAATGGGCTGCCCAGGGAGGTGGTGGAGTCACTGTGCCTGGAGGTGTTGAAGCAAAGCCTGGCTGAGGCACTTAGTGCCATGGTCTAGTCGACAGGATAGGTCTGGGTGCTAGGTTGGCCTGGATGAGCTTGGAGGTCTCTTCCATCCTGGTTGATTCTATGATTCTATGCAGAACCACTTCATGTGAAACCATTATGGTCTCGTACTCTGTTTTCCTACATTGATTAATCATATCAGAGTATATTAAAGATATGTTTGGTTGTTTTTCAGTTGCTATTAAACAGCTCTATGTTGCTCTAGTTGGTTTGGGGATTTGGGGGTTTCATTGGATTTTTTTTGGGGGGGGGGGGCTGATTGGTTGGTTTGTTGATTTTCCCCAGCATCAGTTAAACATATTGAATTTATCAAATGTTCTTACATATTTTATGTATTTCTCCTAAAATCATAGAATCATAGAACCAAACAGCTTGGAAGAGACCTCCAAGATCATCCAGTCCAACTTAGCACCCAGCCCTATCCAGTCAACCAGACCATGGCACCAAGTGCCCCATCCAGTCTTTTCTTGAACACCTCCAGGGACAGCGACTCCACCACCTCCCTGGGCAGCCCATTCCAATGCCAATCACTCTCTCTGACAACAACTTCCTCCTAACATCCAGCCTAGACCTCCCCTGGCACAACTTGAGACTATGTCCCCTAACTCCCTGCTTTACACAGCTGCAGTTAAATGCTATGGTCAACAGATTTTGCCCAGGCAAGTTTTGAAAGACTCTAGAGGAGACTCCATAACCTCTCTGGGCAGCCTATGCCACTGCTGTGTCACACTCAACAGTACAGAAGTTTTTCTTTATGTTCAAATACAATTTCCTCTGTTTAGTTTTGTGGCCATTGCCCCATTAGTGGATGAGAGAAAGGCTGTGGGTGTTGTTTACCTGGAACTTCACCAGGTCTGCCTTCTTGTTTGGATGTATTTGAGGCTTATTCACATGGCACTTTTTACACGCTGGCAGAAGTGTGTGGTTAAGGGAAGGCTGCAAGCTAAGTGCTGTAGCAATCTCAGAGGACCAAATGTAAAGAAGGTAAGTTGCAATGCATCACTGACTCTGTTTTACAATATTTTCCTACAACTTTCCTTCCTGCACTTGTGAACACTCTCCCAGTGGAAAATCCTGTCTCCAGGCAGGTGACCTGGTGCAGCCCAAGAGGAATTTAATTACTTTTTAAGTCCAGTATGACAACAAAGGATCCTTACTTTAAGTAAACAAAGGAAAATATCTCAGATGAAGACTTTCTTCCATATGTTTGAAACTGATTGCAAGGGAATTGAAACACTCCCATATGATTGTCTTCAGCATCAGCAGCAAGTTGTACAGATGGGCTCTACAGGTAAAACAGCTGATCATTTCATTTCTTTGGCTCCTATTTCTCTAGGTACTTGAGAAAGATGAATTACTTCCAAACTGAGCCCAATTAAGTTTAAAGAATAAAAAATAGTACTTAGTTTCATAATTTCTAAATGGAATACATCTCATCTCTCCAAATCCCAATACATTCCCATAAATCACTTCTTTGCTCTTCACTTGTCACTGTTTATATAAACAAAAACCAGTGGCCAGTAGGACAAGGGAGGTTATTCTGCCCCTGTGATCAGCACTGCTCAGGCCACACCTTGAGTGCTGTGTCCAGTTCTGGGCCCCTCAATTAAGGAGAGATGTTGAGGTACAGGAATGTATCCAGAGAACGGCGATGAAGCTGGTGAGGGGCCTGGAACACAAACCCTAGGAGGAGAGGCTGAGGGAGCTGGGGGTGTGCAGCCTGCAGCAGAGGAGGCTCCGGGCAGAGCTCATTGCAGTCTACAACTACCTGAAGGGAGGCTGTAGCCAGGTGGGGTTGGTCTCTTCTGCCAGGCAACCAGCAAGAGAACAAGGGGACACAGTCTCAAGTTGTGCCAGGGGAGGTCTAGGCTGGATGTTAGGAGGAAGTTATTGCCAGAGAGAGTGATTGGCATTGGAATGGGCTGCCCAGGGAGGTGGTGGAGTTGCTGTCCCTGGAGGTGTTGATGCAAAGCCTGGCTGAGGCACTTAGAGCCATGGTCTGGTTGATTGGCCAGGGCTGGGTGAAGGTTGGATTGGATGATCTTGGAGGTCTCTTCCAAGCTGCTTGATTCTATTAGTCTATGTGTGCTGCCATATTGCCATATGTATGGATATATGAATTTGTATTATAAATGACTGAAATAAGTGCATTATGAATACAAGAATCCTTCTTTATTTACTTAAAAGTTGTTTGGTTGTACTAATATGAGCCCAAGAGAAATAACATATTCCAATTAATTCCACTTAGGCCATTGTTATTATTTTCCATCCTTTTCAGCACTAACACTGCTCAGGTTAAGTAATAACTCATAAACTTCTGTTTCTTTCCCTGTCTACTTAATAGCTGACATCTGCCTCAAGGTAGCAACTAACAAGCTGGTAATTAAAAGTCCAAATTTAATGAAAACATCAGTTTCAAAGTCTGAATAGAGTTATATTTCAGGGCTGCATGAAGGCCCTAATCTATATTGTTACCTTTTTAGTGGGTAGAGGGGAAAAACCAAACCCATATATTGTCAATTTATTACTTTCTCAACAGGAATTAATGAGCTCTGCAATTACTGCAAACTCATTAGAGATCTTGTGAAGGAAAATCAAGTAATAGTCCAGGGATTTTATGTTTTTAAGTCCCATAGGATAATCCATTAAAGAAAGTACATTTTTTTCTGGCATCTATGGCTTTTCCTTTGAAATGCTTCACAGGTTGTAAAATTAATGCTCCATACTCTTTTCAAAGCACAGGAGTGACTGAATGGTTTACAGTTTATCCTGAAAAGAAATTAAAGTCTTCAGGAACCTTCACTTATTTAGACAAATATTTAGATCATCTTTAAGCATCTCAAAGTTACTAATGTAAGACAGGGTCTAACTCTAAGGTGATTATGTTTCATAAGAGAAATCTGTTGGAAGTGCCTCATTTCTCTTGTTCTCCTAAGTGCAGATTCCAATCTAGAATTCCTGGGCTTCTGAGGCATAAACATCTATCTGACCTCCCTGCCTGACATCACTAGCATATGTGTAAGGCAAATCCTGCCTGACAAACTGGTAGCAGTCTATGAACAGGTCACAACATTTATAGATGAGGGGTGAGCAACTGATGTCATTTACCTGGACCTGAGCAAGGCTTTTGGCACTGTCCTGCACCACATCCTGGTCTCTAACCTCGTGAAATATGGGTTTGATGTGCCACTAGATGGATAAAGAACTGGCTTGATGGCCACATCCAAAGAGTGGTTGTCAATGGATCCACGTCCAAGTAGAGGCCAGTGACAAGTGGAGTCCCTCAGGGATCAGTCGTAAGACCAGTCTTGTTCAGCATCTTTGTGGGTGTCATGGACAGAGGCATTGAGTGCAGCCTCAGCAAGTTTGCTGATGACACCAAGCTGTGTGGTGCAGCAGACAGGCTGGAGGGCAAGGATGCCACCCAGAGGGACCTGGACAGGCTGGAGAGGCAGACACAAGCCAACTTCATGAGGTTCAACAAGACCAAGTGCAAGGTCCTGCATCTGAGTCGAGGCAAAGCCAAGCACAAATCCAGGCTGGGCAGTGAGTGGCTGGAGAGCAGCCCTGAGGAGAGGGACTTGGGGGTGCTGCTGGAGGAGAAGCTCAACAGGAGCCAGCAGTGTGCACTTGCAGCCCAGAAAGCCAAGCAGAGCCTGGGCTGCTTCAGGAGAAGTGTGGCCAGCAGGTGAAGGGAGGAGATTCTCCCACTTTATTGTGCTCTGCTGAGACCCCACCTGGAGTCCTGCATCCAGTTCTGGAGCCCCCATTACAAGAGGGATGTGGAGATGCTGGAGTGTGTCCAGAGAAGGGCCACGAAGATGCTCAGATAGCTGCAGCAGCTCTGCTGTGAGCACAGACTGAAAGAGTTGGGGCTGTGCAGGCTGGAGCAGAGGAGGCTCCCAGGTGACCTTCTTGTGGCCTTCCAGGATCTCAAGGGGCTACAAAAAAGCTGGGGAGGGACTTCTTAGGCTGTGAGGGAGTGACAGGACTGGGGGGAATGGAGCAAAGCTGGAGGTGGATAGGTTCAGGCTGGACATGAGGAGGAAGTTGTTGAGCAGGAGAGTGGTGAGAGGCTGGACTGGGTTGCCCAGGGAGGTGGTTGAGGCCCCATGGCTGGAGGTGTTTAAGACCAGGCTGGATGAGGCTGTGGGCAGCCTGCTCTAGGGTAGGGTGTTCCTGCCCATAGCAGGGTGGTCAGAACTAGATGCTCCTTGTGATCCCTTCCAACCCTGACTGATTCTATATTGTCATTGTTGATTACCTACAGTGCTGATTAGGAATATTAAATTATATTGATCGTATTAACTGTTTTAATCTGAGTTCAATGTTCATGACTGAAAAAAGAAAAATATCCTTTTTAATATTCAGATGGTCATTCAGAGAGGCACCAATTTTTATTTTTAACTCTCTTTGTTAATTGATGGAGGGAGTTGACCTTTTATTTCATGTGTTTGCTTTTATTTTTCATTTCAGCTTCCTGATTTGTGGTCCTTTTTACAAATTGAAGTATTAGAATGACCTCATTGCTGCCTACAACTACCTGAAGGGAGGCTGTAGCCAGGTGGGGTTGGTCTCTTCTGCCAGGCAAGCAGCAACAGAACAAGGGGACACAGTCTCAAGCTGTGCCAGGGCAGGTCTAGGCTGGATGTTAGGAGGAAGTTGTTGTCAGAGAGAGTGATTGGCATTGGAATGGGCTGCCCAGGGAGGTGGTGGAGTCACCATCCCTGGAGGTGTTGATGCAAAGCCTGGCTGGGGCACTTAGTGCCATGGTCTGGTTGACTGGATAGGGCTGGGTGCTAGGTTGGACTGGATGATCTTGGAGGTCTCTTCCAACCTGGTTGATTCTATGATTCTGTGATTATTTTGCTTTTACATTTTCTACTTTTATTGGAAAACTCAAGTTCTTGTAACAAGCAACTTAATAAGCTATTAAGCTATCACTTATTATCTTAATAAGCTATCACTAAAGCAGGTCATCTGAGGATGACCCAAGCACAGAAGTTGTCTTCACTGATAATAGTGAATCCATGGGCACCTGAATAAATGGATGAAGCAGGGAGAAATTCATGCAAGGGGAGGACTGTCAAGAATGACATAGAGTTGGGACTAGAGACAGCTCCTGGGTCTAACACAGGAGAAAAACTTCTCCATGAATCTGGACCCAGTCCTGGTCATAGATGAGACTAAGGAATGACACCCCTGAAGCATTGTTAGGGCCAGTCTGGAGAACTACTGACCCTGACACCTTTATTTGAGCAGAGAAAAAAAATCAGTCTGAAAACCAAAATGCAAATCTAGTAAACTTTCTAGTGTGGTAGAAAATACAGTAGATTAAAATCTCCTCTGCAATTTAAGATAGTAATTATGTTTCAATAGACCAATCTTCATGAATAAGGTAACTACACTGCTGTAAACTATTATTATTACTATTATTATCATCATAAATTACCAGCATTGTTCTTCAGCAATGCTGTTGTTTTCATCCTGTTTATAACAAGAGAGTTTTTCATTAACTCACAAGAAAGGGAATCATATAACTCACAGCATTAAGTGCAGCTCAGATATTAATCTCATGTTGCATGTGTATAATTTGTAAAGCTAGGTGGAAAATATTAACCACTTTCTTCCAGACCTGAAAAGAAGGAGAACCTACTTCTGTTTGATTTTTTTATCTGATAACAAAGAACTTATTAGAAAGTTCTTGCTATGTTGCATGTTAAGATGGAGGGATGTATATCTGATTTCACAGATCAGTCTGTATCATAGTAAGTTAGAGTTGAGCTTCTTCTCAGGTCAAACAAATTTGCTATTTGCAAAAAATATAAAGGCAGAGGATCATATTCTGTGAAGGGTTGACCTTTTCTGTTTCTCATCTGTCCACTGAGCCTCTCTTACTCCCTCTCCTCAACAAGACAGAGTGAAAAACTATCTTGCAAAGCTTGGGGGTCAAGTAAACACAGAGAGTTCACTTACCAAATCCTGTGATGGAGCTGGAGCTGCCTGATCTGCAATTTCCTTTGTCCTCGCTGCCCTTTCTCAACAATGGAATGACATTGGATTTACTCCAGTCCTTAGGCACCTCTCCTATTTTCCAAAACCTTTCAAAAATGATGATGAGTGACTTAGCAAAAACATCATCCAGCTCCCTTATGGGCCACAGATCTATGAGAGTTCAACTTGCCTAGATGAGCTCTTATCCAGTCCTCCTCAAGTGAGGGACTATATTCCTTCCTCCAGACATTCTTACTTCCAGGGACTGAGATTCCTGAGAGTAAGTCTTAGCAGTACAGACTGAAGCAAAAAATGCACTCTGCCTTCTCTGCATATTCTATTGCCAGGGTACCCTCCTCATTCAGATATTCCTTTATGCCTGGTATTCCTTTTACCATTCATTAAGAAGTCTTTCTTGTTGTCTTTTACTTCCTTTGCCAGATTTAATTCCAGGTGAGTCTTATTCTTCCTCATTTCATCTCTGCATACTCTGAGAAACTTCCTATATTTCTTTTTTTTCCCCACATACTGTAATTTCCCTTCTTCCATTTGAGGTTTTTCCAGAAACTCCTTGCTCATCACTGCAGGTGTTCTGTCTCTTTTGATTGACCTCTTACTCATAGGGATGCACTGTTCTTGATCCCAGATGATGCAGTGCTTGAATAATCAGCTTTGTTGTGTGTCCCTACCTTCTAGAGCAGGAATTCTTTCAAGCATGTCTCTGGAGAGGTCAGATTTAGATTTCCTGAAGTCTAGCATTCAATCATACTGCTCTGCCTTTGCCTCAAAATCTCTAACTTCTCCTGAACTCCAACATCTCATGGTCATAGCACCCAAAGCTGCCCCCAGCCATCTCATAACCAACTGGACCTTTGATTATTAGTACAAGGTCCAGGCTACAATTCACCTTCCTGTTACCTCCTCTATCTGTGTCAGAAAACTCTCTTCAGTGCTCTGCAGGAATCTCCTAGACCATGCATGTCTAGCTGTGTTGTCTTTCCAGCACATACCAGGGTAACTGAAGTGAGGCACTTAAGAGTGCCTGAACTCCTACATTGTGTACATATTGGTTGCAATATTCATTGCTGGCTAGAAAGACCAGCAGTAAAAGCTAAGACAAAGTGCCAACATAGTCTAAGAAGCTTGGGGAGGTGGTGGAGTCACAGTCCCTGGAGGTGTTCAAGAAAAACCTGGATGTGATATGTGATTGGATAGGGCTGGGTGCTAGGTTGGACTGGATGAGCTTGGAGGTCTCTTCCAACCTGCTTGATTCTATGATTCTATGTTGAGGTACTGGAATGTGTCCAGAGAAGGGCAACAAAGCTGGTGAGGGGCATGGAACACAGCCATGTGAGGAGAGGCTGAGGGAGCTGGGGATGTTTAGCTTGGAGTTGTAGCCAGGTGGGGTTGGTCTCTTCTCCCAGGCAACCAGCAACAGAACAAGGGGACACAGTCTCAAGTCGTGCCAGGGGAGGTCCAGGCTGGATGTTGTTAGGAAGTTGTTGTCAGAGAGAGTGATTGGCATTGGAATGGGCTGCCCAGGGAGGTGGTGGAGTCACCATGCCTGGAGGTGTTGAAGCAAAGCCTGGCTGGGACACTTAGTGCCATGGTCTGGTTGACTGGCTAGGGCTGGGTGCTAGGTTGGACTGGATGATCTTGGATGTCTCTTCCAACCTGCCCATGGTGAGGAGGTTGGAGCAGATGGTCTCTGAGGTCCCTTCCAACCTGATCGTTCTAGGATACTCTGATCTAGGGATATAGATGCACTGGATGTGGGTGGTAAGGTTTCAGTAGCAGAGGGGATGCAAAGATAGCTTCTGTAAGAAGATGCCAGACTCCTCCCCCACATCCAGCAGAGATGGAAAAGATCTTTTAAACTGTTACAAACCTTACACTGCCACATCCTCCACCAAACCATGTCCCCAGGTGCCATCTCTATATATATCCTTTGGATACCTCCAAGGATGGTAGCTCTGCTACTTCTCTGGGCAGCTTGTTCCAGTATTTGTTAAGCCTTTCTGTGGATAAATGTTTTCTGATGTCCAATTTAAACTTCTTCTGCAACAACTGGAAGCCATTGTTTTTTGTCCTGTCATTTGTTATTTGGGAGAGAAGACCAGCTTCTGTCTTACTACAAACTCCTTCCAGGTAGGTACAGAGAGGGATAAGGTCTCCCCTCACCCTCATTTGCTCAGAGTAAAACAATCCAAGTTCCTTCAGCTGCAACTCATGAGGTCTGATCTGTCACTGGTCTTCAGTGAATTCAAGACTAAGTATCTGAACACAAGTCAACAGTGTGGTTCTATGTAATTCTTCTAAGGAATCTTTCATAATTCAAATCTTTCCTAGTTCAGATCTTTCATTATTCTTGTATTTGTTGCATCAGCTGAGGGTTTTTGGTTGGTTTTTTTTTTGGTTTGGTTTGAGGGTTTGGGTTTGGTTTGGGGTTTTTGTTTCTCTCTGTGTGTGTATGTGTTGGGTTTTTTTTTGGTTTTGGCTTTTGGGGTTTTTTTTGTGGGTAGGGGTCAAAACCTGAACCAGAGTAAATACAACAGAAGTAGGTTCTAACAACTTTAATCAGACATCCTTATGTTCCTAACTCTATTTGCAGGCCTTTGTGTTAAACACAGATTTAAAAGGCTTTATTAGATTTAAATTTACCATTGCAAATTATATAACTGTTAATAGTTCTTTGTAAGGGAAAACTTTCTCCCTTCCCAGCAGGGACTGGCTGGAAAGCAGCACTTAGGAGAGAGACTTGGGGGTGCTGCTGGAGGAGAAGCTCAACAGGAGCCAGCAGTGTGCACTTGCAGCCCAGAAAGTCAAAAAGAGCCTGGGCTGCAGCAGCAGAAGTGTGGCCAGCAGGTGGAGGGAGGTGATCTAGTTCACCCTCAAGCCTTTGTCCGATTTCTTTCATATGTAAATTATAATAGTAATATCAAAACCTCTGCTGTGAGGACAGAGCTGATGGGGGATGAGAAGCTCAACAGGATCCAGCAGTGTGCATTTGCAGCCCAGAAATCCAACCAGGGCCTGGGCTGCAACAGGAGAAGTGTGACCAACAGATGGAGGGAGGTGATTCTCCCTCTCTACTGTGCTCTGCAGAGATCCCACCTGGAGTACTGCATCCAGTTCTGGAGCCCCCATTACAAGAGGGATGTGGAGATGCTGGAGCATGTCCAGAGAAGGGTCATGAGGATGCTGAGAGGGCTGCAGCAGCTCTGCTGTGAGCACAGATTGAAAGAGTTGGGGCTGTTCTTCTTGTGACCTTCCAGTATCTAAAGAGGGCCTACAAAAAAGCTGGGGAGGGACTTTTGAAGCTATCAAGTAGTGACAGGACTGGGGGAAATGGAGCAAAGCTGGACATGAGTAGGTTCAGAAGGGAGATGAGGAGGAAGTTGTTGAGCATGAGAGTGGTGAGAGGCTGGACTGGGTTGCCCAGGGAGGTGGTTGAGGCCCCATGGCTGGAGGTGTTTGAGGCCAGGCTGGTTAAGGCTGTGGGCAGCCTGCTCTAGGGTAGGGTGTCCCTGCCCATGGCAGGGGGGTTGGAACTAGCTGATCATTGTGGTCTCTTCTAGCCCTGACTGGTTCTATGATTCTATTACTCATCTTTCTAGTTTCTTTTTTCCCCCAGTACAGTGGGTTGGGAGCATACTGGGCTGACACATAAGTATTTGTTACTCTGAGCTACTTACCCACCTACTTGTAAGTAGCCACCTTAAAATTCTAAATATGTTTTATGCCTTTAGTGTGCACCTGCCAATCTCTGAGCCAAATTGCAGTTCATGGGTCACGTTCTTTTTGCATGTTCATTGTTCATTAAAAGTAAAATCAGTGTCCAATTAAGCCTAGACAGCAGATGGCATTCAATGGTACAAGCATACTGCACCGTATGTCTGCAAAGCACTTTTGCAATGGACTTGGCAATTCTCAACATTATAAAAGAGAATTAAATAGTTATATATTTATACATGTTATATAATATATATTAGTTTTCTATACACACACACACACAGACATATATGCATAGAATTGATTTGGTTTAATTAAAACTATTTAATTCATCCACTGAAATTTAGTTCCAGTCATATTTCCTATGATATGAACTAAAATAACACCATGTGTTTAAAAAAGAGAAATGTCTTTTATACTGTAAAAGTCGCAGTCCTGCTTCTTTAGTTTCTAAACTTCTGTGTTGAAAGCTCATTAAAAAAATTAACTCCTAACAGTAATAACAATTTTTTGGTAAGTTTGTTCAGCTGTCAAATTCTGTACTGGTTCCACTTACCTTTAGAGCCAGTTCTGCTTACATTTACATTTTCATGTCCTTAAGCTACACAATTCACTATAACATTTCAGAGTGTCATGGCACACATAAGGATTACAGTCTGCTTTGTGCAGTTTTGGTTTGCTTTGGTTGAGTTTCTTCAGAGTTTGGGGTGGTTTTTTTTGGTTGTTATTGTTTTTTTCTAGGTAAGTGTGCTAGTTTGAAGCAAGCTGGAATGTTTTGGTAGAAGAACTAGATAACGGGCAGTGAAATGAAAAACAATTGTGTCTACTTCTCTCACAGTCACGCTGAGAACTCTGGGAAGAAGAAGAAAACATTCTCCATTTTGTTTCTCACTCTTGCTTTTGCCTTAGACCTGGTCACATCTCATTAACCCTGCTCCTACTAACCTTGCTCCCTAACCTCTTGGCTGCACCTCTCTTCTTCCTGAGAACTGGGGTAAGGTTGAGAGGGCCGGGGGGAGGTGTTGGGGTGGTTTGAGAGCCCCTCCTGGGGACTCAGGTTTCTGGGAGGGGAGTTGTGCTTTCATATTGTTTATCCTTTGTATATTTCTGTATATAATTGTATATAACTGTATATATTGTAAATAGCTGCTTGTAAATTCTGCTAGCTGTAAATAAATTGCTTCATCTATATTCCCAGGGTCCATCTGAGCTAGCTGGGGCAAATTCAAAAAGTGTGGGGGGGGCGGGGTAACCCCCAAACCATCACATTTTTAATTGGCTTTCCCAACGTGGGGCTAGATATTTCAGTGAGTGGAAATCAGCTCTGGGAATTAAGATGAAGCTAATCAAGCAGCTATTGTACTTGGTGGGGATTGCTGTGTGGCCTGTTTTCTGGTTTTTTGTGTACAACTGGATCAAAGATCAAATTGGTTATTTCTTACTTCATGTAGTTTTTAAGAAGGCTAAAGTTAAGCTTTCAAACATGTTCTGGAGCTGGGGTGATTTTATTCTTGGTTATGCTGGTTTTAGTGTCACTGAGAATATTACTAGTGATATTACAAGAGTTTTTGTCAATAATGTTACAATCAATCGAGAGTCTGCTTTATCTACTGCTCTCATGAGGGTCATCCAGCCCCAAACTGAAATGCCAAGTCCATGCAAGGATTTTTACAGGAAAGAGATTGTGGCGGGGTTGCTGTACATTATCATGGCTCTTATGATTTTAATTTTCATATTAATTTTGGTATTATTGGTGAAAAATTCAAAACCAGCTTCTATAAGAACTAGGAAAAATTCTGTGTCTCAGAAGCAGTCTCTTTCACAGCAAAACAAAGGAACACAGTTGTCGGCTTCCCCCTTGCCAGCCTCTGCCCCTCCTTCTCCAAGTGCTGGGAACGCGGCCAATGTTCCCGCCAATAACGTAAACAATGATAGCAAAAACAAAAATAATGGTCAGAGTTTAGCAGGAGCCTCAGGAGCACAGACAGGTACCCAAAATCAGAATGTTCCTAGCAAAAATGAAAACAAGTCAGGGTTGGCAGGCATCCCAGGAGGACAGGCAAACAATCCCACTAATGCTAATAATACTACTAGTGCTGGTAATGCTAGCCCAGTCAGTCCAAATCCTAATGACACCAGCTCAGCCAATTCGAACCCCCAGCCAGCAGACCAGAACCAAAATCCTCCTGTTAAAAGCAAGGCAGATTTGAACTCACAAGCTCCAGGTCAGACCCCAAAGGACTCAAACCCTCCAAGTCAGACTCCTAAAGATTCAAATCCTCCAGCAGACACATCCAAGTCTGTTGCTGCTCAGGCCCTTCTGGCACCTGCTAAGGCAAAAGCTAAGACAAAGAGTGGTTCGCAGGAGGATGTAAGAGATGGGACCTCTGGTGATCAGCAGCAAGAGGAGGAAGAGGAGGCAGTTAGTCTGCGAGACCTTGTAGATGTGCTGAGACAACAATACTCAAGTGAGAGGAGTGCTGTGAGGTTAGCTGCCAAGAGAGAGGATGGTTCCCATGAGTTTAGGAATGCTATGAGGAAGATTGTGTTAGGCCCGGCACCACCAGAACAACAGGAAGAGGAGGAGGAAGATGACATCCAGGGTTCCAACGATCCACTCAGAGAGGTCAGGGAAGTTAGGAAGGAATACACAAGAGAATCAGGTGAGCCAATCTTAAGCTGGCTAGTGAGATGCCGTGGCATTGGTGCTAATGCCCTGCAGGTAGGAGACAAGTCTGCCAAGCAGCTGGGACCACTCACTAAGGAGAGTGGAGTGGACAAACACCTAGCAAGTCCTCTTGGTAGGGTTAGCTTGTGGACACGCCTTCTATTGGCTGTGGCTATGAGATATCCTTCCCGAGATGATCTGCCATGGGCTGCCAAGAAGTGGAACACCGTTGAGCAGGGAATCAAGCTTCTGAAGGAGTTTGCTGTGAAGGAAGTGCTTTATGGAGATCATGGCACTCATGAGCCTGACGATATTCCTTTGGGAACAGGTCTCATGAAGAAGCTGATTAAGCTTGCTCCTTCATCCTATGCTAACATCTTGGCCAGTAAGTTCCTAGCAAGGAGTGATAATGGAAGATCTTTCACTGTTGGTGAATTCACTGACCAGCTCAGGCAGATAGAGGACAGCTTGTCACATTCTGGTCTAATCTCTGCCATACAGACTATGACTACAGAGCTTAAGGAAGGTATTGAGAATGGCATTAGAAATGGCATGAAAGAACTGAAGGAGGATCTCGAAAATCTGGTAAAGGATACCGTTCCTGCATCATCTGAATGGGTGAATGTTTCTGCCATCAGGAACAGACGCCCACCTCCTGCAAGGCAATTCCAGCCCAGGAGGAGACAAATTCCACCTAGACAGCAGCAATCACGTGCGTCACTGTGGATACTTCTGCGTGACACATACGGTGAGAACATGAACAAATGGGATGGTAAACCTACTTCAGCTCTTTCAAAGAGAGTCAGGGATCTGCAGAGTGGCAGAAACAGAGGCAGTAATGCCAGAAAAGTAGCTGTCACTTCTTCAGCTCCTGAGAGCAATTGCAATTGTTCCAACAGTTGCAGTTCCTCTCACAACACCACCAATCATTGTGTACACCCTACATGCCATGTTCAGCATTAGGGGTGCCCTGCCTCCAGCCAGGAGGAGGAAAGGGATAGTGGAGAGAACCGAATCTATTGGAATGTATTCATTAGGTGGCCTGGCAGTTCAAGAGTTCGGAAATACAGGGCTTTAGTTGACACAGGTGCTCAGTGTACTTTATTGCCATCTAATTGTAAAGGGACAGAGTCCATTTCTATTTTTGGAATCACTGGTGGATCTCAAGAGTTAACTAAGGTACAGGCTGAGATCAGTTTAACTGGTAAAGAGTGGAAGACACATACTATTGTAACTGGTCCTGATGCGCCTTGCATTTTGGGAATTGACTTTTTGAGACAAGGTTGTTTCAAAGATCCTAAGGGTCATAAATGGGCTTTTGGAATAGCATCTGTAGAGATTGAGGATGATAAACTGAAATTGTCCATTAGACCTGAACTTTCTGATGAATCTGCAGTTGTGGGACATCATGACATAGAGGATCTGGAGGTGCCAATTGCAACTCAAACTGTTCATCACAGGCAGTACAGAACTAACCGTGACTCTTTGTTGCCCATTCATCAGCTGATTCGTCAATTGGAGAGTCAGGCTGTCATCGAGAAAGCTCATTCACCTTTCAACAGTCCCATCTGGCCTGTGCGTAAACCTACGGGCGACTGGAGACTGACAGTTGACTTTCGTGCCCTCAACGAGGTGACGCCACCCATGAGCGCAGCTGTGCCAGACATGCTGGAACTCCAGTACGAGCTGGAATCGAAGGAGGCTAAATGGTATGCAACCATAGACATTGCTAATGCTTTCTTCTCTATTCCTATAGCAAAGGAGTGCAGGCCTCAGTTTGCATTCACCTGGAGAGGAATCCAGTACCAGTTCAATCGTTTGCCTCAGGGGTGGAAACACAGCTCAACCATCTGTCACTCAGTCATTCACAATGCACTGGAGAAAGGTAAAGCTCCAGAGCACATCCAGTACATCGACGACATCATTGTGTGGGGCCAAACTGCTAAGGAAGTCTTCGAGAAAGGTAACAAAATCATTGACATTCTGTTGCAAGCAGGTTTTGCCATTAAGAGAGACAAGGTCAAAGGACCTGCCAGAGAAATTCAGTTTCTGGGAGTGCGGTGGCAGGATGGTCGCCGTTACATTCCTCAGGATGTGATTGACAAAGTCTCTACTATGGCAGTTCCCACCAGTAAGAAGGACACACTTTCTTTTCTTGGTGTGGTGGGATTTTGGAGACTACACATTCCTGGTTTCAGTCAGATTGTCAAACCTCTGCATGATGTGACTCGTAAGAGAAACAATTTTGAGTGGGGACCTGAACAACAAGCAGCCTTTGATCAGATCAAGCGAGAAGTAGTCCATGCAGTGGGCTTGGGTCCTGTGAGATCTGGTCCGGACATTAAAAACATTCTGTACACGGCTGCCAGTGACAATGGTCCAACTTGGAGTCTCTGGCAGAGAGCTCCAAATGAGACACGTGGTCGTCCACTTGGTTTCTGGGGACGCTGTTACAGAGGTTCAGAGACAAATTACACTGCAACTGAGAAAGAGATTCTAGCAGCCTATGAGGGAGTGAAAGCAGCTTCTGAAGTAATTGGAACTGAGTCACAATTGCTTTTAGCTCCTAGACTGCCAGTTCTGAACTGGATGTTCAAAGGCAAAGGTTCATCACCACATCATGCCACAGATGCAACCTGGTCTAAATGGATGGCTTTGATAACCCAACGAGCGCGAATGGGTAATCTTGACCGACCTGGTCTGGTGGAGGTGATCACCAACTGGCCGGAAGGCACAGACTGTTCCAAACCTCCAGAGGAGAAAATAACTCGTGCTGAGGAAGCTCCTCCCTATGGTGATCTCTCTGATCAGGAAAAGAACTATGCTTTGTTCACAGATGGTTCCTGTCGTCTTGTTGGGAACAAGCGAATATGGAAGTCAGCAGTCTGGAGTCCAACCAGGAGAGTTACCGAAACGAAAGATGGCGAAGGAGAATCCAGTCAGTTCGCTGAGGTAAAAGCTGTTCAACTTGCTCTTGATGTGGCTGAACGTGAGAATTGGCCTATCCTTTACCTCTACACCGACTCGTGGATGGTAGCCAATGCTCTATGGGGTTGGCTGAAGGACTGGAAGAAGAATGGTTGGCAGAGGAAAGGAAAGCCTATTTGGTGTGCTGATCTATGGCAGGACATTGATGCACGGCTGGAGAGAACTCCAGTGAAGGTGCGGCACGTAGACGCACACATGCCTAAGAGCAGAGCCAATGAGGAACATCAACATAACCAGAAGGCAGACCAAGCTGCTAAGATTGCTCAAGCTGATACCAACTCTGAACTTGACATTGACCTTGATTGGAAACACCGAGGTGAGCTGTTCTTAGCTCGGTGGGCCCATGACTCATCTGGACATCAAGGCAGAGATGGAACATACCGATGGGCTCGCGATAGGTCAATTGACTTGTCCATGGACGCTATCACCCAAGTCATCTATGACTGTGACATTTGTGCTGCTATTAAGCAGGCTAAGCGAATCAAGCCCTTATGGTATGGTGAGAGATGGTCAAAGTACAAGTATGGTGAAGCCTGGCAGATTGACTACATCACTTTACCTCGATCTCGATCTGGCAAGCAGTATGTGCTAACGATGGTAGAAGCCAGCACTGGATGGTTGGAAACCTATCCAGTTCCACATGCTACTGCACGTAACACCATTGTTGGTTTGGAGAGACAGATCTTGTGGAGACATGGAACTCCAGAGAGAATTGAGTCAGACAATGGTACTCATTTCAAGAACAATCTTGTGAAAAACTGGGCCAAAGAGCATGGTATTGAATGGATCTATCACATACCCTACTATGCACCAGCTTCAGGGAAGATTGAACGCTACAATGGTTTGCTGAAAACCACCCTAAAAGCCATGGGGGGTGGAACTCTGAAAAACTGGGACAAACATTTAGCACAAGCTACTTGGTTGGTAAATAGTAGAGGTTCAGTAAACAGAGCAGGACCTGCACAATCAGATTTGGTCCAAACAGTAGACGGTGATAAAGTTCCTGTTGTACGTGAGAAGAATCTGTTAGGGAAAACTGTTTGGGTATTTTCTCCTTCGGGTGAAGGGAAACCTGTCCGAGGGGTGGTTTCTGCTGAAGGTCCTGGTCATACATACTGGGTAATGCAGGAGAATGGTGAAATCCAGTGTATTCCACAAAGAAATCTAACCTTAGCTGAGAGAGTTTAAATTCAAGTTGTTAGGAGTTTTCTGTTCTAGGTAACATCGGCGCCCAACACTGAGAGAATCTACGATAGAATCTACAGTACGTGAGCACGAACCCAACATCATCTGGGAGTCCCTGTTCTGAGCTTTTGAATCACCTACATCTGATTGAAGTGTGAACTGAACTTGTATATATTGTTTTAGTGTAAATATTGGTTTAGATTAGATTGGATAATTCTCAGCGATACTCTGAGCGAAGTAGACAAGGGGTGGATTGTGCTAGTTTGAAGCAAGCTGGAATGTTTTGGTAGAAGAACTAGATAACGGGCAGTGAAATGAAAAACAATTGTGTCTACTTCTCTCACAGTCACGCTGAGAACTCTGGGAAGAAGAAGAAAACATTCTCCATTTTGTTTCTCACTCTTGCTTTTGCCTTAGACCTGGTCACATCTCATTAACCCTGCTCCTACTAACCTTGCTCCCTAACCTCTTGGCTGCACCTCTCTTCTTCCTGAGAACTGGGGTAAGGTTGAGAGGGCCGGGGGGAGGTGTTGGGGTGGTTTGAGAGCCCCTCCTGGGGACTCAGGTTTCTGGGAGGGGAGTTGTGCTTTCATATTGTTTATCCTTTGTATATTTCTGTATATAATTGTATATAACTGTATATATTGTAAATAGCTGCTTGTAAATTCTGCTAGCTGTAAATAAATTGCTTCATCTATATTCCCAGGGTCCGTCTGAGCTAGCTGGGGCAAATTCAAAAAGTGTGGGGGGGGCGGGGTAACCCCCAAACCATCACAGTAAGTTACAATTTAAATTCCTTAAAAGGGTGACAGAGCTGGTGAGGGGCCTGGAACACAAACCCTGTGAGGAGAGGCTGAGGGAGCTGGAGGTGTGCAGCCTGCAGAAGAGGAGGCTCAGGGCAGAGCTCATTGCTGTCTACAAGTACCTGAACGGAGGTTGTAGCCAGGTGGGGTTGGTCTCTTCTGCCAGGCAAGCAGCAACAGAACAAAGGGACACAGCCTCAAATTGTGCTGGGGGAAGTCTAGGATGGATGTTAGGAGGAAGTTGTTGTCAGAGAGAGTGATTGGCATTGGAATGGGCTGCCCACAGGGTGGCAGTGGAGGCACTGTCCCTGGAGGTGCTCAGGCAAAGCCTGTCTGAGGCACTTAGTGCCATGGTCTGGTTGACTGGATACAGAGCTGGGTACTAGGTTGGCCTGGATGATCTTGGAGGTCTCTTCCAACCTGCCTGATTCTATGATTCGCTGAAAAGCAAACGAGGAGGAAACATTTCCCTAGGCTTATGTAAAATCCAATCCATCATAATGATTATTTCATGCTATGAAACAAGCATGTAACAAGAAAAAGGGTACTAATCATGGTAAAGGATATAAATCCATAGGTAAAGTTCAGAGTTAAGGTGCAGAGAACCAGTGATGAATGCTAGTTATAGAATCAGAAAGTCATAGAATCAGTCAGGGTTGGAAGAGACCACAAGGATCATCTACTTCCATACCCCCTGCCATGGGCAGGGACACCCTACCCTAGAGCAGGCTGCCCAAAGCCTTAACCAGCCTGGCCTAAGTCATCTCCAGCCATGGGGCCTCAACCACCTCCCTGGGCAACCCATTCCAGCCTCTCACCACTCTCATGCTCAACAACTTCCTCCTCACAGTCACTCTGACTCTCCCCACCTCCAGCTTTGCTCCATTCCCCCTAGACCTGTCACTCCTCAGCTTTTTTGTAGGCTCCCTTCAGATCCTGGAAGGCCACAAGAAGGTCACCTGGGAGCCTCCTCTTCTCCAGACTGAACAGCCCCAACTCTTTCAGTCTGTGCTCATAGGAGAGGCTCCATTGCTGGAGGTGTTTAAGGCCAGGCTGGATAAGG
This sequence comes from Pogoniulus pusillus, assembly GCF_015220805.1. Classification (NCBI taxonomy): domain Eukaryota; kingdom Metazoa; phylum Chordata; class Aves; order Piciformes; family Lybiidae; genus Pogoniulus; species Pogoniulus pusillus. The sequence continues at coordinate 45,722,764 of NC_087268.1, read as the reverse complement.
CTGTGTCCAGGCTGATCTCGGGTAGGGTGTCCCTGGGCATGGCAGGGGGGCTGGATCTAGCTGATCCTTGTGGTCCCTTCCAACCCTGACTGATTCTATGGTTCTAAATCAATTATATAGCAATGCTCAAGTCGAAATGAGCAGAATGCATGGATTAGAAAACAGACTGAGAATGGTAAGATGCATATAATTTTGGCTTAGAAAGGCATACAATTGTAAGAAATGTCTAGGATTTAATTAAGCTTCTTCAAACATTTCAAATGTCTCCTTTAAGGTGAATGAATTTTTTTAGATGTTTTCCATCCTGTTTTTTCTCAATGGTACAAAAGAATTCATTAGAGTCAGTAATGTACATTTATTAATAGCTTTATACAGCTTTTCAAGGAATTCAAGCATATAAAAGGGCTGCATTTCACCTGACACATTTGTTTGAGCTGCTGCAGAGACAGATTGATTTATATCTTCAGTTATCACAAGAGATGACAAGTTGTGAAAGCTCAAACTGACAGCAGGCTGTGAGTAATAGCTAACTTTCCTCTTACAGTCCTATTGTCTGTCTAGGAAATCATAGACTGCCAAAGTCAAAGAGTAAACAGAGTATGGCATTTGCACAAACTGGCCTGGAAGGCATATGCCACATTGTTATCACCAGAAATAATAAGCAACTGGGACAGACACAAGTGATCGACGTGGTCCTCAATCTTGTCACTGTCACACTTTCAATGGGGAAAAAGAGTTCTAAAAGTTGCACAAAGTCTTTGGGTTGTCTGCTGTCAGCACCACACCACATAAAATGGAAATTACCTTTTCTTGGAGTGTTTCAGAAATGAAAGGGAAGAGTTCGTGTGGTGCATGATAATGTAGCGCGCTGCTGTTGAGAGTATGCTTGCAGTGGTTCCTATTTACATTTTGAAAAAGAAACATCTTCTTACTGCTGAATTGTCACCTTTAGAGATGTTGAGGTGCTGGAATGTGGCCAGAGAAGGGTGACAAAGCTGGTGAGGGACCTGGAACACAAACTGTATGAGGAGAGGCTGAGGGAGCTGGGGGTGTGCAGCCTGCAGAAGGGGAGGCTCAGGGCAGACCTCATTGCTGTCTACAAGTATCTGAAGGGAGGCTGTAGCCAGGTGGGGTTGGTCTCTTCTGCCAGGTAACCAGGAAGAGAACAAGGGGACACAGTTTCAAGTTGTGCCAGGGGAAGCATAGTCTGGATGTTAGGAGGAAGTTGTTGGCAGAGAGAGTGATTGGCATTGGAATGGGCTGCCCAGGGAGGTGGTGGAGACACCATCCCTGGAGTTGTTCAAGAAAAGCCTGGATGAGGCATTGAGTGCTATGGTCTAGGTGACTGGATAGGGCTGGGGCATAGTTTGGACTGGATGACCCTGGAGGTCGCTTCCAACCTGGTGACTCCACCACCTCCCTGGGCAGCCCATTCCAATGGCAAATCACTCTCTCTGTGAGGAACTTCCTATTCTACCTAAGAATCATAGAATCATAGAAGAAGCACTGATTCACTTCTAATTTTCATTATGTTTGCTGTTCTCCTGTTCCCTGTTTGCATCCCTCAACATAGCTTTTATCCAAATAGGGTCTGCGTGTCTCTGGTGTGGCTGTTCATTGCTCCAAAGCCTCATCTGCATTTCCTGCAACGTCCTGGTATTGCCAAAGGCTAATGGCCACTCTCCCTCACCTCATACAAAGGTGGTGTATAGGAATGTTCCTGGAGATGTTCCCCATGGCCCTCCCCAGTCAGTGGATGAGCAGGAGTAGAGCAGCAGCCCATAATTGTACCATAAATACCTCTGGTTTCAATTAGCTGGGAGATGAAATGTGACTGCAAGTCTTTAAAGATCATCGAATAGATGACTTCATCTTTTTAATTCATTCATTCAAGCTGTAATTGGGAATGTGATCCAAATGGGATTCATTATCAGGCTTTCCTGTACCTGGACTTTTATTGGTCCCTTCCAACCCTGACTGATTCTATGAATCTGGATTCTATGCCACACCTTTTCTATTTTGATTTCTAGATTAGCCAAACATATTCCAGTTTCTATGTAAGATTTATTTGTTTAAGAATTTCCAGGCAACTGGAAAAAATATTCCTTGATAAGAACATCATGCTTTATTTTCTCTTCACAGAATACATCAGTTTCTTGTTCAGAACAGAATATGCAGATTAACAAAGGGTATTTCATTACTATACTTCTAATGCACTTCAATGCACAGTATTATGGAATCATAGAATCACAGAATCAGTCTGGCTTTGAAGGGACCACAAGGATCATCCAGTTCCAAACCCCCTGCCATGGGCAGTGACACCTTAGCCTAGATCAGGCTGCCCACAGCCCGATTCAGCCTGGCCTTAAACACTTCCAGCCATGGGGCCTCAACCACCTCCCTGGGCAACCCATGCCAGGTCCTCACCACTCCCATGGTGAAGACCTTCATCCTCATGTCCAGACTGAATCTCCTCACCTCCAGCTTTGCTCCATTCCCCCTAGACCTGTCACTCCTCAGCTTTTTTGTAGGCTCCCTTCAGATCCTGGAAGGCCACAAGAAGGTCACCTGGGAGCCTCCTCTTCTCCAGACTGAACAGCCCCAACTCTTTCAGTCTGTGCTCATAGGAGAGCCTCCATTACTGGAGGTGTTTAAGACTCATGTCCAGTCTGAACCTACCCATCTCCAGCTTTGCTCCATTCCCCCTAGTCCTATCACTCCCTGTTATCCTGAAAAGTCACTCGCCAGCTTTTTTGGAGGCCCCCTTCAGCTACTGGAAGGCCACAAGAAGGTCACCTGGGAGCCTCCTCTGCTCCAGCCTGCACAGCCCCAACTCTTTCAGTCTGTGCTCACAGCAGAGCTGCTGCAGCCCTCTGATGATCCCAGTGGTCCTTCTCTGGACACGTTCCAGCAGATCCACATCCTTCCTGTAATGGGGGCTCCTGAAGTGGATACATAATACTGTATTTCTAGATGTGGCTTCTAAATGTTTAAAACTGTTTGTTTTTTTTTTTGTTGTTGTTGTTTACTTTGTAGAATTCCTGCATGTTCCAAACATATTGCTTAAACAGATTTGCTTGGCTTTGCTTTGGACATCAAAGGGAAAAAAATGGCAATATTAATCCTAGGGTGATCAATGTCAAGCGAAATATTTCACAATTTAAAGCATGTTTTTATTTTTAGGCACATAATTTATTTTATTGATTCTTTTTTCTAAAGACACACTGCTCATTGGAAGTCATCACAGGAATATTTTAATTATTTTGTTACTAAAATATTCTTTTTCTCATTAAGTGATCTATATTAAGTTGTGCTTGAAATTTTGTTTCACTTAGTTGAAAATCATTTTTGTCAAATGCAACCCAAATTATCACTGTCCCTTCATGTTATTAAAAATGCTACTACTGTTGAAATTTGATTCCTGAGGATTCCTGTAGTGACTTTGCATGGTGCAGGCCATGTTACCTTTCTGAGGTTAGGACTCATTAGCCTACATGTTTTGTCTTCAACACATAAGGAAAGGAACAGAAAATAGTTTAAGAGACATTTTAATTGAAATAAGAACTTTAAAATAAATACAGTACTAATATGTTGTATGTCACAGTGTGATGGTTTGGGTGCTACCCACCCCTCCCCACTAAGCAAAATCACCCAGACTAGACTCAATGGCTCTGGGAAATGAATGAAGCTTTGTATTTACAGCTTAGCACAATATACAAGCAGGTGTTTACAATATATACAGAAATAGACAAGTTAAAAAGTAATACAGAAACACAACAGCCCTGCCAGAAACCTCAGTCCCCAGGAGGGGCTCCCAACCACCCTTCCACCTTCTTCCCACCCCTCAACCTTACCCAAGACTTTGCCTTACGCTCAAGGTAGTTTGGAGGGTCAGGGTTAGGAAGCAGATGGATTAGTCACACAGATGGCAGATTAGGTTAGAGAGAGAGGTTCAGCCCCAGAGAGACAAAGAGTGACTCTGTAATCTATGTTTCTATTCTTGTTCTTATCCATCTCAGCAAGCCTATGAGTGCAGCAGCCATCACCATTGTTTCCTTTTCCAGCCTATCATCTAATTCTTCTCACCAAAGCATTTTAGCTAGGCTCAAACTAGCACAGAGGATCACAGGGTCACATGGTTGTCTCAATTATTTTACATGAATACAAAAGGATTGTGAGTTAAATTTCTTGCAGAACTTTCTGCTTCAGCAGCTTCTCAGGAACTGAATGTTCTTTTTTGGCTATTCAGTCCCCAATAAATATTGCTGCTTTCTTGAAACATCTTAAAAAGAGACCCAACCAAACATAAAATGCAACAAAAGAATAAATGAACAACCTCCCAGTCATGGCTTTTAACTCCATTTAATGAAATGTAGCGTTTGGATCCTGCTCACAAGGAATGACTGCAAGAATACTGCCAAGAACACCATGTGCAAAGCAGGTGGCTGACGTTAGATCAAATGTCATTCACCAACTGCATAGCAATGTTGAAGTCAACTAATGTTTACATCAGTCAGTCACACCTGTGATTGATTTAGTGCTCAGCTATAAACAAATACAAATATTTATGAACAGGAAAAAAACACAACAAAACCCAACAAACCCTAGAATCATAGAATCAAGCAGGTTGGAAGAGACCTCCAAGATCAGCCAGTCCAACCTAGCACCCAGCCTTAGCCAATCAACCAGACCATGGCACTAAGTGTCTCAGCCAGGCTTTGCTTGAATACCTCCAGGGATGGTGACTCCACCATCTCCCTGGGCAGCTCATTCCAATGGCATGAGAGTGTTGAGAGCCTGGAATGGGCTGCCCAGGGTTGTGGTTGAGGCCTCATGGCTGGAGGTGTTTAAGGCCAGGCTGGGTGAGACTCTGGGCAGCCTGATCTAGGCTAGGGTGTCTCTGCCCATGGCAGAGGACTTGGAACTAGATGATCCTTGTGGTCCCTTCCAACCCTGACTGATTCTATCATTCTATAAAGTACCTATTAACCTATATAATTTACATTTGCTAACACATGTTTAAGGGGATCATAGAATCATAGAATCAAGCAGGTTGGAAGAGACCTCCAAGATCATCCAGTCCAACCTATCACTGACATAAATACAACTCCATGTCTATTTTAATCATAGAATCATAGAATCATAGAATCAACCAGGTTGGAAGAGACCTCCAAGCTCATCCAGTCCAACCTAGTACCCAGCCCTGTCCAATCAACTAGACCATGGCACTAAGTGCCCCAGCCAGTCTCTTACTGAACACCTCCAGGGACGGTGACTCCACCACCTCCCTGGGCATCCCATTCCAATGCCAATCACTCTCTCTGTGAAGAACTTCTTCCTAATATGCAGCCTAGACCTCCCCTGCCACAACTTGAGACTGTGTCCCCTTGTTCCATTGACTTCTAATCAAAGTGTATCAGTTTGAAGAGGCTTGCCTTGAAAAAAAAAAAGCTGTCTTGTCTTTTGTTTTCTGTTTTGTTATAGGCAGGTCAATTAAACATTATTTTATCAAGGTTCCCTACAAGTTTGACTTCAGGACTGGATATTTCAGATGCTTATGATTTAGTCAGATGATTTATGCTAACCAATTCAATTAATATTTACCTGGAGATTAAATTTTGGCAATACTTGAGGATATTTCTAACTTCTAGCAAAAATACTTCAGGTATTGCATGAATCTAAGGGGGGGGGGGGGGGGGAAGAAGAATGCTAATAGGAATTCTGGCAATCTGTTTCTTGGAATATTATTATAGCACCAAATTGTAGGGTGAGGAAGTAAAAATTGGCAGAGAACTGACTCTTGCATAATGGATTTCTTTTTTGCCATTCTTGTGAAAGTCTGTCCTTGTTTGACCTAGTTATAAGCTTAAGAAACACTGCAGTTTGCATATTCTTAGGAGAAACTTGCTAGAGGTTAAGTCATAAAACCTCCTTAAGTTTCAATAAGCATTCTAAAGCCTCCTACAGCTATAAGAAATGTCTAAGCTGCCACTTGACATCTGGGTAAACATTACAGGTGCAAAGTCATTACTTTTCCTCTGGTGGTTATTCTGGACAAATGCAGAACCAGACAGCAGAAGACAAATCAGGAGAGACATCAAGGGCTCATCTTCTGCCCCTCTCCTGGTTTCAGCTAGAATAGAGCTAATTCTGCTCAGTGATTTTACTTTTTAGCTCAGCCTTTTATAAGTCACTTCACTTTCTGAAATTAATGGTATAGGCTGGATGTTAGGAGGAAGTTCTTCACAGAGAGAGTGATTGGCATTGGAATGGGATGCCCAGGGAGGTGGTGGAGTCACCATCCCTGAAGGTGTTCCAGAAAAGCCTTGATGAGGCACTGAATGTCATGATCTAGTTGATTGGACAGGGCCGGGTGCTAGGTTGGACTGGATGATCTTAGAGGTCTCTTCCAACCTGGTTGGTTCTATGATACTAGAAGTGATAGTGCTTACTGTTTGTACTACTACCAAGGTTTGGTATGCAGAAAGGCTCTTGCTTATACTTGGTCCTACAGAGACCAAAGTCACTGCTAGGTTTTATGTAATGTGTTTGGGGTGCAGTAAGAAGCCACACCTGTGAGCAGAACAGGTGATGCTAAACTGACTAGAAAGGTATTCTGTCCCACATATGCCATGCTCAATATAAAACAGAAGGGCCATGAGAATTAAGATCTCTTCTTCAAATGGTTAGTGTCTGAGGAGGACTCTCTTTTGCTCTTCATTCAAGAATCCCATTCTTTAAATCATTTCTGGAATCTGGTTCCCATCTGCCTCTGAATCCAGTCTGGGACTTCAGCAGTGCCTGCTCATAGCATCAGTGGTGATGGTGAAAGTCATTGGAATCTGGGTTCAGTATTGATTTTGTGTATATTTATGCATACTTAATTTTATTGTTATTTTTTGTTAAAGCAGTTTTCACTTAGTAAGTTTCTCTCCCTTATTTTCTTTCACTCTCCCTTTAGGAAGAGAGAGGGGTTAATAGAGAATGCCTATCTGTTGCAGGAATCTGTTTAGCTTGACGTGGGAAACGTGGTCAAGGCCCCACACACCAATGTGATCAAAGCAAAGCCACATGGGCTCCAGACGATTCAATGTGAATTATGCCAGAGACCTTTATTGGTCATTTTGGCTCTCAATATATACCCTGAGGGCATAAAGCACATACCTACACATTAGCATAATTAGTCAAGGACAACTCCATCAGCATAAACCGTGCCTTGTTTTCCTCATTAACAAGATGTCCACTATCTATCCTTTCTGAGATAAGGCAGCCAGCAGCTGGTGGGAACCAAGGTCAGCATCCACCTGTTATTATCCTTCTTCACTTTGCATTCCCACATCTATCATTAGTCTAGTGGCCAACCCTTGTCTGTCTAGCACTTGTACTGTCAGAGATGGACAATAATAACTTAGAACATGCTGTCATAGAGGCACAATTATTGTGCTCAAGTCAGGAATTACAAAACCAGAAACATTTTATTTTCCTGGAACCCTGCCCCCACACTAGACATAAAATTTGTTTGGTTTATTTACAGGTTCAATTTGATCAGGAATTTCTTCAAAAAAGGATGGTATAGATAAATGTAAAGCTTTAGAAAGTCAGAAAATGGAAAAGGCTAAGATATAAACATAGCTTTACCCCACTATCAGTCAGGCTGAAGTAGAGAATGAAGGGAACAGTGAGTCTTACTCACGGAGGTGAGATAGGTATTTGACAGTGATTCCCTGCTGGATTCCTCTGCAGGAGCAGCCTTTTGATGCTGCAGGCAGTATCCAATTGCATAGAACCAAGCAGCAGATGCCCAAGGTGAATGGCAGAGCTGCCAAACTCAGAAATGTCTTGAGTGCTTCTTTCATAAGTGGAATGATTGTGGAATGATGCTGCCTTCACAGCGGCAGGGAAGAGCCCAAACTGCGCAGACAGGAAGCTGGCTGCTGATATGGTCCAAGAGTAGCCAGTCCGAGTGCTGCTGGCAGCTCTCTCTAAGAACCCCAGGGCTTGCCAAGCCTGCAAGTTTGCATAGAAGGGTGCAAAACTGGGGAGAACCATCCAAAAGCAGGGATGGGGTAAAACTGGAAGCCATACAAAAAAGTAGGAGCTGTCCAAAAGCGAGGACAGACCAAAACAGCAATTCCGAGACAGCAGGAACCTGTCTTGTCAGGCACTCTGTCAAGGCGAGAGCTCTTTCAAGGAAGGGAACTCTCAAGGTGGGGAACTCTCAAGTCAGGAACCTTTTCCTGTTCTCCCTTGCTCTATTTATGCTTTTCTAGACAAAGTGTCCCTTTACTGTTTATACTGGGCACGAACACCCAGCCAAGCACCAGCCCTATTCCAGTGTGGGCTTCCACACAGGTCAGCCCATGTGCAGGAAAGTGCCTTTTGCTGTTCCTCCCTCAAGCCTGCAGGGTGGGGTGGGGGAAAGCAGGTTTTGCACTTATTTCTCCCATTCAAACCTGCAAGGGTGGGGAGAGAAGAAAGGAATTTGGAGTACCCTGGAACTCATACAAATGCCTACACAAAAATACGAAATTCTGCAATTCTACCACCAGCTGTTCCTCAGCTTGGAGAGTTTTAACTGAGGTTCAGTGTTTCACAGACCTCTGGAGTTTATTCACTTGCTTTAACTTTAATTTTCACTACCATTTGAAACACCTTGAAGAATCTGAGACATCTGCAGAATGAGACAAGACATGTCTGAAGACAGCCAAGAAAATTGTGCTTCCTGGACTGGCGTCTGAAAGCCAGATGGACACCTTATGAATTTTAAAAGGCTAGACACACATGTTAAGAGAATTAAACCAGCCTGTTAGAGATGAATGTTCAAGACACTCCCAGAATGCATAAGTTGTTCTTTGCTCATAACTTACTTAGACCAGAATCCCCCTATCTAAATTTATAGATGGAGCTAATCCAACAAACATCCCCCCAGAATACTTAAGAGAGTGCTGAGTAAGCTCTTTATAGATTGTCTCTGGTACAGTTCTGAGGTTATGCTTAATTGTAAGTAAGAATTAGATCTTCCCATGGAATTTAGTTAAGAGGATGGATGATATTTTTCTAAGAGGCCAAACAAAAATAACAGAGATAAATTTATTTCATTTCATGAGTTCTGCAAATTTTGATATGGTGTTCAACAGATTGTTCTGTTTCTTCTTATTTTTTGCTGCTTCTGACTTTGTTTGCTGCCTTTTTTTTTGCTGGTGAAAGGTACAAGGATGGGGGAAGAGTGAGCTGGCTGTGCACAGCCTCTGGACCTCTGTGTCCAGAGGGGGAACAGAGAGTTGAAATATCATACAAGGGAGTATTGTGTTGTTTATTGAACTGTAAATATATGTCATTTTGACTTGTATATGTTTATTACCTGTTACACTTTTATATTTAGTCCATTTTTGTAAATAAAATTTTAATTTAACTTCCAATATTCTGTAGTAGTGTGGCAAATTTATTCCAGGGGTAAATTTCCAGTTTACTGGGGTGCAGAGGCATTTTATGAAAGAAACAATTGCATCTAAGGCATTTGAAAAAATAGAAACCCCCTGAATTTAAATTGTTAAGGTAGGAGAATAGACTTTGGCTCATGCACCTCCTTGAAATAAGTATACTACCTCATATTATATCATATCATATCAGATGTCAATCTGTTGGAGGGAAGGAGAGCCCTGCAGAGGGACCTAGACAGGCTGGATGGGTGGGCAGAGGCCAAGGGGATGAGACTGAACAAGGTCAAGTGCAGAGTTCTACACTTTGGCCACAACAACCCCAAGCAGCGCTGCAGGCTGGGGACAGAGTGGCCTGACAGCAGCTAGGCAGAGAGGGATCTGGGGGTACTGGTAGATTGTAGGCTGAAGATGAGCCAGCAGTGTGCCCAGGTGGCCAAGAGAGCCAATGGCATCTTGCAATGCTTGCAAGCACAGATTGCCAGCTCATGTCAAATTTTTCTTCCACCAGCATCCTCTAGTCCTTCCTTGTAAAACTTCTCTCAGTCTATTCATACCTCAGTCTGGCAGGGGGGGTTGGAACTAAATGATCCCTGTGGCCCCTTCCAACCCTGATTCTATGACTCTATTGCATTAGTCTTTTGAAAGCCAAAGTCTCTGTAAGACTAGATTTAATAGATCACAGTGTATCCTGTAACACCAATAATAAGATGAGTGCAATTAAGTACAGAGTATGAGTACCATTTGAAAACTGTTTTGTATCAAAACCTTAGAAACTTCAAATCTAGAAGTTAATCTTGTACAGGATTTACAGGTAACGAGAAATGTAATCAGTAGTAGCAAGATATAAGCTCATTTAACCTAATGTTTAATTACTATTGTAAATTTCCTTTGATAATTTATGAAATCAGCATGAAATGTCATGAAAAGCTTCTGGCTATGTTTAGTTGTGTGAAGAGAAAATAAGCAGTATTATATTAGCATTGATCTGCAATTCAGAATCATCTTGCATCAAATCCTGAGATGCAAAAATTTGCTTTGGTCTTGCAGCCTGCTAAGAAGTTAAATCTTAATTGCTTATTTAAAGCATGATATCCACAGAATTATTTATTTTGCCATCGTTTACAGTTAAAATATATTTTAAAATATGTTTTCATAAAAAATAACACTACTGCATTCAGAGGAGTTTAGTCATAAAGGAGGTGAGGAGGTGATGATAGAGATGCTTCCATTGATCACTTAAATACAGAAAAAACCACCATTTTATCAACAGAAAATTGTTTATATATTAAAGAATATTTAAAATGTTTGCATTTATTAATAATTTATTAATAATTATTAATTATTATTAATTTATTATTCTTTCCTTCTTGTGTTTTTATAACTTCACTAGGGTTTATAAGAAGATCAGTTTGATGAAAATCCCTATCAGTACACCTGACTGAATAAGAAGACATAAGAATCATAGAATCAACCAGGTTGGAAGAGACCTCCAAGATCATCCAGTCCAACCTAGCACCCAGACTGAGCCAATCAACCAGACCATGGCACTAAGTGCCCCAGCCAGGCTTTGCATCAAGACCTCCAGGGACAGCAACTCCACCACCTCCCTGGGCAGCCCATTCCAATGCCAATCACTCTCTCTGCCAACAACTTCCTCCTAACATCCAGCCTAGACCTCCTCTGACACACAACTTGAGACTATGTCCCCTTGTTCTCTTGCTGGTTACCTGGCAGAAGAGACCAACCCCACCTGGCTACAGCCTCCCTTCAGGTAGTTGTAGACAGCAATGAGCTCTGCCCTGAGCCTCCTCTTCTGCAGGCTGCACACCCCCAGCTCCCTCAGCTTCTCCTCATACAGTTTGTGTTCCAGGCCCCTCACCAGCTTTGTCACCTTTCTCTGGACACCTTCCAGCACCTCAACATCTCTCCTGAATTGAGGAGCCCAGAACTGGACACAGCACTCAAGGTGTGGCCTGACCAGTGTTGAGTACAGGGACAGAATAACCTCCCTTGCCCTACTAGCCACCCTGTTCCTGATGCAGGCCAGGATGCCATTGGCTCTCCTGTCCACCTGAGTGTTCTTTCCTTACAAATCGTGATCCAATTCCTTATGGAGCCACCAGCTGTAAAATACTTCTTGAGTTCTACTATATTGCCAGGCTCATCCTGGGGATCACAAGAAGCTTCCGCTTAGATTTTTGGTGCATTGCTAATTTAGCAGTGCAGGAGGCTTCCACTTTACCTACAAATCCTAGAGTACTTGGACTAAATTTCTCTCAGCTATGAAAAAGAATTAAGTTAAATATTAACAGTGCACTTCAGTTTTATAATCCTCCCCTGCATTTTGACATGAAAGAAGTGGGGAAGGAGATTGTTCTGAAGGCATGAGTTTGACACAGAGTTAATGACATCTGGTTGGAAACATGAAATAGAGTGACTTGAAGAAATACAGGGACTTAATGAAACATAGCAAGCTTCCCTGGCTGTTTTAGTGTACAGTTCATTTTTTTTTTCAACACAAGAGATTTGAGCAAATTTATTTCTATTTTGAGTGGCAAGGAAAATCAGTATTATCATTAATATGTGTGTCTCATAGGCTACAGCTTGTTAATCAATCTCATTTTTAACTCTCTTTTTAAAGTCAAAATTCGATGAGATAATAAATCCATTCTTAGGACATAACAAAAATTCTGTGTCTTTGTTGTGCAAGTTCTTCTGGAAAAGAGGAGGCTCCCAGGTGACCTTCTTGTGGCCTTCCAGTATCTGAAGGGGGCCTCCAAAAAAGCTGGGGAGTGACTTTTCAGGATAACAGGGAGTGACAGGACTAGGGGGAATGGAGCAAAGCTGAGGATGGGTAGGTTCAGGCTGGACATGAGGAGGAAGTTGTTGAGCATGAGAGTGGTGAGAGGCTGGAATGGGTTGTGCAGGGAGGTGGTTGAGGCCCCATGGCTGGAGGTGTTTAAGGCCAGGCTGGCTGAGGCTGTGGCCAGGCTGATCTAGGCTAGGGCATCCTCGGGCATGTTACAGGGGTTGGAATTAGATGATCCTTGTGGTCCCTTCCAACCCTGACTGATTCTATTCTATGATTCTATGATTCTATGACCACGAAATACAAATATAAAGAAAACTCTGAAAAAAAAAACAACCTGTTTCAGAGCCTTTCAAAAGCTGAAGCAAATGAGAATGACTGCTGAAGCAATCAGAATGATTGCAGTGATGCAAGGAGAATGCAGAATGTAGTTGCGCAAAGAAACAATAGTTTTTGCTCCAAAATGCATTTCAATGCATAAGCTATTTCAATCATTCCAAAAGCATGGTCCTCAAGCAAGGAACAAAGAGGACTTTATTTCAACTATCATATTTTTGTGGTTTAGGTTTTTTCTTTTCACTGCCTCAATCATTGAACACTACTAGTTTTTTTTTTCATAAGCTGATCCTTAAAATTAACTGTTAATCCAGGTTGCAGTATGTAACTTACATAACAGAACAAATAATAACCAGCACAAGTAATAACCAGCAAAATATATAAACATCAATTGAACTGGAAGAGAAGGTTCCCATGGTCAATGCCGCTTGCGGTCAATACGCCGCTTGCCAGGAGCTGGACTCAAGCTTTCTGCTCTATGGCAGAAGGCAGTAGAGAATTACAAAGAGACATTAAAGCATTTACTCACAGATTATTATTAATACCCTTACAGGGGCTAGCAACAATCCAGACAGTGCCCAAATGCTTTCAGGGGACTCTGTCTTGTTGGATGTTGTGACTTGAATCTTCCCAGGTTCTGGTGCCAGGATGCAGACAATCTCTGCCCTTGTCTCCTGGCTTCTTCTGGATGATCTGTGCATGTGTCCAGGAATTCTAGGCAGGACCTTCAGGTGCAGAGGCAGATGTGGTGCAGTCTCAGTACGATGTCACGCTGGCCACACAGGCTGATCGTGTGCAGGCATCCAGGGGCTGTTCCTGGTGCCTCACAGCAGTGGAGTTCACCAGGCAAGCAATAAGGCAGTGTGCAATGGCAGCAGGGCTGGGCACAGCAGAGAGAGCAGGCAAAGAGCAGGGAAGCAAAGCAGGGAAGCAAAAGCATGTTGGTCACCTGCCTATCTGCTTTTATCAATGTGGACCAAGATTAATTGCCCTTTGGACACAGAATAGTCACTCAGGATGGCAGTTAGCCAAACCTTACCATACTAGGCAAAGTCACAGGCTCACTTTTCCCTAATCTGGAAGGCGCAGGCTAAGTGTGCCCTGGGCAGGCTAGACTTAGTGGCTCCAGGTTTTGTGTCTGTTCCCCACGCTTGCCTCTCTGGTGGAGCAGAAAAGCATGCCTAGGCAAGGCAGGACATGTACAAGCCTATTTTGGGCCATTCTGGCCTACCATAACACTGAGGAAATTAACTACTTTTATTTCAGACAGGTATATCACATTTATACCAGCCTCCTGCTGCACTCTGTAAGCACTTAAATATCTTTTCTGTTGTCATGATGTGAATATTTGCACCGTAGCATCTGGGACAGCTCACATGGATATCATTAGGCATTTTCAAATGTAGCATCTAGACAGAAACTATGCCTATTCAAGGTTATTATAACAAAAGTGATTGATTTTATACAGGTCAATTTTAACTTAGATTAAAACAGATGTTTTAGATTTAGTAGTGGTAAACTTGTCTAATCCTGATCAAAGTTTTCTCAGCTATTTCCCCACTTTCACAAAGCCCAGTTTATTTCAGGTCACTCAAAGTCATTGGCAGGACTTTTTATTGCTTCGAATAGTTGAGCATCATCAGTGATGTGTACTAACACAATTCCTACATATCTCCAGAAAGCCAGGAGTGTCTGTCCTGAATGTGAAACTTTAAATTGAACTGAGAGGTAATTAATGTGGCACAAGCACTGCCTGACAAAGAAATAATATTCACAGTATTTACAGTATCACAGTATCACCAAGGTTGGAAGAGACCTCACAGATCATCAAGTCCAACCCTTTACCACAGTGCCCAAGGCTAGACCATGGCACCAAGTGCCACATCCAACCTTGCCTTGAACTGCCCCAGGGACGACGACTCCACCACCTCCCCAGGCAGCCCATTCCAGTGTCCAATGACTCTCTCAGGGAAGAACTTTCTCCTCACCTCGAGCCGAAATTTTCCCTGGCGCAGCCTGAGGCTGTGTCCTCTTGTTCTGGAGCTGGCCACCTGAGAGAAGACAGCAACCTCCTCCTGGCCACAACCACCCCTCAGGTAGTTGTAGACAGCAATAAGGTCACCCCTGAGCCTCCTCTTCTCCAGGCTAAACAACCCCAGCTCCCTAAGCCTCTCCTCACAGGGCTTGTGCTCGAGGCCTCTCCCCAGCCTCGTCGCCCTTCTCTGGACACGCTCAAGCATCTCAGTGTCCTTCCTAAACTGGGGGGCCCAGAACTGAACACAGTACTCGAGGTGTGGTCTGACCAGTGCAGAGTACAGGGGCAGAATGACCTCCCTGCTCCTGCTGACCACACCACTCCTGATGCAGGCCAGGATGCCACTGGCTCTCTTGGCCACCTGGACACACTGCTGGCTCATGTTCAGGCGGGTATCAATCAGTACCCCCAGATCCCTCTCTGTCTGGCTGCTCTCCAGCCACTCCGACCCCAGCCTGTATCTCTGCATGGGGTTGCTGTGGCCAAAGTGCAGCACCCTGCACTTTGAGCTATTGAACCCCATCCCATTGGCCTCTGCCCATCTGTCCAGGCGGTCAAGGTCCCGCTGCAGAGCCCTTCTGCCCTCCAGCTCAGTCACATCTGCCCCCAGCTTAGTGTCATCTGCAAACTTGCTGATGACTGACTCGATGCCCTCATCCAGATCATCTATGAAGATGTTAAAGAGGATGGGGCCCAGCACTGATCCCTGAGGGACACCACTAGTGACTGGCCGCCAGCTGGATGTGGCACCATTCACCACCACTCTCTGGGTCCGGCCCTCCAGCCAGTTCCTAACCCAGCACAGAGTGTTGCCATCCAAGCCAGTATTGGAGTTTCAACTACTATTGAAAGCTGAAATGAGACAAACTGCATAGCAATATTTTACATCACCTTTGCTAGTGATAATACCATGAAGCAGCCAGTCACTTGAGCTGTTATTGTAGAGTTCATACAAGAATAACTCTTACCTTAATTTTAAACAATGTTACTTCACTTGAAGGAAGGTAGTTAGTGGTGTAAGGCATTTATTGCAGTTCTAAATAATCTTGTATAACACACAGTTCTGATGAGGAGGTGTTTCCATTCATCTGTGCTATAGACTTAATTCCTGGATTGGACTAAAAGTTTAATCTCAAACCCAAGAAGTTATGCACAAGAATGTTTATGTTGAAGCAAAGTATTCAATGACAACCTTGTCTGACTTTCTGCAGATAGCTTGCATGCTTTTGCTTAGTATTGCCATTTTTCACTGAACTGAGCTGAAGAATGTGAAGGTATCATACAGAATATTGTATTTACCAAAGATGTTTCCATTTCAGTAGTAAGAGTATTATATATATCTATATTGTATGTATAGAATGTGAAGGTATCATACAGAATATTGCATTTACCAAAGATGTTTCCATTTCAGTAGTAAGAGTATTGTATATATCTATATTGTATGTATAGAATGTGAAGGTATCATACAGAATATTCTATTTACCAAAGATGTTTCCATTTCAGTAGTAAGAGTATTGTATATATCTATATTGTATGTATAGAATGTGAAGGTATCATACAGAATATTCTATTTACCAAAGATGTTTCCATTTCAGTAGTAAGAGTATTGTATATATCTATATTGTATGTATAGAATGTGAAGGTATCATACAGAATATTCTATTTACCAAAGGTGCTTCCATTTAAGTAGTTAGACTACTGTATATTGTATATATCTATATTGTATGTACAGAATGTGAAGGTATCATACAGAACATTCTATTTACCAAGGGTGTTTGCATTTCAGTAGTTAGACTACTGTATATTGTATATATCCATATTGTATGTACAGAATGTGAAGGTATCATACAGAACATTCTATTTACCAAAGGTGTTTGCATTTCAGTAGACTACTGTATATTGTATATATCTATATTGTACATATAGAATGTGAAGGTGTGATACAGAACATCCTGTTTACCAAAGGTGTTTCCATTTCAGTAGTAAAAGTATTGTATATTGTGTATATCTATATTGTATGTATAGAATGTGAAGGTATCATACAGAATATTCTATTTACCCAAGATGTTCCCATTTCAGTAGTAAGACTACTGTATATTGTATATATCTATATTGTATGTATAGAATGTGAAGGTATGATACAGAACATTCTGTTTACCAAAGGTGTTTCCATTTCAGTAGTGAAATTATTGTATATATCTATATTGTACATATAGAATGTGAAGGTATCATACAGAATATTTTATTTACCCAAGATGTTTCCATTTCAGCAGTAAGACTACTGTATATTGTGTATATCTATATTGTATGGACAGAATGTGAAGGTATGATACAGAACATTCTGTTTACCAAAGGTGTTTGCATTTCAGTAGTAAGACTATTGTGTATTATCAGAAGAAGAAAACTAAAGAGATCTCTAAGGAGATTTCTAACCCAAATACCACTCAGAGGAAGGTCAACACTTAATTCAGACCAAGTTGCTTAGCACTTTATGTAGCTGAGTCTTGAAAACCTTCAAGGCCTTTACTGTTCTTCATCCACCCACAGAACTTAAGCATCTTCTGTTAACTTTCCAGGCTGTGTGGATTTGTGTATTTGCATTTCAGATGAGTCACTTTCTAACCTTCTTTATCCTTCACAAGACATCATTTATACCAATCACTCTGACCCATGCATCCTTGTCTTGCCTTCTCTCACTTAACTGCAAGCTTTCAGCACCATCTGCTTCTATGAATAGTTTAAAGTCTTCATCACCAGCCTGGCAAGTCCAGTTGGCAAGAATGCTTATACCACACTTTATCAAATAAATCTCAGAAACCCCTGTGGTAAAAGTGCTGCTTGTGACAACAGCCACACACCCACTTGCTGTATCTCAGCATGCATCCACTCCTGCATGTGCCTTTCCCATCATCCATAGGACAAAGGAGAAAACCACCTTTACCCTCATCCTCCTGTTCTCAATTGTTCTTGCTCCATGTTTCCCTTGGAAGTATTAATGATGCACACATGTATGAACAAAAAGTCTGAAGGCCACATGAGCCTTGTCAGCCTTGATCCAACATTCTGGGCCCCAGCAGAGAGCAAACCTAAGGTGTCAGTTCTGGTTGGCAAGTGGGTCCATTCATCTCCTGAGGAACAGTTTCAAAATACTGTTGCCTGATATTTCTCTTGGCACTAAAGCTTGATTCAGGACCAGCTGGCTCTCAAGTCTACTTCAATAGAGTCTGTTCCCGTTCCTTGACTTTTAGTGCAAGGCACCAAGTCTGTAAATTCAGATACACAGGCCAAGGCATCTTTCTGTTGTAGCCAGGGTTCTCCTCCATCCCTGTCTTGGGAACATCCATTCACATTCATTTAACCGTCCCTCCTTTGCATTCTCTAGTTCAGCCCACTTGCATCTGCAATCTCCATGAAAACTGCACAAACCTCCTGTTCAGGTTTCTTGAAGCCAACAGTCTGGTTGCCCACCTTCACAGGTGAGGCCATCACCACTCTCACTCTACCATGCCCTAGGTGAAGCAATAGACATGAGCCCTGGGAAGCATCATCCTCCCTCTGACACTCTGACCCACAGTCTCAAACATGCCAGGGTGGTTCCTCCAGGAAAGGCCAAGTGGTGACTCTACTGAGGACTCTAACACTACTGCACAGACTCAAACGTTTTGAGAAGAGCTTCTGTATCCCCTGTGCACCCACTGGCAAGTAAAGTGCCCCATAAACAATGAAATCCCTGTCAAATCCCTCTGTTTGTTAGGCACTGCAGTCCTATTCACCAGCTGAACAGGTGTCCCCTCTGCAGGGGAAAAGCAGAGCATTCTCTTAGCAGCAGAGTTTAGCAACCAACCAAACAGAATATGAACACAGAACAGTCTCCTGGGCTTTGGTTGTTTTACAATACAATTAACTAAGGAATATTCTAGATTGTCTTGAGCCTTAAATTCAGAAATACTTGAGAATATGTTTTATTTGTAACTAAAATTCTGTGAGCATAAACATGTTAATAATGAGAAACTGGACAAAAACATCAGGGGAAAAATGTATTCTTCAGAAGGTTATTATAGGGAAGTCAATAAAGTGATGTGTAGTTTCTGCAACCTTCAGCATAATCTGGTGAGTATAATATTGGAACATTATTGAAGAAGGAATTTTAGAAGAAGAATGAATTCTTTCTTCTTCTACAATAAATAATATATGGACTCCTCTCTCTAGATGGTATCAAGCAAAGCACTCTTGGCCATCTTCTAAATTACATAATTCAAAAGTTCTGTTTTGTGCAGAGTAGGAATTCTGTTCTTACCAGAATATAACTCATGAATTCTTTGCTGTGAAGGAAAATAGAATACTGATAAGGAAACCAATATTCACTTTTCCTAGCTTACCTAGAAGGGAAAATTACAGTTTATAGAATCATAGAATCAAGCAGGTTGGAAGAGACCTCCAAGCTCATCCAGTCCAACCTAGCACCCAGCCCTATCCAGTCAACCAGACCATGGCACTAAGTGCCTCAGCCAGTCCCCTCTTGAACACCCCTCCAGGGATGATGACTCCACCACCTCCCTGGGCAGCCCATTCCAATGCCAATCACTCTCTCTGCCAACAACTTCCTCCTAACATCCAGCCTAGACCTCCCCCACCACAACTTGAGACTGTGTCCCCTTGTTCTGTTGCTGGTTGTCTGGCAGAAGAGCCCAACCCCACCTGGCTACAGCCTCCCTTCAGGTAGTTGTAGACAGCAATGAGTTCACCCCTGAGTCTCCTCTTATCCAGGCTGCACACCCCCAGCTCCCTCAGCCTCTCCTCATAGGGTTTGTGTTCCAGGCCCCTCACCAGCTTTGTTGCCCTTCTCTGGACACCCTCCAGCACCTCAACATCTCTCTTGAATTGAGGAGCCCATCTAGGCCTTAATAATGGTTATCATGGAACTCCAAGATTTAGAAGGCTAAATGGTATTCTCAGCATTACAGATTAAAATGCTTAAACTGGATGACATTTCCTTTCTGACATTGGATTGGAAATTAACAATCGTTATTACATACAAATATTAATTTATGTACAAATATTACTTTCATTATTCATATTTAAAATTCGTGACAATTCCCTGAGATTCTTTGGATTTTTGGCAGACAGGAAGTCATTGCACAGAATTAAACAGTTTAAACAATCAGAACTTGGAAAATAGTAAAGAAAAAACAGGAAAACATCTAACGATGCTCATGGAGTCTTAGCATTAACTCCACCAGATGTACTCACAACACTTTTGGTCCCTGAGTAAATCTCCTGTATCAAAGACACTTTCAAACTCATGATAATGTTCCTGGGGTAAAATACAAACTAATCCAAGCAGAGGGAAGGAGAGCTGCTGCTAAGCTGGCAGGTGGGAGCTGCATACACATGGCTGCCTTTAGTGAGCCACAAATGATGGGAAGCAGGAAGGCTCCATGCAGAAAGGCTGACTGCAGAGAAAGGCTGACTGCAGAAAGGTGCAGTTTTCTAAGTCAACCCCCTTTAAATACTTCAGTTTGAAAATCAAACTGGCCGATAGGCACAGCACCATTGTTCTGACCAATGAATTCAAAGCTTTGTGTCTTGTTTGACCATTCAGGTACGTTGAGGGCAGCACAAGACATCTGACACATGGTGCTAAGCCCCCTAGTCCTCAAGGCTTTGCTGGGGCCAAACCCTTACTGTTTGCTCATCTGACTCCACTACCAGACCCACAAGAGGAGGAGGAGAGCAAGGGTTAAACCAGCCTGGCAGGTTTTCATAGAATCATAGAATCATAGAATCAACCAGGTTGGAAGAGACCTTCAAGATCATCCAGTCCAACCTATCACCCAGCCCTAACCAATCAACTAGACCATGGCACTAAGTGCCTCATCCAGTCTTTTCTTGAAGACCCCCAGGGACGGTGCCTCCACCACCTCCCTGGGCAGCCCATTCCAATGCCAATCACTCTCTCTGTGAAGAACTTCTTCCTAATATCCAGCCTATACCTACCCTGGCACAACTTGAGACTGTGTCCCCTTGTTCTATTGCTGGTTGCCTGGGAGAAGAGGCCACCCCCCATCTGGCTACAATGCCCCTTCAGGTAGTTTTATGCCCTACCAGGACAGACATTATCTATTAAAACTGGTACAGTTAAAAAAACACAAAAAGTTAGATGCAGTGTAGTGCCTCAAATTCCTGCCAGTCAAATCCAGATGATATCTTTAATTTTTCTGTCACATATCATGAAAATCCACTCTGTCAGCTATATGTTCTTAAGTGTAGAAATGTAGAGAGGATCAACAGCTGCTGAAAAGAATGAGAATTCTGCACACGAGCAGCTCTAGCTGTCTTTTCCAGAGCTCTGAGAATACTCTTTATTCATATTGTGAAATTTAGCAAAGCACAATCAATGTTAGATTTTTGCTCAACAGACTGAAATAAGGTTTGTACTTAACGTGATGAACTCTGACTCTGAACAGTAAAAGTTCGTCTCTTCCAGGTGAGATGTGACAGCAAAGTTTATCGTGTTCAATAAAGATCAAATTGGTGTACTTCCAAGAGGCAAATGTGATGGTTTGGATGTTACCTGCTCCTCCACACTTTGGAAATCATCCAGACTAGACCCAGCCAGCTCTGGAAATTGAATGAAGCTTATATTTACAGCTAGCACAATATACAAGCAGATATTTACAGTATATACAGTTATAGATAGAAATAGACAAGGGAAAAGGTAATACAGAAACACAACAGCCCTCCCAGAAACCTGAGTCCCCAGGAGGGGCTCCCAACCACCCCTGCACCTTCTCCCACCCCTCTATACCTTATGCCAGATGTTGCCTTGTGCCCAAGGAAGAATGGAGGGTTGCCCAGGGGGGTTAGGAAGCAGGTGGCTTAATCAGATTAGGTTAGAGAGTGAGAGAAATGCAGCTCAAAGCCAAGACAGTGACCAAATGTCTTATCTATGTTTGGAATCTTGCTCTTATACATCTCAGCAAGCCTACGAGTGAAGTAGACATCACCCTTGTTTCTCTTTCACAGCTTGTAATCTAGTTCTTCTCACCAAAACATTCTAGCTAGCTTCAAACTAGCACAGCAAACTTTTAGACCTGTTGGGGGGTGGCAAAATTTGATATGAGTCAGTAATATAGATTAGAGTTAATGTTCTTTTGACATCTTTGAGGCTCTCCTTACCTTCTACTGAGTCAATGGCAAAATCCCAATTGACATGATGCAGCCTTGGGCTCTCAGGTTCTTGCTCCTACTTGTAAAGTAGGCACTACAGAAAAGGTCAAGCATATATATTTTACTCATGCAGCCAGTGGCTTCAAAAGTGAATGCAATTATATCGATAGCAAGAATTTTTCAGATGAGAAATGCTTTGAAGATCAGATCCTAGAGGGTAAAATATTTAATGATTTCTAGGCATAAAAAGATTTTTTTAAAGTGCACATCCACACTTTCCTCCTAAAAAAAATTAATGCATTTATAAATTTTGAATTTGAAAGATACCTTTACAACATCAAAACCTGAAATGTTGATATCAATAATTACAAGTGATACTTCTTATTTACAGTTTTGATCGGACAAACATGAAAGAGTTACCATCTTTGATTTAGTTCTTGATTATTGGTATATTTTTGTGATACTTATCATAGAATCATAGAATCAACCAGGCTGGAAGAGACCTCCAAGATCATCCAGGCCAACCTAGCATCCAGCCCTTGCCAGTCATCTAGACCAAGGCACTAAGTGTTTCATCCAGTCTTGTCTTTAACACCTCCAGGGATGATGACTCCAGCCTGTCCATGGCAGGGCAATTGGAATTAAATGATCTTTAAGGACCTTTCCAGCCCAAACCATTCTATGATCTGTGAGGTCTCTTCCAACCTTGGTGATACTGTGATACTGTGATACTGTGATGATCCTCCAAGAGAAGAGCAAGATCCCAAAAGAGGCAGAAAAGATAGACCACAATATATGATGAAGGCCATTAGGGTACATTGTCTGAGATGAAAAAGTAGAAAACTTAGCAGAATACCCCTGTTTTCATAACAAGCCCCAAGCACTAAGTGCCTCAGCCAGGCTTTGCATCAACACCTCCAGGGACAGCAACTCCACCACCTCCCTGGGCAGCCCATTCCAATGCCAATCACTCTCTCTGACTTCCTCCTAACATCCAGCCTAGATTTCCCCCAGAACAACTTGAGACTGTGTCCCCTTGTTCTCTTGCTGGTTGTCTGGCAGAAGAGCCCAATCCCACCTGGCTACAGTTTCCCTTCAGGTAGATGTAGACAGCAATGAGGTCCCTTCTGAGGCTCCTCTTCTGCATGCTGCACACCCTCAGCTCCTTCAGCCTCTCCTCATAGGGTTTGTGTTCCAGACCTCTCACCAACTTTGTCGCCCTTCTCTGGACACCTTCCAGCACATCAACATCTCTCCTGAATTGAGGAGCCCAGAACTGGACACAGCACTCAAGGTGTGGCCTGACCAGTGCTGAGTACAGGGGCAGCATAACCTCCCTCGTCTTACTGGCCACACTGCTCCTGAGCCAGGCCAGGATGCCGTTGGCTCACTTGGATACCTGGGCACACTGCTGCCTCATCTTCAGCCTACTACTTCTTATTTACAGTTTTGATAGGGCAAACATGAAAGATTTCCCATCTTTGATTTAGTTCTTAATTATAAGTATATTTTTCTAAGGAGAAGGGAAAAAAATTGCCATAAGTTTTCTTTGCCTTCCCTTACTCATTTCGGAATCCTAAAGCATTCCTTTTTCAGTGGTTACAAGTAAGCTTCTATTATTGTTAAAGAGTTGGTTCCTAGTTTCTTAGCAACCCTTATTGTGTATCTAATGTATCGCTGAGGCTTTCCAAAGAGTAACAAGGAGCACAGTGAGTGTTATGTATACATTCAGACTGATACCTTTATCCAGGCTGGAAATCTGTCATTTTTCATATCACTTATATGCTGTAGAAGAAGGCATAAATTAATGACTGCTGCCTTTTATTTCTTTGGAGTATAAAACTAAACGTTGTTTGTATGTCTCCTGTCATATGGGAGTTTTACTGAAATTTAGGATGAGATCTTGTCATCTTTATGGATATTGCAGTATTTTTAGTCACCATCCCTGGAGGTGTTCAAGAAAAGACTGGATGAGGCACTTGGTGCCATGGTCTAGTTGACTGGCTAGGGCTGGGTGCTAGGTTGGACTGGATGATCTTGGAGGTCTCTTCCAACCTGATTTATTCTGTGATTCTATGTTTTAGCCTATGAAGCATTAACTAAACAGAAATCTTAAGATAAATTTTGAAATAGTGAGTTGAATTCACCTCTTAGGTTCACTGGGTAGAAATTCAGTAGCTTCTGTATGTCTGTAAACAAAGCTTTGGTCAGGACTCAGCCAAAACATGTGGTGGTGAAAAGTCAAGCCTTAATTTTCATTTGCATCATTTCACAGTGTGAAGTATACTTAAAAATGTTTGGTTTAATTTTAAGTGAAACTGAGGTAAGTGCAAAAGAATTCTGCATCAGATGAGTTTAAGTGGGAATCAGATCAGTGTCTCCTTAACTCACTGTGGCTTCTTAATGCAGACATATCAGTTAAGAATAAAGAATAGAATAGAATCAATCAGGTTGGAAGAGACTTCAAGATCATCCAGTCCAACCTAGCACCCAGCCCTACCCAATCAACCAGACCATGGCACTAAGTGCCTCAGCCAGGCTTTGCTTGAACACCTCCAGGGACGGTGCCTCCACCACCTCCCTGGGCAGCCCATTCCAATGCCAATCACTCTCTCTGGCAACAACTTCCTCCTAACATCCAGCCTAGACCTCTCCCACCACAACTTGAGACTGTGTCCCCTCATTCTGTTGCTGCTTGCCTGGCAGAAGAGACCAACCCCACCTGACTATAGCCTCCCTTCAGGTAGTTGTAGACAGCAATGAGGTCACCCCTGAGCCTCCTGCTCTCCAGGTTAAACAAGCCCAGCTTCCTCAGCCTCTCCTCATTTGATCTCAGTATTACTATACCAGAAACACTTTGAACTTCTGTGGAATGTATCAAGCTGGTCCAGTCATACTTTTGGAAGTACATATATATATCTACACATACACACACATACTTTTGGAAGTATATATACATATATATCCCAGAATATTTCTCTGTGCATGCAAAACTGAAACTGTATGCAAAAATAAAGAAGTAGTATGATAGCAGTACAGTAATATTAATCAATAAAGTCTGCCACAAGGGAAATGATCAGACAGACTACTCTCAAACACCAAGACAGAGCCCCCAGATAAACAATATGGAATTTTACCTCAAGAGTTCCAGAAAATGTCAAGAATTTATATTTGTTCTCAGAGAAACAAACAGAGGTCGAAGAGAATATTTTTTTTTGCCTTTTCAGTACAATCTGATTGCATCGATTTGGGGGGACAAACAGATTTTTAAAAGAGTATATTTCAGCTTGAGATATGGAGAGAGGGGGCAAGTTGTGATATTCAGAGATTTTCTAACCTTAACCTCAAGCTAAAGCCATCAGGACTTGCTCAATAATGGTGACAGCACATGATTTATTTCATTTATTTCATCTTGCCAAGGACTATTGTACAAAGAAAGGGTAAAAAAACACTCAACCTATGCCTTTATTGTCTGTTACATTTCATGAGTATCTTCAGAGTTAAAGCTTTCTGCCAAATTCTGTAGCTGAAAATGCTCAGGGAAATATATATATATATATATAATTTTTTTTGGCTATAGAATCACAGAATCAACCAGGTTGGAAGAGACCTCCAGGGTCATCCAGTCCAACCTAGCACCCAGCCCTAGCCAGTCAACCAGACCATGGCACTAAGTGCCCCAGCCAGGCTTTGCTTGAACATCTCCAGGGATGGTGCCTCCACCACCTCCCTGGGCAGCCCATTCCAATGCCAATCACTCTCTCTTTGAAGAACTTCCTTCTAACATCCAGCCTAGACCTCCCCCAGCACAACTTGAGACTGTAAATTGTTCACACATAAGCAGTGTTCTGTATATGGTTCTTTGCAGACTCCATATGCAAAGATAAAAAGAAACATGTATTAGAAAATCACAGAAAATCACAGTTAAAACAACACTGTTTGACTGATTCACAGTTTTGCCTTCTGAAATAGAAGTGGTTTTGGAAATGCACAGTTGTACAGTAGGACTTGCATGAAAACATGATTTGCCCTCAAAGATTAAGATGATTCCTCTAATGATTTCTGTTTCTTCTAAATTTGTGTTTAGTTATTTATCTGCAGTAGCCTTCTAAGAAGCCAGTTGTTCACACACAAGCAGGGTTAGAGGCAAAGCAGAGGTTTAACAATCCCCTGATGAGCATTCCAAGTGGATATGAGATTACAGAGGTTCAAGAGCAGCCCATTTCTTTTTGCATATCTTTTTAAATGCTCCTTGAAAATTGATCATTCCAGGGCAAGTACAACTAAGTGAAGATAAGAAATAAGCTTTCCCACATTATGCAAATATCCACCCAAGTCAGAATGTCACTTCACTTCTGAAGCTGAGAGCTTTTACACAGTTGAACTTCACAGAGTTCAGCTCAGCTCTCTGTCCTTTTCTTTCCTCCCAGTAATTACTCTTAACTATAGCATTGTAACTCTAAGATACGTGTGAGCAAGTGCATACAAAATCAGTCTTCACTTAGGCTTTCTCTGGATATTTTTCTCCCTTTCTATTCCTCCTACTGATGAATAGGTTATGACATTTAAATGTGCTTATGAGTGGCATTCAACTCAGTCATTTTTGAGGTTAAGGAGTCGTTTAAAATACAAAATGTGGCAAACAAGTTCTACGACTGAGACAAACTTTTCCAAGTACAGTTCCTAATCAGTGTCATTCCAAATGTGGAATGAAAGAAACACACCTGTAAAGTTAGAAAAGTTTCCTTTCACTGACAGTAGGGCTAACACTTACAACTCCTGATGCATTTTACATCAATAAACACAAATTATACTGGTTTATTTTAAAATACTTTAAAGTCTAAGGAAATAGAAGAAAGTCAAAGTCTAATTCTGATTAAAAATTGCAAATCATAGAATGATAGAATCAAGCAGGTTGGAAGAGACCTCCAAGATCATCCAGGCCAACCTAGCACCCAGCCCATGCCAATCAACCAGACCATGGCACTAAGTGCCTCATCCAGGCTTTGCTTGAACATCTCCAGGGATGATGACTCCGCCACCTCCCTGGGCAGCCCATTCCAATGCCAATCACTCTCTCTGTGAATGCACTTCAAGACAACATGCTCCATAAAACATACATGAAAAAGCCTGATAGTGACAGAACAGCTTGCCTCCATGCACCTTGGAGGAAAAAAAAGGAGATTTAACTCCACTGAAGATTTACAGCCTAAACATGTTTTGTTTTGCTGTTGTTGTTAGGGCTTTGGTTTTATTTGATTGGTTAGGTCAGTTTTTTTGATTTGGTTTGGTTTTCATTTTTGATTTTTTTTTAGGGTTACAAAGGTGGTGAGGGGCCTGGAGCACAGCTCTGTGAGGAGAGGCTGAGGGAGCTGGGGGTGTGCAGCCTGCAGAAGTGGGATCAGGGCAGACCTCATTGCTGTCTGCAGCTACCTGAAGGAAGGTTGTAGGCAGGTGAGGTTGGTCTCTTCTGCCAGGCAAGCAGCAGTAGAACAAGGGGACACAGTCTCAAGTTGTGCCGGGGGAAGCCTAGGCTGGATGTTAGGAGGAAGTTGTTGGCAGAGAGAGTGATTGGCATTGGAATGGGCTGCCCAGGGAGGTGGTGGAGTTGCTTTCCCTGGAGGTGTTCAAGCAAAGCCTGGCTGAGGCACTTAGTGCCATGGTCTGGTTGATTGGCTAGGGCTGGGTGCTAGGTTGGACTGGATGACCCTGGAGGTCTCTTCCAACCTGGTTGATTCTATGTTTCTATGAAACCAAATTACTTTGCTTTTCTCCTGCACCAGCTACCCAGGCTGAATATATAGAGTTGGAGGAAACTGAACTACCCTAGAAAAGGCCTCAATGATAACTTCTTTAAAAAATACAGAATATAAATAGAATCACACACATGTCTATAAAATGGAATTATGAATATGGAGGAGCTGAGATATTAAGTAAGGTAAGATTTTTTTAACACTATCCCACATGTTGTTTTATTGAAAAAACTAAATTCAACAATCAAGAGAAGTGTTAAGCTATTTGTGGCTCTGTCTAGCCTGTCTAAGGTACTTTTCACATCTTAGTGATTGATTCTGTGAAGTTATGAATTAATCTGCAGTGTCAGTTGTCTTTTCCTATTTTTCTCTGTCATGATGACATTTCTTTACCCTCTTCCTGATTTATTTCTCCTTGTTTTTTTTCCAGTAAAGGCTCAGCACTTTGCAAGGTGTACTAGTTTCAAAGAAATATTTTTTTGAGACTGGGTGCTCTGTACTAGAGGTCAAAGAAAGATAAACAATGCATCACTGTCACAAAGACAGAATTCAAACAAACAAACAAAAAAAAACCAAACAAAAAACCAAAGGAAAAAAAAAAGGGAAAAAATGAAACAAAACAAACAAGATGAGCCAGCAGTGTGCCCAGGTGGCCAAGAGAGCCAATGGCATCCTGGCCTGCATCAGGAACTGTGTGGCCAGTAGGGCAAGGGAGGTTATTCTTCCCCTGTACTCAGCACTGGTCAGGCCACACCGTGAGTGCTGTGTCCAGTTCTGGGCTCTTCAATTCAAGAGAGATGTTGAGGTGCTGGAAGGTGTCCAGAGAAGGGCAACAACGCTGGTGAGGGGCCTGGAACACAAACCCTATGAGGAGAGGCTGAGGGAGCTGGGGGTGTGCAGCCTGTGGAAGAGGAGGCTCAGGGCTGATCTCATTGCTGTCTACAGCTACCTGAAGGGAAACTGTAGCCAGATGGGGGAGCACAGCAACCCAAAGCATTGGTGAATGGGGCAGGCAAACAGGATATGGTGCATCAGGAAAGGTGTGGCACAGCAGTTTGCTCAGGCAGGACAAGTGGCAAGGGAAGATTGTCTCATTGAGGAGGCCAGTCCCAGTGCAGACACAATGGTCTCCATTCAGCAGAAGAAAATGGCCTCCTCAAGTGCTGCCCTCCCCCCCCACCACCACTGATGCAGCTACTCAGAGCTTCAAGAGAGGCATGCAACAACTCAAACATCAAACTGCAGAGTGTACTCAGCTGCGGCATTAGTGTATGAGGGCAGCACAGAGATCATCTGCATTAGATGTGCCCAGGTGGAGGAGCTTCTCCCCTTGGGCTCCAAGCAGGCTCCAAGCAGATGAGCAGGCTAAGAAGCATCAGGGAGTGTGAGTCAGAGATAGACTGGTGGAGTCACACTCTGCTTTCCCAAAATCAGACTGAACCATCAGTTAGAGCCCACAACGAGTCTGAACAGAAACAAGTCTCATATCAACACAGCAGGCACCTCCCTCACAGCCTCCCACACACTCCCATACACTGTACCTAAATAAACAGGGCTCTGGACTTTGAGGGGCAGACAAACAATGACAGAGATGAAAACCCTCTCCAATAGCTGCAAAGGTAAGACATTCAGCACCAGAGATGTTAAAAGGAAATTCCCAGGTCTGCTAATGCCCTCTGAATACTGCATGCAGATTGGCAACAATGACATCAAGGAGAAAAGACCAGAAACAACCAAAAGGTACATCCAGGCACTGAGGTAGATGCTCCAAGGATCAGATGCACAGGTAGTATTTGTCTCAATCCATTCTGTATCATGGAGAAATACTGAGATGTTCAGAAAATCACATTTAATGATGAGGTTAACTTGCCTGCTCCACTCCCTCCCCCGCCCTCCACTTGAGGAAGATAAAAAGAAGGAAAGTGGAAAATTTTAGTTGAGTTGCATGAAAGAACTTACTACTCTATTGCAGAGATATCAGATTGCACCAAAAGGCACAAAGGATGGAGGGGAAGGGAAAAAAAAAGAAAAGGGAAATACCAGACTGAAATTTGTACAGGAAATTGCACTGCATGAAAAACGAAACCAGAAAGAGAGAGAGCCCAGCTCCCACCTCGCAAAAACTAACTCCATATAATCCCGTGAGGGTCACATCATTCAGCCTGCATTGTTTAGAACACTGTGGTGTATACATATATATATATATATATATATATATATATATATAAATATCACAGTATCACATTATCACAGTATTACCAAGGTTGGAAGAGACCTCACAGATCATCAAGTCCAACCCTTTACCACAGAGCTCAAGGCCAGACCATGGCACCAAGTGCCACATCCAATCCTGCCTTGAACAGCTCCAGGGACGGCGACTCCACCACCTCCCCGGGCAGCCCATTCCAGTGCCCAATGACTCTCTCAGGGAAGAACTTTCTCCTCACCTCCAGCCTAAATCTCCCCTGGCGTAGCCTGAGGCTGTGTCCTCTTGTTCTGGTGCTGGCCACCTGAGAGAAGAGAGCAACCTGCCCCTGGCCACAGCCTCCCCTCAGGTAGCTGTAGACAGCAATAAGGTCTCCCCTGAGCCTCCTCTTCTCCAGGCTAACCAATCCCAGCTCCCTCAGCCTCTCCTCGTAGGGCTGTGCTCAAGGCCTCTCCCCAGCCTCGTCGCCCTTCTCTGGACACACTCAAGCATCTCAATGTCCTTCCTAAACTGGGGGGCCCAGAACTGAACACAGTACTCAAGGTGTGGTCTAACCAGTGCAGAGTACAGGGGCAGAATGACCTCCCTGCTCCTGCTGACCACACCATTCCTGATGCAGGCCAGGATGCCACTGGCTCTCTTGGCCACCTGGGCACACTGCTGGCTCATGTTCAGGTGGGTATCAATCAGCTACACTGATAAGTACTTGGAGCAGTGCTGAGTTTTATTTATCCTTGATTTTCCTAAAACTCTTGAAGAAACGTTCTTTTGACAAATGATTTGCAGCAAATCTCAGTATAACGTAAAAAAAAGTGTATAGAATCATAGAATCAACCGGGTTGGAAAAGACCTCCAAGCTCATCCAGTCCAGCACCCAGCCCTGTCCAGTCAACCAGACCATGGCACTAAGTGCCCCATCCAGGCTTTGATTGAACACCTCCAGGAATGGCAACTCCACCACTTTCCACTGTTTTATACTATATGTCACTTTCCCCAATGTATTCAGAGTCACGTGAAATCATTCCAATGATAAAACTGAAATGCTGATCCTTGAATGATTTATACATACACTTAATTGTGATTGATTCTCATTGACTTCACTGGATTACTTCAAAGCAGAGGAATCTACTATTGGTAAAATTAACTAAATGTACTTCCAAGATACTTACAGAATCATAGCATCAACCAGGTTGGAAGAGACCTCCAAGATCATCCAGGGCAACCTAGCACACAGCCCTAGACCATGGCATGAAGTGCCTCATCCAGTCTTTTCTTGAATACCTCCAGGGATGGCAACTCCACCACCTCCCTGGGCAGCCCATTCCAATGCCAATCACTCTCTCAGGCAACAATTTCCTCCTAACATGCAGCCTGTACCTCCTCCAGCACAACTTGAGACTCTGTCCCCTCGTTCTGTTGCTGGTTGCCTGGCAGAAGAGACCAACCCCACCTGGCTGCAGCCTCCCTTCAGGTAATTGTAGACAGCAATGAGGTCAGCCCTGATCCTCCTCTTCTCCAGACTAAAAGTATATACTAATCCAATATGTTTATCACTTTTCAATGTCATAAAGAAGTGTTGAAATGTATTCACTTCTGAGTAAGGTATGGTAGACTATGTGGACCTATGCACTGACATAATTAAATTGTTCAGAATTTGTGTTAAGTCATTTAAGTTTAGCTGTGGTATTTCTGCATTGAAGAGTAGATAAATACCCACTATGGAAATCACATACTGAAATAACTTCTGGTATATTGACATGTTATTTGCCCTGTGGTCACCTGATTGTTTTAAACTCAGCAACAAAACTCGTGCTACAGGTATAAAACCTAATCATGAAAAGTAAAAATGATTGGATTAAAGTTGGGAAATTCTGGACATTCTGGAAGCCAGGAAGATTCAATCTCAATGTCCAACAAGACAGCGTCCCCTGAAAGCATTTGGGCACTGGCTGGACTGTGGCTAAGCCCTGCAAGTGGGTAATAATGACCTGTGAGTAAATGCTTAAATGCCTCTTTGTAATTCTCCATTGCCTTCTGCCATGAGCAGGAAGAGCTCCTTGAGCCCATCTAGTGGGCAAGTGCCATACTGACTGCAAGCAGCATTTGACTGGAATCTTCTCTTCCAGCTCAATTAATGCTTATATATTGTGCTGATCATTACTAGATCTAGATATTATCCATAGAATGTTTCCATGATCATGTAAGAACCTAAATATTATTAAAATTAGTGGTGGGGGGTGGTGAGAGTTCTGACTAGCAACATTAATCAACAATAGTAATTCTGGAAAAATATAATCTCACATCAATTAATCTCCCTGACCCAACAATCAGACAGACATATTGCAATGTGTTAAAAAGTTTTCATAGAAATCACTAGAGAGCACTTAGCAGAAGGCAAAAACATCCTTAGTATTGAACAGCAAAGGCTATCCAAACCTTTTAATGCAGCCTCCAGAGACGAGGCTGAGAAAACTTGATTGAATTCAGCATGTTTTTACTTTTATGTTAACAAACTGATGCTACCAAAACTATAAAAATGAAGCTTAGTTGACAAAATTGGCAACAACAGTGTTTTTCACAGCAAAGGAAGAATTACCTGATTGCTAGAACTAGAAAGGATGAGGAACAAATGAAATAAAAAGTATATATCACCCTGCCAAAACTTTAAAAGCACATTTCACAGAATCACAGAATCAGTCAGGGTTGGAAGGGACCACAAGGATCACCTAGTTCCAGCCCCCCTGCCATGGATACAGACACCCTACCCTAGAGCAGGTTGGCCAGAGCCTCATCCAGCCTGGCCTTTAATACCTATTTAAATTCCTAGTCTTTTTATCCACAATTGCTTTCAGCAAGACTTCCTATATTGGTTGCCCCTGACTTTCTGAGGGCTTTGTTTTCCTTAGCTTTGAGTGAAAACATGACAATGCCAATAGTGGAACAGAAAACAATGTATGGAAATTGGCTTAAGACTCTCAAGCATTAGATTTTTTTTTTTATATATCACTGTAAGCTTTGTTAGGATGTCTAAAATTGAGTTTTATTTCTGTTCTGCCTCAGTCAACAGCTAACTGTTCCCCTAAAATTCCTGGTGGTCCTTTCCAATCTTAGAGATTCACAGTGCTTAGCTGTTGTGCTGAGGGATTTGGTTTAGTCAAGGACTTGTCAGTGTGAAACTAATGATTGGACTTGATGAGCTTGAAGGTCATTTCCAATCTAAGAAATTCTGTGAGTCTGTGATTCTGTAAAGAGCATTCATCAGGGGCATAAAAACAAAAAATCATTTTTGGCATATTGGGCAGTACTCTTCTGTGGGAATTCAATGTGAAAAGGAATAATAATGGCCAGTCTGTGACCATTCAGCCTTGGATCTCACAGCTTCAGCATGCCTCCCACAGGAGAGGAGAGATAGCAGGACACCTGGATAATGAGAAGAACAAGGCGTGGTGTATGTAAAAGCCTGGGTTGTGCTTGCCTAGGTTATGCTAATGTGTAGGTGTGTGCTCTGTGCTCAAGTCTATATAAATGGAGTCAAAACAAACAATAAAGTTCTCCAGTGGGATTCACCTTGAATTGTGTGGAGTCCATGTGGTATTCCTTGCTAACAAGTGATGACCTGCACCGCATTCCTGAAGGAAGATTTGCAGCTAACACTCTTCCCTCCGCAGCTGCCATTTCAGTATCAGCATAACTGATTGTGAGGGGAAGACAAAAATTAACACACAAATTCATTCTAAGTCAGATGTGTTACATATCTTATCATTGTGCTAGTTTGAGCCTAGCTAGAATGCTTTGGTGAGAAGAATTAGATTGCAGGCTGTGAAAAGGAAACAATGGTGGTGTCTGCTTCACTCATAGGCTTGCTGAGATGTGTAAGAGCAAGAACATAAATATAGATAACAGAGTTGCTGCCTGAGCTTTGGGATGAATCTCTCTCTCTAACCTAACCAGCTGTCTGTGTGACTAATCCATCTGCTTCCTAACCTCCCCGGCCAACCCTCCAAACTACCTTGAGTGTAAGGCAAAGTCTTGGATAAGGTAGAGAGGTGGGAGGAAGGTGGAAGGGCAGTTGAAAGCCCCTCCTGGGGACTCAGGTTTCTGAGAGGGCTGTTGTGTTTCTGTATTCCCTTTTACCTTGCCTATTTCTGTCTATAGCTGTATATGCTGTAAATACCTGCTTGTATATTGTGCTAAGCTGTAAATATAAGCTTCATTCAATTTCCAGATCGGCTGAGTCTAGTCTGGGTGATTTTCTTAAGTGTGGAGGGGGTGGGTAACAGCCAAACCATCACAATCATATATATGGTCTTTCTTGGGTAGAAAAAACAATTTATTTTGTCCCATTTGTGCCATCCCTGCATCATCACAGGAAAATCTGGTAACTGCTTTATGGAACTGCAGAAAATGCATCTTTCATCATTTTTTCTATCAACTTATTTCTATATATGTGTTCAAAATATCCCTCAGAAACTGATTTTATGACTAGGCCATGAAGACATTTGGGAATCCAGTAAACATGTGAAAGACCATCTGCTTTCATATCTACCTTTTTGTCTTCAGTTAAAAATTTGCAAAATGTATCCATTTGTGATGAATTTCAAGAGCAATGATAATGAAGTGACAGAGAATTTCTATTTTCTTCCTAAGAGAGAAAAATTACAACTAACACCTTGCAGTTGTGTAGCTATATATAGAAATTATATGTCAAGTATCATTATTTTAAATACATCTCTGCCATCTGCTTGAGTCCTAGAATTCAAACTGAAAAGATTCTCTCCTAGTCTGAGATAAAATGTGTCTATAATCAAAGTATTCCAGTTCAACCTAGTCTGAGAAAATGATGTTGTTTGCAGTCATCCACCTCACAGTTGCATCACAGATAGGAAGAGGGTTGTACCTTTCAAATGCTTTATTAAAATGAAAATGTGATGTACGACTCTATTAGTGAGTTGGCAAATAACTTTTAAGGAAGGTTAATGCAAGGCTCCTAGCAAGACTGAATTTCTAGTGTTATGGAGTCTGGAAAGCACACAAGCATATTATTTCCTGCAAGAGGTTATACGCTAATTTGAGAACATTCTCATCAGTTGCAGCTCATACTATAAAACTCAGCAGCCAGTTTCTGCAAGAAATTCATTCACTTAAACTTTATAGTTTATCTTGGACCCAGTGACCTAAAACAGATAATGACAGGACTAGGGAAAATGGAACGAAGCTGCAGGTGGGTAGGTTCAGACTGGACATGAGGAGGAAGTTCTTCACCATGAGAGTGGTGAGAGCCTGGAACGGGTTGCCCAGGGAAGCAGCTGAGGTGTTTAAGGCCAGGATGGATGAGGCTGTGGCCATGCTGATCTAGGGTAGGGTGTCCCTGCCCTTGGCAGGAGGGCTGGAACTAGATGATCCTTGTGGTCCTTTCCAACCCTGACTGATGCTATGGTTCTATGATAATCACTTGCAAAATCTGTGCTAGAGAAGCAATGTCCACTCCAACAGTAACATCATGAGCCAGAGGAAATTTTCTGCCTTTTATGAATCCTCTTCAAATCCACACATAATACATAAGATTGATTTTTAATCACAAGAGAAACATGGGTTTTATTTTCTCATTTGCAGAAAAACACTTTAGAAAGTAACTCATCTGGATCCACAGAATCATAAAATCACAGAATCAAGCAGGTTGGAAGAGACCTCCAAGATCAGCCAGGCCAGCCTAGCACCCAGCCCTACCCAATCAACCAGACCACGGCACTAAGTGCCTCAGCCAGGCTTTGCTTCAACACCTCCAGGGACAGGGACTCCACCATCTCCCTGGGCAGCCCATTCCAATGCCAATCACTCTCTCTGGTAACAACTTCCTCCTAACATCCAGCCTAGACGTGCCCTGGCACAACTTGAAGCTGTGTCCCCTTGTTCTGTTGCTGGTTGCCTGGCGGAAGAGATCAACCCCACCTGGCTACAGCCTCCCTTCACGTAGTCATAGACAGCAAAGAGGTCACCCCTGAGCCTTCTCTTCTCCAGGCTGCACACCCCCAGCTCCCTCAGCCTCTCCTCACAGGGCTGTGCTCCAGGCCCCTCACCAGCTTTGTTGCCCTTCTCTGGACACCTTCCAGCACCTCAACATCACTCTTGAATTGAGGGACCCAGAACTGGACACAGTACTCAAGGTGTGGCCTTACCAGTGTTGTGTAAATATTTAGTGTTGAGAAATACTTCCCACAGGTAAAAATATGAATAAATGAATAAATACATTGTTAAAATACAAATTCTCTGTAATTCACTAGTAACAAAGTTATGGTTGTGAAAACTTATAAATAAGTCACTCATTCTGCTAGCTCCTAAAGTTCATTGAACTTTCCACAAGCACCTGTGTGACTGACAAGCATCATCAGATCTTATAATTGCAGCACTTTTTTTTTTTACCCCCACATTTCTTTATTTGCACTTTTGAATAGCAACTCAGCATTTAATTTGCATCTTAGTTTGTTTATAGCATCTGCACTGTAGTTCTTAGAGTATGCCTCACAGCATAGGGGCATGCTGGGGGGTCTTGGTAGTGGGCTTAGCCCTTTTACACTGTAATAGTTTGTGAATAGTGGCTTGCTCCTGTGTCAAAAAAAGAAGGGTTTATGTAAAAATTATATTTATTATTTTATGTACTATACCTACTGTGTTCCCTTCCACTTTCTTTACCCATTGGATGAGATTTCAAACACCTATTGTAGCACTCCTCTCAGTGTGAACTTGCTTCCATTATCTCCACGAGAGAGCTCCAGCTGTGTTTTCAGAGAAAATGTCTCCAATTGCATTTCACTGTGAAGTCTTTTTTCATCAGAAAGAACACTTACAAGTCCTCTAGTTATACTGTCAGGGAAAAAATATCAGCCACTCATTACTAAGAAGGCAATCCCTACGACATTCAGATTTAGGCAGTTATAAATACCTAAGTACATAGAAACTTTGACAGGAAGCATAAAGCCAGCTGCCAAGTTACTGACAGGGTTAAACAACACTACAGCACTTTTTTTTCCCTCCTTGTGGTTTTGAATCTGAGCACTAAAAGAACAAGGTCAATTTTAAGTGTTTAAATGCCTCGGTGCATCTAGTACACAGCACTACAGAACGGAGCAAACCTCAGGTTGCAGCAGTACCTTTAGCGTTGTTGTTATTGTGATCCCTCAATTGGCTAGGAAAGAGTTTGGTGTTTTCCCTGTTATGCTCTTTTCATAGGTGAAGAATAGGTAGAAAGCAAATCCTCTCGTTCATCCTTTGAGATGTGTGAAAGCTTTGCAGGGGTATATAACGGACTGCATATGAACATGGCTCCCTCTAGTGATAACCTCCAGAGACTCCAAGAGCTTATTTCTTCCAATTATTACTGAGAAAATGGCAGGGACAGATAATTTCAGCTGTGCTACACAGCCTTTGGGCTTGATCCAGGCAAGATTGGGCCATTGCTGGCTTACATATATATATGTTTATAACTTTTGTATTTATTCTACTCCTGTAAAATGATTTCCATGTAATTTCCAAATTCTGTGCAAGTGTTGTTATCTTACTCCTTCGGAGTAAATCCTATGTTCTCTCTGGTGCAAAGCCAGCACAATTAGGAACAGGCAAATTTGCCATTAGCTATGATTATCTGTTACAGAAAATACTGACAGATATGAACACGAGAGTAGTAAGAGAAACAGGAGGGATACTACCTCTACTCAGTACATTGAGGCTAACATGCAACAGTAATGAGGGTGGGTGTTGGGGATTTTTTGGCCAGTTGTTTTTTGTGGTTTTTTTTTTTTGTTGTTGTTGTTTTTTGTTTTTTTTTAAGAATACAATCATAGAATCAAGCAGGTTGGAAGAGACCTCCAAGATCATCCAGCCCAACCTCGCACCCAGCCCTACCCAATCAACCAGACCATGGCACTAAGTGCCTCAGCCAAGCTTTGCTTCAACACCTCCAGGCATGGTGACTCCACCACCTCCCTGGGCAGCCCATTCCAATGCCAATCACTCTCTCTGCCAACAACTTCCTCCTAACATCCAGCCTAGACCTCCCCCAGCACAACTTGAGACTCTGTCCCCTTGTGCTGTTGCTGGTTACCTGGCAAAAGAGACCAACCCCTACCTGGCTACAACCTCCCTTCAGGTAGCTGCAGGCAGCAAGGAGGTCACCCCTGAGCCTCCTCTCCTCCAGGATAAACACCCTCAGCTCCCTCAGCCTCTCCTCATAGAGTTTGTGCTCCAGACCCCTCATCAACTTTGCTACCCTTCTCTGGACACCTTCCAGCACCTCAACATCTCTCCTGAATTGAGGAGCCCAGAACTGGACACAGCACTCAAGGTGTGGCCTCACCAGTGTTGAGTACAGGGGCAGAATAACCTCCCTTGTCCTACTGGCTACACTGTTCCTGATCCAGGCCAGGATGCCATTGGCTCTCTTGGCCACCTGGGCACACTGCTGGCTCATCTTCAGCTACTCTCTACCAGTACCCCCAGATTCCTTTCTTCCTGGCTGCTCTCAGCCACTCTGTCCCCAGCCTGTAGTGCTGCTTGGGGTTGTTGTGGCCAAAATGCAGAACTCTGCACTTGGCCTTGTTCAGTCTCACCCCATTGGCCTCTGCCCACCCATCCAGCCTGTCTAGGTCCCTCTGCAGGGCTCTCCTACTTTCCAACAGATCAATACCTGTTCCTAGTTTGGTGCCATCTGCAAATTTACTGATGCTAATGACACCTCCACCAAAATTGCAGAAGAAAAGAAAAGAAACACATCCGAGAGCTGAGCAAAATGACTCATGGAAGGCAGAGAGCACAGCCTGTTTGGCTGATCAAAAGATTAGGTGATTTAATTGCACCCACAAGTACCTACAGAAGGGCAAAATGCCCATTGCTAAAGGACTTGAATCTGGCAGAAAAAGGCCAATCAGAAACCTATGCTGTTAGCTGAAGCCAGATAAATTCCAATTAGAATTTAGGCACATCTTTTAACAGGAAGGGCAATTAATCACCTAAACAACCTACCAAGGGATGAAGTAGATTTCTCTGTCTGTGGAAACCTTTAAATAAAGAATGATTGCCTTTCTGAGAAATATGCTTCAGCCAAACACAAGTTACTGTCTACTCAAAGTTACTGAGCTCTGAAGAGGAAAAATGGGCAAACTTTAGAGATTTGTAATTGAAAAAAGGCCAGGATTGATGATTCCATGATTCTGTTTGACCTTAATCTTTAAGATTTTGTGGTGGATTTTTTTTTAGCCACTTGTAGCCATAGTGGGGTTGGTCTCTTCTCCCAGGCAACCAGCAATAGAACAAGGGGACAGTATCAAGTTGTGCTGGGGGAGGTCTAGGCTGGATGTTAGGAGGAAGTTGTTGTCAGAGAGAGTGATTGGCATTGGAATGGGCTGCCCAGGGAGGTGGTGGAGTCACCATCCCTGGAGGTGTTGAAGGAAAGCCTGGCTGAGGCACTTAGTGCCATGGTCTGGTTGACTCGATAGAGCTGGCTGCTAGGTTGGACTGGATGATCCTGAAGATCTCTTCCAACCTGGTTGATTCTATGATTCTGTGCTTCTTGCAGTTTGTTTATATCTAAAAACAAAAGATCAGCAAACTCAATCTAGCATTTGGAAAAAAAGAAACCACACTTTTTCTTCTTTTTGTTAAAGAGGGGTTTTGAATCTGGGTTAGAAGTGAATTGTAATGAGGCTGATGTAAAAATGATTAAATAGTTTATTAATTATACAAAGAAATCTTCCCCAAACTTAGTTACAATTAACAGAGACAGATTCTATGATGTGTTTGGTAAAACTGTTTTGCAGAGAGTAGCTATCTGGAGTCAAATTAAATGATTCAGGAAAAGGCTTTAGAAACATCTCTAAGCAGAGAGCCTTGCAGCACAAACTGTCGCTGAGAGGTTAAGCATAAAACTCAAGAAAAGAGAGTTAGGTTACTCACTGGTCAAAAGTCTGAATATTTGAGCTCCAAAGGCAGGAAAATAGCCTGGAGAAGAGAAGGCTCAGGGGTGACCTTATTGCTGCATACAACTACCTGAAGGGTGGTTGTGGCCAGGGGCAGGTTGCTCTCTTCTCTCAGGTGGCCAGCACCAGAACAAGAGGACACAGCCTCAGGCTGCGCCAGGGGAGATTTAGGCTG
This sequence comes from Pogoniulus pusillus, assembly GCF_015220805.1. Lineage (NCBI taxonomy): Eukaryota > Metazoa > Chordata > Aves > Piciformes > Lybiidae > Pogoniulus > Pogoniulus pusillus. Next base: position 45,682,872 of record NC_087268.1, on the reverse strand, counting down.
GAGGTGAGGAGAAAGTTCTTCCCTGAGAGAGTCATTGGACACTGGAATGGGCTGCCCGGGGAGGTGGTGGAGTCGCCGTCCCTGGAGCTGTTCAAGGCAGGATTGGACGTGGCACTTGGTGCCATGGTCTGGCCTTGAGCTCTGTGGTAAAGGGTTGGACTTGCTGATCTGTGAGGTCTCTTCTGACCTTGGTGATACTGTGATACTGTGTGTGATTTTGGGCAGCGTCTTTGACCAATAGCAACAGGTAAAAGCAGCCCTAGGACCAGTCCTGAGTTACTGCTCCAAGAAAGGCAGCTGCACAGGCCTAGGATGTGACCTGTGTTCATCACAAAACAAAGCAGGCTGCAAAACAAGGCCAGATAGGGCGTCTGTGACAGACTGAGGGGTGCCAAAGCTTTTGTCTGCTTTCCTGCTTCTTCTACCCAGGAAGAAGAAGCGGGAAGGTGGGGACCACAGTGGGTATTTGGGCAGGTGTTTAGGACATGGGATGGATGTGTGTTCCAGGCATCATTTGGACCTTGCCCCACACGTTTGCATTTGCAGCACAGATGTGAAATTTACCGCTATGCATCTGCATCTTTGTTGGATTTACAGGATTCATTAGCAGGAGATAGAGTAGGGCTCTGCAGCTGTTTTCAATGATATGCAGTTCAGATACAGAACCTAAAGTAAGGGTGTTGTGAGCTTTTTGGTTTGGTTATTTTTTAATTTGTTTTTAGATTTAGATATGATTCAAGTATTGAAAGTAAAACGTAGAAGAAGGCTGCAGAGACAGGCTGGATGGGTGGGCAGAGGACAACAGGATGAGATTGAACAAGGCCAAGTGCAGGGTTCTGCACTTTGGCCACAACAACCCCAAGCAGCACTACAGGCTGGGGACAGAGTGGCTGAGAGCAGCCAGGAAGAAAGGGACCTGGGGATACTGGTAGACAGTAGCTGAAGATGAGCCAGCAGTGTGCCCAGGTGGTCAAGTGAGCAAAACACAGGCACCCAGAGACCCATACCGATGTCTGTCTTATCTATGTTTGTGTTCTTGTTTTTATACATCTCAGCAAGCCTATGAGTGCAACAGACATCACCATTGTTTCCCATTCACAGCCTATAAACTAATTTCTTTCGCTAGAATATTCCAGCTAGCCTCAAACTAGCACAAACACAAAGTATGTCAACTGCATTCCAAGGCAACTTGAATTATTTAAATGTGTTTTTTTAATACTGGAAAACTGCATACTGAAGTAACTCGGGATTCTAAACTAGTCTGTGCAGGTTCAAATTTAAAGATGGAAATACTTAATACATGGCAATAATCCTTTAAGAAAAATTGTACCTTAAGTGCTGAATATGATGATAATGCTCTCTGCTGGAAAATGGATTCCAGTGAGCTAATCTGCTTAAGCAGATATTTTGTAGAAACATCTTTGTAGAATCATCTTTTCAAAACTGATAAGTCTGTTCTGAATAATGTATTCCACCTCTAGTTCTAAGCAGAAAATGACATCAGAATGCACACATTCCCAGGTCTCACATCTGTTTTCAAACCATCCCTGTTTGCTTTGCAGAAAAAAAAGAAAAGTAGTTTATACATTAGCAGATCATAGAATCATTGTACAATTTAGATTAGAAGGAACCTCAAAGATCATCTAGTTCCAACCCCCCACCATAGGCAGAGACACCTCCCAATAGAACAGGTTGTTCAAGGCCTCATCCAACCTGGCCTTCATCTCCAGAAAGGCAGCATCCACAACCTCCCTGGGCAACCCTGGTGGTGTTCCAGTGTCTCACCACCTTCACTATAAAGAACTTCTTCCTAACATCTAGTTTAAATCCTGCCTCTTCCAGTTTAAACCCATGACCCCTTGTCCTGGCATTGTAAGATCTTATAAATAGTCCCTCCCCAGCCTTCCTGTAGCCCCATTCAGGTACTGGAAGGCTACACCTCCTCGAAGCCTTCTCTCCTCCAGACAGAGGATCCCTAACTCTCATATCCTGTCCTTAGAGCAGAGGTGCCCCAGATCTTCAATCATCTTCATGGCTGTCCTCTGGACTTGCTCCAACAGTTCAGTGTCCTTATGTCCCATGTTCCAATACACAGTACTCCAGCTGGGGTCTGATGAGAGCAGAGTAAATGGGGAGAATCACCTCCCTTGCCCTACTGGCCATGCTTCTCTTGATGCAGCCCAGCACATCGTGGGCTATCTGGGCTGTATGCACACACTGCTGGCTCGTGTTGAGCTTTTCAAGCATCATGATATACATGCATACAAACACAGCTGGAATGCAGGTTGCATTTTAATTCCAGAGAGATGTTGAGGTGCTGGAAGGTGTCCAGAGAAGGGCAACAAAGCTGGTGAAAGGCCTGGAACACAAACCCTATAAGGAGAGGCTGAGGGAGCTGGGGATGTTTATCCTGGAGAAGAGAAGGCTCAGGGGTGACCTCATTGCTGTCTACAACTACCTGAAGAGACATTGTAGCCAGGTGGGGGGTGGCCTCTTCTCCCAGGCAACTGCCAATAGAACAAGGGGACACAGTCTCAAGTTGTGCTGAGGAAAGTATAGGCTGGATGTTAGGAGGAAGTTGTTGTCAGAGAGAGTGATTGGCATTGGAATGGGCTGCCCAGGGAGGTGGTGAAGTCTTTGTCCCTGGAGATGTTCAAGCAAAGCCTGGCACTTAGTGCCATGGTCTAGTTGACTGGCTAGGGCTGGGTGCTAGGTTGGCCTGGCTGATCTTGGAGGTCTCTTCCAACCTGCTTGATTCTATGATTCTAAACACAGCTTATTAAACCATGCTTAGCTTTATTTCTAGAATAATTCTGCATATACAATTTAGAGCAAGATGAACTGATCTTTTTTGTTCAATAACCTGTTTGCATAGCAAATTATGAGAGTTATGTAGATGCTAACAATTACTTTCAGACATTATTGGATTCAGTTGAACATTGAAGTAAAATGTTCAAGTGTGGAAATAGCCAAAAAACTATGGAGGCTAGATCATAGAATCAACCAGGTTGGAAGAGAACTCCAAGATCATCCAGTCCAACCTAGCACCCAGCCCTATCCAGTCAACTAGACTGTGGCACCAAGTGCCTCATCCAGTCTTTACTTGAGCATCTCCAGGGATGGTGACTCCACCACCTCCCTGGGCAGCCCATTCCAATGTCAAGCACTCTCTCTGTGAAGAACTTCCTCCTAACATCCAGCCTAGACTTGCCCCAGCACAAACTGAGACTGTGTCCCATGAGTGCTCTGTGTCCATATGTCGGCTCCTCAATTCAAGAGAGATGTTGAGATATTGGAACGTGTCCAGAGAAGGGAGACACATGGTGAGAGTCCTGGAACACAGCCCTGTGAGGAGAGGCTGAGGGAGATGGGGATGTTTAGCCTGGAGAAGAGGAGGCTCAAGGCAGAGCTCATTGCTGTCTACAACTACATGAAGGGAGGCTGTAGCCAGGTGGGGATTGCCCTCTTCTCTCAGGCAAGCAGAAACAGAAGAAAGGCACTCAGTCTCAAGTTGTGCTGGGGGAGGCATAGGATAGATGTTAGGAGGAAGCTCTTCACAGAGAGAGTGATTGGCATTGGAATGGGCTGCCCAGGGAGGTGGTGGAGTCTTTGTCCCTGGAGGTGTTCAAGAAAAGACTGGCTGAGGCACTTAGTGCCATGGTCCAGTTGATTGGACAGGGCTGAGTGATAGGTTAAACTGGATGATCTTAGAGTTCTCTTGCAACCTGATTGATTCTATGATTCTGAAGCTAGTGCTTCGTTACAATATAATTAACTCTGCATATATTTTTAAAACATGTATCTCCTCTTTCTTTCTGTCGATTGTCTTATGACAAAGTCAAAAAGCAAAGATGTCATGTTGATTCTGTTTGTCCAATAAATGCTGCCTTACTTCAGAAGGTCTGAAATGTCTTTTGCAGATGATAAACATTGACAATGTTTTTTCACACAGTATCACAGTATCATCAAGGTTGGGTTTTCATGTCTTTTCTGGCTGATGCTTAACTGAAATTATCCATTTTCACATGCTTTGTGTTGATATTTCTACATGTTTTAAAACCAAACATCTCTCTGGTACTTGACTGTGTCTGCACAAGTAATATTTGAATAATCATTTTTACCTATTATCCTCTTTATTTGAAAATACTGCAAAAGCTTTTAAAGTTACTGATAAAATACTGTGAAGAATTAGATCATGTAATTGGGCTGTGCTACCCTAAAGGCTGGTAACTCTTTTAGCTGTAGAAGGAAGCAAGGGCAACAAAGGTCAGTGAGGCCAATTTTTCTGATTGCCCTGGAATCCAATTTCATGCACGGATCACAGCACAACACAGCAGGATTGCCAAAGGGTAGGCTTTCTGTAGCCCAGGAAATATGATGTTTTGTTATTACTTGTAAAAAGCCTTAGGCTTTGAGTTGGCCTGATAACATGTCTCAGGACTCGCTTGAACTTGCCTTGTCCTCGACTGCTTGTTTCCCCTCTGATAGCAATTGTCTAAGAATCAGGTAGTTATTGTCTACATTTGTTTGAAAACTTATTGCAGCAGGAGAGAGCTGTTCTGCACGAGGGGAACTGCTGGTGACACCAGTTCTAAATGTTGTCTGGAAAAAGTATAGAGATAGGATGACACCAGAGGCACCAGCTTGTGAAAGCAATCACAGTGGTCAAAAGTTGATCAATGCAGGAGCGTATCTACCTGTGTGGACCATGTAAAACTAACTTCAAAGATAAAGTGCAGAACAGAGAATCCGAAGATAAGGGGAGAAGAACACATCACCATTAACAATATGCTGCTGGCAAAGCCTCAGGACACCTCAAGTCCTGCGTCCAGTTCTGGGTCTCTGGATTCAAGAGAGATGTTGAGGTGCTGGAATGTGTGCAGAGAAGGGCAGTGAAGCTGGTGAGGGGCCTGGAGCACAAACCCTATGAGGAGAGGCTGAGGGAGTTTAGCCTGGAGGAGAGGAGGCTCAGGGGTGACCTCATTGCTGTCTACAACTACCTGAAGGGAGGCTGTAGCCAGGTGGGGGTTGGTCTCTTCTGCCAGGCAACCAGCAACAGAACAAGGGGACACAGTCTCGAGTTGTGCTGGGGGAGGTCTAGGCTGGATGTTAGGAGGAAGTTGTTGCAGAGAGAGTGATTGGCATTGGAATGGGCTGCCCAGGGAGGTGGTGGAGTCACCATCCCTGGAGATGTTCAAGCAAAGCCTGGCTGAGGCACTCAGTGCCATGGTCTAGTTGACTGGGTCCTAGGTTGGACTGGATGATCTTGGAGGTCTCTTCCCACCTGCTTGATTCTATGATTCTGTGAAAGTATAAGATACTATCTAATAATTTAGAATTATTCAAGACTTTTTTTCCTAAAACCAGAACTTTTTTTACAATCTGTCTCACCATTGCATTGGCTGAACACTTTCCAAGTTGTGCATTAAGTAGTATATATAATAAAATCAAGATGTACTTCTATGAAAGGAACTGTGCAAGTCTGCAGTGTATTTTTTTTTCTGTGTGTAGAGTTTTCCACTTGTGTAAAATGGTTATGTTTGTGAAAGGATTCCAAGAGTATTATTTGTATTTGCTTAGGTTTCTGGCAGCTTTTTCAGCCCTAACAGGGGGTTTTACCATTGTCATCTGCACAGGGAAGAATTACCCTTCTGGATAAAGGTTCTGTTGGTTCAAGGAGTAATGCTAACTGCTCTGAATGTCTCTTGAGTGCCTTAGGTTGCTGTTTTAGGTAGTGTTTTATCTCTTCATTGGACACAGAATATTATACTTGATGTATGTTCATGACCCTCCATGCATTACAAGGGATTTCAAAGTTCTGATGACTTCATTCTCAAAGGCAGTTAATGTGTTTTGTTCATGTTGCAGGAAACAAATGCACATGCAACAGAGCTAATGCACATACAGCCAAAACAAGGATGCTGACCTCTCAAATCTTCCCAGGTACTGATGTACCCTATGGTATCTGGAACTTGATCCAGATGGGTGTCACCCACCCCCAGGGAGAGGTACCAGACCAAGTTACTCCCTTCCCTTTCCTGCCTACTTTCTATTTAAGGGGTAGGAACTTCCAGCTCACTCTCTTTCCTTTGGTGGGGAGCTCTTTGCTGGCTGGGAGCTGTTTGCCAAGCAACTGAGTCTCATCCATTTCTATCTGTGATCTGTATTTATCCCTTTATACAATAGCTATGTTCATCTCTTTTCCTTAAATAATGGGGTTTATGTGTTTGCTTGTTTTATGGTTGTTGAAATTAGCTTTAGTTTCCAATTCTGTGCAAGTGTGATGGTTTGGGCATTAACCCTCCCTCCCTCCCACACTTTTGAATTTGCCCCAGCTAACTCAGAAGAGACTCCAGGAATATAAATGAAGCTATTTATTTTACAGCAGCAAATATACAAGCAGCTATTTACAATATATACAGTTATATACAGACATATACAAAGGATAAACAATACAGAAGCACAACTCCCCTCCCAGAAACCTGAGTCCCCAGGAGGGGCTCTCAAACCACCCCAACACCTTCCCCAGCCCCTCTCAACCTTACCCCAGTTCCCAGGAAGAATAGAGGTGCAGCCAAGAGGTTAAGAAGGAAGGTTAGTGGCAGTGGGGTTAAGGAGATGTGACTAGGTCTGAAGGCAAAGGCAGAATGAGAGACAAAAATGGAGAATGTTATCAAATGTTTACTTCTTCTTCCTAGAGTTCTCAGCGTGACTATGAGAGAAGTTGACATCACAATTGTTTTCCTTTTCACAGCCTGTTATCTAGTTCTTTTTACCAAAACATTCTAGCTTGCTTCAAACTAGCACAACAAGTCATTTTGTTTGCCCCTTACCATCCCCTGCTTATCTTTTCTCTACAGGGGAAACGGGAAGGGAGAGGGGGAAGAGACCCACATTCTGTCCCATGGAGTTTTGGCCCAACTAAAACCATGACACCATACTAGAGTACTCTGTGAGAGGGAGAAGGTGATGCTTTTTGATGTACGTATCAGGTCTTTTCTATGCCTCAGCTATGGAATTTTTAGGGAAAATGAGTCATGAAAGTAGTAGGAGGTATAGTAATAAGTGAAATGAAGTATGTAATTGCTCAGCATGTTCATTATAAAGGCTATAATGCTAATCCTGTTATTTTTCTTTTCCAGTTGTTTTTTTCTCATTTATTTATGTCATTATCTGCCTTTAGATATGCTTTTGATAAAATTGAAGACATGAGAGTTTTACCAGCATAAATACTGAGTGTTCTCAGGGATTTCTGTCTATTTCCTGGGCAGAAAATTTCAGTCGATAATTAGGTAACCTTTGATGAATTTTCAGTCTTAATTGCTGAACCCATTTTGTTTTAGCTGTCTTTAAAAGTAGATATTTTTGTATTAGTTTAAACAATCCATGTCTAAAGAAATTTATAACATCTCTTTTAAAACAGCAAAATACCCACAGCCTTCTGTGAAAGCCTACTTTTTCAACTTGGATTTAGAATAAAACACCAGCTGATATAAGAGTATGTACAGCCTCCATCTTTAAAAGCTTTTACCTCAAGGCACATGGATTTGCATAGTTCTAAACTGGTCTAGGTTAATGCATAGAACCAAAAAGAGACTTCTGTAACTGGAGAAATTAAATAACCCAGATCTTAGATACTTACTGAGAAGATCCAGTTGGCAGCCAGTCACCAGTGGTGTTCCCCAAGGATCAGTGCTGGGCCCAGTCCTGTTCAATATCTTTATCTGCTTTATCTGCTCCCCCATGCCCTTACCTGCTTACCTCTCACTCTGCCTGAAGAGCAATTCTTCTCCACCACCGTTTTTGCAGTCATCTCAGAGCCCAAGGCAAGAGCCTCAAACAGCTAAAATACCCTGCAAAAGAAAGCAGCTCCAGCAAGGACACACACCCAGCACCCGTGCAGGACGTTGTACATTGCAATGGTTATTGAGCCTAGCCCTAACAGCCGGGGGGCCACCACCAGGCCCCCCGGCCTTTGAAATCCTCCACCAATTCACCCAGTGCACACCATGGGCACTCACCAGGGACGCCAGGCGGAGGATCCCTTGGCCCACAATGGGCCGAACTTGGAGCTGCAGCTCCCCTGGGGCAGAATATAAAGGGCAGTGAGCAGGGAGGGCAAAGTGGCCACACCTGGGGTGGGAGGAGACTCCAGTAGCCAGCTAATAGCAAACAGCATCACCTGGTGGCAGCACAGCTGATGGGTTACCATAGGAAATGAATTAAATGGTGATTAATTAGCTACAGGCATAACAGATGATAGCAATATCTGTAATCAAAGGTGATTACATTATGCCCAGATCAAAAAGCACAATGAAGATATGCATTTGAACAAATAATGCTGGTTAAAGCACATCATTTAATTTATCTGCTGAAGGGGGCAATGCAGTGACTGACAAAATATCCTCTGTGTTAAAAGAGGAGGTATTCAAATAAAGCCTGAATGAGGCACTTCGTGCCATGGTCTAGTTGACTGGACAGGGCTGAGTGATAGGTTGGACTGGATGTATGACTCTATGACTCTATTGATGACCTGGACAAGGGGATTGAGTCCAGCATCAGTAAGTTTGCAGATGACACCAAGCTAGGAGCAGGTGTTGATCTGTTGGAAGGTAGGAGAGCCCTGCAGAGGGACCTGGACAGGCTGGATGGGTGGGCAGAGGCCAATGGGATGAGATTGAAAAAGGCCAAGTGCAGGGTTCTACACTTTGGCCACAACAACCCAAAGCAGCACTACAGGCTGGGGACTGAGTGTCTGGAGAGCAGCCAGGAGGAAAGGGACCTGGGGGTACTGATAGACAGTAAGCTGAAGATGAGGCAGCAGTGTGCCCAGGTGGCCAAGTGAGCCAATGGCATCCTGGCCTGCATCAGGAACAGTGTGGCCAGTAGGACAAGGGAGGTTCTTCTTCCCCTGTACTCAGCACTGGTCAGGCCACACCTTGAGTGCTGTGTCCAGTTCTGGGCTCCTCAATTCAAGAGAGATGTTGAGGTGCTGGAACATGTCCAGAGAAGGGTGACAAAGCTGGCGAAGGGCCTGGAGCATAAACCCTGTGAGGAGAGGCTGAGGGAGCTGGGGTTGTTTAGCCTGGAGAAGAGGAGGCTCAGGGGTGACTTTATTACTGTCTACAACTACCTGAAGGGAGGTTGTAGCCAGGTGGGGTTGGTCTCTTCTGCCAGGCAACCAGCAACAGAACAAGGGGACACAGTCTCAAGTTGTGCTGGGGGAGGTCTAGGGTGGATGTTAGGAGGAAGTTGTTGTCAGAGAGAGTGATTGGCATTGGAATGGGCTGCCCAGGGAGGTGGTGGAGTCACCATCCCTGGAGGTGTTGAAGCAAAGCCTGGCTGAGGCACTTAGTGCCATGGTCTGGTTGACTGGATAGGTCTGGGTGCTAGGTTGCACTGGATGATCTTGGAGGTCTCTTCCAACCTGGTTGATTCTATATTCTATGATTCTATGATTCCATGACAGTAATGTTTAAATTAATTTTAAAAAATAAGTTAGTGTTAAATTGTGAAATTAGAATCATAGAATCAGTCAGGGTTGGAAGGGACCACAGGGACCATCCAGTTCCAACCTCCTCCCCCCCACCCCCAGCCATGCCCAGGGATGTCATAGCCTAGAGCAGGCTGCCCACAGCCTCATCCAGCCTGACCTTAAACACCTCCAGCAATGGGATCTCAACCATCTCCCAGGGCAACCCAGTCCAGCCTCTCACCACTCTCATACTGAACAACTTCCCTAGCACATTCAGTCTGAATCTACTCATCTCCAGCTTTGCTCCATTCCCCCCAGTCCTCTCACTCCCTGATATCCTGAAAAGTCCCTCCCCAGTTTTTTTGTAGGCCCCCATCAGATACTGAAAGTCAAGGTATACTTGATTGACTGCTTGTGGCACTGGGCAGCCTGATATAGTTGGAAGTGTAGGGTGGGTTGGAAAAGATGACCTTTGAGGGTCCCTTCCAAGCCAATGCCATCTGTGAATCTGTGGATACATCTCAGTGCAAAACAGTAAAGACCTCAAAATTGTGTAGTGTGCTTACGGATTGTGAGGCTGTCTTCAGGTTACTAGAAACCAGTAACAGCAAATGAATTTTTACTTCTATGTTGTCAAATTTCTTTTCAAAATGTACAAAAGTTTTTTTGGTTTTTTTTTTTTTGGTGTGTTTTGGGGTTTTTCTTAGTTTTGTTTTGTTTTATCTTTTCCTTTCTGCTTCATTTTGAAGAAAGGATTTATTCTGTTGAGAGGCAAAGGGAAGCCAATTGTGAGGCAGCAGATAATTCTTGTCAGTTCCACTGAGATTATATCAGCATGTTCAGTTTATAGTAGATAGCTTTCTTTTGCAGTTGCATTTGCCTTGAGTGTATATGTCCTCAGAAGAGAAGGCTCCCTGATTATGAACTCTCTGACTGTGAACCTTATAAATAAAATGATTCTTTCCCTAAGCAGTGTCTCAACAATGAGTATTTATTTGTGCCATAGAAGCCTTGATAACTTTTAAGTATTTAGGTCAACAACGCTTTGAATTTGTGTGTTTTGTTCACTCTAGACTTTATTTATGGGAAAAAAAAAAGTCTAAACAGTGTAAAAAGCTCAAGTGGAATGGAAAGAGATAAGGAAATGGAATAATATGGAAGTCAAGTCTTTATTTTTTTATCTTTACCTTAGAATGGACCTCATTCCCTTTTGCATTCACTTTTGCCAGCTATTACTGAAGGGATTCTCTTCCTCACTGTGTAGTACTACTAGTGAAATACAGTTGTCTCTCAGCTTTGAATAACTAAAGGCTGCTATCTAAATACAAATATAATGATGCTGGAAAAAAAAGAACAGAACATGGACCTAAGATGCAAGACTCATTGGTTATTCAAAGGATGTATTACTCCTGATATTACTGCTGCCTTCAAATGTGTTATTTTACTTTACAGTTCCTGTTCTGTTTTCATCAGCCTCCAGTCTTTTAATGGAATATTTCCATCTCTTTCTCAGCAAGACTAAATTCCTCTCGTATGCACCATCATCTTAAATGCAGAGTGAATACTGCTAACCAGTGGGAATGTATCAGTTTTGTATTTAATCTGCAACAGAACATTAAAGGAACAGTGTGCATTCATTTCAAAGACATTAAAAATACTGCACTCAGATAAAGCATTCGTTTGTGTTTCTTCACTGTGGAACATACTCTACACTTCATCACTTCATAACTGAGTGCGTAAATCTGAGGTGAGAGCTGGAGGGAGTGAGACAGAGATCGAGTTCCTTCCCTCCAGAGGTTCCGCCGTTGTCTACTTTCCAGTCCTTTGCTTCCTAACCTAAAGACTTAATCTTTACTCCTCATCTCAGTCTTTTCCTTCTGTCCCGGAGTCCTGTATATCCCTAAATTCCTCTCCTTCTGTGGTTTGAATGGGAGAGGAAAAGGCACGAAAAGACCTGTTTCCCTCCCAGACCTGCAGGCATGAAGGAGGGGAGCAAAGGGCCCTTCCCACACAAGGGGTGCCTGTGCAGATGCCCATGCTGGAAATGGGCTGGGGATTGGCTGTGGTCATTGTGTCTAGGCAGTGGTAACTCTGCTCTTTGTCTAGGAAGGGTATAAATATTGGGGTACTTCCTGCCTTGGGGTTCCTGCCTTTGAGTTCTCCCCTGCCTGGATAGTTCCTGCAGAAAGAGTCCACTGGTGTTCCGAAGGACAAGCTCCTGAGGGACAGGACCATCCCTGCTTTGGACAGCTTACACCATTAGCATCCTTTATGCAGGCTTGATAGTCCTTAAGGATCCTTGGACAGCTTCTGGAAGAGAGTGAGGGGACAAGCATCTGGACCGCCCTTCCTTGCAGCCAGCCTGACTCACCTGTGAGTAAATTTTTGGCTTAGCCTGATTAATAGTGGGGGATGCTATGCTTAGTAGTTTAGCCTTTTCCAACTTCTGACTTCCAAAATAGTCAAATTTACCTATAGTATCCTTATAGATCTTCTCAATCTAACTGAATCTGCTAATTAAAAACTAAATTAATTTCTGTATCTAGTTTTAGGGGTGGGTTTTTGGGAAAATAAAATAACATTACTTTTCTACATATTCCTGACTCAGCCACATTAATTCTTTGTCTCCACAACACCTTCATAGCACATAAAAATAGGTTTTCTGGAATTTCATTATTGTAGAAATCATTCAAAGACATTAAAATCCCCGATGCCATTTTCAGTGCAGAGTCCTGACTCTAAAACTTTCAGGCCAAAATGAATTGAGATTGGATTAATCCTTACCCACTTTCTCATCATGACAATAATAAGCAAATTACAAGAAAAAAAAAATCAAAGGGAATTAAAATCCTAAATTCTGAATATTATATTGATAAGCTTTCATTTTATACCGAGGGACTTTTATAGGTTTAACATGTAGATGTTAAAGGGATCTGGGGATGCTGATTGATACCCGCCTGAACATGAGCCAGCAGTGTGCCCAGGTGGCCAAGAGAGCCAGTGGCATCCTGGCCTGCATCAGGAATGGTGTGGTCAGCAGGAGCAGGGAGGTCATTCTGCCTCTGGACTCTGCACTGGTTAGACCACACCTTGAGTACTGTGTCCAGTTCTGGGCCCCCCAGTTTAGGAGGGACATTGAGATGCTTGAGCGTGTCCAGAGAAGGGCGACGAGGCTGGGGAGAGGCCTTGAGCACAGCCCTACGAGGAGAGGCTGAGGGAGCTGGGATTGGTTAGCCTGGAGAAGAGGAGGCTCAGGGGTGACCTTATTGCTGCATACAACTACCTGAGGGGAGGTTGTGGCCAGGAGGAGGTTGCTCTCTTCTCTCAGGTGGCCAGCACCAGAACAAGAGGACACAGCCTCAGGCTGTGCCAGGGGAGATTTAGGCTGGAGGTGAGGAGAAAGTTCTTCCCTGAGAGAGTCATTGGACACTGGAATGGGCTGCCCGGGGAGGTGGTGGAGTTGCCATCCCTGGAGCTGTTCAAGGCAGGATTGGACGTGGCACTTGGTGCCATGGTCTGGCCTCGAGCTCTGTGGTAAAGGGTTGGACTTGATGATCTGTGAGGTCTCTTCCAACCTTGGTGATACTGTGATATTAGTATCTGTTATTTCTGAGTTTGCAAAATAGCTGGTATCAAAATGTAGAGCTATTAAAAGCATGTATATACAGATATTTATTTTAGCTTTGAAACATTTACTTGAGTAAGTGGTAATTAGCCAAGCCTGATCATATTAGGCAAAGCCATAGGCTTGCTTTACCCAACTTTGGCCCTGCACAAGGCAGACGCAAGCTAAGCATGATTGCCTTGTTTACCACAGGAGAAAAACATGCCTGGGCAAGCCAGTACATGCATAAGCCTATTTCTGGCCCATCAGACCTACCACAACAAGATGGTGATTAATTATTGAATAAACTACTTAATCAAATAAAGTATGCATGTAATTACTGAGCACAATTTGATTTCATTAATAATTACACTCAGGCTGCACAATATATTCACATTGCAGTGAGAAATGAAATCCATCATAATTGGGAATTGTCAATTTGTAATTCAAAACAAATGTTTTAGTCTTCACAGTCTAATATGTGACCCAGCACCTCAACATCTCCCCCATTCAGTCTGATTTCTCCTCAGGCAGATGTGTCAAAAGAAACAGAGAGATTACATCAAGTATTTTTGGTAGTTTAACTCCAGTAGGCAGTTGGGCATCACACAGCCTTTCACTAACTCCCCCATGGGCACATGGGGAAGAGATGAAACAGTAAAAGTGAGCAGATTCATGCAGTTTAACAGGTAAAGCAAAAGCTGCACAGGCAAGCAAGGAAAAACAAAGAGTCAATTCACCACTGGCCATCAGCACACAAATGTTCAGCCATTTCCAGAAAAGCAGGGCTCTGTCACGTCTAATGGTCACTTGGGAAGACAAATGTCATCACTCAAAGTGTCCTCCCTTACTCCTTCCCCCAGATTTATTGCTGAGCACAACATCATATGCTATGGGATATTCCTTTGGTCAGTTTGTCTCAATCTGGAAATCAGGAAAGAGACGTGGGTCCCATGAGTGAAATTAAGACACAATTGAAGTCATATATCAAAATGAGACTGTTTATTACTTACAAACAAAACAGAGAGAAGTAAAAGAAAGGAGATAGAGAAAGAGAGAGAGAATGGAAAAGGAGAGATAGTTACCACCCTGGGTTCCTTCTTCGGTGGGAATGGGAGAGAGACATTCCTGGGATGCTGTAGATGGTGTTTGCTGTCACTATGGTTGATGTCTCTCCAGCTTGTGACATCCTGAGTGATGTTCCTGCATCTTGTGATGTTCCCAGTGATGTTTCTCTTATTTTAAACTGGCATAACTCAAAATTTGTATGTACTCGTGGTTCATTCATCACAGCCTCACCTGACCCATGCCCTTGTCATATTGCAATGTATATGTGTGTGGTGGAGGGGCAGCAGCCCCAAAACTGAGGCCTCTCTATGCCTCTACATGCCTGGACATGTTTTTCTGCCAGGGACCTATGGCAGTAAACAGGTTGTGTGACACACACACGCCTAGTCCGTGTACCCCTGGGGTCCGCCCAGGTGATCCCCTATTGGGAGGGTCCAGGCAAACAGCTACTGCCTATTAAGGTAAGGTTTGGCTTACTGCCAGCCTGATTGGTCACTTTAGATGTCCAAATAATCCACGAATCTCGGCTCAGAGTCTATAAAGAGGGGTGCAAAGGTGCACCATGTGTTCAGAAGTTCAGAGCTTTCAGAGCATTCAGAGCGTCCAGACTCAGAGGACCAAGCTCAGCTCTCTGATCCACATAGCAGCACAGACCTGCTTGCATGGCCTAGACACAGGATCAGGCCTTACTCTCTTGCATACTTATGAGGCTCAGACCTCTAGCATTAACCTCAAGGCACAGTTAAGCTGTCTGCGAACCCTTTGAGAAGCAGAGCACATGCATGCCTGCATTTCATACATATATGGGGAGCTGACAGCCCCCAGCTTAAGCCTAGAGCTATCTTGATTTATCTACGGAGCTCAAGTCTCCCTGCAGCCCGGCATAGAACCTACTTGCCAGCTGTCCTGTAAGTCTGGAAAGATCCAGAACCAGCAGACCTTCAGATAGTCTGCTAACCTACAAACACAACCTACAAACACAGCCTGCTAGCTGTGGGACCGTGTTAAAAACTGCACAAACAAATCCTTCTCCTGCACCTGGAAATCCTGCCAGCTGATCATCCCTGGACACGGCATCCAGAAGAAGCAGTAGCACCAAGGCAGAGACCACTTCACTCCAGGAGAGAAGGTTAGAGAAATCTTGTTTACCCCAGAGACTGGGAACACTTATTCTCCTGCAAGCTGGGACAGACTCCAGCATCACCAAGACCCAAATACTGGGCACATGCTGTGACAGAATCCTGGGAGGGTGATTAATGATTAATACTTAAGAGGAACACATTTAAGCAAGCTTTAATTCCTTTGTAATATAAGTTACCTCTATCTTAAGAGCACACACAATTTCAGCCCCTACTGGGCAGACAGTATAGTTGTTAAGAGGCATTAAGCCTAAGGGAATCTTTCTCTCTGTCTATAGTTGTTGGTAATTTGATATTTCCATTTAATAATCAATCCCTGTAAATTTATCCCAGGCTGTTTTCATAACTTTGCACATAACGAACCTGATTTCATAGTGGTTGGGGGTGGTACAAATTTGTAAATATTAATTTTAATAAATAATTTTATAAAAAATTAATGCCACCTCAAATTAATTTCTCACCTCCCCCTAGCAGGGAGGAGGAACAGATAAATCCCCTCCACCACAATTGAGGTGCCTCTCAATGGGCATAGAGGGACTGATACAGGGCGACCTCTACCTTTCCTTGCCGTTCAGCACACCCTGTGGACTATCTCAGTGGGCAGACCTGACACATCAGATGGGTTGTTCACAATGATCTTTATCAAGACATTTCTCATGTTCTTGATGTAATCGTCATGTTCACAAGGAGATTTCATGTTCAGGACACAATTCCCACACAGTTGGACTCAGCCTACTTACTGTTGGGGCAGCATAAGGATCAAAAAAGCTCTTGATATTGCGTAAGCACTGCTCAGCAACAGGTAAAACATGGACGTGCAATCAATAATGAATTAACCAGAAATCCTAAACATAGCACCATAGCAGCTGCTGTCAAGAAAACGAACTCAAATCCAGACAAAACAAATAGAACACTTTAACCAGTTGTGTTTTTATCATTATTGTTGCATTCTATTTGGATCCTCCTCTTTTTGCAGTGCATTGAAGCCACATTTCTATCCATTTATTCCTGCTGGTTCTACACAATGACATCTCTAGGCACCTGGAGTTGTCTCCCATCTTTAGTTCAACAGGATATTTTCTTTCCATGTACTGCTAGTGGTGTCCTCTCTCCCCAGAAGAGCAATGTCACTTCTCACTGTTACATTCTGCCTGTCTGCTGGGAAAAGTGTTATATAGCACTGCCACCCAGGGGAAAGAAGGCAGACGAGCATCACTCACTGTGTGTTTGTGCTCAACCGCAGCAAGTCTGGCAGCAGAAAGCGCATTTCCCTTACTAGAGGTAGCAGAGGAACGAACGAATGACAGCCCCTTTGATGGATTTTGCAGCTGCCTCAAAAATGCAGCTGTACCAGCTGAGAAAGACAAGGGTGATACCCTTCAGATTGAAAGTATTACTTAGCTAAATAGCTTTGAAATTATGTTTGCCTGTTACAATGATTTTTTTTTTTTTACCTGAAGCAGGATTTCTGTGTTGTTGTTGGTTTTTTTTTTCAGAATGATTATATTTCATGTGCACTTGGGGTTTTGGTGTTTGTTTGTTTGCTTGTTTTTCTAATGCAATTCCCACTTAGAATCTTATCTTTCATTCTCTTTCAAAGCCATTTGAAAACCTGAAGGTGCACTTACTTTTCTACCTATTCTGATTTAATTTATTTTTGGCATAATTACCTCTGTTCAAGACAAAAAAAAACCCAACCCACAATCTAGACAAAAATCTTCCATAGGAATAGCTGAGAAAAAAAATTCAAATCAAATAAGACAAAGTAAAATAAAATCATACAAGGCTTCTACAGCACTTCTTCTTTCCCTCAGAATTAATCAGTCACTCCAGGATCACAGCATCAAAGGTTGTTAGGAATCAGAGGGGACCTCCAGAGATCTTCAAGTCCAATCCACCTGCCAGACCAGGAAGTTAATTCAGTGCAGGTTACACGGGAACACATCCAGATGGGTCTTGAAAGTCTCCAGAGAAGCAGACTCCACAACCTCTCTGAGGATCCTGTTCCAGTGTTCCATGACCCTTACAACAAAGAAGTTCCTTGACACAGTCTCAAGGTGTGTAGGGGGAGATACAGGCTGGGTGTTAGAGGAGGAACTTGTGGTTTGCTGGATTGGTTTTGTTTTCACTTATATTGACAAAGGTCTTCAAAAGTTGGGTTTAAGAGACATCTATTAATGGAATAAATTCACATGCATTACTAAGTGAAAGTATTACAAAAAAATATAGTCTTATAAAGTAAATACTCTTTATGCATGCATTGAATAGTTCAGATACTCAACACTGGCCAGGCCACACCTTGAGTCCTGCATCCAGTTCTGGGCTCCTCAATTCAAGAGAGATGTTGAGATACTGGAACATGTCCAGAGAAAGATGACAAAGAGGCCTGGAACACAAATCCTATGAGGAGAGGCTGAGGGAGCTGGGGGTGTGCAGCCTGCAGAAGAGGAGGCTCAGGGGTGACCTCATTGCAGTCTACAACTACCTGAAGGGAGGCAGTAGCCAGGTGGGGTTGGTCTCCTCTGCCAGGCAAGCAGCAAGAGAACAAGGGGACACAGTCTCAAGTTGTGCCAGGGCAAGTCTGAGCTGGATGTTAGGAGGAAGTTGTTGTCAGAGTGAGTGATTGGCATTGGAATGGGCTGCCCAGGCAGGTGGCGGAGTTGCTGTCCCTGGAGGTGTTGAAGCAAAGCCTGGCTGAGGCACTTAGTGCCATGGTCTGGTTGATTGGACAGGACTGAGTGACAAGTTGGCCTGCATGATCTTGGAATTCTCTTCCAACCTGGTTGATTCTATGATTCTATGATTTCTTGTTCTAAACAGCAGTGTATCCTATCACACATCCTCATTTTCAGGCATAGTTCAGTTAACCACCATGTGGAGCTCTAATCTAGGAGAAAATGTAATCTTTTTCCTCCCAGTGCTGAAGCTAACAGCAATTTTTCAAAAAGCAAGCTAAAATTTAAAACAAATAAAATTCTCTTCTATGATGGTTACACCTGGTTTGTGTCTCTAAAATCTGTCCTGTCTGTAACTCACAGCTACAGCCAAGTGCTCCAGAACTCATTGCAGGCACAGCAGAAGTGATTCAAATAAACATGAAATTATACTGCAATAAGACTGAAAATTTTACTTCAAAGCAATTAGAGCTAATGAAAATGATGCTCAGTCCCTCAAGTGCTCTGTGTTCATGGATTCCAGCTGCACATTAAAGAAACTGACATGTAAACTGTGCAGTGATTAAAAGAGCTTAATAATACACATTTAATTGCCCTGGTTAAATTGACAGAGATTTCTACTTACATCTGAAAGTTGAATGACCCACTTTGAGGACCATCTAATGTTTATATAAACTGTGCCACATTCTAAAGTTTGACATTGATAAAACCTGTATTATGGATGAATTAGTTGGCTGATTGTCTTTATCATATAGCCTTGTCATCATTTAAGATAATATCTAGAGCTGAATTACTGAAAATTCAATTGATACAGTGAATTGGACTTGAATTGTAGTTGTTTCTTTCTTTTATTTGTTTGTTTGCTTAGTTAATTGATTTTTTTTTTTAATATACTTCTTCCAAGCTAGGAGCAGGTGTGGAGCTGTTGGAAGGTAGGAGAGCCCTGAAGAGAGACCTAGACAGGCTGGATGGGTGGGCAGAGGCCAATGGGGTGAGATTGAACAAGGCCAAGTGCAGGGTTCTGCACTTTGCTCACAACAACCCCAAGCAGTGCTACAGGCTGGGGACAGAGTGGCTGGAGAGCAGCCAGGAAGAAAGGGACCTGGGGCTGCTGGTAGAGAGTAGCTGAAGATGAGCCAGCAGTGTGCCCAGGTGGCCAAGAGAGCCAATGGCATCCTGGCCTGCATCAGGAGCAGTGTGGCCTGTAGGACAAGGGAGGTTATTCTTCCCCTGTACTCAGCACTGGTCAGGCCACACCTTGAGTGCTGTGTCCAGTTCTGGGCTCCTCAATTCAAGAGAGATGTTGAGGTGCTGGAAGGTGTCTGGAACACAAATCCTATGAGGACAGGCTGAGGGAGCTGGGGAGCTTCTGCAGCCTGCACAGCCCCAACTCTTTCAGTCTGTGCTCACAGCAGAGCTGCTGCAGCCCTCTCAGCATCCTCCTGGCCCTTCTCTGGACACACTCCAGCACCTCCACATCCCTCTTGTAATGGGGGCTCCAGAGCTGGATGCAGTACTCCAGGTGGGGTCTCAGCAGAGCACAGCAGAAGGGGAGAATCCCCTTCCCTGGCCCTGCTAGCCACACTTCTGCTGCAGCCCAGGCTCTGGTTGGCCCTGCAGGCTGCAAGTGCCCACTGCTGGCTCCTGATGAGCTTCTTGTCCTGTATCACCCCCAAGTCCCTCTCCTCAGGACTGCTCTCCAGCCACTCACTGCCCAGCTTGCATTTGTGTTTGGCATTGCCCCGACCTGCATACAGGACCTTGCACTTGGTCTTGCTGAACCTCATGAGGTTGGCTTGTGCCCACCTCTCCAGCCTGTCCAGGTCCCTGTTGTGTATTTAAACACAAACTCCAAGTTTTTTCTTGAGGAAAGAAAACCAACCAACCAACCAAACAACAAAAAAACCCAACAAAAGAAAAGCAAGAAAGAAACAAAACTCCTAAACGTTTGTCAACCCTCTCCCCCAGCCAAGAAAATCATTTATTGCATTGTACCTCCAGATGGCAGCAAATATTCGCTGAATGACCGAGCTTTTTCTACACGCACTGCAGTTGTTCTGGGAAGAACAAGTTAGTTAACTGTCATACATTTCATTAAGAAAATGATAGAACTGTTTAGGTAATGTTTCAAATGCTCACCCAAAAGTATTCATTTAATTAACGTCTTTTTCTCTAATGATTAAAAGAGAGTGAAAAAAAAAAAGCAAACATCATACATAGGTGCAAATACATTGGAGCTGTGCAGCTTTGTAGAAGTAAAATTGCAAGGGTTTAACATATTTTGATATTGCCTTTGGACATAAACCTACTCTAACAGATATGCAGAAATAGAAGAAAATAAGTCCTACTGTGCAGGCTCAACCAGCACTACAGGCTGGGGACAGAGTGGCTGGAGAGCAATCGGGAAGAAAGGGACCTGGGGGTACTGGTAGATAGTAGCTGAAGATGAGCCAGCAGTGTGCCCAGGTGGCCAAGAGAGCCAATGGCATCCTGGCCTGCATCAGGAACAGTGTGGCCAGTAGGATGAGGGAGGTTATTCTTGCCCTGTACTCAGCACTGGTCAGGCCACACCTTGAGTGCTGTGTCCAGTTCTGGGCTCCTCAATTCAAGAGAGATATTGAGGTGCTGGAAGGTGTCCAGAGAAAGGTGACAAAGCTGGTGAGGGGCCTGGAGCAGAGCCCTGTGAGGAGAGGCTGAGGGAGCTGGGGATGTTTAGCCTAGAGAAGAGGAGGCTCAGAGGTGACCTCATTGTTATCTGCAACTACCTGAAGGGAGGTCGTAGCCAGGTGGGGTTGGTCTCTTCTGCCAGGCAACCAGCAACAGAACAAGGGGACACAGTCTCAAGTTGTTCTGGGGGAGGTCTAGGCTGGATGTTAGGAGGAAGTTGTTGTCAGAGAGAGTGATTGGCATTGGAATGGGCTGCCCAGGGAGGTGGTGGAGTCACCATCCCTGGAGGTGTTCAAGCAAAGACTGGATGAGGCATTTAGCGCCATGGTCTGGTTGACTGGATAGGGCTGGGAGCTAGGCTGGACTGGATGATCTTGGAAGTCTCTTCCAACCTGTTTTGATTCTATGATTCTATGATTCTGTCTCATCAAGCCTATGAGTGCAGCATCCATCACCTTTATTTCCTTTTTGCAGCCTAGCATCTAGTTCTTCTCACCAAAATATTCCTGCTAGCTTCAAAGTAGCACTCAGAGCTGCAATTAAAGTTATCATTTCTCTCAGAGGTAATGAATAGTTAATTTCTGTTCCTGATATTTTTTCTGTGACTGAGCAGAAAAGGTCCTTTGAATATTGTGTATGCTGAAGCTTAGTTGATTTTGTTAGTTCTATTGCAGTAGCAAGCAAGCAAACAATCACTCAATTCATATATAGCACCAATTCTGATTTCCTTCTAATTCATTTTTTATTTTATTCTTATAGCCTCTGTAGTGTACTATAGAATTACTTTATAAATTCATCTAATTAATTAATAGTGTTGTTTCCCAACAGATTTTTTTTACAACATTGGTTTGAATAATCTTGGGAAAAAGAATGTCATTGCCTTATGAAGAGCACAGAGAAACTGAGTGCAGACAATTAAAATATCATTGCCTCACAACCATACATACTGATAACAGAATTCTGAACAAACAAACAGAAAAGTCCCATGGGTAGCTGTCAGCTAAGCCTGGAAATTCTTAGAATTATAGAATCATAGAATCATAGAATCAACCAGGTTGGAAGAGACCTCCAAGATCATCCAGTCCAACCTAAAGACTGGAAGAGACCTCCAAGATCATCCAGTCCAACCTAAAGACTGGATGAGGCACTCAGTGCCATGGTCTAGTTGACTGGCTAGGGCTGGGTGATAGGTTGGACTGGATGATCTTTGAGGTCTCTTCCAACCTGGTTGATTCTATGATTCTATGATTCTATGATTCTAGCACCCAGCCCTATCCAATCAACCAGACCATGGCACTAAGTGCCTCATCCAGGCTTTTCTTGAAGACCCCCAGGGACGGTGCCTCCACCACCTCCCTGGGCAGCCCATTCCATTGCCAATCACTCTCTCTGTGAAGAACTTCCTCCTAACATCCAGCCTATACCTACCCTGGCACAACTTGAGACTGTGTCCCCTTGTTCTATTGCTGATTGCCTGGGAGAAGAGGCCACCCCCCACCTGGCTACAACCTTCCTTCAGGTAGTTGTAGACAGTAATAAGATCACCCCTGAGCCTCCTCTTCTGCAGGCTAAACAGGCCCAGCTCCCTCAACCTCTCCTCATAGGATTTGTGTTCCAGGCATCTCACCAGCTTTGTTGCCCTTCTCTGGACATGTTCAAGTATCTCAACATCTTTCTTGAATTGAGGGGCCCAGAACTGGACACAGCACTCAAGGTGTGGCCTGACCAGTGCTGAGTACAGGGGAAGAATAACCTCCCTTGTCCTACTGGCCACACTGCTCCTGATGCAGGCCAGGATGCCACTGGCTCTCTTGGCCACCTGGGCACACTGCTGCCTCATCTTCAGCTACTATCTATCAGTACCCCCAGCTCCCTTTCCTCCTGGCTGCTCTCCAGCCACTCAGTCCCCAGCCTGTAGTGCTGCTTGGGGTTGTTGTGGCCAAAGATTTCCTACATCTATCTCTTATGAACTGGAAGTTTCCTAGTTGTTGAGAGAGTTCCAGATCTGATCATGTCTGACTTATCTCAGACTTGATCACCTTGACACTTCTCTCAGATGGCTGCAATTTGAGTCCTGCTGTAAATACTTCCTTTGCTCAGGTGCCTCAACCCAATTTGAATTATAGGGAGAGGGGATGTCTTCAGGGAATTCTTATCTGGAATATTTACACTTGTCATAAAACTTCTTTTAGATCATTATTATGAGGCTCTTAAAGAGGAGTGCATGAGCATAAAATTGGCATATTAAGACTTTTTAAGAGATTCATTGGAAACTAAATTCTGACTAACCAGACTGATGTTTCTGAGAAGACATTTGTCTGGAAATCATTTAGTCAGGATGATAAATCACCTCACATAAATCATAGGATCATGGAGTAGAATCAGAGAATCAACCAGGCTGGAAGAGACCTCCAAGCTCATCCAGTCCAACCTAGCACCCAGCCCTATCCAATCAACTAGACCATGGCACTAAGTGCCTCATCCAGTCTTTTCTTGAACACTTCCAGGGATGGTGACTCCATCACCTCCTTGGGCAGCCCATTCCAATAACAGATATTAAGGGAGATTTATACCTGTTCTAAATCCCCTTTCATTTTTTTTCAGTTTACTGAGATCATCATTTTAGTATTTTAATGAGAAGGAAAAAAAAACCACCAAAAATATACTAAATATGCTTACTATGGTTGGTTTTCCTGGCATAGAAAATCTATAGACATAGAACTATGTTTCAGGATTTTTATAGGTTTTTCTGTCATCTCTCAACAAATTCCTTAGCTATGTGAACCCTGCAGGGTGAAAATATGCATTTATTGTAAAGCTATAAATTTGCTCTGGGACCAGGCCAGAGCACTGATTTCTATCAGTTTGTCCTTGATTCGCCCTTTGCTTCAGGAAATGGTAATAAAACAGTGAAAGGTGATGGGAGAGATGAATTCTTGCCATAGATCTAAAAGATATCTTGTGCTTTCCTGCAGTGATGTCTGTTAAGTGATATTCATTGCTGTCTGCAACTACCTGAAGGGAGGCTGTAGCCAGGTGGGAGTTGGTCTCTTCTGCCAGGCAACCAGCAACAGAACAAGCAGACACAGTCTCAAGTTGTGCTGGGGGAGGTCTAGGCTGGATGTTAGGAGGAAGTTGTTGTCAGAGAGAGTGATTGGCATTGGAATGGGTTGCCCAGGGAGGTGGTGGAGTCACCATCCCTGCAGGTGTTCAAGCCAAGCCTGGCTGAGGCACTTAGTACCATGGTCTAGTTGACTGGCTAGGGCTGGGAGCTAGGTTGGACTGGATGATCTTGGAGGTCTCTTCCAACCTGGTTGATTCTATGATTCTATGTGCATTCCTTGCACATCAGCCTGTTAAAATGGCTTTTCCTCTACCAGAGGCTAACAAAACTGGGTCATTAAGAAGTCTCCTCTACAGTGTCCAAAGTGCATGTACAGGTCATATGTAGGCCTTTCCTTCACTGACTGCACTGAAAAAATAATAGCTTTTATTTCATTCTTCCCTGATGAATCACAACTCTCTGAGAATGTAAGCAGTACTGAGAAAAACCTGGACAAAGGAAAATATATAATTAGAAACATAAAGCCCAAAAGTAAGAGGAATATCAAATGTTTCTACAGATGCAATGATCTTGTATTTTTTTTTTATGCCTAATGATAGGTTTTCTGCCCTCTCATCCTTCAAAAGATGATGCATAGTACTAGAAAGAGATCTGTGCTCTTACTTGGTCAGTTGTTCTTGTGCCAGAGGCTTTAAAAGGTCATTGTATTTAGTAGATGTCAATAGTATGCAAATAAATTTAATTCTAATTTTGAGACTCTTCTATTCTTGCAATGTAAACATATCTACTCACGACTAGGGAGTACCATAGAATCATAGAATCAACCAGGTTGGAACAGGCATCCAAGATCATCCAGTCCAACCTATCACCCAGCCCTGACCAGCCAACTAGACCATGGCACTAAGTGCCTCATCCAGTCTTTTCCTGAACACCTCCAGGCATGGCGACGCCACCACCTCCCTGAACAGCCCATTCCAATGGCAAGTCAATCTCTCTGTAAAGAATTTCCTCCTAACATCCAGTCTATGAGTAGATGGCATGTGAAGGAGATGGCAAGTAAACTATGATTTAAACATACAAGGAAGATGAAATTTACATCTTTTGTTTGCTTGCTTGTTCGTTTTTCAGAAAGGTACTTAAAAATTCTACAAGGAAGAATAGTGAAGCAGCAACTGTCTCTGAGAGAGGTTGATATGTAATATTTTTGCCTACTTAGAGAACTTTATTTGCCCTGAGTTTTTAATTTATTTGATGTGCTTTAACCCAAGTTCATCACTAAAGACTGAACTCAGATCATCAATATAAGGTTTGGTATTTGCAACAGAAGCAGAAGCAATGTAAACCTAATGTTTTGTCCATAAAATGCAGGGGGGGAAAGAAGGTATTATATATGCAACTCAAATTCCCATAAGGAAAAGTTTTGCCCATATATCTCAAAAGTAAATCTATTAAAATCTTCATTAAAATAATTATTTAATATTCTACCCCCCACAAATAACTGGCCACAATGAAAATTTAGAAACATAGTCCTGCAGTACTTAAGAAGAGCTTTTTTTTTATTCCTCTGGCTGATTATTTACTAATCACTGGTGGTTTCTTCTCCCCGTATCAGAAGGAGGGAGAGCAGAAAAACACACATCTAGGCAAGCCAGGACATTTATAAGCCTATTTGGGCCCATCCAAGCCTACCATGACATGGTGGATTCACCATCTCTGGAGGTGTTTCAAAGGAGACTGGATGAGGCACTTAGTGCCATGGTCTAGTTCATTAGAAGGGTTAGTTAGAAGGTTGGACTCAATGATCCTAGAGGTCATTTTCAACTAGGTTAATTCTCTGATTCTGTGACTCTCTTCAGTGGGTGTCAGTAAGTACAAAGACCACACTTTGCATATTGACCTCAAGAATAATTAATCTTGGCAAGCCAAATGGCTGCCAGCATCCAAGAAAACATCACAACTATTGTTTAAGTGGTGCTAGCAATTCTGTCCTTGACTAAAAGCCTGCATCTTCACATCTTCACTTGAAGTTACTTATGCTAGCTGAGCTGGAGATCAGTTGTTAATTTCCTTCTAACTGATCCTTCCAACCCAATTAGCTTACATTAACTACTGTTTGCTTTTTTTAAGAGGACATCTCAAAAGCATTGGTGAGATGGCATGAATAATATATGCATGCAGTTTGGAAAATGCTGCAGTTGAGAAGCACATCAAAGTTAATTGAATACAAACACAAGAAAATAAGGTTCCTGCAGAAAACAAACAAAACCCCATTGTGTCGAAAAGGAGAGTGGAAACAAAAGGGATAATGCATGGATTGAATCCACTTGAAATATAAGAAAGTAGTCCATAAAACTATTGGAGAATGTAAAGGCAGACAAATATTTCAGGTAGTCTACAAATACCTGAAGAGAGGCTGTAGCTGGGAGAAGTTGTCCTCTTCTCTCAGACAACCAGCAACAGAACAAGGGGACACAGTCTCAAGTTGTGCTGGGGGAGGTCTAGGCTGAATGTTAGGAAGAAGCTATTTACAGAGAGAGTGATTTGCCTTTGGAATGGGCTGCCCAGGGAGGTGGTGGAGACACCATCTCTGGAGGTGTTCAAGAAAAGACTGGTTGAGGCACTTAGTGCCATGGTCTGGTTGAGTGGATAGGTCTGGGTGCTAGATTGGACTGGATAATGTTGGAGGTCTCTCCCACCCTGGATGATTCCAACCTATCATTCAGCCCTGTCCAATCAACTAGACCATGGCACTAAGTGCCTCAGCCAGACTTTTCTTGAACACCTCCAGAGATGGCAACTCCACCACCTCCCTGGGCAGCCCATTCCAATGCCAATCACTCCCCAGCCCATAGCGCAGCTTGCAGTTGTTGTGGCCAAAGTGTAGAACCCCTCACAATAACTTCTAATATAACTATAAATTAAAACTATCTAAAATATCATTAAATAGTGTTAAAGATGAGGATAATGAAAGGCAGTTTTCATATTTTTGAGGGGGTTTTTGTTGTTTTTTTTTTTTAAGGATTATTTATTTAATGCTTACATTTATAGAATCATAGAATCATAGAATCAAGCAGGTTGGAAGAGACCTCCAAGATCACCCAGCCCTGGCCAGTCAATTAGACCATATTATTTAGCAATCTCAAAATTGTGCTAGTTTGAAGCTAGCTGGAATATTTCGGTGAGGAGGACTAGATCATAGGCTGTGAAATCAAAACAAGAGTGATGTCTAATTCCCTCATAGGCTTGCTGAGATGTATAAAAACATAAGTCAAAACATAGATAAGACACTCAGCATCACTCTCGCTTGGGCTGCTGGCTGAGTTGCATCTCTCTAACCTCACCCTCCACTTTGGACTAATCCACTTTGCTTCCTGACCCCCTGGCTGAACCTGTATTCTTCCTTGGGACTGGGGTAAGGTTGAGAGGGGTAGGGGGAAGGTGAAGGGGTGGTTGGGAGCCCCTCCTGGGGACTCAGGTTCTGGGAGGGCTGTTGTGTTTCTGTATCACCTTTTCCCTTGTCTATTTCAGTCTATAACTGTATATACTGTAAATATCTGCTTGTATACTGTGCTAGCTGTAAATATAAGCTTCATTCATATTTCCAGAGCCAGCTAAGTCTAGTCTGTGTGATTTCCAAAGTGTGGGGGGGCAGGGAACACCCAAACCATCACAGACATACAAAGCAGGGCTATTCACTTTTCCTGAATCACTGCAAGGAAGAAGTGAAAGAAAGTTCTACATTGAATGTATTAAAACAAATTAATTTGAAGATGCGAATAAACTGTCACTTTATAGCATCTTAAGCTCCTATAGCCAATTATTTATGGCCAACAGCAACTCCAGAGAAGTCCAGTTGTAGACTGCAATTTGAGGCTGTTATTTGTTCATTAATGTTTCACTAGGTGGAGCTCTAGGCCAAGTAGCCTTGCAGTTACCTTGAATGCTTCATCCTTCTAATTTTGGACATTTCTTTAAACATTCTCAAATGGACACATCTGTTACTGTAAAATGAGGTGCAGAAACTGCACTGGCTTTATTATTTCTGTCACTTTATCTTCGCTGTCTACATAAAATCACAACTGCTGTAAACGATGAGCAGATTAAATAGAAAATCACAGAAGCTGTCAAAGTAACAGTGCTGTTGCTGCAATTTAATGGGCTGTTTATACAGGTATATCAGATTTCTCATAGTTCATAGTTTTCCTTAGGTGTACTATAATGCTTCT
The DNA here is from genome assembly GCF_015220805.1 of Pogoniulus pusillus. NCBI lineage: Eukaryota > Metazoa > Chordata > Aves > Piciformes > Lybiidae > Pogoniulus > Pogoniulus pusillus. Next base: position 45,654,954 of record NC_087268.1, on the reverse strand, counting down.
GTACTGATGGCTTATAGAATCATAGAATCATAATCATACAATCAACCAGGTTGGAAGAGACCTCCAAGATCATCCAGGCCAACCTAGCACCCAGCCCTGTCCAGTCAACTAGACCATGGCACTAAGTGCCTCAGCCAGGCTTTGCTTGAACATCTCCAGGGACAAAGACTCCACCACCTCCCTGGGCAGCCCATTCCAATGCCAATCACTCTCTCTGCCAACAACTTCCTCCTAACTTGAGACTGTGTGCCCTTGTTCTGTTGCTGTTTGCCTGGTAGAAGAGATCAACCCCACCTGGGTACAGCCTCCCTTCAGGTAGTTGTAGACAGCAATGAGGTCACCCCTGAGCCTCCTCTTCTTCAGCCTAAACACCCCCAGCTCCCTCAACCTCTCCTCATAGGGTTTATGTTCCAGGCCCCTCACCAGCTTTGCCACCCTTCTCTGGACACCTTCCAGCACCTCAACATCTCTCTTGAATTGAGGAGCCCAGAACTGGACACAGTACTCAAGGTGTGGCCTGACCAGTAGTGCTGAGTACAGGGGCAGAATAACCTCCCTGATCCTACAGGCCACACTGTTCCTGATGCAGACCAGGATGCCATTGGCTCTTCTGGCCACCTGGGCACACTGCTGGCTCATCTTCAGCTACTATATACCAGTACCCCCAGGTCCCTTTTTTCCAGGCTGCTCTCACTGAAAGTGTTCTCAAACACTGGAATAGTCTTCCAGGAAGATGGTTGAATCTCCATCTCTGGAGTTGTTTAAAAAGAGACATATATGTGTTGCTAAGGGATGTGATTTAGGACCAGACTTGGTAGTTAAATAATGGATGGACTCAATGATATTAAACATCTTTTCCAACTGAAACAGTTCCATGATTCTATAAAAGCACTTGCTGGATCTTTTGTCTTTACTTCTTTTGCTGTCTGTGAAAGAGGAAGGAAATCATGAGAGACCAAAAATCACTTACCTTTATAAAATAATCATTTCACTGCTATGTAGAATTGAGTCCTTGCTGGGTCCTTAGCCTAATTGTTACATAGTGTTCTCCTGCCACATGAAGCCTCAGGAAAAAAAAGAAGTAACTTATGGCTATATTTTGAGAACATGACCTCTTTGCAAAGTAATAAGAATCACTCTTCCATGCAGAAATGAATTCTTTTTAATGTCCTTTTAATGACCTTTATTCTTCTTTTGTTCAAGCAGGTGTTCAAATCTATGCTAAAGGTTAATGTGTGGAGATACATTTAAGGAAGTATAACTTTGCTAGTGCTGGCAGAATAGATAAAAATTCTAATAAAATAGGGAAAGGGAAAGGGAAAGGGAAAGGGAAAGGGAAAGGGAAAGGGAAAGGGAAAGGAAAGGAAAGGAAAGGAAAGGAAAGGAAAGGAAAGGAAAGGAAAGGAAAGGAAAGGAAAGGAAAGGAAAGGAAAGGAAAGGAAAGGAAAGGAAAGGAAAGGAAAGGAAAGGAAAGGAAAGGAAAGGAAAGGAAAGGAAAGGAAAGGAAAGGAAAGGAAAGGAAAGGAAAGGAAAGGAAAGGAAAAAAAGAAGAAAAGAGAAAAGAGAAAAGAGAAAAGAGAAGAGAAAAAAAGGAAAAAGAGAAGAAAAGAGAAAAGAAAAGAAAAAACAAATGAGAAAAGAAAAGAAAAGAAAGGAAAAGAGATAAAAAAAAACAGAGAAAAGAGAAGAGAGAAGAAAAGAGAAAATAAAAGGAAAAGAAGAGAAAGGAGAAGAAATGAAAGAAGAGAAAAGAGAAGAGAAGAGAAGAGAAGAGAAGAGAAGAGAAGAGAAGAGAAGAGGAGAGAAGAGAAGAGAAGAGAAGAGAAGAGAAGAGAAGAGAAGGGAAGAGAAGGGAAGAGAAGAGAAGAGGAGAAAAGAGGAGAAAAGAGAAGAAAAGAGAAGAAAAGAAGAAAAGGAAAAGAGGAAAGAGAAGAGAAAAGAAAATAAGAGAAAAGAGAAAAGAAAGGAGAAGAAAAGAGAAGAAAAGAAGAAAAGGAAAAGAGGAAAGAGAAGAGAAAAGAAAATAAGAGAAAAGAGAAAAGAGAAGAAAAGAGAAGAAAAGAGAAGAAAAGAGAAGAAAAGAGAAGAAAAGAGAAGAGAAGAGAAGAGAAGAGAAGAGAAGAGAAGAGAAGAGAAGAGAAGAGAAGAGAAGAAAAGAAAAGAAAAGAAAAGAAAAGAAAAGAAAAGAAAAGAAAAGAAAAGAAAAGAAAAGAAAAGAAAAGAAAAGGAAAAAAAATGAAAAGAAACCCCACACACCACAAAAGCCAAACCACAAAGAAAAACATGCAAAGAATAAAAAAAAGCAGGGGAGAGAGGGTTTGTTAGTTTGTTCACTTTTTAATTGAGTGGGTCAAAAGGAGTGCAGTGCTTTACTTCTCGGAGCTGGACACTCTGGAACTCATTATGGACCCCCAATCCTCCCAATGCCTGTACAAGTTAGCACAATGAGGAGTCATGCAGTAAAATCCAGTCCAGGATGGACAACCATAACGTGATGACTTCAAGCCTCAAAAGAACTACACAGGATGGCAAAATGCCCCAAATCATAAACCCTACTAAAAGGCTTACATACTTACTTGCCATGTGTTCTGCTCTGGATGGAAGCTCTTCCTCCATATCTCCTACTGACTGTTTCCCAAGGAAACAGGAACGTAAGAGCAAATATAAGTCAATAAAACCAAAATATACACAGTAAATGCATAGCAAAAGCATAGTTGGGGCAGACCTATGAAGAGAGGAGCCTTTGTTCTCAGGTCTTAGCCACTAGGATACAATGGCAGATTTGCCATTTAATGCATTTTGACAACTTATATGTTGTGTCAGAAGTTTACCAGGATCAGTGAAGTTAACCTTCTCATGCATGAGTTCTATGAGCTCATGAGTTCTGGGAAGATTTGAAGGCACCAAAAAATATTGCTCTTTCTTCCTACACTTTTTTGTCTGAGACTTAAGTTGTAAAGAATATACGAAGAGTGTACATTTGATACTGCATTGAAATCTTTGGGTAAGTTGCATTTTTTTTTATCCTACACTACATTTAATCTGAGAACTGACAATAAAGAGAAATATTTCAATTCTCTTAGAGCAAATGAAAGAAAAGCTTGAGAAAATACACTACACTACACTTGATTTTAGACAAAAGGCCAAGAAGTGATCCACATCCAGTCGGCAGCTGACACTAATGGTGTTCCCCAAGGATCAGTGCTGGGCCCAGTCCTGTTCAATATCTTTATTGGTGATCTGGATGAGGGGATTGAGTCCAGCATCAGTAAATTTGCAGATGACACCAAGCTGGGAGCAGGGGTTGATCTGTTGGAGGGTAGGAGAGCCCTGCAGAGAGACCTGGACAGGCTGGATGGGTGGGCAGAGGCCAAGGGAATGAGATTTAACAAGGCCAAGTGCAGGGTTCTGCACTTTGGCCACAACAACCCCAAGCAGCACTACAGGCTGGGGACAGAGTGGCTGAGAGCAGCCAGGAAGAAAAGGACCTGGGGGTACTGGTGGATAGGAGGCTGAAGATGCGCCAGCAGTGTGCCCAGGTGGCCAAGAGAGCCAATGGCATCCTACTACCTGAAGGGAGGTTGTAGCCAGGTGGGGGACACAGTCTCAAGCCTGGCTGAGGCACTTAGTGCCATGGTCTAGTTGATTGGCCAGGGCTGGGTGCTAGGTTGGACTGGATGACCTTGGAGGTTCCTTCCAACCTGGTTGATTCTGTGATCCTATTCTAACCACTCATCAGACAGACTGGTGTCAGGATCAACACAAATCAGTACAATATACAGAGACAGACAATTTTCTAACTCATAATCTGAAGATTTCAATTTTCATGTAATGATTAATGTCACAAATCTGTGTTTGGTATGGAGGAACAGAAATATGATTAGAGCATTTTAAATGGGGAATTCATCAGCTGCCTAAGTATAAAATTAGAAGTCTAGGTTGAAATGCCCCTCAAGGCTTGTGATACTAAACAGATCAGCATTCTGCCAGCATTTGTCTGACCCAAAGGACAATGACAGCAAATAACTGGATACAGAAGGCAATTGCTATTTGCTTGTGACTGAGATACCAATTTTTTTTGGATGGACTATGAAATGGACAACTTTAAAATTAATCAGATTGGAAGAAAAATCTGTTTCAAAAGTAAGAATTTAAGCTTTTCAAACAGTTTTTAAATGGCAAATGTTAGAGTAAATGTATGGGAGTAAATGCACAGGCAAATGAATTGCAAATGTTAACATTAAGATTATATGGCAGCATATTTTAAACCTCTGATTCTATGATTCTTTCTACTACATATGAAAGATCAGAAGATGAGTACATCATAAGGCAGAGTAACTAATACTTTCTCATATGCAGGCTTATCTTAAATGATATTATTTCTTCAGATAGCCTTTCAGATCTGTACACCAGCTTTTCAATATAAAGAATCATAGAATCAAGCAGATTGGAAGAGACCTCCAAGATCATCCAGCCCAACCTAGCACCCAGCCCTATCCAATCAACCAGACCATGGCACTAAATGCCTCATCCAGGCTTTGCTTGAACACCTCCAGGGACGGTGACTCCACCACCTCCCTGGGCAGCCCATTCCAATGCCAATCACTCTCTCTGACAACAACTTCCTCCTAACATCCAGCTTAGACCTCCCCCAGCACAACTTGAGGCTCTGTCCCCTTGTTCTGTTGCTGACTGCCTGGCAGAAGAGACCAACCCCACCTGGCTACAGCCTCCCTTCAGGGAGTTGTAGACAGCAATGAGTTCACCCCTGAGCATCCTCTTCTCCAGGCTAAACAGACAATTCAATGTGCAATATGCCAGAGACCTTTATTGATCATTTTGCCCCTCAACATATCCCTCAGGACCACAAGGCACAGGCCTATACATCAGCATTATTAGTCAAGGACAGCCCACTCCATCAGCATAAACCATGCCTTATTTTCCTCATTAACGAGGTGTCCATTATCTATCCCTTCTGAGATAAGGTAGCCAGCAGCTGGTGGGAACCAAGGTCAGCATCCATCTGTTATTATTCTTCTCCACTCTGTTCCCACATCCTTCTTCACTTTGCCTTCCCACATGCTCACACCTCAGAGCCTAGCAAAGTATCCTCTGAGCAGCCCCACAGTGTGCACTGATTGCCTTACCTGGAAAGGTGTTTTTATTGTCTTCATTTCAAACACAACAAAGTGGATGGCCTTTACAGCAGATGAGCATTCTTTTTGCATGAGAAAAGAACCTAAACCTCCAGAAAAAGAAGACATAAAGAAGGCTCAGATGTCAAATAGACTAGTCTGACAGGTTTAAATGAAGGTTGACAGACTGGTGCTGAATGTAGAAGGTTATCTATTGTCATTGTGCTACTGGCAGTGATGGGTATGTTAGTGCCAGAATGAGAAGGAAGCTTTCCTTTCAAATAGCTTACCATGGGCTGATATATGAACACACCTACTGCATGGTTATAACTCTGTGCAGTGTAATGACCTTCACAAGAATGGGCTGACATTTGATTTCTACATGAATTATTTGCTGCTGACATTGACTGATAGGGGTCTGACTAATACGTCACTGATCAGTGGATGTCTTCAGATCATTATACCAATCCTGCAAACTATTTTTGCCCCTGAAATAAATGTGAATTAGATGAAACTGAAGGCAAATACTGAAGAAAAATAAGAATTCTAGTGCCATAAAAATATTATTTTCTTTCTGCCCATGGCAGTTAAAGAACAAGTTTACATGGCTCTGTTTGAGCACAGAAAAGGAATAGATCTAAGGCATACACACCTATGGAGCTGGAAATGATGGCAGCTTTATTAAAGTCACAAAAGATGTTTGTATTATACTGAACTATCAAAGCCTCCAGTTTCTGAGCCTTAGTATTCAATCTTCTCTAAAAATATAAAGAATAAGAAAAAGAGCCTTCCTGAAAACTGAACTCCTGGTGGAATATGGATTCCAAAGGAATGGAAGAATGCATAGGGTCAGGTTTTACTTGAGACTTGGAGATGGTTTTTCTGTGAAGACTGCTGAAGCCACATGGTGAGCTTACTCAAGGTGATTTTACTCAAGACTGGTGGAGGATTGAACAAAATAAACAATATCTGCACTAATTATAGCCAAAGCAAAAAGTCATCTTCCAGAAGAGTTTTGTGAGAATTGAATCAAGCAAATAGCAGGTATGGAACAAATTCTGAGCCACAGAAGAAGGGGACACAGTCTCAAGTTGTGTCAGGGGAGGTCTAGGCTGGATGTTAGGAGGAAGCCTCATGCAGGCTTTGCTTGAACACCTCCAGGGATGGTGACTCCACCACCTCCCTGGGCAGCCCATTCCAATGCCAATCACTCTCTCTGACAACAACTTCCTCCTAACATCCAGCCTATACTTCCCTCAGCACAACTTGAGACTGTGTCCCCTTGTTCTGTTGCTGGTTCCTTGCAGAAGAAACCAACCCCCACCTGCCTACAGCCTTCCTTCAGGTACTTGTAGACAGCAATGAGCTCTGCCCTGAGCCTCCTCTTCTGCAGGCTGCACACCCCCAGCTCCCTCAGCCTCTCCTCACAGGGCTGTGCTCCAGGCCCCTCACCAGCTTTGTTGCCCTTCTCTGGACACCTTCCAGCACCTCAACATCTCTCTTGAATTGAGGAGCCCAGAATTGATAGGCTCAGATTTGGCTTATGGTAGGCCAGTCTTGGAGCCAACTGGAACTGATTTTGTCAGACACAGGGTCAGCCTTTGATTTCTTCTAACATGAGCAACCCCTGCAGCTCCTCCTCTACCAAAACATTGCCACTTAAAGCCAAAATGTTGTTATTTCTTTAGCTTGCCATCTATTTTTTTTTTCATTTAGAACAACTTTTTGTGTTGCACTGCTTTTATACTGTAGGCTGTCGAATTGTTTTACTTTCTTTATCTGCCATGTAATTCCTGATCCAGACCTTTCAAAGACATAAAAAGAGTCTGTCTCACAGGTGATTTTAGTTTTAACAAAACCCGAGTGGGAACAGGGCTTGGGTCAAGCACTGTACAGGCTATCAGAGGAATCCTTAAGAACTGACACAGACAGCTCTGTACTTCATGGTCTGCAAGGAAGTTATAAAGTTACTAAAGTTACTTTGAAGAGTTGATAGGAGATCAAAAAGATTTTCTTCTTGTACTTTTTTTTTTGGGGTGAGGTTTTTTTTTTTGTTATAACTCAGTTTTCTTTTCATACTGCATACAGCTGTAGATATCTGTCTAAAATGGTGTGAGGCCCCAAGTTGTTTTCGTTGGCTCAAACAGTGCCACTGAGGGGTGGGAGTGCACTTGGCCCAGGCTTGAGGCATTGGAGGTGCTACATCTCTCTTCCCCCTGCTGCATGCATGCCTAGGGGGCTCTGCAGCAGGCAGCCACATGTGACAGCCCTGCTCCTTGCCACCACTGTTCTGCACTGCCTACTCTGCATGGGCCCAGAGCTTCTTTTTTGCTTGCATCCCTGAGACAAGCCCCTTGGTACAGCCCTACTTTGCACTGACCTAGAGAGGACCATGCGGCACAGCACCGCTCCCTGCCACCGCCCAGAAACTGGGAACTGCTCCTGCGACAATGCCACAATTTTGGCCCATCTGCTTCTTTTGAGTATCTACCTACAGCAGAAAGGGAAGAGGAGACAGTAGCTTTGCCTTCAGGAGAAGCAGCAGCCTGTATATCCAAAACAGTGACAGCAGTCAGCTACACTCTAGCTGCTTCTTGTACAGCTCTTACTCTGTTCTTGTTCAGCAGTGTCATGAAGTAAAGATTTGCTCAGAATCAGGGTGATTCTCTGCTACAGAATTATGCAAAATTAACAATTGATATTAATTTTGATATCCAGGCGTGGGAATGCAAAGTGAAGGATGTGAGAGCAGAGTGATGAATAACAACAGATGGATCCTGACCTTGGCTCCCGCCAGCTGCTGGCTACCTTATCTCAGAAGGGATAGATAATGGACACCTCGTTAATGAGGAAAATAAGGTGTGGTTTATGCTGATGGAGTGGGCTGTCCTTGACTAATTATGCTAATGTGTAGGCTTGTGCTCTACTGGCTGAGTTATATATATTTGGGCTGTAAGTTCAATAAAGGTCTCTGGCATAATTCACATTGAATCATCTGGAGTCCTGCATGGCAAGGCCTTTGGCAAGCCCAGGACTAATGAGTCTTTGGACATAGCCAATCAGAATGACACTTTTCCCAAGCTAGGCCATATTGGGTGAATCCAGGGCTTTCATTTTTGTTTCCCACAATTGTTTTCCCCAGGGCAGAAAGAGGGGGAGAAGAGGAACATGTCTGGACAAGCCAGAGTCTTTAAGCTGCATGTTCTTTGTCCTCTTTCCTGTGGTTGCTTCTCCAAATAGTAGAAGGAAGGAGAGCAGAAAAACATGTCTGGCCAAGCCAGAACATGTATAAGCCTATTTTGGCTTATCCAGGCCTTCCACAACATTCTCTGCAAGAGTCTTACTCTATAAAGAGTTCAATATTCTTATCAGGTTATTCAAGCACTTGAAGAAAGTGTTCAAATTTTAACAAATAGCCACTAGAAGGCCTCAATTAATTTAAAAAAAAAGAACAAAAAAAGGCTGTAACTGACTAATATTTACACTTCTAAACTGTTCAAGTGAAAGTTAAGAAAAAGACCATGAGGTTTGTTGCTTACTTCTTCAGTGAGTTTTATTGATGTCAGCCTATCTTGCCCTTTGGACACTGGAATGGGCTGCCCGGGGAGGTGGTGGAGTCGCCGTCCCTGGGGCACTTCAAGGCAGGATTGGACGTGGCACTTGGTGCCATGGTCTAGCCTTGAGCTCTGTGGTAAAGGGTTGGACTTGATGATCTGTGAGGTCTCTTCCAACCCTGATGATACTGTGATACTGTGATACTGTGATACATCATGCCTCATACTGTCATGGAGAATAGCAGAAGCCCTCAGCAGGCCTCCCTGTTGTGAAGGTTGTAGTGTCTCACATTAATGCCAAGAGCATTGCAAAACCAAAACAATCCTTCAGTCCCATGAGAAAGTCTCTCCCTAGTCGAGATAAAAGGTAAGCAATGGCCACTGTTTTGGCTAGGGGGAATGGCAGTTCTCATGCCCACTCCACACCTGGTGTGGGCTGAGCTTGGGGTGGTCTTAGAAATAGTTTTGGTAAGAATTCTCCAATTGTATGGATTGATGATAACTTTGTGCCAGTCTGTAAGAATAATGTAAAATAGCCTGGGCTGGAGGGTTACACCTCTTTTGAACATTATAAATGGTGTGCCGGCATGGATCGGGAGCTCGCTTGCTTGCTTGCTCCTACCTGCTCCTACCTGCTCGCTCACTCGCCTGCCTGCCTGCCTGGCTCCTGCCGCGGTGACCTCTCGCTCCTGATCGGCCCTGCCCGACAAGGGACTCGCAGAGACCTGAAACCTGCTTGGGCCCGATCCTGACAAACAAAGGGACACCGCCCAAACCTCGAACCCTGCTAATCTGAACCGCTGAATCGTGAGTAAACCAAAGAAAGAACTCCTCACCTAAAGACTGAGCAACTTTAAAGACTCAAAAGAACTCTAAAGAAATCACAGACTCTCCTTTATCTGCTATTTTCTGAACTGTTATTCTACGACTTCAAACCTAAAAGAACTCAGGTGGGGAATTTAGTTCGGGAGGGGATCTCCGTGTTTGAGCAATAAATCACTTGAAAATCCACAAGTGAGCCTTGGCATATTTCCCCTAATCCTCCCAAACTACCTTCCGTGACACATACTTGTTAGCATGGCACAGCTTGGCTTAGCTTTTCTGGGTTTGTGTAAATGCTGATGTTCAGGTGCGTTGCCTTCATCTGTTCAGTCATCCATTACAGATTACAGATACAGATGGAGCTGTATGGGCTAAGTGGACTTTCTGAAGCAAGCACATTAGGGGGAGCCACATGTACAAAAGAAATGAGAATGTCTCATTCTTCCTCAGCTCCCTGCGTGATAAAAGGTGACAAGCCAACAGAGTACAGCTATGCCAGCCCATAGTCACATATTGTGGAGAGATCCTAGTATGATAATATGAGCTGGCTGAAAATCTACTTTATCCTTTACCATTCAGATGTCAGAACAAACATACAACATGTTTCACCATATGCCAGCAACCTTCCCAGTGTACTTCTAAGTTACTTTAGAAAGCCTTCATCTGCTTCCTTTGGCCTTTATTGCTGTTGATTTGTCTTTCTGGTATGTTGCTTCTGCTTGCTTTCTTCATCATTTATTTTTCCTGTAGCAAGTTTTATTTTCCTATTACTATTTTTGGGCAGGCTGGCTGGACACTGCAGACTTAATTTTCATACTTCTTAACTGGGCCCCATTTTGAATCTGCCCAAAAATCCATCTCTGAGAAAGGTCTGATATAATGTAGACTAGCCATAAGCAGCATGCATGTGAGTCAGTTGGAAGCAGTTGATCTCAAACAAGAAGTCAGTGCTTGGCTGTCTTAGCTAGGAATAAAAGCACAGTATTCCAGACTGCATGTACTGAGTTACATTCTTTCATTTCAGGAAATCTTCATCTAAATTCTTTTTCAAGATAGAGGAGGCTCAGGGCTGACCTCATTGCTGTCTACAACTACCTGAAGGGAGGCTGTAGCCAGGTGAGGGTTGGTCTCTTCTCCCAGACAACAGCAACAGAACAAGGGGACACAATCTCAAGTTGTGCCAGGGGAAGTCTAGGCTGGATGCGAGGAGGAAGTTGTTGTCAGAGAGAGTGATTGGCATTGGAATGGGCTGCCCAGGGAGGTGGTGGAGTCACCATCCCTGGAGGTGTTCAAGAAAAGACTGAATGAGGCACTTAGTGCCATGGTCTAGGGCTGGGGAATAGGTTGGACTGGATGATCTTGGAGGTCTCTTCCAACCTGGTTGTTTCTATGATTCTCACCTGTTTAAACTTTCTTTGCCTATTTTGCATCACTGACAACAAAGTTCTGTTTTTCTCATCATGTGCATCATTTTTGACATCTTTTCTTTTATCTTCCTTTTCTGCCTTTGCTTCTCAAGTTTTCTACTGGGCTCTAATAATCTCTTTCCCCATGCTTATCTTCTTATCTACAGTCTCTGCATTAACATGCATTATTTCATGACAAATTATTCCCTCTTAATATTTGGTTTGAACCTTCATATTGGGAACAAGGAAATAAAATTCTTGGTCACTTCACCCATGAAATACGAAATCATGCTCTGTCCTTGCACTGCAGTTCCACTGGTACATTAAAAGATGGTGATGAATAATGTCTTCATTGGCCTGTCTCCAAGTCAGTAAGATTGCTAGTTAAATCAGAAGTGGCTGAGTAGAGAGAAGATGGCAGAGACAGATCTAAATGAAACGTTTAACAAACTGACTCTAATATTCTTCCTGACAGTTTCAGACAAGGGAATAAAGCTCAGAGTTTGAATGTCTACAAGAGTTAATGTAATTAATGCTCTGGTCACTGACACTTGTAAGAGTTCATTATGTGGCAACAGGAGAATTTATTTGTTTATAAGAAAGACAAGATCAGAAAATGTCCTTCATGAGTGCTCAGGAATTTAACCCTGTCTTCTTCTTGTTTGAAGATTTTATGAGTGATTTACATTAGAAACTGCTCTAATTTCCTGATTTGAGTTCACTATGCAGAAATAAGCCTTAAGGAAAAAGAACATTTACTAATTTGGAGGCAGTTTACTGTCACCAAGTAAATTATTTGTTAAGGAATTTTACATGAAGAGTATGTGAGAGTGTTTTTTCTTTTCATATTAAAAAAAATCACTAACAAGGGATTATGAAATATGTGCATTTATGTCAATGTGCATAAATACATCATGGAATCATGGAGTCAAACAGGTTGGAAGAGACCTCCAAGATCACCCAGTCCAACCTAATACCCAGCCTTATTCAGTCAACTAAACCATGGCACTAAGTGCCTCAGCCAGGCTTTGCTTCACATAATAACAAATAAATGCTTATGCCCTATATGATTGAGTCCTGTGTCCAGTTATGGGCCCCTCAATTCAAGAGAGATGTTGAAGTGTTGTAACATGTCCAGAGAAGGGCAACAAGGCTGGTGAGATGCCTGGAACACAAACCCTATGAGAAGAGGCTGAGGGAGCTGGGGTTGTTTAGTCAGAGAAGAGAAGCTCAGAGGTGACCTCATTGCTGTCTACAACTACCTAAAGGGAGGGTGTAGCCAGGTGGGGTTGGTCTCTTCTACCAGGCAACCAGCCTGGGGACACAGTCTGAAGTTGTGCCAGGGGAGGTCTAGGCTGGATGTTAGGAGGAAGTTGTTGTCAGAGAGAGTGATTGGCATTGGAATGGGCTGCCCAGGGAGGTGGTGGAGTCACCATCCCTGGAGGTGTTCAAGCCAAGCCTGGCTGAGGCACTTAATGCCATGGTTTGGTTCATTGGACAAGGCTGGGTGCTAGTTTGGACTGGATGATCTTGGAAGTCTCTTCCAACCTGGTTGATTCTATGATTCTATGATAGATGGTTTAAGTAGGTATAAAATGGAAGCTGGAGGTTTAGAAGAAATCTTAGATGGAAGCCAAGTGGTCAAAATTTCACTGCTGTTATTTGTTGCAGGTTTAATGCCAATAGCCATGCCTTCTAGCATTTCATTACTACATTAAAATAGATTTGTAGTGTCACTGAAGCATGAATAAACATTTAAATAGCTTTGGAAAGAGAGGCTTCCCCGTGGCATTATTTTGCTGATATGTTAAACAACACAATATCTGAAGGGCAAGTTCAAATTCCTCTGAATAGTTATATGCTGATCTCTAAACTGACAGAATATTCATTCCATTCCCTGTCTCTTTAGGACAGCACACCAAAAAAAACCCCAAAACCCCAAACCAAACATCTCACTAAGATTTTCTAAATGTGAAACTTAGAAGAAAATTGAAGTATAAGGATTTACTGTGGTATTTAAGGGGAGTTCTGAATTCATAACTACAGAAAAGTTAATTTACTCTTTTAAGTCTTCAGTCAGAGCAACAGTATAGATTTGTCATGATTTACAGCACAGAAATTGCAATATCTCTTACTGGATCATGCCAGAAAGTGAAATGGTTATTCTTGGGATATTTTGGAGAGTTCAGGGACTCTTGAATACCATATTTTTCTCTGAGGTAAGAATACCTTAACATTTCAAAGCAAAAGAACAAATACTAGACATGGCATACTTCCTTATTTCCCTTTTCTCCTCCAGCGGCACAGATGTTCTTCACTGGGGAAGCAATCTGTATTGTTAAAAATGCACTGCAGAAGACCTGTTCATGCACACATGCACATTAAACTTGATGTGTGCACAAGCATGAGGGTTTGACTAGAATCACAAACTTAAAACCAATTCCATCACATAGCGTGTGGTGTACTCCTGAGCTTCCTTCTTTTGTGATTATCCAGCTGCTCAATATCCTGTTGTGGCTGTTTGAGCTGGATTTCTAGCTCAGACATAAAAATACTCAGAAGAGGGAAATTTAGAAGTAGAAGCTCTGAGTGGAGAGGTGAACATTCTAAAGATAGGCCATAGAATGGCAACAATCATAGAATCAAGCAGGTTGGAAGAGACCTCCAAGATCATCCAGGCCAACCTAGCACCCAGCCCTATCCAGTCAACCAGACCATGGCACTAAATGCTTTATCCAGACTTTGCTTGAACACCTCCATGGATGGTGACTCCACCACCTCCCTGGGCAGCTCATTCCAATGCCAATCACTCTTTCTGCCAGTAACTTCCTCCTAACATCCAGCCTAGACCTCCCCCAACACAACTTGAGACTGTGTCCCCTTGCTCTGTTGCTGGTTGCCTGGAAGAATAGACCAACCCCCACCTGGCTACAACCTCCCTTCAGATAGTTGTAGACAGCAGTGAGATGTCCCCCCCAGCTCCACATGTGACCTACACTGACAAATCTTTATTTGCTGCAGAACTGATCTTGTTACAAGCTACTGCTGTAGGAGGAAGTCCAATGTGTATTTTTAACAGTCTGTATCCATTTTGTTAGTAATTCTATAGACATCTATATTAGTCTATGTTAGCATTTTGCAGTTTCAGTATATAAGAATAAAGTCCTTGGTCCATTTGGATGGAAGGAAGATTTTTAAGAGAGTGTGGTGAAAAGGGTGTCTTGAAAAAACTGTGCTTCACTGAGCAGCTGGACTTGGAGTCCCTAGAGGTGTTCAAAAAAAAAGATTGTCTGAGGCACATAGTGCCATGGTCTGGTTGATTGGACAGGGCTGGGTGTCAGGTTGACTTGGATGATATTGGAGGTCTCTTCCAACCTGGTTGATTCTATGGTTCTATGATTGATCCTATGATCTGTTATAAAAATAAGGAACATAGATAAAAGAGGAATGTTTTTTCAATGCAAATGTTACCAAATACATATTACACATAAATTGCAAGATGTTTACAGGTAGGGGGTGATGGTTACACAGTACAAAAAAAAAAAAAGAAAACAAAAAATCAAACAAGCAAACAAACAAAAAAACCCAAACAAACACAATCCCTAAAATATAAATGTGGGAAGCTTTGGGGGCATAAATCTCCTTCTGAAGCTGCTAAAAGGCAAGTGTCTGGTCTGAATTAAAGCCAAGTGTCAATCTAGCTTTTGATCTATGATACTCATAAGGCTGTAAGAAAGCACTTGAAAAGATACAAGGAGATTGCAGAAGATGTGGATGCACAATGACAGGCAGACTTGGCTGATGTGCTACAGATCTCCAAATAGAATTACAGTGTTAAGCACATCTTAAGGCTGGTAGCTATATGATCCAAGCATTCCTGGGCCTTTATACCCTATCTGACCCTGAGATTGGAGTACAGACTGAGAAAAGGGTTCCCAAAGATCAGGTCATTCTCCCCCTTTACTCTGCTCTTGTCAGACCCCACCTGGAGTACTGTGTGCAGTTCTGGAGCCCCCAACAAAGGAAGGACATGGAACTGTAGGAGTGAGAGACACGAAGATGATCAGAGGGCTGGAGCACCTGTGCTATGAGGACAAGATACAAGCATTGGGGATCTTGAGCCTGGAGAAGAGCTTTCCTCTTTGAGGAGACCTCATAGTAGCATTCCAATATCTAGAGGGGGCCTATAGGAAGGCTGGGAAGAGACTATTTACAAGGTCTTGTAATGACAGGAGGAGGGGTAATGGGTTTAAACTGGCAGAAGGGAGATTTAAACCAGATGTTAGGAAGAAGTTCTTTACAGTGAGGGTGTTGAGACACTGGAAGGGGTTGCCCAGGGAGGCTGTGAATGCTGCCTTCCTGGATGTATTCAAGGTTAGGTCAGATGAGACCCTGAGCAATCTTTTCTAGTGGGAGGTGCCACTGCCAACGGCAGGGAGTTGGAAATGGATGATCTTTGAGATGACTTCCAACCTAAAGCATTCTATGATACTGTATTCAATAAGAAGCTTAAATAGGAGTAGCATAGCTGTATCTACTTCTCTTCATGTGCTATGGGTACTTCAAGTACTATAGGTTAGCAATGTTCTTTCCCATCTTTGGTATGCACACTGGTGAAGAGTTAGCATTAGCTTGGAATTCTGACATTTCTTAGAAACTGGCTATTTTCCTTGCACTTTTTATTACACTCCTTTTCACTGCAGCATCTGCATGCTTTAGACATCATGACAAGTTTGCTCCAAAAGTAAGAATGCGTAATTTAGCGACATATGGTCTACAAGTTCACAAGCTACACAGCAGGAGAGGCCCAGGCTAAGCTTATGTACAATCTAAAAAATTTCCTGAAAGTTGTGCATCATCAGTGCTAACAGAGAAGAGATATCTCAGAAACTCTACCTAAACATGACTGTAATGTGGTGAGATATGCCTGAAGCATAGAATTATAGAATCATTTAAACTGGAAAGGACCTTTAAGATCATCAAGTCCAGCAATTAACCTAACACTACCAAGTCTGCTGCTAAACCACGTCCCTACATACAAGCCTGCAGAAGAGGAGGCTCAGGGGTGACCTCATTGCTGTCTACAACTACCTGAAGGGAGGTTGTAGCCAGGTGGGGTTGGTCTCTACTCCCAGACAAGCAGCAACAGAACAAGGGCACACAGTCTCAAGTTGTGGCAGGGGAGGTCTAGGCTGGATGTTAGGAAGAAGTTGTTGCCAGAGAGAGTGATTGGCATTGGAATGGGCTGCCCAGGGAGGTGGTGGAGTCACCATCCCTAGAGGTGTTCAAGCAAAGCCTGTCTGAAGCATTTAGTGCCATGGTCTGGTTGACTGGACAGGGCTGGGTGCTAGGTTGGCCTGGCTGATCTTGGAAGTCTCTTCCAACCTGCTTGATTCTGTGATTCTATGAAGAGTTTTGTGAAAATATGACCTCACAGATGGTATCTTTCCAATTTAACAAACTTAAAATTATCTCTGCATGATAATCTGTTCTCTGTAGTTACTTGTCATCTAAAGTCTAATTCATTCAGTAGCAAGCAATAACACAACAACAAAGTTACAAAAAGAAGTACTATGGACACAACAGACCTGTGCTACAAACGATGTCACATAAATTAGCTCTGTTGCAACAGGCTGAAATCAGCCTTACAAACGTTTTCTTCTACTGAACACTGCTTTGGGCAGTTTGCCTCAATTTCTTTTAAACTATTTGTCACATTTACATGCTTGTTTATAGCCTCTTTCAACAGATGTATGCTGCCAGGTAACATTGCTTCACTTCATAATACCACATACAGCTCCTGAACTTCCAAACATGCATTTACTTTTCTGTACTGTAAGATTTGTCTTTGTGTTCCTATCTGTTGGCAGAATCCTTAGGGTCCTGCAGCAGGCAGATGGACTCATTTCATCAGCCAGTGCACGGGGATGGTTCTGGCAAAGTTGACTTTCTTTTGGGTTCCAGCCACTTTATTCAGTCTGCCTGACATCTTTCACAGAGTCAGAGAAATCAAGGTAATGGTAGCTGATATGTGGTTGACATTATTTGTAAGCAGGTCATTTTAAGATTCAGCTCTTCATATTTTCAAGTAACCACTCAACATTGTTTTATCCTCCAACTCTTGCAATAGGGTATTTTCTCTTGAGATATTAATTTTGTGCCAAAGTCCCTAACACAATGAATTAATAAACTCTAAACCCAGCACAGACAAGGATTAGCCTAGGGAGAAAAAAATGTGTTTGACCTTTGTTCTCTTTGAGTCCTGGCTATGCCTGAGAAGGCAAGATATGTCAGCTAAGATAATCACCAAATGCAAAGTAGTAACACTCTTCATCTACTTCATGTTTAGCTGTCAAGAGACTCTTTGAGAAAAATCAGAAAACCAACAGAAGTTTCTTTTGGAGAGTTCCATGGAGAAAGACCCTGGAGTCCTAGTGGACAGCAACTTATTCATAGAATAGCAATGTTCCCTTGTGGCCAGGAAGGCCAATGGTGTCCTGGGATACATGAAGAAAAGTGTGTCCAGCATATCTAGGGATGTTCTTCTCTCTATATATTATGCCCTGGTGACACCACACCTGGAATAACGTCTCCAGTTTTAGGCTCCAACAAGGTAAGCAGCAGTAGAACAAGGGGATGCAGTGTCAAGTTGTGCTGGGGATGGATGCTAGGCTGGATGTTAGGAGGAAGTTGTTGGCAGAGAGAGTGATTGGCATTGGAATGGGCTGCCCAGGGAGGTGGCGGAGTCACCATCCCTGAAGGTATTCAGGAAAAGACTGGATGAGGCACTTAGTGCCATGGTCTAGATGATTGGACAAGGCTGGGTGCTAGGTTGGGCTGTATGATCTTGGAGGTCTCTTCCAACCTGGTTAAGTCTATGATTCTATGATTCCTAACTCCCCGCTGGCCAATTCTCCAATCTCACCTTGAACATAAGGTAAATTCTGGGGTAAGGTAGAGGGTTGGAAAGGAGGTGGAAGAGTGGTTGGGAGCTGTTCCTGAAGACTCTGGTTTCTGGGAGGGCTGTTGTGTTCCTGTATTACCTTTTTAACTTGAATATTTCAGTAGATATTGTAAATATAACTTCATTCATTCAATTTCCAGTGGCTGAATCTAGTCTGGTTGATGTTCCAAAGTGTGTGGGGGGTGAGCAACACCCAAACCATTTGTCTGTTTTTGTGGTTAAGATGACCCTTTGCTAACCATAAATTTCTCCATTTCCTGTCACGCTGACCCTGAAGACTTTAAATAGAAACAAGAGCTCTGTTTGCTGCATATCTGCTGAGAAAATAATGTCAAGGCTTTTGTGGCTTGGGAAGATTTCTCATCCAGAGCCTAGCAGTAGTAAGTCTGTGGAATGCTACTGCCCTAAAAGGTGTAAGGCATAAGCTCTGCATCGAATCTAACTCAATAATAGGGTTTGAACTTCATGGGAAGCTTTCTAAAATTTGATTTTATTCCAAGAGAAGAAAAAAGGGGGGAAAGCTGTAATTAAATAGCAAGTAAAAAAAAAAAAAAGAAACACATTATTTCTCCTGTGCTGATTTGCAGCTGTCCCATGAAGCTGACATTCCCAGACTAGCAGAGAGATGATCAAAGGTAAAAGACACAGCATTATGCAGCCCAGCTGGAAAGGAACTGTGGACAGTCCACTTCTGCTTCATAGCACAATCAGACTTAACCTATTTCATGCCTGTCAAAGACTATCCTTTGAAATCATAGTGTCCTCCAGGCAATCAATTGCACTTTTCACAATGTCCAATCAAAATCTCCAGTGATTATAAACCTATTGGGGTTTGTTTCTTGCACCCACCCTGGACATGAAAATTTGCATATATGTGTGAAAACAAAGCAAACAAAATAATCATAGAAATTAATCTTCAGATGGTGCATATTTATCCAGCAATCTGGATGTTGTTGTTTATAGTGTCATGGGTTTGCTTTTTTTGTCTGTTTTGTTTGGGTTTTGGGGTGTTTTTTTGTTTGGTTGGAGTTTTTATTAGACATTGAAATGACTCATTGCTGTCTCAACTACCTGAAGGGAGGCTGTAGCCAGGTGGGGTTGGGCTCTTCTGCCAGGCAACCAGAAACACAACAAGGGGACACAGTCTCAAGTTGTGCCCGGGGAGGTCTAGACTGGATGTTAGGAGGAAGCTGTTGTCAGAGAGAGTGATTGGCATTGGAATGGGCTGCCCAGGGAGGTGGTGGAGTTGCCATCCCTGGAGATGTTCAGGCAAAGCTTGGATGAGGCACATAGTGCCATAGTCTAGTTGACCGGACAGGGCTGGGTGCTAGGTTGGACTGGATGATCTTGGAAGTCTCTTCCAACCTGCTGGATTCGATGATTCTATGTTTATGTATCTTGGAAACTGATGTAATTGAAAACCAAAGCAAAATAATACTACATGCAAGAAATGGACTTTGACTTTCTGAATATTTTTCAATGCTGTTTTCCAGTAGCACAATAAATGTAAAAGCTCTGATTCTGTGGAATTGTTTTTATACAACGAATCTCCCTTTTTCAAATGGAATACATTTAATTTCCTCTATTTGTTGCTATAATTGTAATACCAAAGCTTATTAGTCTTTCAGAGGACCAATCTCTGTCTAATGATTATGACTCCCTGAAATCTTCAGAGTTAAAAGAATTTAGGGTATTAAAAATACTCTAATTGTGTCTATTTTATTTTCCATGAGATAGATTTATTTGTAATAGTTTAGTTGGTCATACAATCATAGAATCTATACACCCTATAGAGGTGTGTAGTAGAGTATAGAATCATAGAATCATAGAATCATAGAATCAACCAGGTTGGAAGAGACCTCCAAGATCATCCAGTCCAACTTAGCACCAAGCCTTGTCCAATCAACCAGACCATGGCACTAAGTGCCTCGACAGGCTTTGCTTGAACACCCCCAGGGATGGCAACTCCACCACCTCCCTGGGCAGCCCATTCCAATGCCAATCACTCTCTCTTGGAAGAACTCCCTCCTAACATCCATCCTAGATCTCCCCTGGCACAACTTGAGACTGTGTGCCCTTGCTGTATTGGTGGTTGCCTGGAAGGAGAGACCAACCCCATCTGTCTACAGCCTCCCTTCAGGGAGTTGTAGACAGCAATGAGGTCACCCCTGAGCCTCCTCTTCTCTAGGCTAAATAAAGGGTATAAACCCTTCTGTATAACCTATAGAAGGCTATAGTAGGGTGGAGTTGCGATCTCTGGAGGTGTTGAAGAAAAAACATCCCTGGCAGTGTTGAAGAAAAGCCTGGATGAGGCACTTAGTGCCATGGTCTGGTTAATTGGACAGGGCTGGGTGTTAGATTGGCCTGGATGATCTTGGAGGTCTCTTCCAACCTGCTTGATTCTTTGATTTTAAATTCTATCCAAACTATTTTGTAATTTATTTGGAAAAAGGTAAGTTTCAGAATACAGGGAAAAAATAGTATAAATTTTGAAGGACTTTTTATTATTATTGTGGAATCATTCCTCAGTGACATAAAACTGTCTCAGACTCAAAAGCCTTAATAAAATGAAGTGACAGAGATAGATAGGTGGTGGTAATGTATGAAATAACTCTCTCCTAGTAGTATTTAATAAAAGGTTTTCAGAGAAAGAAAAATAATAAAATACAACTAATGTCTAATTAAGTTTATCTGTCAAAATGGAAAATCAGTAATTCTACAGAACCTCGTAGAATATAGGAAATAATACAGGGAATTTACACTTGCATTTATTCACACAGAGGAATGTATAATGACATATTAAATATTATCATAATTCTTATGAATTCCACAAGTGGTGCTAGTAACTTTTTAAAACACTTATTACTCTGCATTTGGTAAAAAATAAAGTTGTGTTATATTGCTTCATTCAAAAAACCAGCAACAGAACAAGGGGACACAGTCTCAAGTTGTGCCGGGGGAGGTCTAGGCTGGATGTTAGGTGGAAGTTGTTGGCAGAGAGAGTGATTGGCATTGGAATGGGCTGCCCAGGGAGGTGGTGGAGTTGCTGTCCCTGGAGGTGTTGAAGCAAAGCCTGGCTGAGGCACTTAGTGCCATGATCTAGTTGACTGGATAGGGCTGGGTGTTAGGTTGGACTGGATGATCTTGGAGGTCTTTTCCAACCTGGTTGATTCTATGATGCTAGCAAAAAAGACCAATATAAACATAGAAAACAGCTTATATGCTCTGGTTTTGCTGAGATCTTTACTACTATTATGACTGCAGAAGTTATGCCTCTTCATAACATTTGGACAGTCAAAACTTTTGACCTCTGTATTTTTCTGTTGTGCAATTACAGAATATATATTCAATTCATGCCCATTTTCAGCAGCACCTCAATATAACTTCTTTTAGCTCTTTGTGGGTTTTTTTTTGCTTGGTTTTGTATTTTTTGCTAATGATTTTTAAGCAAGTAGAGAAGTTGATTGAGAGTATTTCTTAAAAAAAAAAAGTCTATTGTGTCATGGAGATAGCAGAATACAAAATCTATACAACTTTTCACATTTTATTCATGTATATTTTTATTTAGGTGAAAAAAAAATGTTTAGGATGAATAAGAAATACATTGCAAAAAAAAAAAAAGCAGATACATAAGCACTTGAATTCTAGACTAATTTTTCTGTAGTGCAATTACAGAACATACATTCAATTCATGCCCCTTTTCAATGTTTACTGCAACAAAAAGCAGCACCTCAATATAACATTTTCTAGCTTTTTGGGGGTTTTGCTTGGTTTTGTGGTGTTTTTTTTGCTAATGATTTTTAAGCAAGTGGAGAAGTTGATGGAGAGTATTCAGAATTACGTAATTTAGGTTGGAAAAGAGCTTCAAGCTCATCAAGTCCAACCATTAGTTTCATACTGATGAGCCCTTGACTAAACCAAATCCCTCAGCACACCGAATCACTGTGAATTGCTACGGCTGGGAAGGACCACCAGGATCATCCAGTCCAACCTTCATTCCAGCATCCTTCATCACCAGACCATAGCCTCTAGCACCACATCCACTCTCCTTTTACACACCTCCAGGGATGGCAACTCCACCACCTCCCTGGGCAGCCTGTGCCAGTGCCTGACCACCTACCCAGTAAAGAGCTTCCTCCCAACAGCCAACCTAAGCCTCTCCTGACACAACTTGAGGCCATTTCCTCTTGTCCTATCATTAGTAATGTGGGAGAAGAGACCAGCTCCAGCCTCACTACAACCTCCTTTTAGGTAGTTGTAGAGGGCAATAAGGTCCCCTCTCAGCCTCCTCTTCTCCAGACTAAACAAGCCCAATTCCCTCAGCCACTCCTCATAGGTCATGTTTCCAGACCTCTCACTACATTGGTCAGTAGTAAAGTGTACCACAAAAGAAATTAAATAGCACAGGTAATTTTAGCACTGGATGCATAGGAGTATTCAAGGTGGTACAGATGTTAAACAGGAATTGTGAGAACCTACACTTTATGCTTAAAATTGCATCATTTTCTTTCTCAACTGCATTTATTTCTTACTCAAGGCACATTACAAAGACCTGATCTTACTTCATGCATGTTTATGTATAGGGAGAGAAAGAGCAAGTCAACATTCTTAGATGTATTAAACAAATGGATTTCTTATTTGAATTCTTATTTGAATTCTAGACTAATTTTCTTGATCACTCTGTAAAATGAAATAATAGCAGTGCTAAATGTCTTCATATTTTCTAAAGCCATTTTTAGAAGTGTTATAACTGATATGGTGCTGCCTCTCACACCTTATTTGTATTTAAATTTGATTTCATTTCAGATAATGAGATATTTTCACTCAGAAGTTGTACCTGTTAAAATGGTAAGTATCCATTCAGCTGTTGCTTTTCTAATGCTTGCCAAAAAAAGCTTAGACAATAATGGGAATAAGCAATATACTAGATAAACTTTTCTGTTTTAATGGCTCTCATTTAGGAAAAAAAAAGTCCAACCATTTAAGACTTCATGGAACAGTATATTTTCTGGTTGGCTTCTGAGCAATTTTCTTAGTAGACCCTTGTTGGATGGTGTTTAAAGGAACAGTATGCTTTGCCAATCTAAATTGAAAACAATAGGTGCATGAAATAAAACTAGAGTGTGTTACAGTGTTCATTAGAATCATAGAACCAGCCAGATTGGAAGAGACATCCAAGATCATACAGGCCAACCTAGCACCCAGCCCTAGCCAATCAATTAGATCATGGCACTAAGTGCCTCACCCAGTCATAGAATCATAGAATCAGCCAGGTTGGAAGAGACCTCCAAGATCATCCAGTCCAACCTAGCACCCAGCCCTGTCCAATCAACTAGATCATGGCACTAAATGCTTCATCCAGTCTTGTCTTGAACACCTCCAGGGACAGCAACTCCACCACCTACTTGGGCAGCCCATTCCACAACAGCTGTTGTGTTTCTTTTGCTGTTCTTAAAGTTCCACTAATAGGTTTTTGAGTTTAGGCTTGTTTATTTGTTTGTTTGTTTTCAGGAATACTTAATCAAATTACAAAGGGCAAGGAAGGGTAGTTTGCAAAATGGCACTGTGCTGTCTACAACTACCTGAAGGGAGGCTGTAGCCAGGTGGGGGTTGGTCTCTTCTGCCAGGCAACCAGCAACAGAACAAGGGGACATAGCCTCAAGTTGTGCCAGGGCAGGTCTAGGCTGGATGTCAGGAGGAAGTTGTTGTCAGAGAGAGTGATTGGCATTGGAATGGGCTGCCCAGGGAGGTGGTTGAGTCACCATCCCTGGAGGTGTTCAAGCAAAGCCTGGCTGAGGCACTTAGTGCCATGGTCTGGTTGACTGGCTAGGGCTGGGTACTAGGTTAGCCTGGGTGATCTTGGAGGTCTCTTCCAACCCAGTTGATTCTATGATTCTATGATTCTATTTATAAACCTACAGCAGCATCAGAAAGATTTGTTTTTCTTAGGTTTATGTAATAGAGAACTAGTGCAGATTTAAAGTTTGTGTATGAATATCTAAGGGAAACAAATAGAGAAGCACTGTGATTTACATTTAAATTTGTACCACAAAAGAAAAAAAAAAAACAACCCAAACCAAACCATAATTTTAAAACTACCTCTGCACAATTAACAATTTGTGTTCATAGTTATTATAAATGTATACCTTTAGGAAACAATTCAGTATACTTTTGGGACTGAAGATGAAGCATGGAAGCATAACTAAGGGAAAGTTTAACACAATGGAAGGAATTGGGTATATAAGACACTCCTTATCTGGTAAAAGCAGACAGAAGTGTCTATTGAAATTTCAGTCTCACAGGGAAAATAGGTATAAAGGTACCCCAAAACAATATTCAGTTTTTCAGTTCCTTGGATTTAAACTATGACAGAAAAAATGTCAATTCTGCACAGTACAATCCCCTTCAAATAAGGATTTGGTTCTGTTTTCTTGACTAACTCAATTCAATCCCAACAAAACTAAGTGAGCAAACATCTGTATGAAGAATACACTTTCATTCAGTACATTTGGATCAAATAAGACCCACAGTGTTTGTCAGTGGTCACTGTTTCATTATCAGTATTAGGTTCCAGAACATACCAGGCTGCCCAGGGAGGTGGTGGAGTCACCATCCCTGGAGGTGTTCAAGAAAAGCCTGGCTGAGGCACTTAGTGCCATGGTCTGGTTGATTGGCTAGGGCTGGGTGCTAGTTTGGACTGGATGATGTTGGAGATCTCTTCCAACTTGGTTGATTCTATGATTTTATACAGTTAATTGTGAACTCAGTAGTTGCTACTACCTGGGAAGTAGGGGTTAAGTTTTAGTGGGACACAGTTCAATTGAAGCAGAGTATGACTCATTTAAGCCCTGTGGTTTTTCTGTATCTCCATGACCAAAAGAAGTGTTCTTTGCCTAATTTCACTGTATGGTGTCAACCTGACTTACACACTATTTTTGCAGCAACCCTGTTTCACTTAGAGTCATGGAATCAACCAAGTTGGAAGAGACTTTCAAGATCAGCCAGTCTAACCTAGCACCCAGCCCTAGCCAGTCAACCAGACCATGGCACTAAGTGCCTCAGCCAGGATTTTCTTGAATGCCTCCGGGGATGGTGACTCCACCACCTCCCTGGGCAGCCCATTCCAATGCCAATCCCTCTCTCTGGGAAGAACTTCCTCCTAACTTATACTGCCATAATAAGTAATGCACTGGCAATGCATTTAAGCTCCTTAGACGACCTCTTTTTCCTGCTCCAACTCATAAAACTGAAATTAAGAAAATAGGATTACTCATAATTACAACGTGTATTTTGTCCTACTTTGTGCCAAGTTAGTCTGAATATTCTGCCAATATTGATGTTGAAAAAACTAGTCTGAAATGGGGCATATGATCTGCAGTATATAAAGGGTTTTCTTTTCCTTTGATAAATTAGAACTCTTTTAAAGAATGAGGACAGAAGAATTATGAAAGGTGTAATACCCTGTGGAGTGTTTGACCTTAGGTTACTGCCAAGCTTTCTACGCTGCCATTCCCTAACTTACCCTCCTCAACCAGACAGGATCAGAAAGTAAGTTGGAAATGATTGTGAGTCATAACAAAAGCAGGGAGAGCAGCCACTGAATATAACCACAGGAAAATGTAGGCTCCACTTGAACAAAATTAATTTATTGCCCATTAAAAAAGGATAGGATGGTAAGAAAGACAAACAAACAAACAAACAAAAACCAGCAAACAGCTTCCTCCCACCCTTCCCTTTTCCAACTTTGTGCCTGATTTTTTCACCTCTTCCCTTCCACCTGTTGTGGGGAACAAGGTGTTGTGGTCAGTTCATAACACTTAATATCTGCTGCTTCATCCTCCTCAGACTCTTTTCATGCTCTAGCATGGGATAGCTCCCACATGAGACAGAACTTTATGCACTTCTCTAGTATGGATTCTTCCCACAGACTATGGGTCTTCAAGAACTGCTCCAGCATGGGTGTTTTTCATCTGATGAAGTTTATAAGGAATGGCTTGCTCCATCATGAGTTTCCAATGGGTTCACAGGTCCGCCAGGGAAACTTGCTCTTGTATGGTCTCCTTTCCACCAATGACAAATCCTGCTTGCTTCAGCATCCTCTCTTCATGGGCTGCAGCTTCCTTCAGGATATATTCATCCTCCTTCAGCATGGAGTACTCCACATGCTGCAGTGTGGATTACAGAATCATAAAATCAACCAGGTTGGAAGAGACCTCCAAGATCATCCAGGCCAACCTAGCATCCAGCCCTAGCCAGTCAACTAAACCATGGCACTAAGTGCCTCATCCAGGCTTCTCTTGAACATCTCCAGGGATGGTGACTCCACCACCTCCCTGGGCAGCCCATTCCAATGCCAGTTACTCTCTCTGCCAACAACTTCTTCTTAACATCCAGCCTATACTTCTCCCAGCACAACTTGAGATTGTGTCTCCTTGTTCTATTGCTGACTGACTGGGAGAAGAGACTGGCCCCCACCTGGCTATACTCTCTCTTTAGGTAGTTGTAGACAGCAATGAGGTCACCCCGGAGCCTCCTCATCTCCGGGCTAAGCAATCTCCTCTTCCTCAACCTCCCCTCATAGGGCTGGTGTTCCAGGGCTCTCGCCAGCTTCCTCACCCAACAGGGATGACACTCATTAACTATGACAAAAATCTCATATATATATATATATATATAAATGTTATATATATATATATATATATATATATATAAATGTTATATATATATATAATTAGATATATTAGTTTTTTATATAGAGACAGATAGATAAAATTATATATACATAATTAAGCATCTAAATTCCTACAATATTGCCATGACATATGAATGTCTTAGAGCATTCTTTATTTACAATAAACCCTGTGAACCTGAGCAATGTGTGTAGACAGCTTTTTATTTCAACCTGTAGCTCAAGGAAAAAGAGAAAAGATGTAAATTCTATTGAATGAGCATAAGGAAAACAATTTCTTCTGAAGCTTGGTTAAATGGTATAACTTGCCATTGGGAAATTCTAAGTGCATTTATTGTTTTCAATGCTTAATTACTGCATCAAATACTCAAATGCTCTGCTGAATCTGTGAGTAAGAAGATAGGTTTAATGATTCTTGTATATAATGTACACTCCTAGGCATCAGCTGCCAGTTGAAATGAATACACAGAATACATCAATAGGGACAATGGAAAGGTGGCCTTATAACATCTGGCACATAGGTCCACACAGTAGAAAGACTAAGAAATGGGATACACTGTATATGAAGCAAAGATTTGAAGAGATAAGAATGGTTTGGAATAAACAGGTCTTTGAAAGGAAAAAGCACATGACCCAAGGAAAGACATGAAGGAAATCAGTGAAGGGTAAGGTTAAAATAGTCAAAGCCTTATATATACAAATGCCATGCACAAGTGGCACATATGTTACAAAAATCAAGAGAAAGCTCCCCAAAGTAGTTGTCAACCTATTTATTTAGCTACATTCTGCTTGTGTGCACCCAAGTTAGTGAAATTGTGGAGTTGTTTTTTTCTTCCTATGGAAGGAAAGGTTCCTCCAAAATATATTCCACAATGAAATACAGCAAAATGCTCTCTGCGGTTATCAGACAGCTTTTAAACAGAGTCAGGTCCTTTTGGGTGTGGTGGTTTTGGTTTGGTTGGTTGGTTTGGTTGGATTTGTTGTGAGTTTTGGTTGGTTGGTTTTTGGGGGTTGTTACCTATTTCTGTTCTTAATTTTAAAAAGAATGCTTCTTTTCATGTTGGTTTAATTTCCTCCTAATCCCCTTTTAATTTGCTATTTTGTCTGTTGGTTTGTTGCTTGATTGCTTTTGCTTTGTTGTTTTTTCTTGTTCGGTATTTGGTTGTTTATTTTGGGGTTGGTTTTTTGTTTGTTTGTTGGTTTGTTTTTTTTAATAGTTTTAGGACAAGAAAAAGTGATACAAAAATCATAGAATCCTGGAATCATAGAATCAAATCATAGGATCCCAGTTGCCTGGCAGAAAAGACCAACCCCCACCTGGCTACAGCCTCCCTTCAGGTAGTTGTAGACAGCAATGAGGTCTGCCCTGAGCCTCCTCTGCTGCAGGCTGCACACCCCCAGCTCCCTCAGCCTCTCCTCACAGGGCTCTGCTCCAGGCCCCTCACCAGCCTTGCTGCCCTTCTCTGGACACCTTCCTGTATCTCAACATCTCTCTTGAATTGAGAAAACTGGACACAGCACTCAAGGTGTGGCCTGACCAGTGTTGAGTACAGGGGCAGAATAACTTCCCTTGTCCTACTGGCCACACTGTTCCTGAGCCAGCCCAGGATGCCATTGGCTCTTCTGGCCACCTGGGCACACTGCTGCCTCATCTTCATCTACTCTCTCCCAGCACCCCCAGGGCCCTTTCTTCCTGGCTGCTCTCAGCCACTCTGTCCCCAGCCTGTAGTGCTGCTTGGGGTTGTTGTGACCAAAGTGTAGAACCCTGCACTTGGCCTTGTTCAATCTCATCCCATTGGCCTCTGCCCACCCATCCAGCCTGGCCAGGTCCCTCTGCAGGGCTCTCCTACCCTCCAACAGCTCCACAGCTGCTCCTAGCTTGGTGTCATAAAGAAATATGAGAAAAGTGTCATTGACCATTATCTTTGCAATTCCTTCTCCTTTGCTCTGGATTCCTCTATTCTTTTTAAGCTTCCAGCAGTGTCTGTGAGATGGAAAATACAGGAAGTAATATGCAAAGCTTAATTTAATTTGAAATGCCTTAATTAGGTGAATGTATTCCTGAGCTACATCCACTGCTGCAGCTCGAAGCACTTGACAATTTATTTTATCTACAATATATTTGTGTGGACCATAATAACCTCGTGAACATTGCAAACTTTAGCTCATCTTCAGTGGGGAACTTGGGGAACTTCCCCTAAGTATGCAAAATGCTAATTAATGTTAAAACCTCAAACTCTTGCCCATTTAAACTGACACTGACAAAACTGCAAAACTGGAATCAGTACTTTTTCCCTAGTATTTGCTTCTTAGTTTTCCCTCTGACTTACAAATTACCCTGAGTCTGAAACAGGTTGTCTGGGCTGTCAGAGTGAAGCAGAATTAACATGTAAAGGAGTAGGAACCAGAAGCTTCATGAATAAAATATAGGAAACTTACATATAAATAGTGACAGTCAAGTGGGCACACAGACATTTAATATAATCTTAAATTGCCCTGCTTCTTTCTATAAAATACATTTAATTTTCTTCATAAAAGAATTCCTAAAAAATTCTTTAAAACCTCCCGAATTTAAAGTTGTTTATTTAGTTTGAACAGAAACAAAGCAGTGCTACAGGCTGGGCACAGATTGGCTGGAGAGCAACCAGGAAGAAAGAGACCTAAGACTATTTGTAGGTAGTACACTGAAGATGAGCCAGCAGTGTGCCCAGGTGGCCAAGAGAGCCAATGGCATCCTGGCCTGCATCAGGAACAGTGTGGCCAGTAGGACAAGGGAGGTTATTCTACCCCTGCATTCAACACTGGTCAGGCCACACCTTGAGTGCTGCGTCCAGTTCTGGGCTCCTCAGTTCAAGAGAGATGTTGAGGTGCTGGAAGGTGTCCAGAGAAGGGCGACAAAGCTGGTGAGGGGCCTGCAGCACAGCCCTGTGAGGAGAGGCTGAGGGAGCTGGGGGTGTGCAGCCTGCAGAAGAGGAGGCTTAGGGCAGAGCTCATTGCTGTCTACAAGTACCTGAAGGAAGGCTGTAGCCAGGTGGGGTTGGTCTTTTCTGCCAGGCAACCACCAACAGAACAAGGTGACACAATCTCATGTTGTGGTGGAGGAGGTCTAGGCTGGATGTTAGGAGGAAGTTGTTGCCAGAGAGAGTGATTGGCATTGGAATGGGCTGCCCAGGGAGGTGGTGGAATCACTGTCCCTGGAGGTGTTGAAGCCAAGCCTGGCTGAGGCACTTAGTGCCATGGTCTGGTTGCTTGGCCAGGGCTGGGTGCTAGGTTGACCTGGATGATCTTTGAGCTCTCTTCCAATCTGGTTGATTCTATGATTCTATGATGCTATTACAAGGACATGTCATTATTTTAATTTAAAAATTGTATTCTTCTATCTTTTTTTTTTCTTGTAAGTTACAATTTTTATTTCTAAATTGTCTCCCTTTCTATCTATTTCGATCAGCAGCTGCAGAATATTTTTTCTATCATAACTTTTGGAATTACAGCATCTCTGTCTGACATTAATAAGACAGAAAGTGCCCCTTTCAATAAAAGAAAGTGAGAGAAATAGACAAACATAATTTATTACTGTTCCAAAAGATAGACATCTCAATGTCAGAGGATGTTTAATTGCTTCACAGGATGCTGTTCAGATACTGGACTGATGGAATGAAAATGAACTGATAAAGATTTCACCTGAACAAAGAATAAAGTCTCATTATATATTCCTTGCCTGACATCACAGTATCACAGTATCACAGTATCATCAGGGTTGGAAGAGACCTCACAGATCATCAAGTCCAACCCTTTAGCACAGAGCTCAAGGCCAGACCATGGCACCAAGTGCCACGTCCAGTCCTGCCTTGAACTGCCCCAGGGACGGCGACTCCACCACCTCCCCGGGCAGCCCATTCCAGTGTCCAATGACTCTCTCAGGGAAGAACTTTCTCCTCACCTCCATCCTAAATCTCCCCTGGTGCAGCCTGAGGCTGTGTCCTCTCGTTCTGGTGCTGGCCACCTGAGAGAAGAGAGCAACCTCCTCCTGGCCACAACCACCCCTCAGGTAGTTGTAGACAGCAATAAGGTCTCCCCTGAGCCTCCTCTTCTCCAGGCTAACCAATCCCAGCTCCCTCAGCCTCTCCTCATAGGGCTTCACCTAACTTATTTCAGATCTACCTCATTTGGTTTTGGCTAGGCTTGTGTTTTGTTTGGCTGGAGTTTTCTTTTTTTTGTTTTTCTGTTTTGCTTGGGTTGGTTGTTGTTTTTTTTTCTTTCTGAATCCATTTCACTCAGCCTTTTATGCGATTCTATTAAATTATTGTTTAAGAACAACAATGAAAAATATCTTTCACTCAGTGCCAAACAAATATCCTACTGTTCATAGAATCATGGAACCAACCAGGTTGGAAGAGACCTCCAAGATCAGCCAGGCCAACCTAGCACCCAGCCCTGTCCAATCAGCTAGACCATGGCACTAAGTGCCTCAGCCAGGCTTTTCTTGAACACCTCCAAGGTGTGGCCTGACCAGTGTTGAATACAGGGGAAGAATAAATCATAGAATCATAGAATCCTTTATCCTACTGGCCACACTGTTCCTGATGCAGGCTAGGATGCCATTGGCTCTCCTGGCCACCTGGGCACACTGCTGGCTCATCTTCAGCTACTCTCTACCAGTACCCCCAGGTCCCTTTCTGCCTGACTGCTCTCAGCCACTCTGTCCCCAGTCTGTAGTGCTGCTTGGGGTTGTTGTGGCCAAAGTGCAGAATCCTGCACTTGGCCTTGTTCAATCTCATTCCCTTGGCCTCTGCCCACCCATCCAGCCTGTCTAGCTCCCTCTGCAGGGCTCTCCTACCCTCCAACAGATCCAATTCTGCTCCTAGCTTTGTGTCATCAGCAAACTTGCTGATGCTGGACTCAATTCCCCTCATCCAGATCATCAATAAATATATTGAACAGGACTGTGCCCAGCACTGATCCCTGGGGCACACTACTAGTGTCAGCTGCCAGCTGGGTGTGGCACCATTCACCACCACTCTCTGGGCCCTGCCCTCCAGCCAGTTCTTTGCACATAGTAAAGGAAGAATGTTTAGCTCCAGATAAACACCTTAATGACATCAATTTCATAGAGAACAAATTAGTTTGAATATTAGCATTTATTAGACTACTATCTCACAAATCTTTTTTAATAGTACTGTTAATTAGTTAATAGCAACATTGTGACAGATCTCAAAGCATTGTAACTGGTAAACAGAGTAGACTCATCTCTGGAATACTGGAACATTTTTTTCTTTGCTTAACAAGTTGCACTATACTCTTAGTTAAACCTTATTAATTTGTTCTTTACAGGTTCACCAGTTTTAAATCAGCTTTCATGCTTTGCTCTCTGGGCTATTACATCACTGTACAAAATTGTTTCAGAAAGATTCTGTTACAGCTGCTGTTGTGGTCTTAAATAATAACTAGGAAACAATTTTGAAGGCTAACTGAAATGACATATTGCCCAACGAATGCCAACGCTCTAAACATCTACTTAGCATATCAGTCCTGTTACTAAGCTTCAAAAGGATTGTCTCTGCTTTCAGGGAGACTTCACTGACTTATTGGTAAATAAAATTATAAGAACTAGTACCCATACAGAGTATAGAATAGAATCAACCAGGTTGGAATCAACCATGTTGGAAGAGACCTCCAAGATCATCCAGTCCAACCTATCACGCAGACCTATCCTGTCAAGTAGACCATGGCACTAAATGCCCCATCCAGTCTCTTCTTGAACACCTCCAGGGATGGTGACTCCACCACCTCCCTAGGCAGCCCTGGAAACTCCACTGCCTCCAGTTTACCAGGAGCAGGATCTAAATGCCTGCGTGCTATCAGCCTGCATAGCCAGCGTGACATTTTGCCAAGACTGCACATCACATTGCATCCTGACTGTCTCTCTGAAAGTTTTTTGCTGAATTAGGAATCAAGAGGAATCAGGTCAGAGACTCTATCTGAAATCCTTGTGTAGGTCTATCCTGGAAAAATCAAGAGAGCAAGGCAAAAACTCATCTAAGTTATTCAGCTGAGCACAAGCACAGTCCTGCTATTATTCAGCCAGGCTTAATTGTCAGGAGATTCCCAGGCTTGTTTTTGACATGTGTCATCTGTTATTCCACTGTTCTTCCATCATCAATCAAGAACATTTCCAGTTTGGCAACACATATATATTTTTTCAGAGGTATGGGGTGAAAGAAAATAGAAGCTTAGTAACGTTGGCACCAACTACTCTGCAATTTGCCGCAGGAGCAGTAAGTGGTCCCTGGTTCATTTCAGTTACTAATATAGACAAAGCTTAAGGCACTAAAATGGAAGGAAAGCTGTGGAGGAAAGAAAAACAATGTTAAAGAATTTGTGTACTTAGGCAAGATTGGAAAAAGATCCCTGGATAAGAGAAGAAAATGAGATGTTGTGAACAAAAATCATGGAACTGGAAACTGGCTGAGGCACTTAGTGCCATGGTCTGCTTGACTGGATAGGGTTGGGTGCTAGGTTGGACTGGATGAGCTTGGAGGTCTCTTCCAACCTGGTTTGCTTGAACACCTCCAGGGATGGTGACTCCACCATCTCCCTGGGCAGCCCATTCCAATGCCAATCACTCTCTCTGCCAACAACTTCCTCCTGACATCCAGCCTGAACCTCCCCCGGCACAACTTGAGAGAGAAGTACAGCCCAAAGCCAAAGAGCAAACTGTGTTATCTATGTTTGTGTTCTTGTTTTTATCCATCTCAGCAAGCCTATGAGTGCAGCAGCCATCACCATTGTTTGCTTTTCACAGCCTAGCATCTAATTTCTCTCACTAAAATGTTCCAGCTTGCCTCAAACTAGCACAAAGACCTTTTTCTTTTCTCATCACTAGGTAGATTGCTCTTAGGTCTGCTCAGTCTTCATCTGTTATTCCTCATGTCTACATTGACCTGTTACCACCTTCTCCTTTCTCCACTTTGTTTTGATTTTATTTTGTTTTGTTTTCTTCTGTTGCCTGCTATTATAATTTGCTTTCTTGACAGATCTCTGTAGAGATGTTTTGCACTCATTTGTAAGTTGAAAATCAACAAGAATTATGACCAGAGGAAAAAAGGTCAACCCACCCCTTTCCTGCCCTACAGGGAAGAACTGTTGGCATTAGCAGCAGCAAATGCAGCTGTTAATTCTCTTAAAGCCACCTTTGAACCCTTTGCCATCAAAAGAGAAGGCATTGACCATCACAGCAGGGACTGACAGCTCCATGTTGCCACAAATGAGCACCCTTGATATGTCTTTCTTTATTCCACCTTTCTCACTGCTGTCTCTCAAGACTATACAGAATGGGCAGCATTTCTTATATCCATCATAATCATGACCTTTACCCATGCTTTAGAGATGTTTAGGGGAAAAAAAGATTTTAAAGTTTTCTAATTATATTCCTTCCTTTCAGTGTTTTGCCATTTTGAGAATCAGGAAGCCTGAGAAAGGAACAAATTGTGATTCAGTCTGACAATCTCTACATACTTCATGTGGGAAGCATTGCTATTTCTGGAAATGTTTTATATATATATATATATTTGGACAATGCTTTTTTTTTCATGATGAGAGTTGGTAACTGATTTTCTGTTTCTATTCCCGTGAGGTGTCACACTTTAATAATATAGCATTGAAATGAGACTTAGAAACTTCAATTATCATCTTTGTTAATAAGCATCCTGTGACCCTAAGCATTTCATTTTGTCTTTATTATTTTCATGTGTAAAACAAGATGAAGTGTCACCAAAATAAAGATAAAATACTGAATAAATGTCTGACTTCAAGGTGCAACTTAAACTCTCTAAGTTTAAAGCACCAAAACTGCTTTGTTAGTCTCTTGCTACTATACTTTGATTTATATAGAACTGAAACACTGAAGTGACTATGTAGTAATTCCACATATTCATGTTACAGTATTCCATGCCCAAGTAGAGGCCAGTCATAAGTGGAGTCCCTCAGGGATCAGTCCTGGGACCAGTCTTGTTCAACATCTTTGTTACTGCCATGGACAGAGGCACTGAATGCAGCCTCAGCAAGTTTGCTGACAACACCAAGCTGTGTGGTGCATCAGACAGGCTGGAGGGAAGGGATGGCATACAGAGGGCCCTGGACAGGCTGGAGAAGTGGGCACAAGTCAACCTCATGAGGTTCAGCAAGAGCAACTGCAAGGTCCTCATCTGGGTCGGGGCAATGCCAAGCACAAATCCAGGCTGGGCAGTGAGTGGCTGGAGAGCAGCCCTGAGGAGAGGGACTTGGGGGTACTGCTGAAGGAGAAGCTCAACAGGAGCCAACAGTGTGCACTTGCAGCCCAGAGAGCCAAGCAGATGCTGGGCTGCAGCAAGAGAAGTGTGGCCAGCACGTCCAGGGAGGTGACTCTTCCCCTTTACTCCACTCTGCTGAGACCCCACCTGGAGTACTGCATCCAATTCTGGAGCCCCCATTACAAGAGGGATGGGGAGATGCTGGAGTGTGTCCAGAGAAGGGCCAGGAGGATGCTCAGATGGCTGCAGCAGCTCTGCTGTGAGCACAGACTGAAAGAGTTGGGGCTGTTGAGTGTGGAGCAGAGGAGGCTCTCAGATGACCTTCTTGTGGCCTTCCAGCACCGGAAGGGGACTCCAAAAAAGCTGGGGAGGGACTTTTTAGGCTATCAGAGAGTGAGAGGACTGGGGGGAATGGAGCAAAGCCAGAACTGGGTAGGTTCAGGCTGGAGGTGAGGAGGGAGTTGTTGAGCATGAGAGTGGTGAGAGGCTGGACTGGGTTGCCCAGGGAGGTGGTTGAGGTCCCATGGCTGGAGGTGTTTGAGGCCAGGCTGGCTGAGGCTGTGTGCAGCCTGCTCTAGGGTAGGGTGTCCTTGGACATGGCAGGAGGGTTGGAACTAGATAATCCTTGTAGTCCCTTCCACCCCTGACTGATTCTATGATTCTATTCTAATTCAAGCTTGCCTAGAGGAATGATAAACAATTTAGATGTAGCTAATTCTAAACATGTTCTCATTGTTAATATGACTTACTCTCTCAACACTATAAACTGAAACCAGATGATTCTTATCTCTGTTGCCACCATTTATTTTTTTTTCTATATGAATTCATAGCACAGAATTGTATGGGAATGTTTTAATTACCATAAATAAAAAGCTATTTTTATAGAAGGGTTGCTTTAATCTGAATGTATATTTGGATAGAAGACAAGAATCTTCAAATTAACTGCTTTTTTTTTAAATGATGGCACTTCCCTCCCCCACTCCCAATAGCAGACCTTGACCAAAACAAGTCTATAAAATATGCAACAAGATGGTGAGAAAGCCACAGGATGGCTTCTAGGGTGATCTGCAAGTAGTAGTTCATGCTACCAGTTTATTTGAAACATTTGTGATAACTTCTTTGGAATTTACTTCAAGTTGGCACTGCAAAAGAGTGCTCAAGGTGTATAAAAGTATATTCATAGAATCATAGAATCAATCAGGTTGGAAGAGACCTCCAAGATCATCCAGCCCAACCTAGCACCCAGCCTTACCCAGTCAACTAGACCATGGCACTAAGTGCCTCAGCCAGGCTTTGCTTCAGCACCTCCAGGGATGGTGACTCCACCACCTCCCTGGGCAGCCCATTCCAATGCCAATCACTCTCTCTGTCAACAACTTCCTCCTAATATCCAGCCTAGACCTCCCCCAGCACAACTTGAGACTGTAAATAGATTAATTTGAGCAGATAAAAAAGACAATTCTGTAGATGCCTTCTGAACTGAAAAATGATAATTACATAGGAAACAGAATTTTGAGTTGAATTAGCAGTAATAAAAATCTCAAACTTTCCCACTATAAGTTGTGGAGTTCTGATTATAAAAGCTTAGGCTTCAGTTTGCAAATAATTAAGGCACAATTTCAAGCACTTGAAACAAAACACAATAAAGTTGCTAAGAATCATACTTTAAGGTTTACTGAAATCAGTGGAAAGCACTTCTGAATCTCATAGTATCATAGTATCATAGTATCATCAGGGTTGGAAGAGACCTCACAGATCATCAAGTCCAACCCTTTAGCACAGAGCTCAAGGCCAGACCATGGCACCAAGTGCCACGTCCAATCCTGCCTTGAACAGCTTCAGGGACGGCGACTCCACCACCTCCCCGGGCAGCCCATTCCAGCCCATTCCAGTGTCCAACCTCCCCGGGCAGCTCATCTCAGTGCATACAGGAGAATATGAATGAAATTAATCTGTAGGTTTCTATGTACATTTGAGTTTGGGGTTTCTCTAGATATTTGTGATGGTTTGGGTGTTCCCTGCCCCCCCACACTTTAGAAATCACCCAGACTATACTCAGTGGCTCTGGAAATTTGAATGAAGCTTATATTTACAGCTGGCACAATATCCAAGCAGATATTTACAGTGTATACAGTTATAGACAGAAATAGACAAGATAAAAGGTAATACAGAAACACAACAACCCTCCCAGAAACCTGAGTCCCCAGGAGGGGCTCCCAACCACCCCTGCACCTTCCCCCTGCCCCTCTCAACCTTACCCCAGTCCCAAGGAAGAATGGAGGCTCAGCCAGGGGGTTAGGAAGCAAAGTGGATTAGTCAGAGAAATGGCAGAGAGGGGTGAGGTTAGAGATGCAGCTCAGCCAGTTCCTCAGCAGAAGTGAGACTCCCTTATCTATGTTTTGATTCTTCTTGTATCTCTCAGCAAGCCTATGAGTGAAGCAGACATCCCCATTGTTTTTCTTTCACAGCCTGAAATCTAGTCCTTCTCACCAAAACATTCTAGCTATTTTATTTTCTCACCAAAACATTCTAGCTATGTTATTTTCTCACCCAAACATTCTAGCTATGTTATTTTCTCACCAAAACATTCTAGCTACGTTATTTTCTCACCAAAACATTCTAGCTATGTTATTTTCTCACCCAAACATTCTAGCTACGTTATTTTCTCACCAAAACATTCTAGCTATGTTATTTTCTCACCAAAACATTCTAGCTATGTTATTTTTATTACCTTTATATTATTTGCCACATGATTGTGCTCATACTAGCACAACACTGTAGAAAATAACAGAAAGATAATAAAACTAAAATGAAGATAATAAATAACAATATAAAGTATATAAATAATGTACCTGAAAGATCTTTTCAGAAGTGCTCCCTCACTGCATCACTACAAAATTTGTTAAAGCCATGTTTGCCCTTTCCAAGTTCTTCCTGGCACATATTAAATCATTGGTTTGGACAAAATGGTTTTGCTGCCAGGACTGGCTTGAAAACAGTGGTGTTCTCCAGAGCCTTTGGGGAAAGAAGGATAAGAAGCTTCCATTTTTCCAGAGACTTCAAAGCTTAGCCTACAGATGGTTATGGTGTCCAGTATTTGTACTTCATGTATTGCAACTACATTTCACTTCCTCCTCCATCTTTCCAAGCGTTCTTTGAAAGGCCTGCAACAGAAGAAGTATGGGTATGGGTGGGAGACATCTGAAGGAAATTCCTTTTGGAAAAGCTTTGGGTGTCATGAAAGATGTGCTTATAGTGTGACAGCAGACATTGTTTGTCCAGTGAAAATGTAATACATTCAGCTGGCCTGGAAACTTGAAAGAGGAAAATTTTGGCTGCATTTTTCTGCATTAACAGATTCAAGACTTCTGTGGTAAAAAAAAATCACTTGGCTTTTCAAAGGAACTAATTAGTGTTCGAGCAAAAATTGAATTAAACAGTAATTTGGAAACATACAACACACTTAAAAGAGTTCAAGAGCTCTTATGGCCATACTTTTTAAGTAATAAGTAAATCAGTAGCTCAATTTAGAAAAAAAGAAACACATTACAAAAAAATATTACTAATTTATAATATGTATGATGGAGATCATCTGAGTCAAGGCAATGCCAGGCACAAATAGAGCCTGGGCAGTGAGTGGCTGGAGAGCAGCCCTGAGGAGAGGGACTTGGGGGTGCTGCTGGAGGAGAAGCTCAACAGGAGCCAGCAGTGTGCACTTGCAGCCCAGAAAGCCAAGCAGAGCCTGGGATGCATCAGGAGAAGTGTGGCCAGCAGGGCCAGGGAGGTGACTCTCCTCCTCTGCTGCACTCTGCTGAGACCCCACCTGGAGTCCTGCATCCAGTTCTGGAGCCCCCATTACAAGAGGGATGTGGAGATGCTGGAGTGTGTCCAGAGAAGGGCCATGAGGATGCTCAGAGGGCTGCAGCAGCTCTGCTGTGAGCACAGACTGAAAGAGTTGGGGCTGTGCAGGCTGGAGCAGAGGAGGCTCCCAGGTGACCTTCTTGTGGCTTTCCAGGATCTGAAGGGGGCTACAAAAAAGCTGGGGAGGGACTTTTTAGGCTGTCAGGTAGTGAGAGGACTGGGGGGAATGGAGCAAAGCTGGAGGTGGGGAGATTCATCCTGGTAGTGAGGAGGGAGTTGTTGAGCAGGAGAGTGGTGAGAGGTTGGACTGGGTTGCCCAGGGAGGTGGTTGAGGCCCCATGGCTGAAGGTGTTTGAGGCCAGGCTGGATGAGGCTGTGTGCAGCCTGATCTAGGGTAGGGTGTCCCCTGGCCATGGCAGGGGGTTGGAACTGGCTGATCCTTGTGGTCCCTTCCAACCCTGACTGATTCTATGATATAATGCACAATATACTTGTATGAAATAGCTCTTGAAGATTTGTGAGAGACATTAATGAGATATAAAATCTTATCGGTGTTAGATAAGTAAAGTATCTTCCTTCAAGCCTCTACATGTGGCTAAATCTTTAAAAGAGATATTGTTTGTCCTACCATTTAAATGAAAACTCTATCCACAGACAGCTATCCATAACAAAATCTAACCCAACATTTTATTTCATTCTATTTTGAGGGTGCAATAATAAAATATAAGTGACATTGTGTTTCTCAGGCTATTTGTATTTTGAACACTAAATTAATGTGGTTTGCTTTGATTCTTCTTTCCCTTAGGGTATTCTGAATGTTGTAGTGAGCTGTATGTTCACATGGACCATAACAGGCTGTCATTTCTCTTAAGCCTGTGTATAAATTCTTGCTTATAGTACATATGGGAATATACAAACAATTGAAAGATAGGGGGGGAAATGAATTATGCTGAGAAACACTGCTTTTTTAAGGAAAAGGAAAACATCTTCCTGCAGTCCTGCCAGTATAATACTGAAGGACGGAAATAAACATGCATGTTCTGTTTCAAGGGACACTGAACAGACATAAGAATACATTACTTTTGGGGAATAGAATGGAATAAGAAGTATAAATAATACTTCAGACTTTCCATACAGTTTTCAAGACTGGATTATTGAAACCTTTAGCTTTTCATTCTGGGACTTAGGTCTTTTGGCTTTCTGAGAGGACAATCTTTACAGTCCTTTTTGAAGTTTCTCCTTCAATTTAGCATCCTTTCTTTGTCAAACTCTACTCGAAACCCTACAACCCAGTCTTTCATAGAAGGCCTCATTCACAGAATCAACCAGGTTGGAAGAGACCTCCAAGATCATCCAGTCCAACCTAGCACACAGCCCTGGCCAAGCAACCAGACCATGGCACTAAATGCCCCAGCCAGGCTTTTCTTGAACACCTCCAGGGACGGTGACTCCACCACCTCCCTGGGCAGTCCATTCCAATGCCAATCACTCTCTCTGCCAACAACTTCCTCTTAACATCCAGCCTAGACCTCCCCTGGCATAACTTGAGACTGTGTCCCCTTGTTCTATAAGTAAAATCCTTTTCAGTACTTCAACTGCTGGTAGATAGTAGCTAAAGATGAGCCAACAATGCGCCCAGGTGGCCAAGAGAGCCAATGGCATCCTGGTCTGCATCAGGAATGGCATCAGATGTGGGCAGTAGGACAAGAGAGGTTATATTGACCCTGTACTCAACACTGGCCAGGTCACACCTTGAGTGCTGTGTCCAGTTCTGGGCTCCTCAGTTCAAGAGAGATGTTGAGGTGCTGGAACATGTCCAGAGAAAGGCGATGAAGCTGGTAAGGGGCCTGAAAGTAATTGCAACTAATGACCCCATCACTATTCTCTTGTCTCAGTAGTGCCTCCAGGAGGATCTGCTCCATGATCTTACTGGGCACAGAGGTGACACTGACTGGCCTGGAGTGCCCTGGCTCCTCCTTCCTACCCTTTTTGAAAATGGGAGTTATGTTGCTCCTTTTCCAGTCAGTGGGGACTTCACCAGACTGCCAGGACTTCTGGAACAGAATAGAGAAGGCTTTAGCAACCTCATCATGTGTTCCATGTCAGCATAAGCAGTCTCTGAATAAGACCAAAAGGTAAAACTGGCTGCCAAAGGATAGGTTGAATTAAGAAGGGAACATTGTTTAAGTATTGTAATTATGGATTGAACATAAATCATATTGTTTAGCCTGCAGAAGAGGAGGCTCAGGGGTGAACTCATTGCTGTCTACAACTGCCTGAAGGGAGGTTGTAGGCAAGTGGAGGTTGGTCTCTTCTCCCAGGCACCCAGCAACAGAACAAGGGGACACAGTCTCAAGTTGTGCCAGGGGACGCCTAGACTGGATGTTAGGAGGAAGTTGTTGTCAGAGAGAGTGATTGGCATTGGAATGGGCTGCCCAGGGAGGTGGTGGAGTCACCATCTCTGGAGGTGTTCAAGAGGAGCCTGGATGAGGCACTTAGTGCCATGGTCTAGATGACTGGCTAGGGCTGGGTGCTAGGTTGGACTGGATGATCTTGGAGGTCTCTTCCTACCTGGTTGATTCTGTGGTTCTATGATTCTATAACACAATATTCTGCTATGCTAAAATGGCATTTAATTGAGATCAGCATCAGTACTAATGGTTTTGTTTTAAGGGAGGTTGGCTTCTCTGGGCTGATCATCTGTTCCTTGTTTTCTGTGACATTTTCTAAACTTCAGTGGCTTCATGCTGGCTATGTGGCCTTTCTTTGATATTTCTCAGTTGTGTGGGAGTGTTATTATGTTCCATCTTGTGTAATTTTCCTTCTGCAAACAGGGATAGCTAAGTGAGAAGTTTTCAGTAGCAAATGAGCAATATGTGTATTAATGTTACCAGATCACATAGGATCATAGAATCAACCAGCTTGGAAGGGACCTCCAAGATCATCCAGTCCAACCTATAGAATCATAGAATCAACCAGGTTGGAAGAGACCTCCAAGACCATCCAGTCCAGCCTGTCACCCAGCCCTATCCAGTCAACTTTCAGGTCTCTGGCAAGTGATATGAAGGAACTAAGACTTATTAGACAGAACTGGGCATGTAATAGGCTTTTGTAATTAAA
The DNA here is from genome assembly GCF_015220805.1 of Pogoniulus pusillus. Taxonomy (NCBI): domain Eukaryota; kingdom Metazoa; phylum Chordata; class Aves; order Piciformes; family Lybiidae; genus Pogoniulus; species Pogoniulus pusillus. The sequence continues at coordinate 45,613,115 of NC_087268.1, read as the reverse complement.
AGGATATGGTAAAGGTATGAAGCTATCTAATATGCAATCCAATCAGAATAGATAGTAAGTATTGCTTTGCTAGTCAATACTCAGCATAGATTCTCCTATGTTGCTAAATCTGGATTTCTAATCAAACCTGCAAGTAGTTCATTTGCCTGAACTCATAAAATTACAAGACAGGGAAAATGGTGGCAGAAGTTGAGAGTTATGGTCTAAAATTAAGAAATGGAAATAATTGAGAGACATGGAAATAAGATGTGTGGAGAGAAAAGGACATCCAGAAAACACAGAAATTATGAAATTATTAGGTTATCTATCTGAAGTCCAATATGGGGACAGAGACATAGGAGTCCTGGTGGATGGGAGGTCAACCATGAGCCAGCAATGTTCTCTTGTGGCCAGGAGGGTCAATGACATTCTGGGGTGGCTGTGGCTAGTAGGTCAGGAGAGGTTCTCCTGTCCCTCTACTCTGCCCTGGTGAGGCCACATCTGGAGTACCATGTCCAGTCCTGGGTACCCTCAGTTCAAGAGGGACATAGAAGTGCTTGAGAGAGCCCAGAGCAGAGCCACAAATAAATGGAATGGAATATATCTCTTACGAAGAGAGACTGAGAGAGCTGGGGCTCTTTAGCTTGGAGAAAAGGAGACTGAGAGGTGACCTCACTAATGTTTATAAACATGTAAAGGATGAATGCCAGGAGGCTGGAGCCAGGCTCTTCTCCATGATACCCAGTGACAGGACAAGTGGCAATGGATGGAAGCTGAGGCATAGGAAGTTTCACTTAAACATGAAGAGGAATTTTCTCCCTGTGAGGGTAACAGAACACTGGAACAGGCTGCCTAGGGAGTTGTGGACTCTTGCACTCTGGAGATATGCAAAACCTCACATTTTCACTGTGCTTGCTTTATTGAATCCATATCATTCTTTGTGTAGGTGCTGACACACATCACCCATCGCTCTCTCACATCTTTCCATCTTCATTACAATGCTGCAGAGTAAATGAGTGCCATAGTTGGATTATCTGAAATGAAGTGTGATCAAAAGTATTTGATTGTAACATGTTATTGTCTCTTCACCTCGTGTTAGTAGTAATGAAGCATGTGCATGAAGTCTTTGAAACTAAAGCTCTAGGGAACAGCATTTTACTCTAGTAATAGTTTACTGTTCTTAGTTACTAGGATAGTTTATGGTGGAGTTTGGAGAGATTTTATCTAATTAGACTTCAAACACTGTTTCATTTTTCTCACATCTCACTTAGCTCTGAGCAAGGTTTTTGAGATGGAAAATCCTCCCCTTATAGCAGCTCAGTTGTTGGCTGGACAAAATTGATATCCAGAGGTAGTTTCCTATACCAAATATATTATGTCTCGTTGATACATTATGATCAGGTTTATAATCAAGTCTCCTTACACAATTAGAAACAACAAGATCCTCAGGTGACCTCATGGCATACTCCATTCCACAAGTCTCTGAGAAAGAAAAACAGACACACATAAAAAATAATCACAAGACTGCATCATCAAAAGCTGGGCAGTGAGTGGCTGGAGAGCAGCCCTGAGGAGAGGGACTTGAGGCTGCTGCTGGATGAGAAGCTCAGCAGGAGCCAGCAGTGTGCACTTGCAGCCCAGAAAGCCAAGCAGAGCCTGGGCTGTGGCAGGAGAAGTGTGGCCAGCAGGTGGAGGGAGGTGATTCTCCTCCTCTACTGTGCTCTGCTGAGACCCCACCTGGAGTACTGCATCCAGTTCTGGAGCCCCCATTACAAGAGGGATGTGGAGATGCTGGAGAGTGTCCAGAGAAGGGCCAGGAGGATGCTGAGAGGGCTGCAGCAGCTCTGCTGTGAGCACAGACTGAAAGAGTTGGGGCTGTTGAGTGTGGAGCAGAGGAGGCTCCCAGGTGACCTTCTTGTGGCCTGCCAGGATCTGAAGGGGGACTACAAAAATGCTGGGGAGGGACTTTTTAGGATAACAGGGAGTGACAGGACTGGGGGGAATGGGGCAAATCTGGTGGAGATGGGGAGATTCAATCTGGTGGTGAGGAGGAAGTTGTTGAGCATGAGAGTGGTGAGAGGCTGGAATGGGTTGCCCAGGGAGGTGGTTGAGGCCCCATGGCTGGAGGTGTTTGAGGCCAGGCTGGCTGAGGCTGTGTGCAGCCTGCTCTAGGGTAGGGTGTCCCTGGGCATGGCAGGGGGTTGGAACTAGATGATCCTTGAGGTCCCTTCCAACCCTGACTGATTCTATGATTAAAACTCTAATTGTACCACGTAAAACCTTAGTTCATCTTTATTGACCACTAAATATAGAAAGTTGCTTTTTTGTTTCAGTTTTTACTACAGGAACATTTCCAATCTTCTGGGTTCTAACATCAAGTGAAAAAAAAATGACACTGAGGCTGAGAGACAAGGGTCTTTGTTGGCTGAATATTTCAGGTGGCATAATGTCACTATGCATTAGTCTCATGAAGAAGTGACCTACATGATCTGAACCATACCATAACCTTATTTAATTCATCTATTTCTGGAAAAAAAAATTAAAAATACAAGCTGAAAACAAAGATTGGACATGTGTGTGGCTTTTTCTTTTTATGAGCCACTTCACTTCTTTTTCCTTCTAATTTCATATGTGTTAATACTTTTTTTTTCCCCCAGTGCAATTAGTTGTGTTTGAGCTTTAGGATCTTTGGTGATCAGCTAAATAAGGAAAGTGCAAGGGAAAGGCTTCAATTTTTAAGATTGATATTAGTCCCCTGCTTAATGGAGCAATAAAGACTATTTGCTATACATACATATGTGTATGAATATATATATATTATCCTTCCATGCTTTTCTCTTTATGTGTGTATACATATGTACATATTTCAGTATTAAAGCTCACAGGCTCACAGGATATTAGGAGTTGGAAAGAATCCAAGGAGATTATCAAGTCTAAACTCCCTGCCAAGGCAGGACCACACAATCGAACACAGGTCACACAGGAATGCATCCAGACAGGCTTTGAGAGTCTCCAGGGAAGGAGACTCCACAACCTCTCTGGGGAGCCTGGTCCAGGGCTCGAGGACCCTAACAGTAAAGAAGTTTCCCCTTGTGTAGAGGTGGAACCTCCTGTGCTGCAACTTACACCCATTGTTCCTTGTCCTATCCCAGGGACCAGTGAGCAGATCCTTTCCCCCCCTCTCCTGGCAGCCTTCAGATACTTATAAACATTTATCAAATCCCCTCTCAGTCTTCTCTTCTCCAGACTAAACAGCCCCAGGTCCCTCAGCCTCTCCTCATAAGCCATGCCCTCCAGTCCCCTCATCATCCTCCTAGCCCTCCACTGGCCCCTTTCCAGCAGATCCCTGTCCCTCTTCAACTGGAGAGCCCAAAACTGAACACAATATTCAAGATGAGGTCGTTTCACAGAAATAAAACTTCATGTAGAAAACTACTGGTTGCATATAAAGTTCAACATTACTCTGAATATAATACATGTGCAGGCATTGTCTGTGTTGAAATCTTGGTGTCAGTTGCAAGAATATGCTGTAGTTTTAATTGAATGAATAAGGTTTTTTTAGCTGTTAACTTATTCTTATTTCCCTTCTTCTATAAAATTATTGAGTATTATATATTTAATTGTAACATGAGAAGAGGAAGCTTTTCCTTTTCAAGTCTTCATTTTCTTAATGAGGACATTATAGCTGGTTATGAATGCTCTTATTTCTTATTGTAGCATAACTAATCCAGAAAATTTGATTAATTTACTATTAGCATTTGGTCTGACCCAAAGCAGAATAAATCAGGATAACTTGTGTTGGCTTCCATTGTCTTTGAAACATCTTGAGATTTAAAATCCTTATAATAGATGTTTATTTCTTAGAATATTTCTTAATCTGTAAAGCTCATTATCAAGCTTCAGGAATAGTTAAAACTGATGGGAGAGCTAAGACCTATGGGATTATTATCACAGAATCATAGAATCAAGCAGGTTGGAAGAGACCTCTAAGCTCAGCCAGGCCAACCTAGCACCCAGCCCTATCCAGTCAACCAGACCATGGCACTAAGAGCATCAGCCAGGCTTTGCTTCAACACCTCCAGCGATGATGACTCCACCACCTCCCTGGGCAGCTCATTCCAATGCCAATCATTCTCTCTGCCAACAACTTCTTCCTAACATCCAGCCTAGACCTCCCCTGGCACAACTTGAGACTCTGTCCCCTTGTTCTATTGCTGGTTGCCTGGCAGAAGAGACCAACCCCCATCTGACTAATACTACAATGCACTTAAAAAAAAAAAAAAAGAAGAAGAAGAGAAAAAAACACTTCCCACAACTTTCTGTGACAGTGTTCCTGGGTTAGAGCCTGTAAAACTCAAGTATGAAGTGCATAATAGTTATTTGCATGGTTATATTCATATCCGTCTGTTAGGATGGCAACTTGCCTGTCCAGAAGATACAAGACTACTATTTACAGGACATTAGCCCTGTGCAAAGATAGGACAGCCTGAAATCCATTTCAGCAATTGGCTTCTCTGCCAAAACATCCTCCTGTTTGCAAAAGCAGCCAACCTGAGGCTGCATGCTTCGTTAGATGGGCAAATATCAGTTGATACACTGCAGTCTACGTTTTCAGTCTGTTTTTCTACTCTATGTTGAGGTGCTGGAAGGTGTACAGAGAAGGGCAACAAAGCTGGAGAGGGGCCTGGAGCACAAACCACCACCTCCCTGGGCAGCCCATTCCAATGCCAATCACTCTCTCTGACAACAACTTACTCCTAACATCCAGCCTAGACCTCCCCCAGCACAACTTGAGACTGTGTCCCCTTGTTCTGTTGCTGGTTGCCTGGCAGCAGAGACCAACTCTCACCTGGCTACAGCCTCCCTTAAGGTAGTTGCAGACAGCAATGAGGTCACCCCTGAGCCTCCTCTTCTGCAGGCTGCACACCCCCAGCTCTCTCAGCCTCCCCTCACAGGGTTGTGTTCCAGGCCTCTCACCAGCTTCATCATAAAGCTATATAAATTGCTACAGGATTATTTGTGCAAAACAATGCCATACCAGCCCCCCACAAAGTCAACATTACTTGTCTGCTGGCCATCCATGAGGCCATTATACAAATTTCAAATAAAAATTGTCAAACTCCAGAAATAAAAAGTGTCATTTCATTTCTTTGAGCCAAATCAACTGATAGTCACTGTGATACAGGGGTTCTGTGAAAGAGAGAGGCGTAAATAAAGCCATTAACTGATAGAATGGGGCTACTATTTAATGGAAAAACCTGTCAACTGCCTGTGCATAGTTGTTTCTGATGTATGGCAGAATGTCTAATAGAAGCCTTTCAGCCTTAGGAATGGCAAGCTTTTCACAGATCCCAAGATCTCTTAAATTCTGTGAATATGAGCAATGTACATTTAAATATCTTGCCAAATGCTCTGGATGGGTTTTTGGACACCAAACACAAAAAAAGGCCATTTCATAAGATATGGTCACCTCCTTGCCAGAAATTCCAGGAAAAAAAGTGTGAAAGCCCATATAACTGTCCAGGGGTACCCCAAATTCCTCTCTTCTCCCTCTCTGTGGATTTGAATAGGAGAATAAATGCACAAAAACCTGCTTCCCTCCCCTTGCCCTGCAGGCTTGAAGAGGGGCAGCAAAAGATGCCTTACTACACGTGGGCTGACCCATGTGGAAGCCTGCACTGGATTTGGGATGGTGGTTTGCTGTATTCTTTCACCCAGTATAAATGGTAAATGGACACTTTGTCTAGAAAAAGGATAAATAGAGCAAGGATTTCTGCCTTGGGGGTTCCCACCTTGAGAGTTCCCATCTTGAAAGAGCTTCTGCCTTAACAGAGTGCCTGGCAGGACAGGTTTCTGCCATGACTGGACTGTCCCTGTTTTTGCATGGCTCCTACCTTTTGGATGGTTCTTGGTTTTATCCAGTCCCTGCTTTTGGATGGTTCTCCCCACTTTTGCCCCCTTTTGTGCAAGCCATCAGTCTTGGCAAGACCTGGAGTCCTTTGAGAAAGAGCCAGTATCATCTCACCACCCTCTCTCAGACCCTAATAGTAGTCAACTTCCTGGCTCTCCACTGCCACTCTGAAGGCAGCATCATTCCATGACCATCCCACTTGGGAAGAAGTGCTCAAGGCATTTCTGAGTTTGGCTGCTCACCGACTCACCTTGGACTTCTGCTGTGTGGATCTCTATTATTGGACATTGCCTGCAACATCAGAAGGCTGCTCCTGCAGAGGAACCCAGCAAGGAATCATTGCCAAATGCCTATCTCACCTCCGTGAGTAAGCTTTTCCCTTTAATCTTCTGCTCAGCCTGATTGATAGTGGGGTAAAGCTGTGTTTATAGCTCAGCCTTTTCCATTTCCTGACTTCCTACATATCTGCATTTATCTAAAATATCTTTTTTTAAAAGATATTCCCAATCAAACTGACTCTGTTAATAAACTAAATTAATTTTTGTATACAGTTTTGGGGGTGGGGTTCCAGGAAAATAAAACAATTCTATTTGTTGATAATTCCTGACTCAGCCACATTAATTCCCTGCCTCCACAACAGTAGCCTGGCATAGACTGTGTGCATATCTGTTTGGCCTCATCTTGTCTTCAGCAAACTACTGTATTCTATATTGAGCCTCACATCTGTGTGTAAAAATTAAGTATATATATATTAAAATATATATATATATTTATATTTTAATGCATGATTTTTTTTTTTATGGATGCAAAATATTTATTTAGATATCATAAAGAAAAATGAAATTAAAAAAATATAAAAAGGAAAAAGGTTTAATGAGAAAATGATAAGTGGAGGTTTGGGACCTGCTATATTTTAGGTCTACATCTGCCTATTACTATGTCTTCTATAAATATATGAGTCTCAAATGAATTCTGTCAGAGGTCCAAAAGTCAGTCAGCTTTGAAGTGAAACAGAACATTCATTTGCACCAGATCTCATCAGGAATTCATTATTTCAGCACATTTGCATGGAGTAAACAAACAGTTTCACACGCCAAAAGACGAGTATGTAAAATCCACAGCCATCAGGAAATTGATTTTCTATTAAAAGACAAGATCAATCCAAAGTTAATACATAATTAATGCCAACAATTTGTAACTCACTCAGAAGCTGTCATATGACCTGAATTACAAGCACAATTTAATTGCCATTAAATTCCGTGTCTCTGAAGACCATAAGTGGTAAGGATATAAGTTTGTGTGATATTTCTGTAAGTAGCAAACAAATATTCCTTTGGAAATTTTTGTTTCTAGAAAATCCATCACATTTACCAAAACTTCATTTAGGTTAAGAATAGGATGAACAAAGAGAAAACAGGACATAAGTGTTGACATATTTATATTGGATATTGTCTGAAATTCTTATGTAATTCTCATTGTTCCTTGATTTACAACAGCTTGAACACTCTTTATGCTTTCAATAATGTGGTGTTGTTGTGGGGATTTGGGTTGGGTTTGGGTTTTTTTGAGTTTGCATGTTTTGGTATGGTGTGGTCAGCAAGAACAGGGAGGTTGTTCTGCCCCTGTGCTCTGCACTGGTTGGACCACACCTTGAGTACTGTGTTCAGTTCTGGGCCCCCCAGCTTAGAAGGGACATTGAGATGCTTGAGTGTGTCCAGAGAAGGGCGACGAGGCTGGGGAGAGGCCTTGAGCACAGCCCTACGAGGAGAGGCTGAGGGAGCTGGGATTGGTTAGCCTGGAGAAGAGGAGGCTCAAGGGAGATCTTATTGCTGCATACAACTACCTGAAGGGTGGTTGTGGCCAGGAGGAGGTTGCTCTCTTCTCTCAGGTGGCCAGCACCAGAACAAGAGGACACAGCCTCAGGCTGTGCCAGGGGAAATTTAGGCTGGAGGTGAGGAGAAAGTTGTTCCCTGAGAGAGTCATTGGGCACTGGAATGGGCTGCCCGGGGAGGTGGTGGAGTCGCCGTCCCTGGGGCAGTTCAAGGCAGGATTGGACGTGGCACTTGGTGCCATGGTCTGGCCTTGAGCTCTGTGCTAAAGGGTTGGACTTGATGATCTGTGAGGTCTCTTCCAACCCTGATGATACTGTGATACTGTGATTTGTTTGTTGTTGGGTTTAGAGTTTTGGTTGGTTGGTTGGTTTGGTTTTATATGTCCAGGTGAAAGAAAATCTATGGAAATAAGTGCCTGAGCCTAGGCTTGGTGAGCCAAGTGAGCAGCGTCCGCTGCTTCTGCCTCTGCAGGGCTCCCTCTATCTGCTTCCTGCTGAAGTACTGCCCCAAGAGACCTCTGCCTCAGGAAGCAAAGGAACTGCTCTAAATGCTGCATGCCTGCAGATCTGTGCTGTGCTCAGTTTTAACTGACCTGTTAGCTTCCACATTTCTGCTGCAGCTGAGTTGAAAAATAGCTGCTTTTGCTCCTGCTTCTTATGAGTGTTTGTATAAATTCTTCAGTCCTTTGTGGCTTTAAAGTTCTGGAGATCTGCAGCATTTGCTGTCTTGCTGTGGAAACGGATTTAAGACACATTTGGGCTTACAAAAAAGCTGGGGAGGGACTTTTCAGGCTATCAGGGAGTGACAGGACTGGGGGAAATGGAGCAAAGCTGGAGGTGGGGAGATTGAGACTGGAGGTGAAGAGGAAGTTGTTGAGCATGAGAGTGGTGAGAGGCTGGAATGGGTTGCCCAGGGAGGTGGTTGAGGCCCCATGGCTGGAGGTGTTTCAGGCCAGGCTGGCTGAGGCTGTGGGCATCCTGCTCTAGGGTAGGGTGTCCCTGGGCATGGCAGGTGTGTTGGAACTAGGTGATCCTTGTGGTCCCTTCCAACCCTGACTGATTCTATGCTTCTAAGCTTTTCTTTATAACTCTGCATGGATTCCTGGTAGATTCTTGTGTAGTTGTTCAAAGTTAATTTTGATGTGGTAGTTTGTGAACGAGAAGTTTCTGGGGCTGTGAAAAAATAAAAGCCCAACCAACACAATTTTTTTCCCAGACCAGAACAAACAAAACTGAAATATTTATAATTCAATTTATAATTACAATTGAAATCAAACAAGTGAAAATCAACAATGCTCCCAACAAAATAAGCCCCTTGTTATTTTTTTATGGTAGGTAATTAAAACAAGCATGCAACCTTGTCTCTAGGAAAAAGAGCATGCCAGACCTCCCAGTTCCTTTGCCCTGGAAGGCAGTCATTTAAAAGTCAAGTGGGGTAGTGTTTTGCTGAGACCAAAGATTGTCTGAATGTGTGCTGTGGTCTCCCATCACAGATGGGCTGCAGATTTTTGTTTGAATGCAACTGCTAGCAAAATGTTAATTCTATTTGGTTAGGTAAAAATAGTTTTGGTTAAACAATGTTAAACAAATCATTATGAGTAGAGACATCAAAAAAATTGTATGGGTGTTTAATAAAACACTGTGTGTAAGGAAATAAGTGTTTGCATGTATCAAATGGAGTTGCAGCTCTACTATGAATCAACAAGCAGGAGGTATATTTAGATTTGTTTATATATAAGAAACAAAAAGAAGCATAGAATAGAATCATAGAATCAGTCAGGGTTGGAAGGGAACACAAGGGTCATCTAGTTCCAGCCCCCCTGCCATGAGCAGGGACACCCTACCCTAGAGCAGGGATGGCCCTGACCCAGACACAGGACCTTGCACTTGTTTTTGTTGAACCTCCTGAAGTTGGCTTGTGCCCACCTCTCCAGCCTGTCCAGGTCCCTCTCAATGGATCCCTGCCCTCCAGGTTGTCTGCTGCACCACACAGCTTGGTGTCATCAGCAAACTTGCTGAGGCTGCACTCAGTGCCTCTGTGCATGGCTCCCACAAAGATGTTGAACAAGACTGCTCCTAGGACTGATCCCTGAGTGACTCTGCTTGTCACTGGCCTCTACTTGGACATGGACCCATTGGCAGCCACTCTCTGGGTGCAGCCATCAAGCCAGTTCCTTATCCATCCAGTGCTCCACCCATCAAACCCATGTGTCACCAGCTTGAAGACCAGGATGTGGTGCAGGACAGTACCAAAGGCTTTCCTCAGGCCCAGGTAAATGCCATCAGTTGCCCACCCCTCTTCCATGAATGCTGTGACCTGTTCATAGAAGGCCACCAGGTTTGTCAGGCAGGATTTGCCCTTGGTGAAGCCATGCAGATTGTAGCCAATCACCTCATCACTGTTCTCCTGTCTGTCTCAGCAGTGCCTCCAGGAGGATCTGCTCCGTGATCTTACCAGGCACAGAGGTGAATATTCAGAAACTTTTTGTTTCTTTGCTTTTTTCCCCCCACTTATTTACTGATGGATTATTTTTCATATTAATAATATCTAGTATTTAGGTAATTTCAGTGTTGTGTCTTCAGCAATTGTCCAGGCTGGGGAGGGGGGGTGGAGAAGGACTATAAACTGCATAAATTGTTCTCATTCTAACAATTTGTATTTGAAGTATAACCAATTGATGTTAGAGGTGGAGGTTCCACTTGTCAGAATGTTGAGTTTTGTTCAATGTGTCAAGATTCAAGTTCACAAATAGCATTATTTGAAAAAAAAAAAAACAACCAAACTTTTGCTTTTAAAGATAAATAGGGAAAAAAAAAACATACCAACCAACACAAATGAGACTTCTTAAGGTACCACTATAACTGATATTCAACTGTTTCATTTTGTGTGGAATTTTTGAATGATATGGGCTTGTGTCCCTGCCCATGGCAGGGGGGTTGCAACTAGATGATCCTTGGGGGTCCCTCCCAACCCTGACTGATTCTATGGCTCTAAAGAATTCAGTGGTTTACCCTCATGACATTCTTTACATCATTTGCTGGTACTTTGAAAGATGCAGAATACCACTCTAAAACCACACTCACATAGGAATATTTAATGACATTTTTATTGCTCATCTTAGAATCATAGAATCATAGAATCATAGAATCATAGAATCAAGCAGGTTGGAAGAGAACTCCAAGATCATCCAGTCCAACCTAGCGCCCAGCCCTAACCAATCAACCAGACCATGGCACTAAGTGCCTCAGCCAGTCTTTTCTTGAAGACCCCCAGGGACGGTGCCTCCACCACCTCCCTGGAAAGAAAACAGCTGTTTACCACCGAGTAAAGTTGCTCCACTGATGTCCTTTATTTCTGACCATTGTTTTGGGTTCATACTCTGGACTGACCTTTACATTCAAAGGAAAATTAAAAAGAAAGGCGTCAAAAGGAAAAAGGGCAAAAAGTGAATGTCATAAGAAATAGCTCTGAAAGGGAAACTGCTTCGATGTGATTATATTATTGGCTGGCATAGAATGCATCAAGATGAATGAATAGCGGCACTTAGAATCATAGAGTCATAGAATCAGTCAGGATTAGAAGGGACCACAAGGGTCAGCCAGTTCCAACACACCTGCCATGGGCAGGGACACCCTACCCTAGAGCAGGCTGCCCACAGCCTCAGCCAGCCTGGCCTCAAACACCTCCAGCCATGGGGCCTCAACCACCTCCCTGGGCAGCCCATTCCAGCCTCTCACCACTCTCATGCTGAATAATTTCCTCCTCACCACCAGGCTGACTCTTCCCACCTCCAGCTTTACTCCATTCCCCCCAGTCCTGTCACTATCTGTTATCCTAAAAAGTCCCTCCCCAGTTTTTTTGGAGGCCCTCTTCAGATCCTGGCAGGCCACAATAAGGTCACCTGGGAGCCTCCTCTGCTCCAGCCTGCACAGCCCCAACTCTTTCAGTCTGTGCTTACTGCAGAGCTGCTGCAGCCCTCTGAGCATCCTCCTGGCCCTTCTCTGAACACTCTCCAGCATCTCCACATCCCTCTTGTAATAGAGGCTGCAGAACTGGATGCAGTACTCCAGGTGGGGTCTCAGCAGAGCACAGTAGAAGGGGAGTATCCCCTCCCTGGCCCTGCTGGCCACACTTCTGCTGCAGCCCAGCATCCGTTTGGCCCTCTGGGCTGCAAGTGCACACTGCTGGCTCACGTTGGAACCCACTGCTACTGATCTCAGAGTTTTCTAGACTCAGTGATTTTGACTAGCTCAATAAATTCAGTATGTAGAGCTTTTCACATAAAACCAAAGACTTTTTGAAAAGACAGTCAAAGAGTAGAAATGATGATTGAACAAAACTACTGTTTCCAGACACAGCCCACTATTTCTTTCCCTTTGCCTGAGGAAGTTTGCTGATATGGAATTTTGCTGATAAGGAATTTTAGATGGAAGTGATTTTTAAAAAAATCATTTACTTTTTCTTTCTTTACCTTTGGATGATTCATAGAAAATTGAACTAAAAGTTGAGAGATTTCTCCCTGTGATTCATCTATGTGATCAAATAGTTTAGTATAATTCAGCAGTAGGATTGTATGGTTAGTATAATGTCAAATGGATAGCAATGGCTTAACAGCAGCACAAATATCACAGTCACACATAACTTGCATTATAGCATCCATGGATATGTGGATGGTTCTATCCTGTGCCCACTGGTACATAGCATCTCTACCTTGATGTCCTGAGGAGTCATAGAATAATAGAATCAATCAGATTGGAAGAGACCTCCAAGATCCTCCAGTCATGGCCCCACTGGGCTAAGAACAGCTAGAAATCGAGCTCAAACAGCCGCATCAAGCCTAAAAATGAAAAGTCTGAGGAGACCAAATGGCCACATAAACAGTGCTCAAATGCCAGCCTTACAAACCTTATAAAAGTTTGGCATTTGCCTTGCAATTACATGAAATTCTTCAAGCACAAAATAAACTGCAGCAGTTGCCTTTGTGGTTTTGGGTGTTTTCCTCCCCCTGAACTCATTCAACGTTGTTGTGCACTACTGTGTTCTCCAGAGTAATCATATTGATTAAATGAGCTTTGCAAGCCTAAGATCAATAATTTCTATATGAAAAAAATGTTGCTGTTTGTAGGAAACACTGGTTTGGATTGCTGGGAGAAAATGATAGAGGAGACAGGAAACAAAAAGGGACTGAAAATTAGTTTTTTTAAGCAAAACATGAATGAAATAAAAGTTTCTGTGATTTAAAAACCATGAATGAGATAAAAGTTTCTGTGATTTAAAAATCATGAATGAAATGAAAGTTTCTGTGATTTACAAATCATTAACACCTCACAGATGTGCAAGCAAGGCAAGATAGTGTTATAAGGTAATCAGATGAGGTAATTAAATATGAGGACAAAACAATGAGTCAAACCACATTTTTCTCTTCTATGGGCCTGAAAACTTCTCAGACTAGGTCTGCAAACTCTGTAGGAGGAATCTCAGCAGTCTGAGTTTGTTCAGTTTACATTACTCCACCAAGAGTAAATCAGTTTAGGTTGTTTTGACATTTGTCTTCTTGGACAGTAAGAATAGGGACAGGATTTGTCATTATGCAACATCATTATAAGTACCCATTCAATTGTCAGAATATCACAAATTGCTTCTTTTTTTTTGGCTCAAGAAGATCTATCACAAAAAGATCTGAGATAATTTTCCATAGCTCATTACAGGATAAGTGATGGTTTGGACTAAATTCAACATCTCTGAGAAACACTGCATGTTGACTACTGTGAACACAATCAATGTTCTGTAGAACCCTGATGGTATTACAATAGCACTTTTTGTTTAACACTCCTGTGCTCAGTTTGGCATTCCCACAGAGATTTTGGGTAGTTGGGGGGGGGGGGGGGTGTGTTGTGGCCGGGTCACACATTTTAGAATCTTACAATAAAAATTACAGGCAGCTTGGTAAAATTCAAAGAGTTCTGTGTTTTGTCTTATTAAATGTTTAGCACAGTATTGTTTGTTGCATGAAATGAGCTTAGGAAATATTTCTTGATTAGCCTTATTCTCACTGTGGGAACACAGATTATATCTGACTTGAAAAGAAGGAAACATTTGTTTGATGCTACTGATAAAAAAGTTATCTCTTAGATTTGCCCTGCTGGCATATTCATTTGGCTTTTATTGCACACAAGGGAATAACTGCATTTTTTTTTCTTTGTGAGACTGGACTTTTCAGGGAGTTCATTATATTACACAGTGAAAGAAGCAAAGAGAGTTGATTGAAAGATGCGTGGATTGCTGTGTATCATGCAAAAGCAATACTTCTTAATTTTTTAGTTCAGTGATAATCTCAAAGGACAGTTGTAACAAATGCACCTTCTTGTAATAGAGGCTGCAGAACTGGCTGCAGTACTCCAGGTGGGGTCTCACCAGAGTGCAGAAGAGGGGGAGAATCACCTCCCTCCACCTGTTGGCCACACTTCTCCTGATGCAGCTCAGGAGCTGGTTGGCCAGCAGGACAAGGGAGGTTATTCTTCCACTGTACTCAACACTGGTCAGGCCACACCTTGAGTCCTGTGCCCAATTCTGGGCTCCTCAATTCAAGAGAGATGTTGAGGTGCTGGAAGGTGTCCAGAGAAGGGTGACAAAGATGGTGAGGGACCTGGAGCACAGCCCTGTGAGGAGAGGCTGAGGGAGCTGGGGGTGTGCAGCCTGCAGAAGAGGAGGCTCAAGGGCAGACCTCATTGCTGTCTGCAGCTACCTGAAGGGAGGATGTACCCAGGTGGGGTTGGTCTCTTCTGCCAGATAACCAGCAAGAGAACTAGGGGACACAGTCTCAAGTTGTGCTGGGGGAGGTCTAGGCTGGATGTTAGGAGGAAGTTGTTGTCAGAGAGAGTGATTGGCATTGGAATGGGCTGCCCAGGGAGGTGGTGGAGTTGCCATTCCTGGAGGTGCTGAAGCAAAGCCTGGCTGGGGCACTTAGTGCCATGGTCTGGTTGACTGGCTAGGGCTGGGTGCTAGGTTGAACTGGCTGATCTTGGAGGTCTCTTCCAACCTGCTTGATTCTATGATTCTATGAATGTTTTCATTAGCTATACATTTTCGTCTGTATTACTTGCTAAATTTGCTATTCACAAGCAGCTGGCAGGCATGCAGAAGGTGTGTCAATTTTATATACTATAACATATTACATACACATAATTTTGCCTCTAATGTTTTTACTTTCTATGCCTGGTAAAAATACAGCAGTGATGTAGTGCTGCCCTTTGGGAATGGTCAAGCACTTTGTCTCAACTGATTTGTTGAATTTCATGAGATGGAAAAGGGGTGACATTGAGGAGTGCCTGCTCCTCCTTTGACATTGCAGTGATGTTTTCCTTACTTTTTTAGCTAACAGCATTTTCACATCTGTCATAAGAAAAGGCAAATGGATTCTGAAATCAGGTATTATTCCCTCATTCTACAGGAACTGTAACAAACCAGCAGCTTTCTGTTAAAGTACCTTTTCTTTACTGCAGTATCACACAGAGTCAGTTTCTGACCACAGATATATAACAAGCACTAAAGTACTTAATGCCTTTGACAGTGTGTGATAACTTGCCTGAAATTTTGGAGCTAAAAAACAAATTATCAAATAGGATAATATAAAAAATCTTTCCTGTAATGTATTAAAGCCCTTACCATATGATATTGTGACAAAGGATGCCATGGCAGGCCTGATAAGCCTCTCTCCTTCCCTCCCTCCCTTCCTTCCTTCCTTCCTTCCTTCCTTCCTTCCTTCCTTCCTTCCTTCCTTCCTTCCTTCCTTCCTTCCTTCCTTCCTTCCTTCCTTCCTTCCTTCCTTCCTTCCTCCCTTCTTCCCTTCCTCCCTTCCTCCCTTCCTCCCTTCCTCTCTTCCTTCCCTTTCTCCCTCCCTCCCTCCCTCCTTTCTTTCCTCCCTTCCTTCCTCCCTTCCTCCCCTCCTCCCTCTTTCCCTTTCACCCTCCCTCCCTCTCTCCCTCCCTCCCTTCCTCCCTCCTTTCTTTCCTCCCTCCCTCCCTTCCTTCCTCCCTCCCTTCCTTCCTTCCTTCCTTCCTTCCTTCCTTCCTTCCTTCCTTCCTTCCTTCCTTCCTTCCTTCCTTCCTTCCTTCCTTCCCTCCCTCCCTCCCTCCCTCCCTCCCTCCCTCCCTCCCTTCTTCTGCCTGCTTCTTTGAAATTCCTTCCTTCCAAATTCCCTCCAAATCACTTCTGAATTCCTTCCCCTCTCCCGTCACCGTCCCTGGATGTGTTCAAGCAAAGCCTGGCTGAGGCACTTAGTGCCATGGTCTGGTTGATTGGACAGGGCTGGGTGCTAGGTTGGACTGGATGATCTTGGAGGTCTCTTCCAACCTGGTTGATTCTATGATTCCATGATATTCCCTTCCATCTGTTGTCTGAACCAACGTTACTTGAATTCCATTTAAGAAGTGTTCTATCTGAACAGCATTCTCTTAATTAAAGCTCTTTATTAATTTCCTTGACATTTTCACTTTGAAAAATGCTTAGAATTATTTTTAACCATGTGAACAAATACAGAAATCTTCTTAAAATCAATAGGTGAGAAACACAAAAAGGTCTGTGATTCAAATGTTTGTCCACTTTGTTAGACATTTGATGAGTTTTCTTGTGCACTGGAAGCATTATAGCTTTGCCCATGACTGTGATTCAGTTTTACCCAGAATATCTGCTTTCTTTGCAGAAGAATGTGTATGGTCATGCTTCATATCAGTCCAGCATTGCAAATTATACCTGACACTTTGTTTATTCCCAGTCAAACTTAAAGACATTAAGGACTAGATCTATTTTACAGTAGATGAAGCAGTCAAAGAAAGGTTACCCTGGGATAACCCAATTCTGATCAGAAAAAAAAATGTTGCTTGAAAGTTTGTTTGGTAAGTGGCAACTTGTCTGAGGTCTGGAAAACAAATGTCTGCTGAATTTTACTGACACCAACATAAATGTATATTGGGCATGCACTCTAGGATAAATCAATTACAGAGAAAACAGGAAGGAAAGTGAGAGGAAATTAACTCTGAAATGACTAGAGAGACAGAAATGCTGCATCTTGAAAGACAGTAAATGATGAGAATATCACAGAATCACAGAATCAGTCAGGGTTGGAAGGGACCACAAGGATCATCTAGCTCCAACCTCTCTGCCAAGGGCAGGTACACCCTACCCTAGATTAGGCTGCTCACAGCCTCATCCAGCCTGGCCTTAAACACTTCCAGCCATGGGGCCTCAACCACCTCCCTGGGCAACCCATTCCAGTGTTCCACTACCCTCATGGTAAAGAGCTTGTTCCTAGCATCCAGTCTGTATCTACTTTTCTCTAGTTTGAAGCCGTTGCCCCTCATTCTATCACCAGATGTCTTTGTAAACAGTCTCTCTCTAGCCTTCTTTTAGTTCTCCTTCAGATACTGGAAGGTTATTAGGCCTCCCTGGAGCCTTCTCTTCTCCAGTCTGAACAACTCATCTCCCTCAGCCTAGTTTTATAGCAGAGATGTTCCAGCCCCGTGATAGTTTTGTGACGTGATGGAGATGTTGAACAAGACTGTACCTAGTACTGATCCCTGGGAGACACTCGTAGCCACAGATCTCCAACTAGACTCACCACTGTTAATCACAACCCTCTGTGCTCTATCATTCAGTCTCCATCTCAGTAAAATGAGAAAGATTTAATCTAAAATACTGCTTAATAAACTCATTTTATGTGTGGAAATCTGTAGATATAACTGAAAACATGAATATACTTCATTATGTCATTGGAGGAGAACATAGTTCTTGGGTAAGCCACAACAACCCCAAGCAGTGCTACAGGCTGGGGACAGAGTGGCTGCAGAGCAGCCAGGAGGAAAGGGACCTGGGGGTACTGGTAGATAGTAGCTGAAGATGAGCCAGCAGTGTGCCCAGGTGGCCAAGAGAGCCAATGGCATCCTGGCCTGTATCAGGAACATTGTGGCCAGCAGGTCAAGGGAGGTTCTTCTGCCCCTGTACTCAGCACTGCTCAGGCCACACTTGAGTCCTGTGTCCAGTTCTGGGCTCCTCAATTCAAGAGAGATGTTGAGGTGCTGGAAGGTGTCCAGAGAAGGGCGAAGAAGTTGGTGAGGGGCCTGGAGCATAAACCCTATGAGGAGAGGCTGAGGGAGCTGGGGTTGTTTAGCCTGGGGAAGAGGAGGCTCAGGGGGGACCTCATTGCTGTCTACAACTACCTGAAGGCAGGTTCCAGCCAGGTGGGGGTTGGTCTCTTCTCCCAGGCAAGCAGCAACAGAACAAGAGGACACAGTCTCAAGTTGTGCTGGGGGAGGTCTAGGCTGGATGTTAGGAGGAAGTTGTTGGCAGAGAGAGTGATTGGCATTGGAATGGGCTGCCCAGGGAGGTGGTGGAGGCACCATCCCTGGAGGTGTTCAAGCAAAGCCTGGATGAGGCACTTAGTGCCATGGTCTGGTTGACTGGACAGGGCTGGGTGCTAGGTTGGACTGGATGATCTTGGAGGTCTCTTCCAGCCTGGATGGTTCTATGATAGGAGCATAGGAACAGAATCGTAGAACCATAGGAGCATAGAACCACAGGAATCATTCAAGATCATTAAGACTGAGAAAATGGAACACATACTTTTTATATGACAAATGAACAATGTATGTAGCTCTCTTGTGAGAACCATTCCAGAAAAGAAGACATCTATTGTTTAAAAGAGATACTAAATGGTAGCTATAGGTTGTTTTTTCAATGTAGGATTAGAATACTTTTATATTTTCAGAATAATTTTTTTTATTACATCTTCCTTATTATGAAATATAACTTTGATAGGAAGATGTAAGTGTTTAACTTCTTAAAAGCTTTTGATATATATTAAACAATTTTCATCCTTTATAAAAGTCAGGGAGGAAAAAAAAAACAACCAAAAAATGCCCCCTACACTTTTGCCTTTTGCTTTCATAGCTATAAGTGATTAGAAGGATTCACTTATGGTGTTACAGAAATACTGTATGAATTCCATGCTGTTTCATTGTGCCTACCCTAGATTTCAAAAGGTAAAATCAAAATCATTTATGTTTAAAGAGGAATCTGGACTCACCTATTCAACTGCCTGCTCAAAGCAGGAGTAACAATGCAACATCGTGAAAGGCTGAATTACACTTTAGTCTTCAAAGACTCTCTTGCTGCACTTAAATGCATGATGTTAGGTCACATGAATATTTCAATAGGGCATTTGATGAAGTTGTTGATTCATTTGGAAAAGATTAGTGACAAAGAATCCTTTGGCTCATTTTCCTAGTATAAAAATTATCACAAACTTTTATTGTCCTAAACCTTTTACTTCTTTACTATGTAAGGAAAGAAGTGGTAATCCTCATACCTTCAAATATCAAAAAGAGATGTTTATATTTGGCTCAAGATAAACTTTGAAGGCATTCATACTCTTCTGAGTTTGCTTTTCTCATTTATCAAGTATCTTTTTCCCTTTTAGAATCATAGAGTCAGTCAGGGTTGGAAGGGACCACAAGGAGCATCTAGTTTCAACTCCTCTGCCATGGGAAGGGACACCCTACCCCAGATCAGGCTGGCCACAGCCTTGTCCAGCCTGGCCTTAAACACCTCCAGCCATGGGGCCTCAACCACCTCCCTGGGCAACCTGTTCCAGGCTCTCACAACTCTCATTCTGAACAACTTCCTCCTCATGGCCACTCTGAATTTATCCACCTCCAGCTTTGCTCCATTCCCCCTGGTCCTGTCACTCCCTGATAGCCTGGAAAGTCCCTCCCCATCTTTTTTGTAGGTCCCCCATCAGATACGACAAGGCCACAACCTATCATCATCTTTCAGGTCATCTGTGTCTTAGAGAATACTTTGGGTATGTTTGGTTAAAGTGAAGGATTTGTGTAACTCAGTGCTCTGGAAGGCAGATACCTGCCCATTTGCTAACATTGAGAAAACTTACGGAAAGAAGTGATTTGTTAACAAAGAAATTATGTTATAATAACATTTCTGGCTGCAAAGGTGAACCTCAGTCAATTAGAGATACTAAAGGTTTGTCTGCTGTGATTTTCCACTTCTTCTGAAGGAAAAAAATGTAGACATCAAGAAAGACATGGAAAAATGTGACATGAACTTTAGACACTGCATATAGTATTCCTGCATATACAATTGACTCTCTACTTTCCTTCTATTTTAAACACAAAGTTTAAGTCCAAATATTGATATCATTTGAGCAACATTCTTGAACTACTAATTGCTTTGAGGTGAGGGGGCTGAAACACAGCCCTGGGAGGAGAGGCTGAGGGAGCTGAGGGTGTGCAGCCTGGAGAAGAGGAGGCTCAGGGCAGAGCTCATTACTGTCTGCAACTACCTGAAGGGAGGTTGTAGCCAGGTCGGGGTTGGTCTCTTCTGCCAGGCAACCAGCAACAGAAGAAGGGGACACAGTCTCAAGCTGTGCCAGGGGAGGTCTAGGCTGGATGTTAGGAGGAAGTTGTTGGCAGAGAGAGTGATTGGCATTGGAATGGGCTGCCCAGGGAGGTGGTGGAGTCACCGTCCCTGGAGGTGTTCAAGCAAAGCCTGGCTGAGGCACTTAGTGCCATGGTCTGGTTGATTGGACAGGGCTGGGTGCTAGGTTGGCCTGGCTGATCTTGGAGGTCTCTTCCAATCTGGTTGATTCTATGATTCTGTGAGAGGGTAGAAATTGCAGAGATCAAACCGGTTTTGTGCGCAGTAACCATATATGTCCTATTTTATATCACAACACTTTTAACTCTCATAGGAACTTATTTATGTGACAGGTATCCCTAAATAGAGTCAAAGAACTGCAAATTCAACCTAGAAGCAGTATTTTTTTTCAGGTGGTTCATATAAAGAATATGATCATAAGCTTCACAAAGTGATGCTGTGCTTTAGAACTAGTCTTTCCATTGACTACAGCTTAACCTGCAGTCAGACTGAAAGCTGAACAAGGTTACAATACAGATAATATCACTCTGCTGCCTTTCATTTCCTATAGCCCCATCTCTATGTGAGTCTGCAGGACAAACTGATTGAAGTCTGTGGTGTCTCACCTACTTTTAGGAATTCTGAATAACCAATTGTATTTCTTATGATAAAGAATCAGAGTAACAAAAGAGTTCATCTACGCAGCATGAGTATCTAATTAGAGCAGGAGCACTGTGCAACAAAGAGCAGGAATATCTTGTGTGTTTTCATACTACAGTTAGAGTAAATTCTTCCTATAGCACAAGCCTTGAAATTCTAAGCAACCCACATATGAACACATCCATAAATCAATTAATTGTATATTAAACCATGAAAGGCTGGGTGCTGTCATGTGTATTAAGCCAATGTCATATTGGAGCTTCTCTTTTTACTGATGCTTTTTTTTTAATATTTAGGAAAACACAGATATGAAATGCAAAAAGTCTAAGTTAATGTCACTGCTAGAAACAAATATTCCTGTGTTAAGAGTACCCTTAATTTCAAACTGCTTCCTGGATTCCTGGCAAATTGTCTCAACAACAAGGAACACACCTGTGTCCACTTCTGGGCCCCTCAATTCAAGAGAGATGTTGAGGTGCTGGAACATGCCCAGAGAAGGGCAACAAAGCTGGGGAGGGGCCTGGAACACAAACCCTATGAGGAGAGGCTGAGGGAGCTGGGGTTGTTTACCCTGGAGAAGAGGAGGCTCAGGGGTGACCTCATTGCTGTCTACAATACTTGAAGGGAGGCTGTAGCCAGGTGGGGTTGGTCTCTTCTGCCAGCAATAGAACAAAGGGACACAGTCTCAAGTTTTGCTGGGGGAAGTATAGGCTGGGTGTTAGGAGGAAGTTGTTGTCAGAGAGAGTGATTGGCATTGGAATGGGCTGCCCAGGGAGGTGGTGGAATTGATGTCTCTGGAGGTGTTCAAGAGAAGCCTGGCTGAGGCACTTAGTGCCATGGTCTGGTTGATTGGCCAGGGCTGCGTGCTAGGTTGGACTGGATAATGTTGGAGGTTTCTTCCAACCTGGCTGATTCTATGATGCTGTGACTGCTGGGTGAGTACAAACCCTGTCCACAGAAATGGGATTTCTAGACAGCCTGGCTGAAACTCAAGAAGTACACTTTTGCAATTAATGTACATTTTCCTTCTAGTAGTTACAACTTCTGAATTAGTAAAGTCAGTAAAGCAGAAAGAAATGTGGTCTTTCCAGAAAGGTCAAAGGAAAGCTGGATGCAAGGTGGCTGAATTTCAGAGGTTCAGAGTTCTAGTGGTGAAGATGACAAGAATATGTTCAAAGTCCACCCAGTACTTTCATTTTCTCTTTTAGCTACAACGTGCAGTAGTGAAACTGGCTGGAATCCTGCCTGCTACCGGATAATGAAGGCTTCCTGCAAAGCTTGAGCACAAAAGGACTACCAGAAAAGTCAAATTTGGATATGGATGTAGCTGAACTGGGACAAATTTGGGGGGGGGGGGGGGGAAGGCATTTAAGGATGTGTTTCTTGAGAGGAGCAAAAGCTGAACAAAGTGAGGGATCAAAGTAGTTCACAGAAGTACAGGCATGGCAAATGGAGAGGTCAGGGTGGAGAATGGAAAGTGCTATCTGGATGTAAACAAGCTGTGAGCAGCGCTCTTGTCTGACAGCCCCGCACCCGATCGCTGGGGTTTCTCTTATCTTCTTATGCAAGAAGTGGAGGCTCCCAGGTGACCTTCTTGTGGCCTTCCAGGATATGAAGGGGGCCTCCAAAAAAGCTGGGGAGGGACTTTTAGGCTCTCAGGGAGTGAAAGGACTGGGGGAGAATGGAGCAAAGCTGGAAGGGTAGGTTCAGACTGGAGGTGAGGAGGAAGTTGTTGAGCATGAGAGTGGTGAGAGGCTGGAATGGGTTGCCCAGGGAGGTGGTTGAGGCCCCATGGCTGGAGGTGTTTCAGGCCAGGCTGGATGAGGCTGTGGCTGGCCTGATCTAGGGTAGGGTGTCCCTGCCCATGGCAGGTGTGTTGGAACTGGCTGATCTTGTGGTCCCTTCCAACCCTGACTGACTCTGTGATTCTATGATTCTAAAATTTGCCTGTAAACATGGAAAGCTCAGTGACATCTGAAATAAAAAGGATTTCACTCACCCAATGTGCACATATATTTAAGAAAGGAATCTTTTTATTCCACTTTCTGTACTTCTAAGACCAAATATAATGTCTGTGAAGTTGTCTAACAGACATATTACAGACAACCAGAATGTCATGAATTGTTCCCTGGATATTACTGACTACTTACACTGGAGTGCATAAATACAAAGCACAACAAATTATTATCCAGGATTGTTGGAATAGACCAACTGTTCATAACAACAAACTTTAAGAGCACAACACTAAAAAATAAAGCTGTTGTTAAAGCTTTGCCTATGCTTAAAGTAACACATTTTACTAATCTAAAATATCTGTGCATTATCAAATAAACTCCAAACTAATTCCTCTTGCAATCGAGAAAACAATTAAATATGTTTTGGAAAGAACATAATTTTTGCATTTAAAAATTCCTCCAAACATGAAAACATAAAAGAGTATAGAGAGTGAAATTGTATTTGAATTGGCTATTACTTGTTGATTATTTTCAAGTCATAAAAACTATATTTGCAAAGAGTTTGAAAAGAGTGTAGCAGTACAGCTGATGTGAACTTCCACAAGCTACCACCGCTGCCACATGATAGTGTGAACAGAAGTTTGGAAGATACTAAGCTGAAGTCTACAAAGGAATGCAATGATAGGAGTGCTCAGGGAAATTTCTCTTGCTCATGCTACTTGTCATCAGAAAAAAATGTTCTTCAGACAACTGGCTGTGGAAACTTTCTTTAAAAACAACCCAAGTTCTGTACTTTTCTGCTTTTTTTCCTCCCTCCCTCCCTCCCTTCTCCTTTCCTTTCCTTTCCTTTCCTTTCCTTTCCTTTCCTTTCCTTTCCTTTCCTTTCCTTTCCTTTCCTTTCCTTTCCTTTCCTTTCCTTTCCTTTCCTTTCCTTTCCTTTCCTTTCCTTTCCTTTCCTTTCCTTTCCTCTCCTCTCCTCTCCTCTCCTCTCCTCTCCTCTCCTCTCCTCTCCTCTCCTCTCCTCTCCTCTCCTCTCCTCTCCTCTCCTCTCCTCTCCTCTCCTCTCCTCTCCTCTCCTCTCCTCTCCTCTCCTCTCCTCTCCTCTCCTCTCCTCTCCTCTCCTCTCCTCTCCTCTCCTCTCCTCTCCTCTCCTCTCCTCTCCTCTCCTCTCCTCTCCTCTCCTCTCCTCTCCTCTCCTCTCCTCTCCTCTCCTCTCCTCTCCTCTCCTCTCCTCTCCTCTCCTCTCCTCTCCTCTCCTCTCCTCTCCTCTCCTTTCCTCTCCTCTCCTCTCCTCTCCTCTCCTTTCCTTTCCTTTCCTTTCCTTTCCTTTCCTTTCCTTTCCTTTCCTTTCCTTTCCTTTCCTTTCCTTTCCTTTCCTTTCCTTTCCTTTCCTTTCCTTTCCTTTCCTTTCCTTTCCTTTCCTTTCCTTTCCTTTCCTTTCCTTTCCTTTCCTTTCCTTTCCTTTCCTTTCCTTTCCTTTCCTTTCCTTTCCTTTCCTTTCCTTTCCTTTCCTTTCCTTTCCTTTCCTTTCCTTTCCTTTCCTTTCCTTTCCTTTCCTTTCCTTTCCTTTCCTTTCCTTTCCTTTCCTTTCCTTTCCTTTCCTTTCCTTTCCTTTCCTTTCCTTTCCTTTCCTTTCCTTTCCTTTCCTTTCCTTTCCTTTCCTTTCCTTTCCTTTCCTTTCCTTTCCTTTCCTTTCCTTTCCTCCCTCCTTTCCTCCCTCCCTTCCTTTTCTTTCCTCCCTCCTTCCAGTCCTCTCTCCCTTTCCTTTCCTCTCTTCCTCCCTCCTTTTGTCCCACCCTTTTCTTTCCTCCCTCCCTTTTATTTCCTCCCTCCCTTCCTTTTCTTTCCTCCCTCCTTCCAGTCCTCTCTCCCTTTCCTTTCCTCTCTTCCTCCCTCCTTTTGTCCCACCCTTTTCTTTCCTCCCTCCCTTTTATTTCCTCCCTCCCTTCTCTTTCCTCCCTCTCTCCCTTCCTCTCTCCCCTCCCTTTCCTTTCCTCCCTCCCTCCCTTCCTTCCTCTCTTCCTTCCTCTTTCTTTCTCTCTGTTTCTTTCTCTCTCTTGCTTCATTTTGTTTTAGTCTATTCTATGCTATTTTTTTCTACAGATGTAAATTGACTGAGGCAGGTCCTTACAAGATAGCAATCTCTGTAGCCTTAAAAGTGTTTTCCACTTAGCAGTTCATTTCCAATATTAGGTAAGTTTCTTTCTTGAGATTCCTGTTTGTCTTAAGAAAAAGAGAGACAGTGAATGTTAGAGGCCTCTGATCACTAATTCTTAGAATCATAGAATCATAGAATCAGTCAGGGATTGGAAGGGACCACAAGGAGCAGCCAGTTCCAACCCCCTGCCATGCCCAGGGACACCCTACCCTAGAGCAGGCTGCACACAGCCTCAGCCAGCCTGGCCTTAAACACCTCCAGCCATGGGGCCTCAAGCACCTCCCTGGGCAACCCAGTCCAGCCTCTCACCACTCTCATGCTCAACAACTTCCTCCTCATGTCCACTCTGAACCTACCCACCTCCAGCTTTGCTCCATTCCCCCTTGTCCTCTCACCACATACCTTCCAGAAAATATTTCTTCTATGAAGAAAGTTTGGAGGACATTTACCTACTTTTTCTTATTATATAGAAAGAAAAACAGACAAACAAAACCACCTCCCCCCCCCCAAAAAAAAAACCCAAACAAAACCCAAAAACCAAACCCACAAAAAAGAGTAAAAAACATCTGACAAAGTGTCTAGAATATTTAACAGCTCCCACACTTTCATTCCAGATTACTAAACCAAATGAAATGCTTCAACCTTTATCTTTTAGAATGGAGAAAGGATTTACATGAAACAAAAGGCAATTGCCCTTAGTATCTTTCTAGCCATCTGTGCTGGTTTGAGACTCACTGAAATATTTTACTGAGATAAATTAGATCCTTAGCTGTGAGAAGAAAGAAAAAATAAACATGTGCCTTGTATCACTCATTCTTCAGCTCAGAAATGCATCTAGTCAAAATATAGCTAAGAAGGGCACTTCACACACACTGCTCAGCTCTCACTCCTGCCTGTGCTTGCTTTCTGGAGGTCTGGTCTCTGTGGTTGACTCTAGCTTTAACTCTCTAATCTACCTAACTCCTTTTCCCTCTAACCTCCTTGTCATTTCGTTTTGACATCTCACCTCAGATCTCCAGGTTTATCACATGAGATGTACGTGGGTTCATCTGGTCATTTCTGAAGGGAGGGAGAGAGGGAGGGGGAAGGGGAGTTGGGTTAAGAGCCTTCCTGGGGACATTGATTGTTTCTGGGAGGGGAATTGTGTTTCTGTGTTCTGTATCACTCTCTCTGTGAAGAACTTCCTCCTAACATCCATCTTAGACCTCCCCTGGCACAGCTTGAGACTGTGTCCCCTTGTTCTGTTGCTGGTTGCCTGGCAGAAGAGCCCAACCCCACCTGGCTACAGCCTCCCCTCAGGTAGCTGCAGACAGCAATGAGGTCTGCCCTGAGCCTCCTCTGCTGCAGGCTGCACACTCCCAGCTCCCTCAGCCTCTCCTCACAGGGCTGTGCTCCAGGCTCCTCACCAGCTTTGTTGCCCTTCTCTGGACACCTTCCAGAACCTCAACATCTCTCTCAAATTGAGGAGCCCAGAAGTGGACAAAGCACTCAAGGTGTGGCCTGACCAGTGTGGAGCACAGGAGAAGAATAACCTCTACCTGTGGCATATTCTACAGTTTATAAAGTTTCCTGTTCTGGGTTTTCAGTTGTTTGGGGTTTTTGTTCTGGTTTCAATTTGTGAGCAGTCCTGATTTCATCTGCTGTGTATCTTTTCTCTCTCTGTCTCCTCCTCCCCTCCTCCCCCCCTTTTTTTCCCTTCTGCTTCCCTCTGTGTAATCTGATATCATGCAATAGAGTAGCAAACTGCCCTTATCTCAACTGACATTTTAGATGTGTTTTTTTTCTCCATCTGCTTTCCTCCTTGTCCATCCAAGGGGTGCGGATTGTTGGGGAGGAGAGAAACCTCCCTGTTGTAACTGGACTGCTGGAATTCAGCTGCTAGCTGAGTTAAAACCATGACACTAGGTTTTCCTTCCAAACACCTTTGGAAACACAATGTGGAAAGATCAATTACAAGAAACCAAATCTGTGTTTCATGTGTGAATACAGAAAATGTTTCACTGGTGTACTTCCACAGGTTTCCTGATGTGTTAGCAGATAGGAAAGCATTGGCACAGTTTCAGATATTGAGCTACTGAGCTGTATTATACATTGATATGTTTTTTTTCCCTGCTTCCTGGGGTGCAATAAATGCAGCTCAGATTTCAGATAAAATGTAGAGGAGCTGGGGGTAACTATGCTGTTAATTTTAGCCTTTTCTCTTAGCCAATCTCCCCTGTGTACAACTTCTGTATCACCTAAAACTATCACTGTGAAATATTTCCTCAGTGAGACACTAAGTTTTCTCTGAGTGGACAGTATTCCAATTTACAAACTAAGTTTGTATTCTGAGACTTTTGTCCTACAATGATGTTCCTGTGATTTTCAAATAGGCTCTGGCCAGCCTGCTCTAGGGCAGGGTGTCCCTGCCCATGGCAAGGGGTTTAGAACTAGAAGATCCTTGTGGTCCCTTCCAACCCTGACTGATTCTATGATTCTATGAAATAGTCTGGAAAAAATTATCTCCCTTGCAAGTCCATCTTTATTCCCTCCTATGTAAGGCCATCTCTTTTTTTTCTCTTCTGCATTCATACACCAATTATACTAACTTTATTTTTAATGGGAGATCATAGAATACATAGAATCACAGAATCAACCAGGTTGGAAGAGACCTCCAACATCACCCAGCCCTACCTATCACCCATCCCTGTCCAATCAACTAGACCATGGCACTAAGTGCCTAAACACAGCAATTATAGATAAGAGTGATGTCTTCTTCTATCTATTATACTATATAATTATGTATCATGTAAGAGGTTATACAGTAAACATGAAAAGGAAGAATCCTAAATTCAATTATTTAATCATAGAATCAACCAGATTGGAAGAGACCTCCAAGCTCATCCAGTCCAACCTAGCACCCAGCCCTGTCCAGTCAACCAGACCATGGCACTAAGTGACTCAGCCAGTCCAGGGATGAATATATAATGGGAGATAAAAATTATCTGTGCAAAGGACTGCATATTTTTTAATTTGGTTGTTGATATTCCACCTCTTTCATGGGACTTTTGCAGTGGTTTGGGAGAAAATTCTCAAACTCCTTTAAGCTACATAACATTTCTACAAACTCATGGAAATCCATTTAAAACACAGGTAAAGCTTTTTCACTCTTCCTTTGATTTTGCAGTCGTTGTTCTGGAACTTGATGGTGAGAAAGAGTTTTTCAAATTTTGTACTTGTATTCATCAATAAGCAAGTTCATAGAATCACAGAATCATAGAAGCAGCCAAGTTGGAAGAGACCTCCAAGATCAGCCAGTCCAACCTAGCACCCAGCCCTGGCCAGTCAACCAGACCATAGCACTAAGTGCCTCATCCAGGCTTTTCTTGAACACCTCCAGGGATGGCAACTCCACCACCTCCCTGGGCAGCCCATTCCAATGCCAAATCACTCTCTCTGGGAACAACTTCCTCCTAACATCCAGCCTAGAACTGCTTATTCATGGTGTCTCAGGATGTGTCCTGTTTCTAGGTAGTTAGCTGTGCTGCAAAGATGCCAGCTGTACTTTGCAAGGATGTTTCTGGTTCCCAGGGCCAATTTCTAGCTTCACAGCTCCCAGGACAACAGGCAATTTCTCAGAAGACTTTTTCTTCTATTCAGCAATTTTCCCCTTCTAAACTTTAGGGTTACTCACATTAGCATCTCCAGTGATCAACAAATACCCCAGAATCTTTCAAGGTAGCTCTCCATGAAAACTGACCTTTTCAGCACACATTATCACAAGAATAAATGAAAGAGCAAAATAAGTAGAATATAATTAATAATGCTTTCTATTCTAATGAGGACTATGTCTTACTTTGAATTGTGATGGTTATTGTTATAATACAATCCCCTTTTTATCCTTTTGCTTCTATATGGTGGAGTCACCATCCCTGGAGGTGCTCAAGAAAAGACTGGATGAGGCATTTAGTGCCATGGTCTGGTTGACTGGATAGGGCTGGGTGGTAAGTTGGACTGGATGATCTTGGAGGAACACCCAAACCACCACAACCATCCAAAGGATTAATGCCTTAAGCATCTATCACTATACATAAAACCATAGCCCTGATACCCAACTACACCACAACTGTAGCTGAAGAGCAAGCATTTTTGAGATTTATGACTCACTAATAACTTAAACCTTGCCACATCTGCAACCACATTTCTAAATGCAGTGCTACAAAGCACTCCCTGATGTCTCTTTTCATCCTGTTTTGTGCTCCATCACATGGCACTCCAATGGCCTGCCTTTGTAGATGTTTGGCAATAAAGTTTGACTCCCCAAAGGAATTATTTCCTGAGTGCTTAATATAGCTTTAGGTCTGTGAACTATATAGATGACATCAAAGTGATTTTATTGGAAGCTGAAATTAAGCATGTGTAAACTGGTTTTAGAGCTATTGCACAATGATTACCATTCATAGGATGATTAATGCTTTTTATCCATGAGCGTAGATAGATTATACCACATTCTCTCTAAGAAAAGCACAAGATTACAGGAAGTACTTTGCTATTTCAGTGCTTTTCTATTTTGTGGATTAAAAACTTTGTGGCATGGTAGAGAAAAAGAACAATTTCTAACAGTGAGTACTGTTCTTCCAGACTTTCAGAGCCTCATTTCCTCTGTGTGAAGACCAGAAGAGAACTAAAGATATGGTTCTCTCAGGGGAAACATTAAACATTAAGTTAAACTGAGCATCTTGAGTTCAGGTCCTAAGGTGCAAGCTGATATCAGAGCACTTCATCTGGGCATTAGCTACTCCTGTTTTCAGAAGCATTACTACAAAGCAAATCTTATATTCATAGAATGAATCAGGTTGGAGAAGACCTCCAAGATCAGCCAGTCCAACCTAGCACCCAGCCCTAGCCATTCAACCAGACCATGGCACTAAGTGCCTCAGCCTGGCTTTGCTTGAACACCTCCAGGGATGGCAACTGCACCACCTCCCTGGGCAGCCCATTCCAATGCCAATCACTCTCTCTGTGAAGAATTTCCTTCTAACATCCAGCTTAGACCTCCCCCAGCACAACTTGAGACTGTGTCCCCTTGTTCTGTTTCTAGTTGTATATTGAGTATACATATATAGTAGAAATGTACTTGAGTGTGATAGACAAAGGTAATGTAAGAACCCTTTTTCTCAGAAGGCAGGAGATACTTTTAGTGCTATAATTTTGATATTTATTGGGTTTTTTTGTTTGCTTGTTTCATGTTTTCCTTTTTTTGTGTGGGTTTTTTGTGTTTATTTTTGTTGGGTTTTTTTTTTTTTTTAATGAAAGTGGCAAAAAAGCCTTTCAAGAGTAATAAGGAAACAAGACTGCCAGTGTCAGAGAATGTTTTATCTTGAAGGCTGTCAAAGATTTACCACAGAAATGCCATCAACAGAGAATAAGATACTCACATTTGCATGCTTTCAAAATGTTGACTATTATAGCATTTGTAGTAGCAACAGCTAAATGTCTAATCATAGAATCAACCAGGTTGGAAGAGACCCCCAAGTTCACCCAGGCCAACCTAGCACCCAGCCCTGTCCAATCAACCAGACCATGGCACTAAGTGCCTCAGCCAGGCTTTGCTTCAACACCTCCAGGCACGGTGACTCCACCACCTACTTGAGCAGCCCATTCCAATGCCAATCACTCTCTCTGCCAACAACTTCCTCCTGACATCCAGCCTAGACCTCCCCCAGCACAACTTGAGATTGTTTCCCCTTGTTCTGTTGCAGCTTGCCTGCCTAATATTCCTTTTGTTAAAAAGGAATTTGTTTTGTTAAAAGCTTTTAAGAATGGTCTGTTTGCCACTGAAATAAATATCTTTGCTGCTGCAGCTAAAATTAATAGTATTAAAGAGACTGTATGATCTCTTAAAGTAGTGATCCATACTTACTGCATGAGCCATGCAGATGTTTTTCTTCAGCAGAGCTACAGATAGTTGCCTGTGGTGGGTTAGGAACTTCCCCTCCACTGTTGAAATTTACCAGACCAGCTCAGCTGGTTTGGAAGTAAGATAAAGCTATATTTACTGCAAAGCAGAATTTACAAGCATACACACACAATATATCTACAAGTATCTACAATTACATACAAATCAGAAACAATACAGAAATCCAAATTCCCTCCCAGGCAAAGAAACTTCCCAGAAGGGGCTTGAAGCCTCTCTCTCCCTGCCTCCCTTTCTTTCCCAGACACTCCTCAAAGCTTACTTGAATCATAGAGTCATAAAATCAATCAGGTTGGAAAAGACCTCCAAGATCAGTCAGTCCAACCTAGCACCCAGCCCTAGCCAGTCAACCAGACCATGGCACTAAGTGCCTCATCCAGGCTTTTCTTGAACACCTCCAGGGAGGGTGCCTCCACCAATTGTTAGTGGAGAGATTAAGGTGGAGCGAAAGGGAACTGAAAGGAGAAAGTGTTCTGAGGCAGAAGCAGCAGAATTATTTATGTTGTATTCCCAGACTTTCAAAAAGCCTGTTCCCCACAAAATTCTTGTAGGCAAATTGGCTACTCATGGCTTGGATGAGCACACTGTCTCCTGGATGATAAAGCACTGGCTGGACAGGAGGGCCCAGAGAGGGTTAGTCAATAGAGTAAAATTGAGTTGATGACTGGTCACTAGTGGTGTTCCTCAGGGGACATTGGAATGGGCTGCCCAGGGAGGTGGTGGAGTCACCATTCCTGGAGGTGTTCAAGCAAAGCCTGGCTGAGGCACTTAGTGCCATGGTCTAGTTGACTGGCTAGGGCTGGGTGCTAGGTTGGACTGGATGATTTTGGAGGTCTCTTCCAACCTGGTTGATTCTATGAATTAACCCTCTGTGTTGTATCACTTTGACTGATAAAAGGGAAAGACTAAACAGTGTTGGGATTAAAGAAGAAAAAGGAAAGTACTGTTTTGATTGATAGATTTTTGTTTCTCATAAGGCAGGAGAAAGAACAAACAAAATGTGATTTAAGTAGGATTTCATCTTTGACCATTCATGTGCATAGCTCCAGGGTGTGCCAAAGGTGACAGACTAAGAAGCAATTCTAAAAATATTACTTAAGAAATTGTTCTACTCAAAAGTATTAACAAAGACAAATGAAAATGCTTAAAGAGAGAGCTGTCAGTGGTATATCTTAACCCAACTATAAGGCTGTATAGCCTAATAATCAACAGAATCATGATCTTTAACTCATGCCTCACAGAATGCCTCATGGGATGCCTCTACAGAGAACTTTTAATGAGTCGTTTTGAGCAGTCTGTTTTCATTTACATCAGAAGTTTCCAGATTCACTTGAAATATTCCCTTGTTGCTCTTCTAAACTCTCTCCTACGCTACACTTGATTTAAATGAGCTCATAGATATTCAACATCGTCTAACAAAGTCCTGAATACCCTGAAGAAAACAACATTTCTAATATTTGAGATCAGTGTCAAGTTTACAATTTTTTAAGTCAATGCTGTGTCAATTTTATTAAATAGATTTTCCCAAGGAAAGTCTGGTTTTAAAATATAGGAATATTTGGTTGGCTTGTCAGAACTATACTTAAGTGTACTTCCAGTTCATGTATTCTATTAAGTTTTTCTTTGCTTTCATACAATCATAGAATCAACCAGGTTGGAAGAGACCTCCAATATCATCCAGCCCAATCTATCACCCAGCCCTGTCCAATCAGCTAGACCATGCCACTAGGTGCCTAGACACAGCAATTATTGTTAAGAGTGATGTCTTCTTATCTCTATTATACTATATAATTATGTATCATGTAAGATGTTATACACTGCACATGAAAAGGAAGAATCCTAAATTCAATTATTTAATCATAGAATCAACCAGGTAGGAAGAGACCTCCAAGATCATCCAGTCCAAGCTATCCCCCAACCCTGTCCAGTCAACCAGACCATGGCACTAAATGCCTCATCCAGGCTTTTTTATGAACACCTCCAGGGACGGTGACTCCACCACCTCCCTGGGCAGCCCGTTCCAATGCCAATCACTCTGTCTGGCAACAACTTCCTGCTAACATCCAGCCTAGACCTGCCCTGGCACAGCTTGAGACTGTGTCCCCTTGTTCTATTGCTGGTTGCGTGACAGAAGAGCCCAACCCCCATCAATTGATAGAGCTCAGGGTTGCATGTATTGTTTTTAGTTGAGGCAAGAACACTGATTTCCTCTCCTATTTAATTTCTCTTTTATTCCTTAAAATAAAAATTGATATTAGTTAAAAAAAAAAAAAACCACAAAACCCAACAAAACCAAACATAACAACAACAAAAAGAAGACAGGTACAAGAAGAAGCAGTGCACTGTGTGTTCCAGGAAGCAATTCTCATAGCAGTTGATCTGGATTCTAGTCTCTGCCCCAAGGGTTGCGAATGTATTTTGCATTAAAGTTCCATGGCGTGAAGCACAGAAGCCACCTCTGAGGGAGCACCCAAGACACATGTCTGTGGGATTATGTATTTCATTTACTCTTCCTTCTACAAGGGATATTAAATTGTTTCCTACAAATTGTTACAACTTCAGCAGCACCCACTGTAGAACAGAATATACTTTTACTCAAGAAAACAACTGTCTTTTTGCTTATAGGCTTTGTGTAGCTAGAGAATCCCCCTAGGGAATTTTCTGACATCCTTGGTTGCTTTCATACAAGAGAGATAGTGATGTCTGTTCTACTTTCTAAGCAAGCAACTTAGGATCTTTTTAACCCTTGAAAATGAGTATGATTCTTGGGTTCCACAGATAGTACAAATCCAAAATAGTGAACTCACATAGGGCAGCAAAGGAAAACTCCAATTTTGTGGATGTTTCTAGAGAGTAACACTAATTATTCCTGTTAGGTAACTTAATTGGAACTAATACTATGAAAATTGGAACTAATACTATGAAAAAAGTAATTCCATAGAAGGTTTATCATGAGAATTCTAGAAGGAGAAAAAATCAAAACCAATGAAAAAACCCAAGTATGATAGCAAACCAAAAGAGCCTTATAGTAAGACTTTTCTGCTTTCTTCTGATGGTTGTCTTCTCCCAGGCAGCCATAGAATCATAGAACCATAGAATCAACCAGGTTGGAAGAGACCTCCAAGATCAGCCAGTCCAACCTAGCACCCAGCCCTCCCCAATCAACCAGACCATGGCACTAAGTGCCTCATCCAGGCTTTTCTTGAACACCTCCAGTGACAGTGACTCCACCACCTCCCTGGGCAGCCCATTCCAATGCCAGCAACAGAACAAGGAGACACAGCCTCAAGTTGTGCCGGGGAAAGTATAGGCTGGATGTTAAGAGGAGGTTGTTGGCAGAGAGAGTGACTGGCATTGGAATGGGCTGCCCAGGGGGGTGGTGGAGTCACTGTCCCTGGATGGGGCACTTAGTGCCATGGTCTGGTTGACTGGCTAGGGCTGGGTGCTAGGTTGGACTGGCTGATCTTGGAGGTCTCTTCCAACCTGGCTGATTCTATGATGATTCTATGAAAAGTTTATTTAAGTTGTTGAACTCTAACTGAATCCATGTTCAGGGAAATAGATAGCAGCAGTATTTCATGGGTGATAAGAAATTGAAATTTTTTAGATAAACTCCGTAACAAATTATGTGAATATTCCTTTGGTCCACAAACAGCACTTGCAATGAACAGTTGTGATGTTGTTTTTCTCAAGCTAAACATTTATGTTAGTTGATTGCAAAGCATGACTTCCTTGATTTGTTATTTACATAAAGTACTATGTAAATAAAAATAGAATTACAAAAAGTGGTTCAAGTAAATCATACTCCCTAATGAAATTCTGCTCCAATCAGATATGTTGACGACATGCTTTAAATAGTAGAAAGTGGAAGCTATGACAATATGAAGACAAAAGGAAAATAAGAAAACAAAGCAGCCAAAAGTCATAGAATCATAGAATTATGGAATCAGGTTGGAAGAGACCTCCAAGATCATCCAGGCCAACTTAGCACCCAGCCCTACCCAATCAACCAGACCATGGCACTAAGTGCCTCACCCAGGCTGCTCTTGAACACCTCCAGGGACAGTAACTCCACCACCTCCCTGGGCAGCCCATTCCAATGCAATCACTCTCTCTGGCAACAACTTCCTCCTAACGTCCAGCCTGTACTTCCACCAGCACAACTTGAGACTGTGTCCCCTTCTTCTGTTGCTGGTTGTCTGGGAGAAGAGATCAACCCCCACCTGGCTACAACCTCCCTTAAGGTAGTCTCCTTTGCCTTCTGTTGTAAGCAGAAAGAGCTCCTTGAGTCCATCCAGTGGCAAGAGGTACATTGACCACAAGCCGCATTTGGCCGCAGGAATCTTCTCTTCCAGTTCAATTAATGTTTACATATTTTGCTGGTTATTACCAGATCTCCTTATTGTCTGGAGAATGTATCCATGACTATGCAAGAACCTGAATATTATTAAAATTGGTGGTCAGGGGGAATCAACCAGATTGGAAGAGACCTCCAAGCTCATCCAGTCCAACCTAGCACCCAGCCCTATCTAGTCAATTAGACCATGGCACCAAGTGCCTCATCCAGGCTTCTGTCTTGTCATGGAAAATTCTTGGTATATATCAATTTAGCAAGTGGCAGGTGCTAATTCCAAAATGTAGGAATTCCCTAATAACAATCAGAAAATAGTTTCATGGAAACAGTGAGGGATGGCATAAGAAGCCATTTTTCTGTATGAGAAGAAAGTGTATGAATGAAGGTCTGCATTGCAAAATAGATTCTGGATTAATTGTTGAGGTCAGAGTTTAATTGAACAACATCCCTCACATGCTTTTATCTTCCCCCCTTTTTTTTTGCTTTTGAACATTTGATAAAGAGAAGTGTTTGGCCAGGCTTGAAAACATCCCCTTAAATAAGTAAAAAGATGTCCTGAAGAGTATCATTTTCTCATTTGAAAATGCTACCTAGTCTCAAACTGGTTAAATGAAAGGCTGACATCCCAGCAGACCACATTTGATAACTTTCCCAGAGAGAAACAAAAAGATAGGCTTGGAATTCTTTTATTTCTACAGACTAAAGAGATGTAGCCTGCAAGGAGTTGAGTGCTTCACTTAATGTATTTCAAAATGTCTTGGGAAAATCTTATCCTTTAAAATTTTGTCTCTGAGGGTAAGTTGGAGGACAATAGGACTCGGAAGAATGTAAGAGGCTTCATACCATGTCCATTTGTGTGGGATTTCACAGCTCATTATTAGTCCAAATGAAAAGTAGCTGGGTTTTGATCCAGGTTGCTACCTGCCTATCAAATGACAGGCAGAAAGATGTGTTTATATTAAGATGCCTTGTCTCTTTTGAGGAGGGAAATCTAATCTTACCTGTTCATTTACAGAGTGAGACAGAAGTATTCCTCAGTGTATTACAGAGAGGAGGCTGGACACTTTGCCAAAGAGTTCAGGTAGATCTCTTTGGAGATATAGATTATTTTGAGCAGACTTTGTATGTTCTTGTGAGGTCATTAAATTTATTAATGGAATCTTCTTGCTTCCATGTCTGTCCCATATGCAAACATCACAAGAAGCAAGTGGATGAGCAACCTTGAGTGTATGAGCACTTATGTTACACTAGAATAATACACTATAAAATATATAGACATGTCTAGTGTCTCAGATTGAGTGTACATGTGTGACAGTTTGAGCCTAGCTGGGATATTTTGGTGAGAAGAATTAGATGCTAGGCTGTGAAAAGGAAACAATGGTGAAGTCTGCTGCACTCATAGGCTTGCTGAAATCATAGAATCATAGAATCAACCAGTTTGGAAGAAAAGAACACAAATATAGATAACAGAGTCTCTCTCTGGCTTTTGGGCTGCACTTTTCTCTCTCTCTTACCTGCCATCTGTGTGACAAATGTGTCTGCTTCCTAACAGCCCTTGGTGTGATGGTTTGGGTGTTCCCTGCCCCTCTATGCTTTGGAAATCACCCAGACTGCACTCAGCTGGCTCTGGAAATTGAATGAAGCTTATATTTACAGCTTAACAGAATACACAAGCAGATATTTACAGTATATACAGTTATAGACAGAAACAGACAAGATAAAAGGTAATACAGAAACACAACAGCCCTCCCAGAAACCTGAGTCCCCAGGAGGGGCTCCCAACTACCCCTTCACCTTCCCCCTACCCTCTCTAACCTTACCCCAGTCCCAAGGAAGAATGGAGGTTCAGCCAGGGGGGTTAGGAAGCAAAGTGGATTAGTCAAAGAGGCTAGAGAGAGATGCAGCTCAGCCAGCTCCCCAGCAGCAGAACTGTGTTATGTGTGTTTTGAGTCTTCTTCTTGTATCTCCCAGTAAGCCTATGAGTGAAGTAGACATCATTCTGTTTTCCTTTCCCAGCCTGTAATCTAGTCCTCACCAAACATTCTAGCTGGCTTCAAACTAACCCCTCTGGCCAACCCTCCAAACTCACCTTGAACATAAGGCAAATTCTGGGGTAAGGCAGAGGGTGGGAAGAAGGTGGAAGGGTGGTTGGGAGCCCCTCCTGGGCACTCTGGTTTCTGGCAGGGCTGTTGTGTTCCTGCATTACTTTTTACCTTGTCTATGTCTGTCTCTAGCTGTACAGATATTGTAAATCTCTGCTTGGATCTTGTGCTCAGCTGAGTCTAGTCTGGATGATTTTCTTAAGTATATGGGGGGGGGATAACACCCAAAACATCACAACATGCCAGCTGAACATTCCTATGTTCATCCTCTATGAATTCCATGACATTTAACTGAATTGTGCAGATGTATTTGAGTGAGCACATGCGGTTGCATGGTTCTAGTTATTTCTAGATACTTCACACATGGATTTTTTTTCTGTGTTTGAAATTATATCCAGTGTTCATAAACCACTTCTCTCTTTTCGTATGTTTCACTAAGTTGCAGAGTGGTAGGGTTTGGAAGGGATCTCCAAAGATCATCTAATCCAAACCTGCTGGTAACACTGGTTCTTTTAGATCAGGTTTTCTACACTCCAGTCTTCTCCTAGGTTTCTATCTCAGCTGGTCTTCTGAACTGTGAAAGATATATAGGTCATTTCACTTTATTCTATATTTTGAATCATAGAATCAACCAGGTTGGAAGAGACCTCCAAGATCAGCCAGTCCAACCTAGCACCCAGCCCTAGCCAGTCAACCAGACCATGGCACTAAGAGCCTTATCCACTCTTGTCTTGAACACCTCCAGGGATAGTGACTCCACCACCTCCCTGGGCAGCCCATTCCAATGCCAATCACTCTCTCTGCCAACAACTTCCTCCTAACATCCAGCCTAGACCTCCCCTGGCATAACTTGAGACTGTGTCCCCTTGTTCTATTGCTGGTTGCCTGAGAGAAGAGACCAACCGCACCTGGCTACAGCCTCCCTTCAGGTAGCTGCAGACAGCAATGAGGTCTGCCCTGAGCCTCCTCTTCTGCGGGCTGCACACCCCCAGCTCCCTCAGCCTCTCCTCACAGGATTTGTGTTCCAGGCCCCTCACCAGCTTTGTTACCCTTCTCTGGACACCTTCCAGCATTATTAATTATGTCATCAAAATTTTCCAATAGAGCTTTTATTTTTTTTTTTCTTGATTGCTTTCTGAGTTTGAGAGAAAACCTTAAATTTTGTGCAGGTTTCTAATTTTATTTTTAGGCATTAATTTAGCTTAGAATGCTTGTGAATCACATTATATTAAGCACCATATGGACAATGAGAACCAGTGTTTCCTGAAGAAGTTTCTGGGTTGGACAACAACAGAAAAACAACTCTTCCTTTAGTAAGCTGACTGTCCCTGTAGACTCCATTATTTTTATTCAGCTGCTTTATGCACAATGTTAATGAAATCTGAGAGGCCCTAGGGCAGAATTCAGTTCTCTAAAGATAAACATCCAGCATATCTTAAGGTATTCTGCTTCAAAAAGCTGTGAGTTGAGAAGATTTCATATCTCCCATTGCACTATGTTATATTTGCCAGTGCCATCTGAATGTCAAAATGATGAAGCATAGGAAATTCTATTATATCTCCATGTATGGGCAACTGAAATCAAACCCAGCTCTCTTGTGGCTATAATCATCATCCGGACCTGACAGTTATAAAACAAGACCTGACCTTCAAGAGACTTGTTGCTCTTCTGGACCAGCAACTGAAAGCCATTAAATGGCCCTAGGTGTATCTCAGATAGCACTAGAGAGCAGCATTGCAGGCAGGTGCATCACGAGCTATTTTTCCTTCAGTTGTAGGACTCGTTTGGGCACAAGTAGAAACTCAGCTTCCAGAGCTTACACACTGGAATTAATTCCATTTAAAGTCTTTTAGGGAGCATTTTCTGCAGAAGCAGGCCAAGTCCCTTGCCACAGACTCTTTATCTGAAGAGGAAGTAAACAACTCTCAATATTTGAAAATAAAAGTCTACTTTTTCACTCATTCCTCAGGTTCTCTACATCTCTCAGTATTAGAGAAATCTCACACAGGGCTTCTTCTCTTCAATATGTATATATTTTTATCCTTTTTGCATAACTAAGCTGCATCCTTTAGGATGGAACTGACTTTTTTTGGACCAAACTTCTGGCTTTGTATGAGAATTCTTAAAATTAAGTCTTTCACTGCACTTTTAAAGCATAGTATGGTACCTGTTCTTTTTTCTTTCATGGTTCTTAGGAACCTTTCTTCATGGTTCTTTCTTACTGTGATGGTTTGCTCACCCACACTTAAGAAAAATCACCCAGACTAGACTTAGCAGCTGGAAATTAAAGAATGGAGCTTTATATTTACAGCTCAGCACAAGATCCAAGCAGGTATTGACAATATCTATACAGCTAGAGACAGACATAGACAAGGTAAAAAGTAATACAGACATACAACAGCCCTGCCAGAAACCAGAGTGCCCAGGAGGGGCTCCCAACCACCCTTCCACTTCCCTTCCACTCTTCTACCTTATCTCAGACTTTGCCTTATGTTCAAGGTGAGTTTGGAGAATCAGCCAGGGGGGTTAGGAAGCAGAGGCTTTAGTTACACAGACAGCAGGTTAGGGAGAGAAGGGAGGAATCCAAAGACAGAGAGCAACTCTGTGTCCTGGAGTCCTGTATACCCCTAAATTCCTCTCCTGATGTGGCTTGAATGGGAGGAGGAAAGCTGCCTGGTTCCCCACCCCTCGCCTGCCCTGCGGGAGTGAAGGGGGTGAGCAAAGGGGTCCTGTCTGCACAAGCAGTGCCCCGTGCAGTGCCCGCGCTGGAATTGGACTGGGATTGGCTGTGCCTTTCGCGCCCAAGCTGTGGTAACTCTGCCCTTTGTCTAGAGAGGGTATAAACTGGGGAGCTTCCCACCTTTGGGGGTTCCTGCCTTGGAGGTCGTCCCTGCCTGGACGTTCGTGCCTGCCTGAGACTTCTCCCCCCCACCTTGCCTGGTGCTCTGCTCTGAAAGGATTGCTTCACCCATTGACACCTTTTGTAAGAGCTGAATACCTCTTAATGACTCTTCAGTAGCATCTGAAGGAGAACCAGAGGGACAGGCCACGACAAAATCAGCCTGATCGTGAGTTATTTTGGCTCAGCTCTGCTTTATTAGTAAGAAAACCACTATAATTTAATAGCTAAAGCCTTTTCCAACTTCTGACTTCCAAAATAGAATCATAGAATCAGCCAGGTTGGAAGAGACCTCCAAGATCATCCAGTCCAACCTAGCACCCAGCCCTATCCAGTCAACCAGACCATGGCACTAAGTGCCTCAGCCAGGCTTTTCTTGAACACCCCCAGGGACGGTGCCTCCACCACCTCCCTGGGCAGCCCATTCCAATGCCAATCACTATCTCTGTGAAGAACTTCTTCCTAACATCCAGCCTATACCTACCCTGGCACAACTTGAGACTGTGTCCCCTTGTTCTATTGCTGGTTGCCTGGGAGAAGAGGCCACCCCCCACCTGGCTACAATGCCCCTTCAGGTAGTTGTAGACAGTAATAAGATCACCCCTGAGCCTCCTCTTCTCCAGGCTAAACAGGCCCAGCTCCTTCAACCTCTCCTCATAGGATTTGTGCTCCAGG
Source organism: Pogoniulus pusillus (assembly GCF_015220805.1). Lineage (NCBI taxonomy): Eukaryota > Metazoa > Chordata > Aves > Piciformes > Lybiidae > Pogoniulus > Pogoniulus pusillus. The sequence continues at coordinate 45,572,208 of NC_087268.1, read as the reverse complement.
CCCCTCACCAGCTTTGTTGCCCTTCTCTGGACATGTTCCAGCACCTCAACATTTTTCTTGAATTGAGGGGCCCAAAATTGGACACAGCACTCAAAGTGTGGCCTGACCAGTGCTGAGTACAGGGGAAGAATAACCTCCCTTGTAGCCAGATTATTGATGGTATCCCTGCAGATAATTCTCAAGCAACTCAATCTGCTAATTAAACTAAATTAATCTTTGTATATATAGTTTTGGGGGTGGAATTTTGGGAAAATAAAACAACTCTATTTTTGTATAAAATTCCCAACTTGGCAGCACATTAATTCCTGCCTCCACAACACTCTGTTATCTATGTTTGTGTTCTTGGTTTTATCCATCTCAGCAAGCCTATGAGTGCAGTAGACATCACCACTGTTTCCTTTTCACAGCCTATAATCTAATTCCTCTCACTAAAATATCCCAGCTAGGCTCAAACTAGCACACCTACTAACTGAAGAAAGTAACTGACTATGTGCTACATGCCTAGTAAAATATAGTACATAATTTAAAGCATATATTAATTAAAGTTTCTTCCTAGAATATGAGGCTTTTGACTTCAAACTTAAAAAAAAAAAAAATCTAAATAATCTCTTTTTTTTTGTCCTTTAAATCCAGGGAAGTTTTGATAAATGTTCATATATGTCAGATGTAATGACTTGATTAGCAGTGTGAAGAAGTAGATAAGTTGAAAAGAAAAATATGATTTTTTTTTGACAGAGATATAAAATTCTAAAACTGATATGGATTCCAAAAAGTTTTAAATAAAACCCTGTCTCACATCCAGTAAGTAATTTTTTGCCTACTGCATTGTTTTCTTTCCTTTTCAAGGTCAGGTCCTGCATCTGGGTTGAGGCAATGCCAAGCACAAATCCAGGCTGGGCAGTGAGTGGCTGGAGAGCAGCCCTGAGGAGAGGGACTTGGGGCTGCTGCTGGAGGAGAAGCTCAACAGGAGCCAGCAGTGTGCACTTGCAGCCCAGAAAGCCAAGCAGATGCTGGGCTGCAGCAGGAGAAGTGTGGCCAGCAGGTGGAGGGAGGTGATTCTCCTCCTCTGCTGTGCTCTGCTGAGACCCCACCTGGAGTCCTGCATCCAGTTCTGGAGCCCCCATTACAAGAGGGATGTGGAGATGCTGGAGAGTGTCCAGAGCAGGGCCAGGAGGATGCTGAGAGGGCTGCAGCAGCTCTGCTCTGAGCACAGACTGAAAGAGTTGGGGCTGTGCAGGCTGGAGCAGAGGAGGCTCCCAGGTGAACTTCTTGTGGCCTTCCAGGATCTGAAGGGGGCTGCAAAAAAGCTGGGGAGGGTTCTTTGCAGTGAGGGTGGTGAGACACTGGCACAGGTTGCCTAAGGAGGTTGTGGCTGCTCCCTCCTTGGAGGTGTTCAAGACCAGGCTGGATGAGACCTTGAGCAGCCTGCTCTAGTGGGAGTGTCCCTGCCTGTGGCAAGGGGTTGGAGCTGGATGATCTTTGAGGTACCTTCCAATCTAAACCATTCTATCATTCTATGATCAGTAAATTGGATCTTGTCAGCCAAATTGTGCTCTGAATTTTGCCTTCTTTTTTCTTTTATTTATTTTTCTTGTAATTTTTTTCTTTTTCTTCTTTTTTTTTTTTTTTTTTTTTTTTTTTTTTTTTTTTAAACCTTCCATCCAATTTCCTTCTTAAATGGCACTCCACAAAAACTTTTTGGACAAAATCATTGTGGATATAACTTGGGTTCCATGATAGTGACTACGAAATCAACCTGAAGGTAATGAAACTATCAAGTCAATCAAATTCATCAGTTAGAATCACAGAATCAACCAGGTTGGAAGAGACCTCCAAGATCATCCAGTCCAACTTAGCACCCAGCCCTAGCCAGATGGATATTGCTGCAAGATTCTCAGTTAAATCCAGAGAGGAAAGGAAGATCTGGTGCTGGAGAAGACACTGAAGAAAAGAGAAGCTCTATTTCCCAAAGTTTAACACTGTCAGCAAGTGAAAGCATCAGCCTCAAAGAGCTTTGCATTTACTAGCACAGCAGAAATCAGTCATTTATTATATATACTGCTTCACAGTGTAATCTCTTACTGTTTAGCAGTAGTAGAGCTGCCAGATTAAAACTAAATATTTCATCACTTGTAACAGTAATGAGTTCTTACTTTGATGCATAATCCATTATTAAACTCACCAAATGTTTTTTAGACTACCTTATGTGGGTCAGCATTAGGCCTTTGTAAAATGCAACTTTCTAGCCAGATGGTTAAAGGTTGTCATTAAATTAGCCTGAATCAGTTGGTATCCCATCAGTTAATCTCTTATACTATAAATGGCAGATGAGTTTTCTTTGTACTGATTATGCAACTTACAGCATCTGCCCATTTTCTGCTTGACTGTGTCCTGTCTGAAATGGTCATTTCTCTAAACCTGCTAGAGCCAATCCAAAACCTGCTCAGTTTGCAGTAAGACTGCAGGCACATGGCTCTTTAGCTTGTATTTCCACCATAGGGTACATAGTTAGGATGTATGAGTATAGGAAACTCTGTAGGATGAAGTCATCAAAGTGTTGAACAGAAACAATTTAAGGGCATATTGGACATTATGACAGCACTGCAGCAAATGCTCATCTGTGTACATTTTCCAGTTGAATGGTTATTTTATGAATGACATTTAGTTTCATGTGATACAGGAGAAAGCTCTCATTATTGAGTTACTCAATTCCTATGGATGCAGCTGCTTTTTCTTGCAATTATAATTGTCTTGTTATGATCAAGTTGTTTTTTCGAGTCATAGGTTCATAGAATCATAGAATCAACCAGGTTGGAAGAGACCTCCAAGCTCAGCCAGTCCAACCTAGCACCCAGCCCTAGCCAGTCAACCACACCATGGCACTAAGTGCCTCAGTCAGGCTTGGCTTGAACACTTCCAGGCACGGTGACTCCACCACCTCCCTGGGCAGCCCATTCCAATGCCAATCACTCTTTCTGCCAACAACTTCCTCTTAACATCCAGCCTAGACCTCCCCCAGCATAACTTGGGCTAAACAACCCCAGCTCCCCTAGCCTCTCCTTGTAGGGTTTGTTTTCCAGGCCCCTCATCAACTTTGTCATCTTCATTCAATTTCCAGAGCTGGCTGAGTCTAGTCTGGGTGATTTCCAAAGTGTGGGAGAGCAGGGAACACCCAAACCATCACAGTAACACCCAAGCCATCACAAATGTATAACCAGAAGTTACTTCAGAACCAGAAATGGTGCCAAGCACAGACAGAAAATGATTCTGTTTGAAGTGTCCTTCCCATTCATATTGTGAAACTACACAGACCTTTCTTGTTATTAAACAGGTCCATAATTTATTACTGATTTGCTGGTTTTGCAGCTGAATTCATCAAAGACACTAGGACTTACAAAAAAAATCTCCTCAATAACAGAGATTAAAAAGTGTCAGTCAAATAGATTAGAAAGTGCAAGAGAAAGAAGTTGCATTCCTTTTGCTTACTGAAATGTGGAAAATAGTCAAGATGAAACTTTTCATTAAATATATCATAGAATACTAAGTTTTGGTGATTTTCAGGGAGGCTATTTAATCTCTGTCACTTGCTAAAATCTTACTTATTAAGTGTCATTTTGTCTGACTTTTATGGGAATTTTATGCTATTTTTAAACCTTCTTTGGCTGTTAAAATAGGAAAAAGCTAAACAACCTAAAATAAGCAGACAATATAGATACACTTTCAAACTCTGAGGGTTTCTTTCCTACCATCATTCCCTTCCTTTCTGTTTTCCTCTCAATAAACTCTCTAAAGATAAAATATTGTGTATGATCATTGAAAAATTCTCCTAGCAAATTATTTTTCATCTGAGACTCTGAGGCCTGATTTAGTCTACTATATTTTAAGCTTTTAAAGAGTGCATAGATTTTCATAGTTAGGTTTAAGAATCATAGAATCAGCCAGGTTGGAAGAGACCTCCAAGATCAGCCAGTCCAACCTAGCACCCAGCCCTGTCCAGTCAATTAGAACATGGTACTAAGTGCAAGGCTTTTCTTGAACACCTCCAGGGACAGCAACTCCACCACCTCCCTGGGCAGCCCATTCCAATGCCAATCACTCTCTCTGAGAAGAGCTTCCTCTTGAAATCCAGCCTATACCTCCTCTACTGCTCAGACTACTACCTATCAGTATCTCCAGGTCCCTTTCTGCCTGGCTGCTCTCCAGCCTGTAGCATTGCTCAGTGTTGTTGTGGCCAAAGTGTAGGACCCTGTGTCCAGTTCTGGGCTCCTCAATTCAAGAGAGATGTTGAGATGCTGGAACATGTCCAGAGAAGGGCAACAAGGCTGGTGAGGGGCCTGGAACCCAGACCCTATGAGGAGAAGCTGAGGGAGCTGGGGGTGTGCAGCCTGTAGAAGAGGAGGCTCAGGGCAGACCTCATTGCTGTCTACAACTACCTGAAGGGAGGCTGTAGCCAGGTGGGGTTGGTCTCTGCTGCCAGGCAAGCAGCAACAGAACAAGGGGATACAGTCTCAAGTTGTGGTGGGGGAGGTCTAGGCTGGATGTTAGGAGGAAGTTGTTGGCAGAGAGAGTGATTTGCATTGGAATGGGCTGCCCAGGGAGGTGCTGGAGTCACTGTCCCTGGAGGTGTTCAAGCAAAGCCTGGCTGAAGCACTCAGTGCCATGGTCTAGTTGACTGGATAGGGCTGGGTGCTAGGTTGGACTGGCTGATCTTGGAGGTCTCTTTCAACCTGGTTGATTCTATGGTTCTATGATTCTATGATTCTAATATATGTTATTTATTGCATGTTTCCAGTATGATAAATGTCCTGGTAGGGCATAAATCCTGCCACGCAGGTTTAACCCTGGCTCTCCTCCTGTTGTTGTACTGGGGTCCAGGAGTGAGTCAGATGAGCAAACAATGAAGGTTTGGCCCCAGCAAAGCCTTGAGGGCTAGAGGGCTTAGCACCATGTGTCAGGTGTCTTGTGCTGCCCTCACTGTGACTGCGTGGTCAAAGGAGAGACAAAGCTTTGAATTCATTGGCCAGGACAGTGGTGCTGGTGCCTATTGACCAGTTGGATTTTCAGACTGAAGTATATAAAGGGGGGTGATTTAGAGAACTGTGCCTTTCTACATTAGCCTGTCTACATCAGCCTTCCTGCCTCTTGTTTTCAGCTTGTTAAAGGTGGCCACGTGTATGTAGCTCACACTAGTGGCTTAGCAGCAGCTCTCCTCTCTGCCTGGAATATTTGTGTTTCATCCTGGGAACATCATCATGTGTTTGAAAGTGTCTTTGATACAGGAGATTTACTCAGGGACCAAAAGAGTCATGAGTACATCTGCTGGAGTGAATGTCAAGAGTCCATAGGCATAGTTAGAATTCTTCCTGTCCTTGCATTCCTATTTTCCAAGTTCTGATTGTTTAAACTGTTTAATTCTGTGCAGTTGCTTCCTGTCAACCAAACATCCAAAGAACCTCAGGTTAATTTTCCTGATTTTAATATTAATAATTAAATTAATATTCATGCATAAATTAAGAGTCATCATTCATAACGATTATTGCTTTCTAGTACCATAAGATACAGGACAAAAAATGTATTGGACAGAAAGTAATGATGACTTGAAAGTTTATTATTTAGAAAGCAAATTTCATGGTGGCCAATACAGTAATATAGAATTTATAAAGACTGAGGCTATCCAATCTATACAAGAAAACAGAGTTTTTACTTTGATACCAGATTAAAATTCTAGGACAGAAATTCAGGTCAACATACCCAGGCCTGACAGAGACCCTGAGGGAATCTGCTGTCTTAACCAATCATTTATTTGTTTTTATTTCTTGATATGAGAATGTCTTGATGCATAATACTTTGAAAAATGAATACACAGAGGAGAACTACCAGAAAACCCAAAATGTAAAGTTTTGAGCTTTGACTTCATCCCCTGAAGACTCGAGTCTAATATCCAGTTCATTTATTTTCAGTGCCAAGCGAAGGGAAAAATAGAATGAGTTTGAGCAAAGAGGCCTAAGGGATCAATTCCCAATGTCTGCAGTAGGATTGTACCTAGGACACTGTCTTTTCTAGACTTAAGGTACCTACTATGATAGTCTTTTCTATGTATCTATGTTCAGAGATAGAAAAAAAAACCCAACCAAAACTAACCAACCAACAAAAACCACACAAACCCCCAAATTAATATACCCAAACTAAACACACACAAAAAGAAAGTCACCACTGAGCTTGAAACAAGTGGTTTTAATTATACAACTCAACATTCCTTCTGTAAAGGAAGGAAATAGGTTTTTAAAAGGCTGAGTTAAACATAGCAGTTAATGTAGTCATTAAAAACTATATATGATTGAAGAAAACCACAAACCCTCAAACCTGAAGTCATTTAAAGTCTGATCTCATGGAAGGCAAGTCAGTATGGTTTAGAATCATAGAATCAACAGGTTGGAAGAGACCTCCAACATCACCCAGCCCTACCTATCACCCTGCCCAATCAGCTAGACCATGGCACTAAGTGCCTAGACACAGCAATTATTGTTAAGAGTGATGTCTTCTTATCTCTATTATACTATACAATTATGTATTAGGTAAGATGTTATACACTAAACATGAAAAAGAAGAATCCTAAATTCAATTATTAAATCATAGAATGAACCAGATTGGAAGAGACCTCCAAGATCAGCCAGTCCAACCTAGCACTCAGCCCTAGCCAGTCAATCAGACCATGGCACTTAGTGCCTCAGCCAGGCTTTGCTTGAACACCTCCAGGGATGGTGACTCCACCACCTCCCTGGGCAGCCCATTCCAATGCCAATCACTCTCTCTGACAACAACTTCCTAACAACATCCAGCCTCGACCTCCCCTGGCACAACTTGTGACTGTGTCCCCTTGTTCTGTTGCTTGTTGTCTGGCAGAAGAGACCAACCCCACCTGGCTACAGCCTCCCTTCAGATAGCTGTAGAAGGGATACATGTTCAGATTCAGCACATCAAAAATCTCCTAAACAAAGCCAATATTTGACAAAGTAACACTTTATAATCGTGAGTGTAGCTTTACAGGGAGATATGTTTAGAGAAGCTATTACTCTGTCAATGCCAGGTATTGATACTGACACATGATACGATGTTTACTAGAGCAGCTAACAACAGAATTGAGTTTAAATGTTGACTGTCATCTTTGATTAAGGTGTATTCATGTGATAAATATATATATATATATATATAAATTTTATCTTTTAACTTGCATGATAAAGAAAAGAAATAGAATGCATTACATCTGAAAACTGGCACATTATCAGGTAATAGCACTTTAATTTTAGCAGTTAATGGTAAAACTTCTTATCTAGAACAAAATAAAGAACAAAATATACATTTTTTAATGCAGTATTCTTGAAGAATATTACATGAATATTTAAGCATTTTTTTCTGTAAAGAACAGCAAAACACATATCAAATGAATTTATATCTTAATAGAATCACAATATCCTTACTTTAGCTGTATGTAGTCAAACCATACCCACTGCTATGTTCCATTTTCTCAGCAATCACAGTATTTCTGTACTTTGAAGGACTCTTCCATTGTGTGCATACAATGTGAAATCCCACAGGTATTTATGAATGTTTTTTGCTTGGTTGATATTTTAAGCTCCTATTGATGGGAAAGGAGTGCTGCTTAATGGAAAACTGGATTTCTTTTGTGTGTCTACCTGATTGTAACTGGATTCAGCAATAAGGACTTTAAATTCCAGTCCAAATTCATAGAATCACAAAATGGTTTTGGTTGGAAGGGACATCAAAGATCATCCAGTTCCAACCCCCTACCACAGGCAGGGACAACTCCCACTAGAATAGGTTTTTCAAGGCCTCATCCAACCTAGCCTTGAACAACTGCAGGTGTTCTCAGTGATTCAGGTATCACGATTATAACATACTGCAGAAAACATCAGCCAGTCCATTTCTATGGGACATTTTAAAGGGTGTTATAGTCACAGCAGAACCTGAGGAAAGAGCAAGAGATCTCATGGGAAGGCTGCTGATCAGTGCAAAGTTCAGTTTATATTGCAAGGACTGAAACCTGAAACCTTTTCTTGGAAGAGTCATCTCAGTTGGCACAATCATCAGATGACAACTGATGGGAGATTGTAGCCAGGTGGGGTTGGTCTCTTCTGCCAGGCAACCAGCAACAGAACAAGGGGACACAGTCTCAAGTTGTGCCAAGGGAGGTCTAGGCTGGATGTTGTTAGGAAGTTGTTGTCAGAGAGAGTGATTGGCATTGGAATGAGCTGCCCAGGGAGGTGGTGGAGGCACTGTTCCTGGGGGTGTTCAAGCAAAGCCTGGCTGAGGCACTTAGTGCCATGATCTGGTTGACTGGCTAGGGCTGGGTGCTAGGTTGGACTGGCTGATCTTGGAGGTCTCTTCCAACCTGGTTGATTCTGTGATCTTCTGCCAACTAGTAGCTGTATATTACATATGTACAGTTTCTGGATTAATGAAATCATGCCTTCAATCACAATTGCATGATGCTTGTTCTCTGCAAGTGTTTTCTTTCTCAACTCCTCTACTAACTGTCTCAACCTGTCTTCAACTTTTCACTGAAATGTGTCTGTTTATAGAATAAATATCACATTTCCAGATATAAATATGCTAAATACTGCAATGATAATTCCTTGGCTTCTAACCCACTTTGATATGAGACAAGAAGTACATGTACTTTCTCAGGATATATCAAAGCTCCAGGAAAGAAAAAAGGCTCTGAAGTTGGTGCCAGGCAGCTATTGTGAACAATTCTGTGGTTTGTAGGTCATGTTTCTGGAAGCAGTATCAAAGTGAACTGTTTTCAGTTTGCTTGCTATGCCTTTGGCTCAGAATGAGTCAACTGTGAAAGGGTTATTCAATTTGTATGAAAAAAAAGACCACCAAACCCCAGAAAATCCTGAAAACAAGGTGTCTCTGTAGAAGCACATTTAATTAAAGAAAAGCTAAAATTATCATAGATGGCATCAAAAAATGTTTCCTGTTCTGCTGAAAACCTTAAGAAATATAAAATAGGTCACTGAATTTAAGAGCAATGCAAATTTTTAGTTAAAGAATTCTAAATGAGTTGGATATTTCAATTGTTTAAATGATGGTTCTTATCTTAGAATAGAATCATTGAATCAATCAGGTTGGAAGAGACCTCCAAGATCATCCAGTCCAATCTAGCACCCAGCCCTAGCCAGTCACTAAGTGCCTCATCCAGGCTTGGCTTCAACACCTCCAGGGATGGCAACACCACCACCTCCCTGGGCAGCCCATTCCAATGCCAATCACTCTCTCTGTCAACAACTTCCTCCTAACATCCAGCCTAGACCTCCCCTGGCACAACCTGAGGCTGTGTCCCCTTGTTCTGTTGCTGCTTGCCTGGGAGAAGAGACCAACCCCACCTGGCTATAGCCTCCCTGCAGGTAAAAAAGTGTTGATATGCAAAAGCTATAATCCTAGCTTAATGTGGAGCTTGACTGATAGAGGAAGCAGAAAAGAGTTATCTTTAATGGACATACACATTATACAACTTTCAAGATAAAAATGTGAGCAGCAAAATAAATTGATTTGACCTTAAATTGAACTTGTTCCATTTACTTTCCTTTAAGTCAGTCATTTAAATCTAACTTAAACAATATGTCTTTCAGAAGTGTGGCTGCTGTTGTGTTAAAGAACTCAAACATCACAAATGTGTGTCGCTAAGCTATGTTTTGCCAAAGCTTTATGAAGCATAGAAAATGTCTTCAAGTGAAGTATTTGTTCATTTTTCCTGTATATAAATAGATACAGTTGTTGCCTGTAGCTGTTTACATTATACTTCTGTTATTTTGATAGCAGCATAGACTTTTTAGTCCATTGTCATTCATACATCCATGTTGTTCTGTTGCAAGTTATCTGGGAGAATGTGGTGTTTGGGAGTGTGATGGTTTGGGTGTCCCCCCCACACACACACACTCTGGAAATCACCCAGACTGCACTCAGCTGGCTATGGAAATATGAATGAAGCTTATATTTACAGCTAGCACAATATACAAGCAGATATTTACAGTTTATACAGTTATAGGCAGAAGTAGACAAGGTAAAAGGGAATACAGAAACACAACAGCCCTCCCAGAAACCTGAGTCCCCAGAGGGACTCCCAAACACCCCTGCACCTTCCCCCTACCCCTCTCAACCTTACCCCAGTCCCAAGGAAGAATGGAGGGTGAGACTAGAGGGATGCAGCTCAGCCAGCATCCCGAGTGGAAGTGATGCTGAGCGTGTTATCTATGTTTTGACTTATGTTTTTATACATCTCAGCAAGCCTATGAGCAAAGTAGACATCACTCTTGTTTTGATTTCACAGCCTATGATCTAGTTCTCACCAAAACATTGTAGCCTGCTTCAAACTATCACAGGGAGACATATCTATGTGCATATATATTTAAAACTGCAGCATTCTCTTCTCTATATTTAAATGTGACAACTAGTGACCTTACTCTTACTAAAAGGCAATACCTGTTGTTAGCAGGCGCTCAGAGAAGGACAACAAAGCTGATGAGAGGCCTGTGAGGAGAAGCTGGGGGAGTTGGGATTGTTTAGCCTGGAGAAGAGGAGGCTCAGGGCAGAGCTCATTGCTGTCTACAACTACCTGAAGGGAGGCTGTAGCCAGGTGGGGTTGGTCTCTTCTGCCAGGCAAGCAGCAACAGAATAAGGAGACACAGTCTCAAGTTGTGTTGGGGGAGGTCTAGGCTGGATGTTAGGAGGAAGTTGTTGTCAGAGAGAGTGATTGGCATTGGAATGGGCTGCCCAGGGAGGTGGTGGAGTCATCATCGCTGGAGGTGTTCAAGCAAAGCCTGTTTGAGGCACTTAGTGCTTGGTCTGGTTGACTGGACAGAGCTGGGTGCTAGGTTGGACTGGATGATCTTGGAGGTCTCTTCCAACCTGGTCAATTCTATGATTCTATGATTCTATGGTTTGAACCATTGACATCTTAGCAGATATATCCCCGTGGTTCTTTTTATGTCTATAATAATGGTAATTAAAACACTAATTGATTTTTTCATATCACATCAGCAATCACAGTACAAGAAGGCATAAATGTTTTAAGCAATGCTTTTTATTTGGTCTATATGTGCACAAACCTTTAACAGACAGATAGAAGAAGTAAAAGGCAGAATTTGCTATGTGAAACTTCTAGTGCTATGTCAGTTCATTTATCCTAAAAAGCTCATTTTGGAAAGGAAGCACACAGAATAGCATTGTATTTTAAGCCTTTCAAGCCCCTTTAGTGCTCAATTAAGAGAGTATGATCCAAACAAGCACAGTGAAATATCTCTGCAGCTACTGTCTATTTTCTCAAGCAGATGTGATGCCTGATTATAAATACTAATGAGTCTTATGAGGCTGAAATGTTATTTTTCAGTGTGTAGAATTCTGAAAGATGTTTTCAGATGTTTGTTTGCTTACTGTAAGGGTTTGAATGCAAACCATAACATGAATGGAAAAAAAGTAATCATGTCTAATTGAAAAAGCATAAGCAAAAATAAATTAAATGCAATAAATGTGGTGATCTCTAAGAACAAAAAAAAAAAAGAAACCTCTAAATGAGAACAGATGTGAATTGGCAGGGCAAAATAAAGAACAAAAGAATGAACAAAGAGTGAAGCAAAAAGATTGGGTTCAATTTGAAATATATTAGTGTTGCTTGGTAATCAGTAGGAGAGATCCCATCAGAAACCAAATAAATTCATTAGTGGTTCCTTCAGAAGGTAATAGAATTTAGATTGTTTAAAATCAGACAGATCAAGGAATTTCTAAGTGATATCAAAGTAGTATATAATTAATTTTTAATAAAAGAAAATATTCACAACCTCAAAAATAGCAAGTCTGTACATTGCCCTTTTATCCCTCTTAGCAAACCAACAAATCATAGAATCATAAAATAGTTTAAGCTGGAAGGGACCTCAAAGATCATCTCGTTCCAATCCCCCACCACAGACAGGTCACACATCCAACCTAGTCTTGAACACCTGCAGGGAGGCAGCATTCACAACCTCCTTGGGCAACCCATTCCAGCGTTTCACCACCCTCAAAAGAACTTCTTCCTAACATCCAGTTTAAACCTCCCCTCTTCCAGTTTAAACCCACAACGCCTTGTCCTGTCATTATAAGACCTTGTAAAGAGTTCCTCCCCAGCCCTCCTGTAAGCCCCCTTTCAGATACTGGAAGGCTACTACAAGGTCTTCTTGAAGCCTTCTTCTCTAGGTCGAAGAGCCCTAGCTCTTGTAGCCTGTCCTCATGGGAGAGCTGCTCCAGCCCTCTGAGCATCTTTGTAGCTCTCCTCTGAACTTGCTTCAATACTTTGATGTCCTTCTTGTACTCCAGATGGGGTCTCACAGGAGCAGAGTAAAAGGGGAGAATCACCTCCCATGCCCTGCTGGCAACACTTCCCTTGATGCAGCCCAGGACACGGTTGGCTGTCTGGGCTGTGCACGCACATTGCCGGCTCATGTTCAGCTTTTCATCAACCAAGACCCCCAGGTCCTTTTCCTTAGGACTGCTCTCCAGCCAATGATGTAGATTTAGACTTTATGAATGATATAGATTTTAGCATTATTATTCTTTTTACAGCCAATGCCCTACTCATTTAATCTATATTCAAAAGAATGTCCAGAAAGTTCCCATCTCTTATTTATAATTTAGAATCAAAATATAGCATCAGCTCTCAATCTGCTGCAATCTGCATTTACAACTGTTACAGTAGTGCACTTGCAAGACTTTGATTTTTCTGAACAGTTTTTACAGCTTTATCCCTGTCCTTCCTTCTGTCAAGTTGGAAACATTTTTACATTAGGAAGAGTCCAAGGCTGCTCATTAGAATATTTTAGTTATGCAAAAGATTCACTGATAAGCATCTTAAACAATACATCAAGATTGCATAACATCCTCTGACAGGCCCCAAAACACCCTGTCAGCAAACAATACAGAACATTTGAGTGAAGTGTTTCAGCACAGGTCTAAGAGCAGAAGCTATGGGAATAGAAGAAGGGAGTCAGCTAAATGTGATAAGTGATCTCTCTCTGGAGCACATCCCTGTGTACCCTCGATGCAAGATTAAGGTTGGAAACATAGTGAACTAGTATGCTAGCCTTGTGTAGCATTTGTACAGAAGCACAGCAAACTTAGAACAAAGAACTGAAAGTAGTCTGTGCCAAGACAGCAAACACCTCACTGTTATCCAATAAGAAGGTTAAAAGCAACATTTTACCCAATCACTGTATTCCATAACTGATAGAGTTACCACCACCTGTAGAATGGCCGCTGAAGGGAAAGGGAAAGCAAGGAGACGACTCAGTGTGAGTTAGCTGTCCAAGTGATCCAGTTCTTTATTGAGAGCATCAGACTTCAAGCTACAAAGCACATACTTTGCAGTTAGGGTGAGTAAAGTGAGCACATGCAGCATGCATTGTGGTACTGTTCACCAGCATTTGGTGCATCTAAATATTTGCATCTGCATGATCCTCCCTACTTGTGGTTACTGCAAGAGTATTTAGTGCACCTAGATATTAGGATCTGCATATTCCTCCTATTTCCCTCCTACTCTGGACACCGTCCCACAGAAGCTGTTTATCAGAAGGCTCAAGGACAAATTCCTCTGAGTTTCCTCACACACAGTGCTGTGGTTTACTGCAGTTCCAATGCTCAGACCTCACATCCCAGGCATGATTGTACAATCTTCTAGAGGCTTGTGCCCCCTCTTGTTCAGCCAGTTCCCAACAAATGGCATATAAAAAGACTGCTGATATAGTCATAAACAGCTTTGGCTTCAGATAGGTTCACATATTCTTCTGGCACTGTTATTTTGTCCATCACTAATTAACATCTACAGCAACAAGAAGCTTTTATAGAGAAATTGCATTAGGTTAAGTGATAAGAAGCTCAACTGCACACAAAAAAAGAATGCACAGAGGAAAAATGGCAGGCATAGTGGTTTGATTAACAGCCTGTCGTGCTGCTCCCAAGCCCACCACAAGACAGTTACTATCCCATCAGAGACCCCTTTCCACACACCCAGATGAGCACAAGGACACAGCAGAAGTAACAATCCAAATAGCAGACTCCCAAGGAACTAATGCTTTGCCCAAGCCCCTCTCAAAGCTGTCCCAGCAGAGCCCTATTGGAAACACACAAAACCCATAGAGATGAGTCATCAGAAACAGCTCTCCAAAGTGCCCTTCCAAACAAGAAAGGTCATTACCTAGAGGTGAGAGACGTATTATGGGATGTAGACAAAAGCATTTTGAGATTGTACAGAATTTATTATGGGATGCTTAAAAGAGGCACCAAAGCTGGGATTTTACATGATTTGGGAGAAGGATAAGGGAATAAAAGGCTGTAATTAGTATGATCACTTAGCTAAATAATGTAACAGGCACATGCAGCATGCTCATGAAGCCAAGCCCTGTGCTTGATTGCTGCAATAAATCGTGTCTTCTTATTAAACTTCACCTTTGTCTATTTTCTGCTAAGGGACTCTTTACATTCTGCATGTGGGTTCATGAAGGTCTGTGCTGCCAGCAACTGGAGTGAAAGTAGGGCTGCAAGTGAATCTGTGATTACTACTGGAGAGAGATCAAACAAGGATAATCTGGTGAGAAAGCCTTGGAGCTGGGGAGGAATTTAATCTTTAAGGGCCAGCTTCAGCTGTGAAAGAACTTGTGAGCTTCTAAGAATGAGAGCATGGGAAGTACAGATTGCTGGGATCATGAGAGTCTTTACCTGCTAAGAGTGTTTATGTTAGTAAAACAGCCTGTACCATCAAGAGGCTCCAATCTTGAGTAATCATAAAGCCAAGTATTAGCAACTTCAGCAATTGGGATTCAGAGCTAGCTACTGCTCAGACTGCCAGTTTAGCTGCTGGAGGGATCCATCTTGTACATATGAATAGTAGTATATACTCAGTAGTTGACCTACATCCTGCTGAGCCATAGAGTGGAGCAGTGTGAAGCTATGGGTACTGCATACAGAAGATTGTCAGTTATCTCTTTGCATGGCCATGTACACATGTGTAAGGCTGTATGCACATGAAGTGCCTGTACCACAGACATTAAAAACACACTCAGTTCTTCCTGAGCAGATGAGGACCTGAGTGTATAAAACCACAGAATCAGTCAGGCTTCTCTCTGGGAAGAACTTCCTCCTAACATCCAGCCCAGACCTCCCCCACTACAACTTGAGACTGTGTCCCCTTCTTCTGTTGCTGGTTGCCTGGCAGAAGAGACCAACCCCACCTGCCTACAACCTCCCTTCAGGTAGTTGTAGACAGCAATGAGATCACTCCTGAGCCTCCTCTTCCCCAGGCTGCACACCCCCAGCTCCCTCAGCCTCTCCTCATAGGGTTTGTGCTCCAGGCCCCTCCCCAGCTTTGTTGCCCTTCTCTGGACACCTTCCAGTACCTCAACATCTCTCTTGAATTGAGGAGTCCAGAACTGGACACAGCACTCAAGGTGTGGCCTGACCAGTGCTGAGTACAGGGGCAGAATAACCTCCCTTGTCCTGCTGCCCACACTGCTCCTGAGCCATGCAAGGATGCCATTGGCTCTCTTGGCCACCTGGGCACACTGCTGGCTCGTCTTCAGCTACTCTCTACCAGTACTCCCAGGTCCCTCTCTGCCTGGCTGCTCTCAGCCACTCTGTTCCCAGCCTGTAGTGCTACTTGGGGTTGTTGTGTCCAAAGTGTAGAACCTTGCCCTTGGCCTTGTTTACTCTCATTTCATTGGCCTCTGCCCAGGTGTATTTTTAAGTAATATTATCCAGAACTGAAAATATTTTAAAATTACTATTCTTTCTCTCTTTGGAATTGAGTGCAGGAGACATTAGATTGCACACCAAAGGTAGTGTTAAACTTAATTTCTTCTATGAGTATCATAAGCAATAAAACCATTGCAGATTTGGGTTCATTATAGTCTTGCTCAAACTCTATTAACAAAAGTGTTAATTAAGTTAGGACTATCAAAGTTCTTAATGGTTACAGTGCAGTAAAAAAGACAACATGACTTACTCAAAAAGAATCTTCTATCTGACAAAGAAACAAAAGGAAAAGAAAAACAATTTTTTTCACTTACTGTACTACTAGAAGACCCCAAAACTTGAACTCTGATAATATTTTTTGTTTGGAGAATATGATTACATTATCACAGTACTCAGCTGTGATAATAGACTTGTTGAAATATCAGCTGTCCTCTTGACAAATACTGAAATCTTCATAATGAATCTTGGTAACCACATTAGTATAAACACAGCAATCTGTATTGCTTCATTAGCAGCATAACCATGACATATCAATCCAGATGCAAAAAAGAAAGGAGCCAGTTCAACCATAAGAAGGATGAACTTAACACAAAATATTTTCTCATATTAATGTCTGTGTGAGATTAATTGTATTAATTGTTTTCATTAATTCTTCAGATATGAAATTGTTCCCATCATGACTGCTACATCCATTTGGCAGGCAGGCAGTAGTGGTGTTCCCTAAGGATCAGTGCTGGGCCCAGTCCTGTCCAATATGTTTAATGATGATCTGAACCAGGGGATTGAGTCCAGCATCAGTGAGTTTGCAGATGGCACCAAGCTGGGAGCAGGTGTGGAGCTGTTGGAGGGTAGGAGAGCCCTGCAGAGGGACCTGGCCAGGCTGGATGGGTGGGCAGAGGCCAATGGGATGAGACTGAACAAGGCCAAGTGCAGGGTTGTACACTTTGGGCACAACAACCCCAAGCAGCACTACAGGCTGGGGACAGAGTGGCTGCAGAGCAGCCAGGAAGAAAGGGACCTGGGAGTACTGGTAGACAGTAGCTGAAGATGAGGCAGCAGTGTGCCCAGGTGGCCAAGAGAGCCAATGGCATCCTGGCATGGCTCAGGAACACTGTGGCCAGCAGGACAAGGGAGGTTATTCTGCCCCTGTACTCAACACTGGTCAGGCCACATCTTGAGTGCTGTGTCCAGTTCTGGACTCCTCAATTCAAGAGAGATGTTGAGATGCTGGAAGGTATCTAGAGAAGGGCGACAAAGCTGGTGAGGGGCCTGGAACACAAATCCTATGAGGAGAGGCTGAGGGAGCTGGGGGTGTTTAGCCTGCAGAAGAGGAGGCTCAGGGCAGAGCTCATTGCTGTCTACAACTACCTGAAGGGACATTGTAGCCAGGTGGGGGTTGGTCTCTTCTCCCAGGCAACCAGCAATAGAACAAGGGGACACAGTCTCAAGCTGTGCCAGGGTAGGTATAGGCTGGATGTTAGGAGGAAGTTCTTCACAGAGAGAGTGATTGGCATTGGAATGGGCTGCCCAGGGAGGTGGTGGAGTCACCCTCCCTGGAGGTCTTCAAGCAAAGCCTGGCTGAGGCACTTAGTGCCATGGTCTAGTTGACTGGCTAGGGCTGGGTGCTAGGTTGGACTGGTTGATCTTGGAGGTCTCTTCCAACCTGGTTCATTCTATGATTCTATGATCTAAGTTTAACCTCTTCTCCTCAGTTTAAATACACCAGCTTTTACAACAATGAGGGGTATTTTCTTAGCACTGACTAGCTAAAAATGCTGACTCAGGCTGTTGCAGGTAACATACCACTGTTTTCAAGCACATGATAATTAACTGAAGCATATGTATTTAAAATACCAATAAACACCATTAAAGTGACTATTGCAAATAACAGAAATCCTACTTGATTCCTATTCATCTAAACAATTATTTTCCCTTCTTTTAAGAAGCAGTTAGTGTTCAGTAACTCGGTTTAATAAAACAGCTGTGTTCTTGTGAAGTACATTGGTTGTAAGCTTTTATTTTTTGGAGAAAATATTATTTTCCTTTTCTTTCTTTCTTCCTTTTTTTTTTTAAACTGAAAACATATTTCATTTCTTTTCCTGCTCTTTGTGTTATTGTTGCTGCTATAAAATAATTGTTATTAACAATTAGCTGTTATATTTAATAGAATCCTAGAATGATAGAATTAATCAGATTGGAAGAGACCTTCAAGATCATCCAGTCCAACCTATCACCCAGCCCTGTCCAATCAATTAGATCACAGTTAGCCAGCCTCTGAAAGAGGAACAAGAATATATATTAATCTAACACACCTGATTCAGGAACTTATATCCAAAGACAGCCTCAGAATCTGGGCCAGGTTGATTCAGCAACAGTGTAGATTGGTACCTGGACAGCTGGAATAGTGCACAACAGGAAGAGTTGCATATGTGATCCTCCAGAGGATCAGCCAGACAGCTCTGGATAACTTTGTGGTGATTTTTTTTTGACAAAGTGCTATGAGTGATACTCAGTTAGTGATGGAGCCAGTCTAACAAATCTATTAAAATGTCTAATATCCAGACATAGAATCAACCAGCTTGGAAGAGACCTCCAAGATCAGCCAGTCTAAATCTATCACCCAGCCCTACCCAGTCAACCAGACCATGGCACTAAGTGCCTCAGCCAGGCTTTGCTTGAACACCCCCAGGAATGGCAACTCCACCACCTCCCTGGGCAGCCCATTCCAATGCCAATCACTCTCTCTGCCAACAACTTCCTCCTAACATCCAGCCTATACTTCCCCCAGCACAACTTGAGACTGTGTCCCCTTGTTCTCTTGCTGCTTGCCTGGCAGCAGAGACCAACCCCCACCTGGCTACAACTTCCCTTCAGGTCAATTTCAGAATGATGCAAATCATTTCAGCACTTGCTAGGGGAAAACAAAATCAAAAGAAAATATAGAGGTTTTACAAATCCACTGTGTTCAGTGGCAACCTTGTGCTGTGATGATGCACATTCACATGCCCTATGTGGTCTATGTGCACGCACAATCAAACTCTGAAAATAACATTAATTCTACAGAGTGAGGAAAAAAATAAACCTCCATGGCTTTCTGCTGGGAAGAACTGAGGATAATCAGAGTAATTTGAAAAGATAATTAGTGGAAAGTGCTGATATGATTGCCAAGGATGGGTACAGCTGCCTGTGCCTACAAGAAGACACAGCCATCTGTGTGCCCAACACTTTCATTGCTGTATGACAGCTTCCATCTGATGGCAACGCAGCTGACTTGGGAGTAAACAGTGTGGGGGGAGGTGCAAGGGAAGTTGCATTTCAATTACACTGGTGATTTATTGTTCTTTAGTACTGCAGACTATGTTTTTCCTATCCTTTTACAGACATTATTTAAGCTTTGTTCATTTCTGAGCATAAAAGGGACAGGGCCTGAGGGCTTGCTACTCTCCTCAAATTACATGACTCCATCTGTTTAGATCCTTAATGCTTAAACGATGCTTAAAAGTATAGAATTCATGTTAATAGGTATAATTGCATTTAAAAAGAATGGGAATGGAGTTGAACAGACTCTCTAGAACAAAATCTGTTGGTGGGACTGAGAGAGGAAGGACCTTTCATACTGGAGTTCAGGCCAAAAGTGATTAAGAACATGTCCAGAAGTAAGCTACTCATAACTGTAAGGCTCAGGTATTTAATGTAAATGTAAATAAATTTTACATAGGTGGAATTTCATCCAAACTGATATCAAAATCTCCTCTTAAAATGTCCTGTTAGAGGACTGGATTTTTTATTCCCTTTTCCATAGAACAACCTGTCAAAATACTTTTTTTCCCATAGAAAATGCTATTATCTGCTTGTTGTGCTTCCCAGTCACAGAATAACTGCAGACAGAAATATGTCATTAGTTTGTTTATAATTAAGAGCCTGGAGCAAATCTGGAGATGCATAGGTTCAAACTAGACATGAGGAGGAAGTTGTTCGGCATGAGGAGCTGAGGTTGTTTAGCCTGGAGAAGAGGAGGCTCAGGGATGACCTCATTGCTATCTACAACTATCTGAAGGGAGGCTGTAGCCAGGTGGGGTTGGTCTCTTCCTCAGGCAAGCAGTAATAGAACAAGGGGACACAGTCTCAAGTTGTACCAGGGGAGGTCTAGGCTGGATGTTAGGAGGAAGTTGTTGCTAGAGAGAGTCATTGGCATTGGAATGGGCTGCCCAGAGAGGTGGTGGAGTCGCCTTCCCTGGAGGTGTTCAAGAGGGGACTGGATAATCTTGAAGATCTCTTCCAACCTGGTTGATTCTCTGGTTCTTTGATTCTATGAGTAAACTCACTAAAATTTAACTCATTTTGTTCTTCTCCACTATTATAGTCACTGTTAACTGCACTGATTTTTTTGTTTTCTTGAGGATCTTTGTTCCATTCTGGTATAATTTAAGTCTTAGAGCAGACTTTGGAGAATCCACTTAGAAAATATGCAGAAACAACAACTTAATCAATCTACCAAATCAATGAAAAGAAGAAAGACAAGAAAAGAGCTATGTGTGAAGTTCAGCTCCTTCTGCATATCATCAAATCTCTGATTGCAAAAGTAAATTGCATGACTACCTTAAAGCTTTGAAATCCTACTTTAGAGATACAACTGCTAAAAGAGAGTATTTAAAGTACTAGCAATTAAAAGCTTCATATTCTTTTCTTGTGTCTCTTTTCATTCATGGGCTGCCCAGGGAGGTGGTGGAGTCTCCATCCCTGGAGGTGTTCAAGAGAAGCCTGGCTGAGGCACTTAGTGCCATGATCTGGTTGACTGGCTAGGGCTGGGTGCTAGGTTGGCCTGGATGATCTTGGAGGTCACTTCCAACCTGGTTGATTCTATGATTCTAAGAAATGTGTAACTTAAAAAAGAAGCCTGTGAAAAATTGTTTAGCAAAGCCATAGATGCATGCCTTAGGAAAAATCTGCCTTCTCTTGAAGTCTGAAAAAATCAAGACTTCAAGATCAGATTTGATCACTGTCCCTGCATGTCTTAAGATATTCTTTCTTCTGGTGAAGTAACTCAGTTGAATTTTACCTGAAAAGTGAATGAAAACTAAAGATATTTAACCTCATTTCATTGAAATATAGAAAGCTAACCTATCAATGAGCATGTTGCCACAGTAATAATGACTTTCACAGATGATTTGTTTTGATTTAGATCTTATTTTTATGTAATTTGCTCTAGCCTATGTAAGGAATGGAAACCAACATGATCACAGAAAACAAAAAAAATTAAAGGGCTAATCATGTGTAAAAATAATCAATAAAGCAACCCATCAATCAGACTCAATTCCATTTTAAGAGCTGGAAACACTAGAAAAACAGAAAACACATATGCAGTTGATTTATTTTTTATTCAAGGGAAAAGACATTTCTGAAAGGAGTAAGAAACAAATAACTATAATAAAGGCCAGATGATAGTTCCAGAGACAATTTTAAAGCATTCTATCAAAACCAAAATCATATCCAGATTATAGAAACTAAGGTTTGCAATTAAATCACATAACTAATGTTCTACAATTTGGTTATAGAATAAACTGAGTCTGATATCTATTTGAAAAGCCTTTTTCTACATTAATTTGGTTCCTATAAAAAAAGAGATGGAATGTCTTCAACAGTAATAGTTTTACATATCCAGCCCTGGTTAAAAAATATATCATATATTGTTTAGCTAGAGTGGCTGTCAATGGGTCCATGTCCAAGCAGAGGCCAGTGACAAGTGGGTCAAGGCAATGCCAAGCACAAATCCAGGCTGGGCAGTGAGTGGCTGGAGAGCAGCCCTGAGGAGAGGGAACTGGGGGTGCTGCTAGAGGAGAAGCTCAGCAGGAGCCAGCAGTGTGCACTTGCAGCCCAGAAAGCCAAGCAGAGCCTGGGCTGCATCAGGAGAAGTGTGGCCAGCAGGTCAAGGAAGATGATTCTCCCCCTCTACTCTGCTCTGGTGAGACTCTACCTGGAGTACTGCATCCAGTTCTAGATCCCATACTACAAGAGGAATGTGGAGATGCTGAACCATGTCCAGAGAAGGGCCAGAAGGATGATCACAGCAGCTCTGCTGTGAGCATAGACTGAAAAAGTTGGGGCTGTTGAGTCTGGAGCAGAGGAGGCTCCCAGGTGACCTTCTTGTGGCCTTCCAGGATCTGAAGGGGGCTAAAAAAAAAGCTGGGCAGGGACTTTTTAGGCTGTCAGGGAGTGACAGGACTGAGGGGAATGGAGCAAAACTGGAGGTGGGGAGGTTCAGAGTGGACATGAGGAGGAATTTGTTGAGCATGAGAGTGGTGAGAGGCTGGAATGGGTTGCCCAGGGAGGCGATTGAGGCCTCATCCCTGAGGGTGTTTCAGGCCAGGCTGGCTGAGGCTGTGGGCAGCCTGCTCTAGGCTAGGGTGTCCTATTTTGCTTTTAAAAAAGAATGAAATGATGCTTCAAGCTTCAAAAGAAAAAGTTTGAGGATGAGTTCAATTTCCTAGATTAAAGAATCCTTTCTAAACTGCAACTG
Source organism: Pogoniulus pusillus (assembly GCF_015220805.1). Classification (NCBI taxonomy): domain Eukaryota; kingdom Metazoa; phylum Chordata; class Aves; order Piciformes; family Lybiidae; genus Pogoniulus; species Pogoniulus pusillus. Next base: position 45,549,890 of record NC_087268.1, on the reverse strand, counting down.
GTAATGATATGACAAGAAGTAATGTTTTAAATAAGACTGCATCTCTTTCAAGACAACTTTGGTCTTCATTTACTCAGTGAAAGGGATTGATTCAAGTGGAGTTCAATCCATTATACCCATGCTCATATTTTTAAGCAGATGCTAGCAAGATTGCATGACATGCAATGTTCTCAGAGGCAAAGAACAGTGGGCAATCTGTTCCTCCTTTTTGTGTTCTTTAAAATGACTAGCTGATTATTCATTTCAATCCTTAATATTTAAGGTTGAAAAAAAGTGGTTTGGATTACCAAAAAAAAAAAATTGAATCAATCTGGAATTTTGACAAAATTGGGCAGAAATCTGAAATACTTTGAAAATCAAAGGAATGCTGGAGTTACAGTAACTACAGAAATTAAATATCTTGGGAGAAAATCAATTTTGACAGAATTTCTGGCCACAGAAATACACAATTGTGATGGTATTACTTCAGCCTGGAGGTGAGGAGGAAGTTGTTGAGTATGAGAGTGGTGAGAGGCTGGACTGGGTTGCCCAGGGAGGTGGCTGAGGCCCCATCCCTGGAGGTGTTTAAGGCAAGGCTGGATGAGACTCTGGCCAGCCTGATCTAGGGTAGGGTGTCCCTGCCTATGGCAGAGGGGTTGGATCTAGATGATCCTTGTGGTCCCTTCCAACCCTGACTGATTCTATGAGTCTATGATTCTTCTATTTCAAAACTTCTATGTGGATCATTTAAATTTTATAGTTTTAAATAGCCTTGAGCTCTGTGGTAAAGGGTTGGACTTGATGATCTGTGAGGTCTCTTCCAACCCTGATGATACTGTGATACTGTGATATTTGGTGCCTTTTCATCTTAGGACTGCAGACTTTCAGATGTTTAGTTTCACATGAAATAACTCCAGTGAATTTATGGGTTAAATTTAACTGCATTCATATGAATGAAATTACAGATATTGACTAAACCTGGAACTGCAAATATATTCTAAACAAAAAAAATCAAAATAACCCAACCAGCTTTCAAGACAGGAATCAACCAGGCTGGAAGGGACCTCCAAGATCATCCAGGCCAACCTAGCACCCAGTTCTGTCCATCAATCAGATCATGGCACTAAGTGCCTCACCCAGGCTTCTCTTCAACACCTCCACAGACAAAGACTCCACCACCTCCCTGGGCAGCCCATTCCAATGCCAATCACTTTCCCTGACAACAACTTCCTCCTAACATCCAGCCTAGACCTCCCCTGGCACAACTTGAGACTGTGTCCCCTTATTCTGTCTCTGGTTGCCTGGCAGAAGAGCCCAACCCCACCTGGCTACAGCCTCCCTTCAGGTAGTTGTAGACAGCAATGAGCTCTGCCCTGAGCCTCCTCTTCTGCAGGCTGCACAACCCCAGTTCCCTCAGCCTCTCCTCACAGGGCTGTGCTCCAGGCCCCTCACCAGCTTTGTCACCCTTCTCTGGACACTGTCCAGCACCTCAACATCTCTCTTGAATTGAGGAGCCCAGATCTTTGCATTACCATCAACAATTTTATTCTGACTGTTTATATAATTGGAAATGAGCTGTTGTAGTGTAAAAAATTATCCTGATTTCACAACTCCATAAGAGAAAGAGCTTGTTCAGCATTTCTGTGTGTTCTGAGATTGTTCTTCACAGAGGGAGTGATTTGCCATTGGAATGGGCTGCCCAGGGAGGTGGTGGAGACACTGTCCCTGGAGGTGTTCAATCAAAGCCTGGCTGAGGCACTTAGTGCCATGGTCTGGTTGACTGGATAGGGCTGGGTGCTAGGTTGGACTGGCTGATCTTGGAGATCTCTTCCAACCTGGTTGATTCTATGATTCAGTATTTGAATTTAGGATTCTTCCTTTTCATATTTAGTGTATAACATCTTACATAATACATAATTATATAATTCAATAGCTTTACCTGCTCAAAAGCCTCAAGACTTTACAGTCTTTATTACCTTTTCCAAATGAAAGACTTAACTGTCCATTTCAATATGGGACTGTATTGCAGGAGTTGAAACAGAACAATTCCTTATAACTCTGATTAACAAGATTGAAGGTTGAGTACATGTCTGCTGAGTAAGTTCTTGACTGTGGATTATTGTATGTCTGCTTGGCTCCTGACATCCTCACTTCTGGCAGCTCCTTCCTTTGGGAGTAGCAGCAGAATGCTCAATTTTTGCTTTATGTACAGAGCTCAGATAAAATCTTAAAAGAAAGTTAAAAAAGAATAATCATTGCCTGCAATGATTGGCAACCAACCTGCTTTCTGTGCAACTAAAGACTTCCAGGTGGGTTTCTACTGCACAAAGAACAAACAAATTGGAAACAAACTGTAATCTGATTTGACACTTGCTCTCAATTTACTTTCTCTACAGGAAAGAATGACTAAACATTAACTTCTCTTCTGTCTTTACATGCTAATGCCAAAGAACTTGTTATACTATGAGGACAGACTGAAAGAGTTGGGGCTGTGCAGGCTGAAGAGGAGGCTCCCAGGTGACCTTCTTGTAGCCTTGCAGTATTTGAAGTGGGCTACAAAAAAAACTGGGGAGGGACTTTTTAGGCTATCAGAGAGTGACAGGACTGGGGGGAATGGAGCAAAGCTGGAGGTGAGGAGATTCAGACTGGATGTGAGGAGGAAGTTGCTGAGCATGAGAGTGGTGAGAGCCTGGACTGGGTTGCCCAGGGAGGTGGTTGAGGCTCCATGGCTGCAGGTGTTTCAGGCCAGGCTGGCTGAGGCTGTGGACAGCCTGCTCTAGGCTAGGGTGTCCCTGCCCATGGCAGGGGGTTGGAACTAGACAATCCCTGTGGTCCCTTCCAACTCTGACTGATTCTATGACTTTACTAAATCTTGTAACAAACAAACAAACAAAAAAAACCAAAACCCCCAAACCCCCACAAACAACAACAATCAAACAAAAACCCTAAAGAAAAACCCCAAAGCAAAGCCCATAAAATCAACAACTTGATCTGAAATTTTAAAATAGCCAATACTTTTGTAGGAATGCAGACTGTTAAAAGGACCAAAACGAGCACCTTATACTCAGTGATGCAGACAGAGGCACACGCACTTGATTCCTGTCACAATTATTATAATCTTTCTGTAAAACTTTTTGCTAAGGAGAAAACTGAATGGATTTGTCCAGTTCTGGGCTCCTCAGTTCAAGAGAGATGTTGAGGTACAGCTCCTTTCCCATCTAGTCTGGCTGCCTCCCTCCTTGGCTCATCTTCTGGTACAATGGCACAGCTGCTCCTGTTCCTTCAGGAGTTCTTTCCTGAAGTAGTTTCAACCTTCCTGGACCTTTCTTTTAGTAAAGAAAAGTAAAAATTCTATGTGAAGAATTGCATGGAAAAAAGGGAGCTGATCTTGGTCTCATTAAAGCAATGAAAATCCTGTCTGTAATGTCACTTACAACAGAATTGTACCCCAGAAATAAGTGCCTCAGGTTTTCTTTGGGAACCTGGGCTGAGCTATTGATGTAAAAGAGATTTTGCTTACAGAGGCACTGGAAATGTCAGTATTGGTGTAGTCATTTTGTCCATATTTACCTTCAGCAGAGGTCAAATTAGCTGCTGAGTTACTCGGTTTGTTCTCTTCACTTTTGCTACGGTTACTTCCAACACAGGCACAAACCTGCCTGCTTTGTGATGTTCAGGAATTGGAAATGTAATCCTGTCGGTATAATTATACTTTGCAGTGTCACAAAAGGCCCTTCCCAGTAACTTTGTGTGACATGGCTGCTCCAAAATGTTCCATTTGCTAGCAGTCTGAAAACTTGCCTCAAAAAAATGTTTTTAATGTATATATTATCGCACTTTAAATATTTATTTTTGTCTCTAGGATATATGCAACTACTGAAATATTCCTGCTGAGGGTACATGGGATATGGAAATGCTCTTTTCTGACCCTCCCATCAAAAAGTCTTTGAAAAGAAGATAGATACTTAATATGCTGAATCACAGCTGTGGTTAAGTATTTTTTTTATCTCAGTTCTTATATTAGTTAAATTCTATTTTGCATTAGTATAGGTTTTTATTATTAATATTCTATAGATTTCTTGACTCTTCATAGTTGTTGTTCCTTGTTGACAGGGATCCACCCATGCTCACTATCAGACACCGTCTGTGCCTACAGCAAGTTGAACCCCATGCGATGCTCTGTTACATCATCGGCACAGGAGGAGTCCCAGTAGCTCTTGCGCAGGATGATCAGGCTGAGGGCAGAGTGACTGAGAGCAGCCAGAAAGAAAGGGACCTGGGGGTACTGATAGATAGTAGGCTGAAGATGAGCCAGCAGTGTGCCCAGGTGGCCAAGAGAGCCAATGGCATCCTGGCCTGCATCAGGAACAGTGTGGCCAGTAGGACAAGGGAGGTTATTCTTCCCCTGTACTCAACACTGGTCAGGCCACACCTTGAGTACTGTGTCCAGTTCTGGGCTCCTCAATTCAAGAGAGATGTTGAGGTGCTGGAAGGTATCCAGAGAAGGGCAATGAAGCTGGTGAGAGGCCTGGAGCACAAACCCTATGAGGAGAGGCTGAGGGAGCTGGGGGTGTGCAGCCTGCAGAAGAGGAGGCTCAGGGGTGACCTCATTACTGTCTACAACTACCTGAAGGGAGAATGTAGCCAGATGGGTATTGGTCTCTTCTGCCAGGCAACCACCAATAGAACAAGGGGACACAGTCTCAAGTTGTGTCAGGAAAAGCACAGGCTGGATGTTAGGAGGAAGTTCTTCCCAGAGGGAGTGATTGGCATTGGAATGGGCTGCCCAGGGAGGTGGTGCAGTCACCATCCCTGAAGATGTCCAAGAAAAGCCTGTCTGAGGCACTTAGTGCCATGGTCTGGTTGATTGGACAGGGCTGGGTGCTAGGTTGGACTGGCTGATCTTGGAGGTCTCTTCCAACCTGGTTGATTCTATGATTCTGTTTCATTGTTTGTTTGTTCTTTAAGTTCCTGCTCTCCACTGTAGCAATCATTTTCTTTCCATATGAGTTCAAACATTCTGTAGCAGCTAAGTGGATATAGTGCAAATCCTTTTTTCACTTTGTCCTTTTAATATTCTCATGCATGTCACCCTTTCTAATCCTGTTTGTACTAAGGGCTGACACACTTTGTAATTCAAATGAAAATCCCTTTTTTAATTCAAGCTTTTCCTCACTGTTACTGTATTTCTGCTATTATTACAGATACATGTTAAAAGAATTCAATCACCCTTCTTAATTTTCAACTTCTTTCTCTTAACAACTGTTATTGACAGGAATATATAAGAAACTGTTTCTAAGTCTGGACAAGACACAATGCTCTATGCATTAAATGGTTACAGTGCTTATGAACTCTCTAAAGGCTCTTCAGTCTCTCTGAAAGTCACTTCTTTCATTCTTTTATATAGAGTCACTTGAGGAAAGGCTGAGGGAGCTGGAGGTGTTTAGCCTGTAAAAGAGGAGGCTCAAGGGTGACCTCATTGCTGTCTACAACTACCTGAAGGGAGGATGTAGCCAGGTGGAACTTCATCTCTTCTGCCAGGCAACCAGCAACAGAACAAGGGGACACAGTCTCAAGTTCTGCCAGGGAAGGTCTAGGCTGGATATTATGAGGAAGTTGTTGCCAGAGAGAGTGATTGGCATTGGAATGGGCTGCCCAGGGAGATGGTGGAGTCACCATCCCTGGAGGTGTTGAAGAAAAGACTAGTGCCATAGTCTAGTTGCCCTCCCCCCCAACTTAGATTTACCAGACCAATTTAGATGAATTACACTCCTTTCTATATCATTTATATTACATATCAGCAAAATTTCTCATCCATAGTTGAAACCATCCATTTATAAGATAGCCATAATATTGCTGGATAAATCAAATGCCAGATAACCCAGAACAGCTTCAGCTTACCTTCTGAAATTGCCTAATAATAAAGCAATTGAGCTAGCCCCGTGATTGGAGTGCTAAAATTAAATGTAGTAGGTTAGGAACTCACCCTCGCTCCCCAGTTACTAATTGGTCATTACTAGAATCATAGAATCAACCAGGTTGGAAGAGACCTCCAAGATCAGCCAGTCCAACCTAGCACCCAGCCCTGTCCTGTCAACCAGACCATGGCACATACCAGTTAATATATGGAAAATGCAATCAGAATAGATAGTAACTGGAAGACTGCTGAGAAAAGTGTGAAGTAGTCAGTGTTTTAGAAATCCCTTTCTCATTCAAGGAAATATTGAAAACATAATGCCATAGAATCATACAATCAACCAGGTTGGAAGAGACCTCCAAGATCAGCCAGTCCAACCTAGCACCCAGGCCTGTCCAGTCAACTAGACCATGGCACTAAGTGCCTCCTCCAGGCTTTGCTTGAACACCTCCAGAGATGGTAACTCCTTTGCCTCCCTGGGCAGCCTATTCCAATGCCAATCACTCTCTCTGTGAACAACTTCCTTCTAACATCCAGCCTATAGCTCCCCCTTGGCACAACTTGAGACTGTGTCCCCTTGTTCTGTTGCTGGTTTCCTGGCAGAAGAGACCAACTCCACCTGGCTGCAGCCTCAATTCAGGTAGTTGTAGGTAGCAATGGGGTCACCTCTGAGCCTCCTCTTCCCCAGGCTAAACAACCCCAACTAATCCATCTGACACAAGGCGCTAAAGTTCCTTGACGAGAAACCTTGAAAATGATCATGGTTTCTATTGTCTGAGTCCTTCTGTGTATGAGAGTGCCTCTACTGAATATGTAATTTGGATCTAACCAGTGTTTTTCCAAGGTTAATTTGATCAGGAAAAAAAAAAAAAAACCAACAACCCAACCTATATATTTAAAATAACTAATTAGTTTTCTGAAGTCACTCAAAAGCATGGGAAGAACTTCCTTGTGATGAACATGTGACTTCTGACACAGCTTCTTTGAGAGCATTCAAGGTTTCTGAATAAGAATTATTTTTCACAGCTCTAGTCACAGAAGACACAGTAATTTTTAGTGCCTGTTTGACAGAATTAAACGATTCTCTCACAGAATTCTACAAAATCCTCTTCTAAGATCCCAGGAGATTGGCAGGTCTCTCCATTCAACTGTAACACTGAGCTAAGAATCCACAAAAGTGTGCTAATGTTATACAGGTGACCTTGGATTTTCTTCAGAGCTGTAGCATTAGAAATTACACCTAAATACTGATTGAAGACTAAGAAATCAAACACTTACTGACAACCAATCAGCTGAATTTTGTTTCTTGGCAAAATAAGAGTGACAAATGTTTAGGCATGACTTTAAAGGATTCTTTTCTATAGCTTTTTGGGTTGGTTAGTTTGCAAATTTGCATATGTTCAGTCAGGGGAATAATCAGAATTTTTAAAAGCTGTAGAAGATCTGATCTAGGGTAGGGTGTCCCTGCCCATGGCAGGGGGGTTGGAAGTAGATGATCTTTGTGGTCCCTTCCAACCCTGACTGATTCTATCATTCTAAGATGAGGTGGTTTTGTTTGGTTGTTGGGTTTTTCTTTGGTTTTTCTTTATCCTTCATTTATTCTAAATGAGATAGTAAAATAAAATAACATTTTCATCTTTCATTGCATGGTACCGAAGTGCAATAGTAGAGAAAATTTTTTAGTTTGTCTGTGTACATAATTTCTTCCCAAAGACAGCCTTTCTCTTACTCAAAAATGTGCATTTGATAACAGAATTAATGAAATATGAAACAGTTTTCAAATATCATAGAATCAAGCAGGTTGGAAGAGACCTCCAAGATCATCCAGTCCAACCTAGCACCCAGCCCTCTCCAATCAACCAGACCATGGCACTAAGAGCCTCAGACAGGCTTTTCTTAAACACTTCCAGGGACAGCAACTCCACCACATCCCTGGGGGCCCATTCCAATGCCAATCACTCTCTCTGGGAAGAACTTCCTCCTAACATCCAGCCTAGACCTCCCCTGGCAGCATTGCGAAATACTTTTGCTTCTCAAGTATGTTGTTTTTGCTTAGTTTGACCACCTCAGATGTTACATTCAGCTTCAACCTTCTGAAATTCTGCAAAACTATTTGTTTTGGGGTTTTTTTATACTATTCATTCTCCATTTTGGTTGTTTATCTATCCCATTTTATTAGTCAAAGGGACTATAAAGATCTTCTGTCAATACCCAGTTCTGTTAAAAGCTATCTGCAACCTTCAAAGGCTAAGAAGGCTGTTGATCTTGGCTCATGGGAAAGCAAGTTAATAAGCAGAAATGCAAGCTTGCCAGGCTGTCTTATCCAAAAGCCTTAATACTTCTTTTCATGCTTCTTTTCTTTTACCCTCATTTTCACCCAAATAAAAAAAGCAGCTGTTCAGTTAGATTAATGTGTCCTTTTTTCCCTGTCTTTTTTTTCTCATCCCCTCCTTATGCTGAACTTCTAAAATACAACAAAACCAGAAGGCTATAATGGTCTACATAAAGTACTTCACTTCTTTTTTAGGTATTTTTGGGTTTTTTTTTCAGTGCAGAGAATTCAATTTCAAGAATGTTGTTAATTTTCCCAATACTATGTTCTGCTCTGTAAAAAAGTCATCAGCTCCTTTACATAGAGGTCCATATAAAAATATATATTAATATTTAAATTGAAGGTCCACATCAAAATATAACAATGATAATTTCTTAGTTACAAAGAATATAAAAAATTATACTCCAAAGGAATACAGAAAACCTTACTTAATGAGAACTTTGCAAGGGTTACGCAAGAGATGTGACTGACACCAACCACTGTCTTCTAGTTTTAAGTGTCCCTGCCCATGTCTTTGAGGCTCTCTGGCTGACTGCATCCATCTCCCTCAACCTGGGGTGGCCTGTGTTGCAATAAAGGCCAACACTTTGCAATCCCAGGCAGGATGAACAGGGTCCCCGTGATGGGTACAGCCCAGTTGGCCCAAGGCCTTTCTATATATGTTTCTCCATACATCTTCCTCTCATCATAGAATCATAGAACCAACCAGGTTGGAAGAGATCTCCAAGATCAGCCAGGCCAACCTAGCACCCAGCCCGACCCAGTCAACCAGACCATGGCACTAAGTGCCTCAGCCAGGCTTTGCTTGATCACCTCCAGGGATGGTGACTCCACCACTTCCTGGGCAGCCCATCTTCAGTGCTCACAACCTTTCCTGCTCTTTGTGAAGGTCCTGGCAGTAGCACCTCCTGTTGCATCTTGTGCTCAGGGCTCTTAGTTACAGAACTCTGTGACTTGTTACTCATTAATATTTAAATTAGTGGAGGTCTTGCTGCTGGCTTCTTTTTTCCCAAGGAGCAGCCAAAAAAAAATACTAAAAATGTGTATTAACACAACTTTAGACACTTAGAATGTCTTGGAGAGTGAAACTTTCTGGTTTCCTCCCTTTCCTTGTGCTAATTTTCATTTAAATCCACCTGTGAGCCATACTTGCCAAGATTCAATCTGTCAGCTATTCCCCACCATTATCACTGATGCTCCTGCAGGAGAGACATTTTTGTGCAACTTCACCCCTTCTGCTTAATACCATATTCACATTGCATTCACTTTCAGATTGTTGTGAAGAACTGATAAGCCATTTCCTTTTTCTCTGTTATTGAACTACCTGACCTCCAGAGGGTTCTTCCAGCCTAAATGATTGTGCTAGTTTGAGCCTAGCTAGAATGTTTTTGTGAGAAGAATTAGATGCTAGGCTGTGAAAAGGAAACAATGGTGATGTCTGCTGCACTCATAGGCTTGCTGAGATGGATAACAACAAGAACATAAATATAGATAAGAGAGTCTCTCTCTGGGCTTTGGGCTGAACTTCTCTCTCTAACCTAACCCGCTGTCTGTGTGACTAATCCATCTGCTTCCTAATCCCATGGCTAACCCTCCAAACTACCTTAAACATAAGGCAAGAACTGAGGTAAGGTAGAGGGGTGGGGAGAATGTGGAAGGGTGGTTGGGAGCCCCTCCTGGGGACTCAGGTTTCTGGGAGGGCTGTTGTGCTTCTGTATTACTTTTTAACCTGTCTATTTCTGTCTATAGCTGTATATATAGTAAATACCTGCTTGGATATTGTGCTAAGCTGTAAATATAAAGTACATATTGTAAATATATATACTGTATATACTTTATACTGTAAATATAAATACATTGTATGGATTGTAAATACCTGCTTGTACATTGTGCTAAGCTGTAAATATATTGTATAGACTATAAATATATATACTATATATATTTTATATAGTTAATCTAAGCATATTGTATAGATTGCAAATATATATACTTGTATATTGTGCTAAGCTGCTTGTATATTGTGCTAAGCTGTAAAGTATAGATTGTAAATATATATACTGTGTATATTTTATATTGTAAATATTGTAAATATCTGCTTGTATATTGTGCTGAGCTGTAAAGTATAGATTGTAAATATATATACTGTGTATATTTTATATTGTAAATATATATTGTATATATTGTAAATATCTGCTTGTATATTGTGCTAAGCTGTAAATATAAAGTATAGATTGTAAATATATATACTGTATATATATCTAATATTGCAAATGTAAATATATTATATATATTGTAAATATCTGCTTGTATATTGTGCTAAGCTGTAAAGTATAGATTGAAATATATATACTGTGTATATTTTATATTGTAAATATATATTGTATATATTGTAAATATCTGCTTGTGTATTGTGCTAAGCTGCAAAGTATAGATTGTATATATATATATTCTGTGTATATTTTATATGGTAAATATATATTGTATATATTGTAAAAATATATATTGTGTATATAATTTACATTGTAAATATAAATATATTGTATATATTGTACATATCTGCTTGTATATTATGCTAAGATGTAAATATAAAGTATAGATTGTAAATATATATATACTGTATATATATCTAATATTGCAAATGAAAATATATTATATATATTGTAAATATCTGCTTGTGCATTGTGCTGAGCTGTAAATATAAAGTATAGATTATAAATATATATACTGTATATATATTTTATATTGTAAATATATATTGTATATATTGTAAATACCTGCTTGTATATTGTGCTAAGCTGTAAATATAAAGCTTCATTCAATTTCCAGAGCCACTGAGTTTAGTCTGGGTGATTTTCTAATTTGAGGGGGGGTGGGGAACACTCAAGCCATCACAATGATATTCTTTACTCCCAGGCTTACATTCTCCATCTCTCTTGTTTTGTACACCTGATGATTTCTAAAGACTTCTTAGCCTGTCCTTTGATTTTTCTTCTTTCTGTCAGATTTCTTAATGAGGAGGCTGACAGGTGTGATCTTAAGGGGAATGCCACTTATTCTGTCCAAAAAGAATTGAATGTTATCTTTTACAGCATTTCATGGCAACAAAACCCTTTTTTCTTACATTTTTTTTCATTTTCCTCTTTCTTTTGTACATTTCTTCTGATTCCTTGTTCCAAATAGGGAGTTGAAGAATATGGTTAAGTCACTTTAATTTTAGAGATCTGAAGGAGACATCTAGTGCAATCTGCCCATTTTTCACTTTTGAGGTCTGCAGATGCTAAAGGTGTAGCTTTGTGTTAAATAATGGTTAAAAAGGAGAACAGCATTCAGTTATTCCTGTGTCACACCAGCGGATTGCTAAGCAGGATTTTGAGGGATAAGTGTGTCTGTGTTGGGGAAGCCAGGGGAATTGCAGGGTCCAAGTTAATAATTGCATGCCCTGGCACTAAATAATCTCTTCCTTAGCTATGTTAAAAAAGAAGCAGAGAAGATAATTACTCCAAAAGGCTAAGGTAAATGTTTAATTTACCCAGAAGGAAGTTGTTATAGAACTGAAAAAAGAAAGATTAATCTGTAGGAAGATATTTGTCCTGTAGTTTCTCATGGTACAAAAGACAAAATTGGTGACTTTCAAAATTCTAAATTTTACTTTGTATCTCTTTGAAAATATTTGTGCAGATTAGTGAGAACCATTTGTAATGACATCAAAAAAGTCTTAGGCCCTAATGCCTTCAAAGCCACCATTCTCTAGTGTTTTCCTGCTAGAAGTTTCCATATAGATATGAATTTTCAACTGTGAAGTGTTCTCCTCATTTTCTTTCTTTTTACTAAAGTGTATCTAGTAAAAGGCCAAGTGTCAGGCCATGCACTTTGGCCACAACAACCCCCAGCAGCCCTACAGGCTGGGGGAGGAGTGGCTGGAGATCTGCCTGATGGAAAAAGACCTGTTGGTAAACAGCTGGCTGAACATGAGCCAGCAGTGTGTCCAGGCCAGCAGCATCCTGGCCTGTAACAGAAATGGTGCAACCAGCAGGAGTAGGGAGATGGTCATGCACTTGTACTCACCATTTGTGAGACCACACCTCGAGTGCTGTGTCCAGTTTTGGCCACCACAGTATAGGAGGGACATGGAAGTGCTGTCTCTGGCAAGAACTTCCTCCTAACATCCAGCCTATACCTTCCTTGGCACAACTTGAGACCTTCAAGATCATCCAGTCCAACCTATCACCCAGCCCTGTCCAATCAACTAGACCTTGGCTTATATCACTTGATATATGGAAAGTGCAATCAGAATAGATGGCAACTGGAAGACTGCTAAGAAAAGTGTGAAGTAGTTATTTCCCCCTATAAATATTAGTCTGCTGCAATTTAATTTACTTTTAATTTAATTTTCTGTGAAGTAGGCTTGTAAAATCTACATGACCTGAATAGTTGATTCATAGAGAAAATTAGCATGTTTAAACATAGCTCACTTCAGTTAGAATAAACAGAAGTAAAAGAGACACCAAATTTTGTAGAGAAAATTGCAGATTTAGGTGAATAATTTTCAAGAAAGCCACAGAAAATACAAACAGTCAAGGTCTGTTTGACTTTGGACCATATTTTCTCTACTTACAATTTGGAAAGCAAAATAGTACTAATAAATACATTCCTATGGAGCAAAGCTGAAGGAGACACAGGTGGATAGGTTCAGACTGGATGTGAGGAGGAAGTTCTTCAGCATGAGAGTGGTTAGAGCCTGGAATGAGTTGCCCAGGGAGGGGGTTGAGGCCCCATGGCTGGAGGTGTTTCAGGCCAGGCTGGCTGAGGCTGTGGCCAGCCTGCTCTAGGGTAGGGTGTCCCTGCCCATGGCCATAGGGTTGGAACTAGATGATCCTTTTGGTCCCTTTCAACCTTGATGCTACGATTCCATGATTCTATGATTACTGAAGTTTTACTTATGTTGAAGAGACTGACATATTTCTACCTTTTCTGGTATCAGAGGTGTAAAATCTTTTTATATTTTACAAGTTCTAAAAAAAAGCAAACAAAAAAAACCCAAAAGAAAAGCACCAAACCCCCCAGCATGTTTAATAATAGAAATATTTCCTTATGACATTTTCTCACAGCTTTCTGAACTGCGCCTGTCATAATCCATTCAAACCCACAAAATACTGCAGATGTGAAATTCAAGTTTATCTAAGGAAATAAGGAATGGACATATGACTCTTCCCAGCTGTCTACAACTGCCTGAAGGTAGATTGTAGCCAGGTGGGGGTTGGTCTCTTCTGACAGGCAACCACCAACAGAACAAGGGGACACAGTCTCAAGTTGTGCCAGGGCAGGTCTAGGCTGGCTGTTAGGAGGAAGTTGTTGGCAGAGAGAGTGATTGGCATTGGAATGGGCTGCCCAGGGAGGTGGTGGAGTCACCATCCCTGGAGGTGTTGAAGAAAAGACTGGATGAGGCACTTAGTGCCCTGGTCTAGTTGATTGGATAGGGCTGGATGCTAGGTTGGACTGGCTGATATTGGAGGTCTCTTCCAACCTGGTTGATTCTATGATGATGATAAATGCCTGTCAATGGCAAATGCAGTAAAATCAGGCAGATATGGTTATGCAAATGTAACATGAGTTCATCAGGCCTTTTGTATATTATTCCCTGCAGGTCACCTCCAGTTTTCAAGCATTATCTGATGTTTCCTCTGAACATTATCATTAGTCCACACACAGGTTCATTTCCCTTTTTTTTTTGTTGCAAGACTAAAACATTTCTAAATGCCTCACTACGAATCAGTGAAAAGGTCAATTGCAAATTAAACTCTTTGGAAATAATGAGGGAGCCATGTCTGAGCGATGCTTTATCTTCACTTCTTCAAGGCAGGTAAACATACTGCAAACCACAGAAATATTTCTGTTACAGAATTTCTTGCAAATATGACATTTCAGCTGAATAAAAAAAAAAAATCACACTGGGAATTTGGGAATTTGTTAACAGTGAGAGTTTTGCTTTAGTTAATTTGTGTAACAGACTATGGAGTTTACTTCATGGTAACACACTGAACAAGATGATAAAGTGAGATCTGACCTCAACACTTTCAAACTAGGCTGTTCCAAATAATGGCTTGAAATAACGATGGAGTTAAGTCTAGTATGAACTGCACAAAGTTTAGTTTTCTAACCTTCCTCACAAACTTCTGATAGCTGTCAGTTGTTGGGCTTTTAGGTATTTTGTTGGGGTTTTGGTGCGTTGTTTTGTTTGGGTTTGTGGTTGTTTTTTTAACATATCTGATCAGGTAACTGTGGCAGGGCACACCCAAGTCCCTGACCCACTGGAGGTTTGAATGAGGCACAAACTGCTTTCCTTCCCCTCCACCTCTGGCCCCAGGGGTTTGGAATGTGGAAAGAAGTAGATCCAAAGTTCAAACCTCCACCCCTGCGGGCTTGAACCGAGAAGAGCATATATATATGTCACCTGGACACACTGTACAGTCAGACCTTAAGTTGGGCATTGAGTCAGATCTTGACAGGGATCTTGAGGAGTGTCTGGAAGGGGGGTGAGGAGAACGCACACGGTTCCCACTTTTGGACAGCTGCACCCTGACTGCCTGTTGCAGAGGCCTTTCCCTGCCATAAACCGCCGCCGTTCGCATGAACACTGCTGGCAGCCTGGCTTTGCCCTGTGTTGCCTCACGGTCTGTGCCTGTGGAAGCCGTGTAGGGTCATTTTGGGCTTTGGCGGGTTCGCTCGCATTGGATCCTGTGCTGCGCTGCCTCACGGTCTGTGCCTGTGCAGAGTCACCTTGGGCTTTGGCGGGTTCGCTCGCATTGGATTGCCCTGTGCTGCCTCACGGTCTGTGCCTGTGCAGAGTTACCTTGGGCTTTGTCGGGTTCGCTCGCATTGGATTGCCCTGTGCTGCCTCACGGTCTGTGCCTGTGCAGAGTCACCTTGGGCTTTGGCGGGTTCGCTCGCATTGGATTGCCCGGCGTTGCCTCACGGTCTGTGCCTGTGGAAGCCGTGCAGAGTCAGCTTGGATTTTGGCGGGTTCGCTCGCATTGGATCCTGTGCTGCGCTGATCCGCTGCTGGATTACAGTTGGCAGTGCCAGACAGTGCCGCAGAGGAGCCAAGGGACCAGCTCCAAATCCCTGCTCCAGCGCCGTGAGCAGCACAAGACACCTGACACAAGGTGCTAAGCTCCCTAGCCATCAAGGCTTTGCTGGGGCTAAACCCTTATTGTTTGCTCATCTGACTCAACTTCCCAGACCCGCCACAGGAGGAGGAGAGCCATCCTGGCAGGATTTATGCCCTACCAGAACACTGGCGCACGTTTCTCTCTCCCCATCTCCCATCTTCAGCTGATGGTAATATAATCCCTGCTCTTCTCCTTCCCTGCCCTTCTCTTTTTCTCCATTGTTCCCTCTCCCTCTGTCCCCCCTTCTCCCTCTCCCTATGTTTTGTTCAACTTTATCCTTTAATAAATAGTTTTGTGGTGATATATGGTCTTGCTCCTTAATTTCACAACACAAAAATCAATGCTCCTCTGGACAGACATATTCTTAATCTCTGTTCTTCAAACCTTGACAGAAGAGACCTCTGAAGGTCATCTAATCCTCCTGCTAAATCAGGTTTGCCTAGTTCAGGTTGCAGAGGAATGCATCCAGATTTTTAATATCTCTAGGGAAAGAGACTCCACAACCGCTCTGAGCAGCCTGTTCTTGTGTTTTGTCACCCTCAAAGTAAGATTTTCCTCCTGTTCCAATGGACTTCCTGTGTTTATATTGATGTCAAACTCTAGTTACAATAATGTTCTCAAGCAAAGCTTATAGCCTTTATTGTAGACATTCCTTTTTCGCGAGCTGGACGTACTCCACGCCTGCATGGAAGTGAGAAACACACAAATATAGGTGAATGCTATCTACATTTATCTATCATTACTTGCTGTGACTACTTCAGCTCCATAGGAAGACTTCTAGTCTCATGTTAAGTAAATAATGGAGTATACTAAGAAGATTTATAAAGCTGACAAAAAGAAAAAAAAAAGATAAAATAAGTGAATATGCCAAGCTTAAATTTAATCTAATTAAAATGTTAGATCAGAACTGATTTGTTTAAATACTAATTTTATTTTGCAAAGTTTCTGAAGATGATCAGGATAAACCTAATCATATTTGTATTGTGGTGGAGAGTCCCAAAGGTCACAAAATGGGCTTGAGCACGTCCTGTCTTGTCCAGACATGTTTACCTGCCTGTCTGCATTGCAGCCAGAGGTGGGAAAACAGGACAAAAGAAACCCAGACAACCTGATCTGGTTTAGTCTGGTTGTATAAGAGGGGTTTCATAAGACCCACGCCCCTATCACATGCAACGTGTATGCGCCCCCCCCCCCCCCCCCCCCCCCTTCCATTTTTGGAGGGGAACAGCCTACGGGTTCTTCCTTTTTAGGGTATATTTGAGTGACTGCCAAAGGTGATTGGGTGATAGTGTGGCCAATGAGACCATTAACCTTGGCCCTTGTCCTATAAAAGGAGGTAAACAGGTGAATAAGGAGCTTGCATGCTTGTTCGTTCCTCGCTCTCCCACCACTCGCCTCTCGCCTGCCACCTCAGCCAGCAGCCGATTCCACATCGCAGCCCAGGTGGAATTCACCACAGGACTTCTACTGAATATTTTCCTGCGTACATTTTGGGCCACAGACATTAGGACTGAGGACTAGTGAGTATTCTGAATTCTTTATTCAAGTTGCTAAAGGAATTCAGTTAACCTCACAAGCGATGAATGAAGCCTCCAGACTCTCTATCAAAGACCTTTCTAAAACCTTTCAAAATCCCATTGTATAGAGACATTCTGTAAAACAGTTCTGCTAACCACATCCAAGAACTTGTGTGGAGAGTTGTAAATAGGTTTGGGGAAATTCTCTTTGTATATATTAATAAATTATTTAATAACTTTTGAATCAGCCTCATTGTATTTCACCCCAAACTCAGATTTCACTAGCCCCCTTCATAACAGTATGCGCATGTGTTCATAAGAAAATTACTTAATTTGGTTAAAAAGCTGTCAAACTTCTTCTTCTCTCTGAAAATTCTGCTAAAATAATATTTAGGTGAATCTCATTCCTTTTATTCTTTTTCATCCTGTTGTTTGAAGTCTGATTTTAAGACACAGAGCGTTTCCAAAGATCAAGAGATGACTTGGCATTCAATTAAATTTAAAAGAACTGTGAGCCTTCAAAACATTTCAAATGAAGTAACTGCAAATTAAAGAACATCAAGGGACAGTGCAATGCTTCTTGAACCTACTGGAAAAAAATTAAATGCCCCAAGCCCTCCTGAACTGAAGATGAGCATGAAAGTGGTATCTGGAGCACAGATGAGAACAAGAAAATTTATATGGGCCCGTGAATTATGCATAAGGAAAATAGAAACACAGTCAGAAGGAAAGAACAAGCAAACAAAAAAGCAATACCAGATTTCATACACTTAAAGTGCTCTCAAAATTATATCAGAAAAAAAAAAAGGCACTTTCTTGAGAAATATAAGTGGCTGCTACTTTCACTCATGCATTTTCTTCAATCTTTCCTTTTCTTGCCGAAGATTTAACTCACAATCTCTTTAAGGAAATCATTTAGCTACTTGGGAGTGGGAATGCAGAAGATACATGCTCTTCAATGTGAAAACTATTTACATCCTGTCATTGAGCAGATGCTCACTGACAATCTGGGTACCAACTGTTGAAATAAGAAAATGCTACCCTCATTGAGTAGTGTTTTATAAATAACAGAGATGGATGGGTTTGATTTAATCGTGTTTTTAGCTTATTGATGTAACATATATGTCACATTATACTGTGGCATCTTTTGATGTGTGTATCTTTTGATAGTACTTTCTACATGCTGTGTTCAAATTCTGCATTAATTACAACTGTGATAGTGATTACTAGAAATTGAAACAAATTATGGGCAAATATACAGTGCTACCTGGGGAAAATTATGGGTAAATATGCAATGCTACATGGTAAAAATTATGGGCAAATATGCAATGCTACCTGGTAAATCATGCTTTTTTGTGTAGTTACTAAGGGATAATTTTTCATAGAATCATAGAATCAACCAGGTTGGAAGAGACCTCCAAGATCATCCAGTCCAACCTAGCACCCAGACCTATCCACTCAACTAGACCATGGCACTAAGTGCCTCATCTAGTCTTTTCTTGAAGACCTCTAGGGATGGTGCCTCCACCACAAATATTAGTATTTTACTGGCAGCTCCTGCAAGCAAAGTGATGAAATTGTTGCTTAGATTTGATAAGGAAAAAAATAAACTTAGAAAAAAAAAAGACTAGAAAAAAAGCAAGACAGTTACTGTTCAACAAAACAGTAGAATTTATCTTTCTTTCTGATAGAAAGAAATTCAGTAGAATCAATCTTTCTTTCTTTCTTTCTTTCTTTCTTTCTTTGTTTCTTTGTTTGTTTCTTTCTTTCTTTCTTTCTTTCTTTCTTTCTTTCTTTTAGAGATTGCATGAGTTAGTTTGAGCCTAACTGAGATATTTTGGTGAGAAGAATTAGATGCTAGGCTGTGAAAAGGAAACGATGGTGACATCTGCTGTACTCATAGGTTTACTGAGATGGCTAAAAACAAGAACACAAACATAGATAACAGAGTTGCTCTCTAACAGAGTTGCTTTCTGGCTTCAGGCTGCACTTCTCTCTAACCTCCTGGCCGTGACTAGTCCTTCTGCTTCCTAATCTTCCTGGCCGATTCTCCAAACCCACCTTGAACATAAGGCAAAGTCTGGGGTAAGGTAGAGGGGTGGGAAGAAGGTGGAAGGGTGGTTGGGAGCCCCTCCTGGGGACTCTGGTTTCTGGGAGGGCTGTTGTGCTTTTGTATTACTCTTTAACCTTTCTATTTCTGTCTATAGCTGCACATACTGCAAATAACTGCTTGTATTTTGTACTAAGCTGTAAATACAAATCTTCATTCAATTTCCAGCTTGGCTGAGTCTAGTCTGAGTGATTTTCATAAGTGTGAGAATCATAGAATAATAGAATCAACTGAAAAATCTTTTCAGATAGTAGCTGATTAAGCCCAAAGCATTCAAAGCATACAAAACATGCATCTCCTTGATTGCAGATGCTTGAGGCAAGCACAACTGTAAATGATATTGTTTCATATTCTTTGATTTGAAGGAAAAATATGAGTAGACAGCCATAGTATGGTTTCTGAGAATAGAGGGAGAGAACTTCTACAGCAATTAGTTAATTAGTGTGGTAATTTTTAAGTTAAATTGGTTTTGTTTCTCTGGTCTAGTCTGTCTTCTGCCTGTGATCATAACTGCTGAGTGAGCCCCCCCTGTCCTTTGCCTTGAATCTCAAGCGTTCTGTTGTGTTTTCTCCTTCCCATCCTGCTGGAGTGGGTACAAATAAGTGAGTAGCTGTGTGGTGCTTTGTTGCCAGATAGGGTGGGCTCCAACCATGATGGTAGTCTCTTCATGCTTAAATTAAGAAAGCTCTCAAATATTCTCTCTTTTTAAAAGATTTGTAGTGCCAAAAACCCCCCAAACAACCAAAACACAAAACACAAACAAACAAAAAAACCCCACCACTTCCCAAGGCTGAGATATTGTTTAGAGGATATGACATTTGAGGAAGAAATAAAGGCTATTACCTGGCAAATACCAGTGGCATGACTGTCTCCAGGGTATTTTAGATTAGAGTCACAGTTCCCAGTCTGATTTGTACAGCTATCAGGATTTTTAATTTGTTAATGTTCTGGGTTTGTTTTTTTTTTTTAGTAAATAAACAAGACATGAGGCAGCAGTGTGCCCAGGTGGCCAAGAGAGCCAATGGCATCCTGGCCTATAGCAGAAGTAGTGTGGCTAGTAGGATGAGGGAGGTTATTCTTCTCTTGTAGTCAACAGTGGGCAGGCCACACCTTGAGGACTGTGTCCAGTTCTGGGCCCTTCAATTCAAGAGAGATGTTGAGGTGCTGGAATGTGTCCAGAGAAGGGCAGCAAAGCTGGTGAGGGGCCTGGAACACAAACCCTATGAGGAGCTCCATATAGTTTGCTCCAGACAGCACTTTCATTTTGAAGCTAGCAGGAGGCAGGATGGTTTTGAATAACATCAGCCAATGTTCAACTTAACCCCTGACAGTTCCAGAAGAGAAACAGAACTTGGATGCCATACTGCTTGAGTCACTGGAATGAAATTCTTTCTGAAGCCATTTTCTGGAAGAGCAGCAGTGTGGGGGAGAGGGACTGAGAACAAACATGCAAAGTGTGGTTTTGCTGTAACAGAATGTTTCTACTAAAAGATCAGAGAACATGGTGTATACTTCCCCCAGATGTGTACCACAGCCATCAGATATGCTGAATAACCTAAACACTTCAAGACTGGAAAATGGAGCAGCCTCTAATGAAGTTATCAGTGAAGACACAAGAATGTTCTTTTTGCTATTCAAGGAAATGAGTAGCAAAAGGTAAAAAAACACAGAACAGAAACAGGAGTATAATTTCAGCTTCGTTCAAAAATTATCTTTGGAAATTTTGGTTCAAGGTGTTTGCTTCAAGTCCTCAAGAACATGATGTGAAAGGGATACAAGCCAATAAGCCTAGTTGGAAATGTTCCATAGACACATCAACAATCCATCCAGGAAGACAGAGAGAAACAGTATCAGTCTGCCCTAGATTTATCTTGTCTCTTCAATTTAACCTATTCTACTTTCCAAAGCTTTCTGTAAGGAAGCATCTTGGTCAAGTAAATGTTGCAGTTTTTTCCTACTTAAAACACCTCCCAAAATTACTTTCTCCTTTTTCTTTTTCACAAGGTGTTTATGCTTCCATGAATAACAAGAATCTAGGAATAAAAAATAGTCAGCAAATGTATTGGCAATTGTCATGGAAGGCCAAAATAGGCCTAAACATGTCCTGGCTTCTCCAGAGATGTTCCCCTCTTCCCCCTCTCTCCTACTGATGGGCAAAGCCACCACAGAAGAGGAGAACAAAGGCTGGTGCCATTAAGTCTCCTCACACATGTTTATACACTCGTTTGTGTTCTGCCCTAAAAAGGTAGAAGCAAGCCCTAGCTCACCTAATAAGGCAAAGGTTGGCCAACTGCCATTCTGATTGGCTAATCTGTGGCAAAGAGCCGTTGGTCTCAAGATGAACTGATAAAAGAGATGAGCAGGTAAATACAGCATGCTCTGCCTCATTGCTCTCCGTCGTTGCATATGTCCTCTCTGCTGTTGTATCCTGCCATGCTCTGCCATGCTTTTGCCTTATTCACTTTAAAGCATTGTGTCTACTAAGTGCCAAGTCAGCTTTGCTGCATAATATGCTTGGGCTTGTACACCAGGAGACTGCCTTGTTTCCGTTTACTGGGAATAAGCATTAAGTGCTCTCATGCAATAGGCTCCTTTAGCCAGTGTGACTTTGTACCCATCTGCACATCTGCAAGTCATGGTGCCAAGACTGCACATCTGCAAGACATCCTGCCTGCACCTCTGAAAATGTCCATGCCAAATTTGGAGTCCAAGAGGAACCAGGTCAGAGATCTTTTGCCTCCCTCCCAGCGCCCTGTTAGCACCTGGGAAGATCCAGAAGCCTCAACAGCTAACAAAACACCTACAAAACACCTGCAGAACACCTTCAAGTGTTTGAGTACTGTCTGGAAACTATAGTTTAGTCCTGGGAACCTGGAGATGTTGTTTTGTGAGTAAATACTTAAGGCCTCTCTGTAACTAATTTTAAGTGCCTTTTGCCTTAAGCAGAAAGGAGCCCCTCGAGTTGCTCTAGAGGGGCAGTATGTCAACTGCAAGATTCTCTTTCTAATTTCAATTGGTTCAACTACTGTATTTCTTAAGTGTTATAAATTCCCTGGTTTGCCCTCTCTGTAAGATTTTTTGTGACCATACGAAGAACCTATTAAAAATTAAGGTTTGTGGCCTATCAAAATTAATAAAGGACATTAATTTTTAAATAAATAAACCCTGCCATGCCATTGCAGCAGTACACAGTTAAACTGAGAAGAAATTGTGCTTCTTATTCTAGGGTGTGTCGTATTTCATTTAACTATTCATAACAAAGATGAAAATGAAACAGGACACAAAGGAAAAAAATAGCTGCAGACTAACTAATTTATATACATGGACATAGAATCATAGAATCAACCAGGTTGGAAGAGACCTCCATGACTGTCCAGGCCAACCTAGCACCCAGCCCTATCCAATCAACCATACCATGACACTAAGTGCCTCCTACTGGCCATACTATTCCTGATGCAGGCCAGGATGCCATTGGCTCTCTTGGCCACCTGGGTACACTACTGGCTCATTTTCACTCTACTGTCTACCAGTACATCATCGTGGGAGTTCCTAAGTTGTTATTGATGTAATAAAAACTTTGTATTTCTACAAATATCAAAAGCATGTAGCATATTTGTTATATTTTTCTCCTGCCTCATTCACAAGACAACAGAGGGAAAAAAAATCGAAATCAGTAAGGTTTTCATGCTGTTTGTGAGGGAAATGTGAGCTAATTAACACTTTCCACACAAGGTTCTTCACTCTGAAAAAAATTATTGCCTGCAGTGCCACAGATGCTTTCAGAACAAACACTCAATTGCGAGCAAGAACAGCAGCATTTGCCAAAGGTCCCAGCTGCTTTCTCAATTCCAGTAAATTGTATGATTTTCTTCTGTATCTACATCTTTGTCATTGTGGAAGTATTATTCTCCTAATCAAAATGCTAAGTGACTCCATTCTCAGGGTGCCATATAGGCTTATTACATGAGTATGTATACATGTAGAATCATAGAATAGAGTCATAGAATCAAGCAGGTTGGAAGAGACCTCCAAGATCATCCAGTCCAACCTAGCACCCAGCCCTATCCAATCAACTAGACCATGGCACCAAGTGCCTCATCCAGGCTTTGCTTGAACACTTGCAGGGACAGTGACTCCATCACATCCCTGGGCAGCCCATTCCAATGCCAACCACCCTCTCTGTGAAGAACTTCCTCCTAACATCCAGCCTATACTTCCTCTGGCACAACTTGAGACTGTGTCCCCTTATTCTATTGCTGGTTGCCTGGCAGAAGAGATCCACCCCCACGTGGCTACAACCTCCCTTCAGGTAGTTGTAGACAGCAATGAGGTCACCCCTGAGCCTCCTCTTCTCCAGGATAAACAACCCCAGGTTGTTTACATATTTACAATATCTATACATCTATGGACAGAAATATACCAGATAAAAGGTAATACAGAAACACAACAGCCCTCCCAGAAACCTGAGTCCCCAGAAGGGACTCCCAACTGCCCCTTCACCTTCCCCCTACCCCTCTCAACCTTACCTCAGTCCCAAGGAAGAATGGAGGTTCAGCCAGGGGGTTAGGAAGCAAAGTGGATTAGTCAAAGAAACTGCAGAGAGAGGTGAGGTTAGAAATGCAGTTCAGCCAGTTCCCCAGCAGAAGTGACTTATCTATGTTTTGATTCTTGTTTGTATACATCTCAGCAAGCCTATGAGTGAGGTAGACATCAGCCTTGTTTTCCTTCCACAGCCTGTAATCCAGTTCTTCTCACCAAAACATTGTAGCTAGGCTCAGACTAGCACAAATGTTTTTACTTTCACCAGCTTCAAGTAATCAGCCTGAAAAAGCATTCCTTAGCAAACACATAGTAGCGACTGCTATATGTCAGAAAGAGATGGTCAGAATGATCAGTGTTGCCTGAGTTTCACCAAGCAGCAGCACTACTTCCTCCTCTGGATGAGTAGTGAGACTAATACTTAAGTCATGCTTTCAATAACAAAAGCAAACCTTTTGATCATAACAAATGTTTTAGAACCACTGAATAAGAGATAGTAAATAAATTAAATATCAGAACCAATAATTAGGGAGGTAATATCACAAATCACAGAAACATACAATGCTTTAAGTTGGAAGGGACCTCAAACATCATCTAGTTCCAATCCTGCACCATAGGCAGGGACACCTCCCACTAGAACAGGTCGCTCAAAGCCTCATCGAGCCTAGCCTTGCACACCTCCAGGGAGGGAGCATTCACAACCTCCCTGGGCAACCTGTGCCAGTGTCTCACCACCCTCACTGTAAAGAACTTCTTCTTAGCATCTAGTCTAAATCTCCCCTCTGCCAGTTTAAACCCATTACCCCTTGTCCTGTCATTACAAGACCTTGTAAATAGTCCCTCCCCAGCTTTCCTGTCCTGAAGTTTAGATGCTTTGATTTTTTCTTCTTTTTTTAATCAATATTAAATAGAGCAGCATCTATATACTTCATAGTCTTGCATTTTAATGCTCCCAAACTGTCCTAAGGCACGTATGAGAGTAAATTATAGAGTTACCTAATGAGCACTAAAATGGTTTAGACTAAATGTTTAATGAGACTCCATATTATGAGTACTGAAAATATTGTATAGGGTAGAAACAAGTTTCTACAGCACAGTGGTGGTGATTGAGTCATCTGTTCTGCTACTGTGCAAGCCTGGTGTGATCATTAACCATAATAATGTATGACTTTTAAATGGGATTGGGCAATACAACTACTTGAGCAAAATCCCACAAAGACCTTGGCTCAGACAAGTTGTGCCAGGTACAAGAAGAAGATTTCTCTTCAGATTTCATTTGTCTTTAAATTACAACATAATTTGCTTTACTTTTATGTTATGTGCATTTCAAAATACTTAAGAAGTTCATGAAAAGTCATATATGTAACAGCTCTTAAGGTGAAAGTAATTGCCTGACTGTTGCCAAGTCACAGACTCACAGAATGGTACAGTTTGGAAAGGACTGGAGATCATCTAGACCATGTCTTCTGCTAAATCATAATATTAACTTGATTGCACTTCTACTACTGTGATTACAAAACTGTGTTTCATGTTAAGTACTCAACTGTCCTTTAAGCACAAGAAGAAATGTAATTTGTTTTTGTTAAAATAGTGGCTATGAATAGGAGAAGTTATATAGATTCTTAAAGTCATCATAATGCAAAACTGTCAAATTTGCATCTAGAAATCATAGAGTTATGAAATTATGCAATAATTTAGGTTAGATCGAACCTCCAGGGGTCATCTGATGTAGCTCTCTGCTCAGTCTAGCAAACTTCAGGTGCAGTAATAACACCACATTCACGTATGTATTCATTTTGGGCTGAGCTGCTGTTAGTTTTCCTCAAAGCATCTTTCTAATGCTATGTTTTTGTGATAGTTTGGTTGTTCCCTGCCCCCCCCTCCCCCCCCCCACATTGGAAATCACCCAGACTAGACTCAGATGGCTCTGGAAATTGAATGAAGCTTATATTTACAGTTAGCACAATATACAAGCAGATATTTACAGTATATACAGTTATAGAGAGAAACAGACAAGGTAAAAGTAATACAGAAACACAACAGCCCTCCCAGAAACCTGAGTCCCCAGGAGGGGCTCCCAACCACCTCTTCACCTTCCCTCTGCCCCTCTCAATCTTACCCCAGTCTCAAGAAAGAATGGAGGTTCAGTCAGGGTCTTAGGAAGCAAAGTGGATTAGTCAGAGAGGCTAGGGAGAGAGGTGCAGCTCGGAGCTCCCCAGCAGGAGAAGCTAAGTGCCTTACTATGTTTTGATTCTTCTTCTTGTATCTCCAAGTAAGCCTATGAGTGAAGCAGACATCATTTTTTTCCTTTCCCAGCCTGTAATCTAGTCCTTCTCACCAAAACATTCTACCTGGCTTCAAACTAGCACAATCCCTGTGAATGTCTTGCCTCCATTATGTAAATGATCTAAAGCTGTAGGTAAGTGCTTTGGAAGAATATTACTCACTGGATGCATATTTAGCATACTTGGAGTTCTCCCCTCTCACCTTCTGTTCTTGTTCTAACTGTGTGAATATATCACATTCCATAGTGATTTAGAAATCCCTTTCTCATTCAAGGAAATCTTAGAGGAATGCATAAATATTGAAACCATAATGTCCCTGTCAATTTCAAATGTGTACCTAAAGTAAACACACAGGGAGAATTATTTGACATGCAGCCTTTAGCCCAAATGACAGTTCTGTTACTGGTAGATTTAAATCAGATCCAACATTTAACAATCTGCATCAAGAATTCACTGCTTCTGAGGAGGTTTAGCACAAACCACCTAGAGAAATGCCTAGGGTAGCCTCCAGGCCAGGATAATAATACTCCCACATGACTTAGCTGTTGGCGTGCTTGAAGGTGGCTGTAGGGACACTTGTACTGCATTTCCACTACTTGTAGTACCCTCAAAGGTGCTATAAAGTGAAAACCTCCAGTGTTTCCTAAAAGTGTCTGTGATGGTTTGGGCTCTTACCCGCCCCCCCACACTTTGTATTTGTCCCAGCTAACTCAGACGGACCCTGGGAATATAGATGAAGCAATTTATTTACAGCTAGCAGAATTTACAAGCAGCTATTTACAATATCTACAGTTATATACAATTATATACAGAAATATACAAAGGATAAACAATACAGAAGCACAACTCCCCTCCCAGAAACCTGAGTCCCCAGGAGGGGCTCTCAAACCACCCCAACACCTCCCCTTGCCCTCTCTAACCTTACCCCAGTTCTCAGGAAGAAGAGAGGTGCGGCCAAGAGGTTAGGAAGCAAGGTTAGTAGGAGCAAGGTTAATGAGATGTGACCAGGTCTGAAGGCAAAGGCAGAAGAAAAGATAAAATGGAGAATGTTTTCTTCTTCTTCCCAGAGCTCTCAGCGAGACTGTGAGAGAAGTTGGCATCAATTGTTTTCATTTCACTGCCCGTTATCTAGTTCTTTTACCAAAACATTCCAGCTTGCTTCAAATTAGCACAGTATCCTGACGGGTTTTTTTGCTACAAGAGTGGATGGGATTTGTAATTGAGAGCTCAGGCTGATTTTTTTTAATAGTTGAATGATTTTGGGGCCATTTTAACTCTCCTTTTTTGAAAAAATGGGAAAAAAAGAAGACCCAGGGAACTACAGGGCAGTAGTGTCATCTGTAAGATCATGGAGCAGAACCTCCTGGAAACTATGCAAGGGCAGTCCATTTGTCTAAAAAATGCAGAGGCTTGGATGACCTGAATGAGTGGTCTGGCAACAATCTTATGAAGTTCAAAGGGGAACAAATATAAGGTCTTGCACCTGGGAATACATAACCAAGGAGCGCAGCTCTGACTTGATGGGTGGACCACAAAATGGATAAAGAATTGGCTGGATGGCTGCATCCAAATAGTGGCTGTCAACGAGTCCATGTCCAAGAGGAGACCAGTGACAAGTGGGGTCTCATATGAGAGTGGTGAGAGACTGGAATGGGTTATACAGGGAGATGGTTGAGGCCTCCTCCCTGGAGGTGTTAAAGGCCAGGCTGGCTGAGGCTGTGGTCAGGCTGATCTAGGGTAGGGTGTCCCTGCCCATGGCCATGGGGTAGGAACGAGATGATCCCTGTGGTCCCTTCCAACCCTGACTGATTCTATGATTCTGTGATTCTATGACTTGTAACCATTTGCCTTGAGAACAGCCCTGTGGAAAGGGACCTGGGAGTCTTGGTGGATAACAATCTCAGTGTAAGTGAAGAGTGTGCTGCAGCATCAGAGGAAGCTAACATGATGCTCAGTTGCGTCAACAAGGGCATCACCTGCAAAGTCATTGTCACACTCTACTCAGTACTTGTCAGGCCACACCTGGAGTACTGCATGCAGTTTTGATCCTCATTGTATAAAACATGTGTGGACAAGCACCCAGAGAAGGGCCACAAGCATGACCAGAGGACTGAAAGACTTGCCATATGAGGAAAGGCTCAGAGAAGTGGTTTTTAAAGATAACCAACAGAAATTAAGCTCTCAAATGAAGTTGGAGAAAGAATATAGAACTATATTTAGAGAGAAATACAGAGACAGACATTGCAGAGCAATTACTGCACCCTGGCAAACTCCTTTGAATTTTCCCCCATCCCAAAAACTAAATCTAATGCTCTCCAGTGCTCCAACCCTCCCTCTGCCCCAATGCCTCTGCCATCCAAGAGGCCTAAAAAAGTCTCTGGATACCCCAGAACAGGCCTACTGCTTACATGTTCTTCCCAATAAAGTGGCTCCCATCAGACACAGGGCAGGAGGAGGAGGAAAGGAGGATGAGCTGACCTTGTTGTGAGTTTAGAAAGAGATAGCAGAATGATGGAATTGAAGAACAATCTTCCAGTCCCCAGAAGATTTTTTAACCCTGTAACTCCCAACCTGGGACAATACTGTAAATACTTGCTTGTATATTGTGCTAATCTGTGAATTTAAAGCTTCATTCCTTAACTTTCAGCCAGCTGACTCTAATCTGGGTGACTTCATAAGAGCTGGGGGGACAGGTAACTCCCAAACCATCTCATCTAACTAGAAGTAGGTATGTTAAAACCTGCAGAAAAGTGTCTTGAATGCAGAATGGTATCTGAATTTCCAAACAGTAGGTCATAGCAAGGATATTTATCTCATCTGAAACTCCATTAGATAAATGCTCACATTAAAAGTCCAGAGAGAGAAAAGAAATGGTTACTGTTAAGAGATGACAGTTACAGGAGTGGAAATAAATTGCTAACAGGAGCCTGGTGCAAATCTGCCTTTGTAAAGAGCTGAGCAATTTTCTCTTGCCACAAGACCATGAACAATGAATGATGTGACACTTAACACTGGGCACTTGTTCTGCTCTCAGCTGAAGAGCATTCTCCTTTTTGAAAGTCTTGACTTCACAGCTAGCACCTACTATTTCTGCAACACATAAAAGGCTGGAGAAGATTACCAGCTTCCTGTATGCTAATGGAATTGTGTCTCCCTCAGCAAAGAACTCCACGGATGCAAACATACCTAATAAAAAGCCAGCTTGCTTGAACTCTTGACAAAGCACACTCTTTGCATTTTCCTATGTATTTTGGGCTGTTCTGTGCTCACAGATAGGTGCTAAGTGAAATCATGAGGTTCCACAAGGCCAAGTGACACATTCTGCACAAGGGCCAGGGCACTCCCTGGTATGAATACTGTCTGAGGGATAAAGGTATTGAGAGCAGTCCTGCAGAGCAGGAATTGGAGGTGCTGATGGATGAAAAGCCAAACGTGAGGTGACAATGTGTGCTCACAGCCCAGATGGCTAATCATATCCCAGGATGCATCAAAGAAAGTGTTGACAAAAGGTCAAAGGAGAAATTCTCCCCCTCTACTTCAGTCTGGTGAGACAGTGCCCAGAGTCCTGTGCTCAGTTCTGGAATCCTCAGCACAGGAAAGACACGAACCTGTTGGAGCAGATCCAAAGGAGGGCCATAAAACTTATTAGAGGAATGGAAATCTCCTCCATGAAGACAGGGTGAGAGATGAGGCTGTGCAGTTTGAAGAAGATAAGGTTCTGATGAGAGTTTGTTAGAGCTTTTCATTACTGTATTGCAAATTAATAGTAGTTATGAATTGAGAATTTCAGTAGGAACACTATTTTTTAATTGCTATTAAAAAAATCAGGAAAAATCCCTGATATTCTTTGGATTTTCAGTTGACAGGAAGTAATTGCACAGAATCAAACAGTTTAAACAATCAGAACTTGGAAAATAGTAATGCAAAACCAGGGAAAATGTTAACTATGCTAGTGGAGTCTCGGCATTAACTCTAGCATATGTCCCTGAGTAAGTCTCCTGTATCAAAGACACTTTCAAACTCGTTATAATGATGCCAGGGTAAACTACAAAATATTCCAGGCAGAGGGAAAGGAGTTGCTGCTAAGCCACTAGTGTTAGCTGCAAGACATGGCTGCCTTTAACGAGCTGCAAAGGATGAGAGGCAGGAAGGCTCCATGCAGAAAGGCAGGATGCAGAAAGGTGCAGTTCCCTAATTCACCCCTCTTTAAATACTTCAGTTTGAAAATCAAACTGGCCAATAGGCACTAGAACAATGCTCTGGCCAATGAATTCAAAACTTTGTGCCTCATTTGACCACTCAGGCACAGTGAGGGCAGCACAAGACACCTGGCATGTGGTGCTAAGCCCCCTAGCCCTCAAGGCTTTGCTGAAGGCTTTGCTGGGACCAAACCCTTATTGTTTGCTCATCTGACTCCACTATCAGACCTCAAAACAGAAGGAGGAGAGCAAGGATTAAACTGCCTTGGCAGAATTTATGCCCTACCAGGACAATTACTTAGAAGAATCTAAGGCCTATTGGTACACTGGCAGCCCTGAAAGTCAGACTATTGGAAAAAAAAACAAGTTCTTTGTGAAGATTTGTCTAGCAGTGAAAGCTTCACTCTCCAACTTGCAGTGACTGCATGAGAATAAAAATAAATAACATATGCTAGGAGCTTCTATGTAGTATTTGACTTCTGAGCTTGCTAATAGAATCCCTCAGCCACTCCTCACAGTGCTGTGTTCCAGGCCTCTCATCAGCTTTGTTGCTCTTCTCTGGACATGTTCCAGTATCTCAACATCTCTCCAGAAGTGGACACAGCACTCAAGGTGTGGCCTGACCAGTGTTGAGTACAGGGGCAGAACAACCTTCCTTGTCCTGCTGGCCACACTGCTCCTGAGCCAGGCCAGGATGCCATTGGCTCTCTTGGCCACCTGGGCACACTGCTGGCTCATGCTCAGCTACTGTCTACCAGTACCCCCAGGTTCCTCACTGCCTGGCTGCTCTCCAGCCACTCTGTCCCCAGCCTGTAGCACTGCTATAGTGTGCCTATACCTGAAAGTGATCATCTATTAGTAAGTGGGGTCTCCAAAGTATTTACTGCTTTTCTGTGCCTATGTTCATGCTACCTTTTGCCTACTGTTTCCTGAATTATTTTGCACACATATATGTTAAATTAATTAACAAGCCTGTCTGATCTGAGTAGTGCATTTCCTAGAATACCACATATACCATAATTCCTATGTGCCAAACATTGGATGTTGTATACTCTGATGTGCTTGTCAGGCTTTTAGAAGAATGGAATCTTTACATTGTTCAAATTGCAGGGATGATGCCTGTTAATCATGAGACCACTACCATCTGTTGTGCGAAATGTTCCACTTTTAGTGTCCAAATGGGGAAAGGAAAAATGGAAGTAGTAATAATTCAGATACTGTAAATGAGAAATTATTACTTCCAGAAGTTTTGTAATCGGGGGAAAAGATTACTTCAGCCTTTAACTTTTGTTCTGCAAAATTAAAGACAAACAGGATGTGCCAGGAATGCATAACCTAATGAATGCCAGATTCTGAAGTTATTCCATGCACAATAATGCAGCCTTTTATATCACCTTTTATTTCTTTGCATTAAGATTAGTTGTCCTTGATGTTTAATAGTATTCTGCATTCCAGCAGCCGAGTACAATTTGCAAGATCCATGATTTCTGGAGGTCTGTGTGTTCTTTAGAGGTCAAGAATCTTGCAGTTTTCACTGCTCATCAAACAAAATCCAGAACACTGTTGATAAGCACAGCAGGGGAGAGAGACGGAAAGCAAAGATCAAAATGCAGGCAAGCGAGAACAGCATTAAGAACAAGGTGACTAAAGGAACTAGTGAACAGAAGAAGGAAGCATAGCTCAGACAATCCATTTAAAGTCAGCAGCCAGCCTAACGTTTGCAGCTGTACATCAAAATATTTCTATGCATTTTTCTGTTTGGTTTTCAAAGTTTTTGTTTTAGTTCCCTGAAATGTGAAAGAATGCTCTTTAGAATTTGAGGAAATTTGAGGATAAACTAAGTTCATCCATCCATCCATCCATTCTTTCTTTCTTTCTTTCTTTCTTTCTTTCTTTCTTTCTTTCTTTCTTTCTTTCTTTCTTTCTTTCTTTCTTTCTTTCTTTCCCTTCCTTCCTTCCTTCCTTCCTTCCTTCCTTCCTTCCTTCCTTCCTTCCTTCCTTCCTTCCTTCCTTCCTTCCTTCCTTCCTTCCTTCCTTCCTTCTTTCCTTCTTTCCAAGTTCTATGATTCTGTGATTCTGTGATCTGAATTACAAGGCTACACAAATATTGAAGCAGAAACTTCCTATTGAGAAGACTGGAGAGAATAAACCTAGAGAATAATTCTACCACTGTTCATGCAGAACTAAGGAGAAGCAAAGGTCCTCTGAAGTTTTTAGTGAAGTATTTGCTCCCACCATGGAGGTCTTCAAGGATAGGTTGGATGAGGCCTTGTGTGACCTGTTCTACTGGGAGGTGTCCCTGCCTGTGGTGGGGGATTGGAACTAGATGGTCTTTGTCCAACCTAAACCATTCTGTCATTCTACGTTTGACATTGGCAGTGCTCTGTCAAATCTTCTTCCAAAGTTCTACCTTGTTGTGGTTCATTCAGCCTAAACAGCCTTGGCATTGCATAGGGATGATGCACTAGCTGAGCTTTCCTCAGCAAACTAAGCTCCACACCTCTTGCTGAAGGATTTATGAAGAGTCAGTGAAAACAGATTACACATTTTGGCTTAAAGGTTATCCTGTTTAACAGCCTTATCTTGGGGACAAGGGGAAAGAGGATTTTAAATGAAATAGTCCCACATCAGGTATAAAATTTATGCTATACCAGCATATAACAAAATGCTAGACTGGCTAATTTCCACATTGTGACTTGTAATTACACCTCTAGAGAATTAAATTTTAAGGCTAAAGCTGCTGTAATGCAAATTCTAAACTAATGCTTTACTTAACGTCATTAAAAGTGCAAAACCCAGGTAGGCATTTGCCAGCAT
Organism: Pogoniulus pusillus; assembly: GCF_015220805.1. NCBI lineage: Eukaryota > Metazoa > Chordata > Aves > Piciformes > Lybiidae > Pogoniulus > Pogoniulus pusillus. The sequence continues at coordinate 45,517,026 of NC_087268.1, read as the reverse complement.
TTCTGTTTCTTTCCAGCTTCATGCAGATCAGCCTGTAGTACCTTAGAACTACCTCAAAGCAGCATAAAGAGCCTTTTTTCAGATTCATCCAATCTGTGGAATGAAAAGAAAAAGTCAGTGCTTGTTCAAATCGATTATTTCATTCAGCCTACCTCTGTTATGAAAGACCTGAACCGTAAACATTAACAGGAGAGCAGATAACCTGAGCTTTAAGCATGAAAGCACAGGAGGAGGAAAACAACTAATATTACATCACTGGATTCAGTGTGTTAGTTTGGGAATTGCCTTTTTAGTGTACTATTTGTTGTGACATTAAGTTCTCCATAAAGTTATTATTAAAATGTCTTTCTTTTTTTTTCCCTTGAACTTTACTACCATCTTTCTAACTCTTGTAAAGGATGGAAGGAATAAATTTTAGAATCATAGAATCATAGAACCAAGCAGGTTGGAAGAGACCTCCAAGATCAGCCAGTCCAACCTAGCACCCAGCCCTATCCAATCAACCAGACCATGGCACTAAGTGCCTCAGTCAGTCTTTTCTTCAACACCTCCAGAGAGGGTGACTCCACCACCTCCCTGGGCAGCCCATTCCAGTGCCAATCACTCTCTCTGCCAACAACTTTCTCCTAACATCCAGCCTAGACCTCCCCCAGCACAACTTGAGACTGTGTCCCATTGTTCTGTTGGTGGTTGCCTGGGAGAAGAGGCCACCCCCCACCTGGCTACAGCCTCCCTTCAGGTAGCAGTAGCCAGCAACGAGGTCCCCCCTGAGCCTCCTCTTCTCTAGGCTAAACAACCCCAGCTTGTTGTTGGACAAATTTTCTCCTGACAAGAGATTGGAATGGGCACATCTTTTGAGTGGTGCTGATCATTCCAAATCTTTCTATCATATGCAGTAAACATTGCATTCTGAAATGGTTTAATTATTTTTTCTATATTTTTGTATGATTAAAAATCAGACGTAATTTAGCCTACAAAATATTTTCCCACTTGCAGTGAGAGCAAAGGACAAACTAGCAGTGGTTTAAAATAACTGTGCAACTGTCTTGGGGTACCCCAAGACATTTCTTCTCCCCCAGCCTCTGCAGGTTTGAATGGGAGAAGAAGGTGTGAAAATTGATTTCCCCCCACTCCACCCTGTGGGCTTGAAGGGGGAACAGCAAAAGGTGTCTTTCTGCATGCAGGCTGACCTATGTGGAAGCCCTTGCTGGAACTGGGCTGGTGGTTGGCTGGTTTTTCGCTCCCAGTATAAATGATAAATGGACACTTTGTCTGGAAAAGGATAAATAGAACAAGAGAGAATGGGAAAGTGCTCCCACCTTGAGAGTTCTCATCTTGAGAGTTCCTCACCTTGAAAAAGAGCTCCTGAGAGAGTGCCCAAGAGGACACATTCCTGCTGTGACTGGACCGTCCCCACTCTTGGGTGGCTCCTATCTTTTTGTACTGCTCTTGGTTTTACCCCATCCCTGCTTCTGGATGGTTCTCCCCACTTTTGCACCCTTCTGTGCAAACCTGCAGGCTTGGCAAGACCTGGGGTCCTTTGAGAGAGAGAGACACTGATGACATCTGGACCAGCCCCTCTTGGGCCATATCAGCAGCCAAATTCCTGGCTGCCTCCCAGACTGGGGGACTCTAGCAGTTTTGGCTCCCCCTTGCCACTATGAGGGCAGCATCATTCCACAATTATTCCATTAGTGGAAGAAGTGCTTGAGACATGTCTGAGTTCGGCAGCTCTACCACTCACCTCAGGCTTCTGCTGCATGGATCTCTGTTATTGGATATTGCCTGCAGTGTCAGAAGGCTGTTTCTGCAGAGGAACTGAGCAAGAAATCATTGCCAAATGCCTATCTCACCTCTGTGATTAAGACCTGTTGTTCTGTGCTAGTTTGAAGCAAGCTAGAATGTTTTGGTGAAACTAGCACATGTTCCCTTAGCCTGATTGATAGTGGGGTAAAGCTGTGTTTATAGCTTAGCCTTTTCCATTTCCTGACTTCCTAAATATCTACATTTATCTTTAATATCCTTTTTTTTTTTTTTGGAAGAAATTCTCTATTGAACTGAATCTGTCAATAAAAGAAACTCTTTTTTGTATATAGTTTGAGGATGGGATTCCAGGAAAATAAAATAATGCTGGTTTTATAATTCCTGATTTAGCCATGCTAATTCCCTCCTACCATGACAGAAACTGTCCCTCATACCGATACAAACTGGCTCCAATCTGTGAAACTTGTAGCAGGATTTAGTTTATGTCATTATCCAAACTGTGACCCAAATGTCCCTGCAGCTTTAAGCCTTAGGGCACCTGAAGTCTTTAAAGAAAGTTACCAGTTCATTTGATTTGGAAGTTTGGAAAGTGCTTAAAGTATGATATTTGGCCTTGCTTCAGATAGCTGCAGTACAGAGAAAAGAAAGGACTACAGATATTCAGGGTGGGATTGACCTATTTTAGACAGATACCCTAGCATAGGATGAATCATATATAAAGCAGTCCTTGGAAGAAGGACTGCTATCCAGTGCCCTAGTAAATGAGTTACAAAGACACAATCATCCTCTTCTGTTTCTCTCCACTGTACCCACAAGAACCAGCAGGCCTTGAACTTCTTTAGCAGAGATGTAACAGAAAGGTTAGATACCCTAGTATGGGATGAATCACAGTACATGAAGCAACTTTTTTCTCTTCATTAACTCTAAAATGTGACTGTGTAAGGCACCTGAAACATGAGAGTTTACAACAGATGTACCTAAAGTTAGTACAGAGACATCCCACATATAAGAGTCCTGTTTCTATTCATGTTAGAAACTTCCCCAGACAAAGTAGGTGAGCATACCATAGAATCATAGAATCAACCAGGTTGGAAGAGACCTCCAAGATCAGCCAGTCCAGCCTGTCACTCAGCCCAGTCCAATCAACTAGACCATGGCATTAAGTGTCTCTTCCAGGCTTGTCTTGAGAACCTCCAGGGATGGCAACTCCACCACCTCCCTGGGCAGCCCATTCCAATGTCAATCACTCTCTCTGACAACAACTTCCTCCTAACATCCAGCCTAGACCTTCCCTAGCACAACTTGGGACTGTGCCCCCTTGTTCTGTTGCTGCTTGCCTGACAGAAGAGACCAACCCCACCTGCCTACAAGCTGCCTTCAGGTAGTTGTAGTCAGCAATGAGCTCTGCCCTGAGCCTCCTCTTCTGCAGGCTGCACACCCCCAGCTCCCTCAGCCTCTCCTCATAGGCTTTGTGTTCCAGGCCTCTCACGAGCATTGTTGCCCTTCTCTGGACACATTCCAGTATTTTAACCACTCTCTTGAGTTGAGGAGCCCAGAGCTGGACACAGCACTAAAAGTGTGTCCAGATACTTAAGCGCGGCTGAAGCCACACCTTGAGGTGTTCAGTATGGCTCACCTGGCTGTTTGTTTACCTCAGGTTCTTGAGATTCTCGATTGAGAATGCAGAATTCTTAACTAATAAATAAAATAGTAATATGTATTTCAAATAATTAATGTATTAAAACAATTTAAACATTATAGCAGCTATGATTAATAATTTCTGTGCTAATTTAGCACTGATTGCAATTACCAAAATTGCAATTAGCAGAATGCTTACTCATCATCACTAAAAATATTAGTTTCTAAATATTGTAAAGAAGAGAAAGTAGAGGAAAATGAATCCTCTCTTTCTCCTTCTGTACTTCACTGTAACAAAAATTTAATACCTCTAGAACTGGAAGGTGACATTATGATTGGGAGGATGGAATGACAAAACTTACAGATTCAGTTTCAAAATCAGGAGAACATGAATTTTAATCAAAAAGTATATAATCAAGTATGGTCTATCAAATTACTAAATTAAAGAAAGTGAGCCACTAAAATTGGGTATCAGTGACCTCCAGATGAGACCCTAGGTCAGACCCTAGGCTGGATGGGTAGGCAGAGGTCAGTGGGATGACTGAACAAGGCCAAGTGCAGGGTTCTGCACTTTGGACACAACAAACCCAAGCAGCACTACAGGCTGGGGATGGAGTTGTTGGAGAGCAGCCAGGCAGAAAGGGAGCTGGGGGTACTGGTAGATAGTAGCTGAAGGTGAGCCAGCAGTGTGCCCAGGTGGCCAAGAGAGCCAATGGCATCCTGGCCTGGCTCAGGAACAGTGTGGCCAGTAGGATGAGGGAGGTTCTTCTTCTCTTGTACTCAGTACTGGTCAGGCCACACCTTGAGTGCTGTGTCCAGTTCTGGGCTCCTCAATTCAAGAGAGATGTTGAGATACTGGAATGTGTCCAGAGAAGGGTGACAAAGATGGTGAGGGGCCTGGAACACAAACCCTATGAGGAGAGGCTGAGGGAGCTGGGGCTATGTAGCCTGCAGAAGAGGAGGCTCAGGGCAGAGCTCATTGCTGTCTGCAGCTACCTGAAGGGAGGTTGTAGCCAGGTGGGGTTGGGGTCAGCTGCCAGGCAACCAGCAACAGAACAAGGGGACACAGTCTCAAGTTGTGCTGGGGGAGGTCAAGGCTGGATGTTAGGAGGAAGTTCTTGCTAGAGAGAAGAAGAGTGATTGGAATGGGCTGCCCAGGGAGGTGGTGGAGTCTCTGTCTCTGGAGGTGTTCAAGCAAAGCCTGGCTGAGGCACTTAGTGCCATGGTCTGGTTGATTGGCTGGGGCTGTGTGCTAGGTTGGACTGGCTGAACTTGGAGGTCTCTTCCAACCTGGTTGATCCTATGATTCTATGGTTACTTTATTAGTGTGTTTTGACCAAAATGTGCAAACTGTTGGAACAAAATTGTGATTCACAAAACTCTTAAATATTAATATGCTTTATTTCAGAACTTTGGGCCTACTGAAGGACATGTGAAACATCTACAGAACTTTTAAAGTACTAAATCCACTGAACTCATTAAATTTCAAATTTAGGTTGATTAAATAGAAACTAGAGTGAAGCAATTTTATGATTTGATGCAATTTTATAACATCTTGAACATTATAGCTCACAATTGCTACTGTAATAGAAAAGGGAAGACATAAGAGTGATCAGTGAGTAAACCAAAAATTCATCTTATGAATAGAGTGAAGCAGAAAATACGCCCAGAGAAGCTGAGCACAGTGACAATAGCAAGTTTTGCTGAAAAGCCTGATCTTGACAGTAGTAAAATAGTGTTACATGAGTAAAATGAACCACCTTTCTCAAATTTAGCTGTCATCTTTGCCTTATCTTTGCTTTCATTTCATTCTGAACATTATTTGTTATTTTTCTGTATTTAATTCTTAATGTAGAAACATAGAGTCATAGAGTCAGTCAGGATTGGAAGGGACCACAGCATCATATAATTCTAACCCCTTTGCCATGGGCAGGGACACCCTACTCTAGGTCTGGCTGGCCACAGCCTCATCCAGCCTGGCCTTAAACACCTCCAGCCATGGGGCCTCAACCACCTCCCTGGGCAACCCAGTCCAGGCTCTCACCACTCTCATGCTCAACAACTTCCTTCTCACGTCCAACCTGTATCTCCCCACCTGCAGCTTTGCTCCATGTGTAGCTCACCTTCACTTCCCCCCCTCCTTTTGTTTTTGTCTATTTTATTTCTATTTTATATCAAACTTTCTTCTTTCATATTATTTCTGTTGCTCTCATTTGACTGGGCTTAGATTTTATTTGATTTGATTTGACTTTTATACTTTACATTAGCCTGTGTTTCTGCAGAAGCTTGACTTATGTGAATGCTATGCTTTTTCAGCTGTCTATCCGTCTCACATCAGTAATTCCACAATCTGATGGGTCATTAGCAAAAGCTGACAGAAGAGTACACTTTTCCAGATATGGCATTTCCCAACAGAATTGGGAATGTTGGCAGTTGACCAGACAGTAGAGATCAAAATCTGTGCCCTGTCATATTAAAGGCTGTTACTACTGAACCTCGTTCTGAGAAGCAGCAACCAAATGTGCTGGTGCTGCTGTCAGTCAGCCTGGGACAGGCTACAACTTGCCTTGCCAAGCAGCTGAGGAACGTGGGTGGGTGATAACCCCAGACATTAGCAAGAGTCTAATGTGTGTCAGCAACCTACTGGAAATCAGGTAGCTTCTTTAGTTTCGTTGTTCATTAACTTTTAGTTTGCTACTCTTCCTTCTACACTGCTCAAGTCAAGCTAAGTTGTTTGACTCTGCAGAAAGCTGTTGGATATTTCCCTGATAGTCATGTTGACATTGGAGTCCAGGTCAGGAGGCAGATCTCTGTTCCCCTGTGTGCATAATGTATGATTTATCAGTACTGGATGAGCAAAGGATACAGTTAGAATTGTGATTATCAAAGAGAAGTTCTTTTGAGGAGAAGATAAGTCAGTAGCAGTTTCTAAAAGAAAGAATATTTGCATTTCTGTGTTTTTATTGTATCAGAACCAAGAACATTACTGATGTAAGAAAAATAAAGCAGTTCTGGTAAAGAGCCTTACAGACCAGATGCACATTGTGAGGGTGTCTGTGGCAAATCATAAAATACCAAACTTTGTAGCAATGTTTGTTTGTAGTAATCAGTTGATAATCTGCAAACCTAAACAGTGGCTACTGTAGAAGTGTCTGCAGTTACTTGTTGGAGATTTGTGATATGCAATCTTGTAAAGGCCCAGGAAAGCAGGAAGAAGATAAAGGAGAAGCAGAGATATGCTGACATCAGCGATAAAGAGAGGTCTACTGACCAGAGATGAAAAGACCCTGCGAGGAAGATTGTGTGGGGTGTTCATCGCAGGTAACCATTCCAGACCACCAGGGTGAGTCGCAAATAGGGTGGAGAATGTAACAACATCTATGTTAATGAACTCCAATAACTAATTGTAATAACCCTACCTCTTAATATGAATATGCATGCTCCTGGAACATAAACTGTGGCTTGTGCCAGCGTGGGGCATGCAGGATTGATGGAGCCATCCTGCCTGCACCCAGTGCTGTAAGAAAATATACCTACTTGATAGTTCTGCATGAGTTTTGGGATTCATTTTGCAGGTCATAACATTGTTCAGATTTTCACCTCTTCCTTTAATGTTAAAGATTATTTTAATTATTATTATTTTAAAAGATTATTTTTAATAGTCTTTAGTTAATGATATCTGTGCTAGTTTGAAGCTAGCTAGAATGTTTTGGTGAGAAAGACTAGATTACAGGCTGTGAAAGGAAAACAAAGGTGATGTCTACTTCCCTCACAGGCTTGCTGAGATGTAGAAGAACAAGAGTGTAAACATAAATAAGGTTTTGGGGCATGGCCTGCGCTTTGAGCTGCATTTCACTCTACCCTCACCCTCTCTCTCTCTGATTAATCCACTTGCTTCCTAATCCCCCTGGCTGACCCTTCATTCTTCCTGGCTGCTCTCCAGCCACTCTGTCCCCAGCCTGTAGCACTGCTTGGGTTTGTTGTGTCCAAAGTGCAGAGCCCTGCACTTGGCCTTGTTAATCTCTATGTTTTGGAAAAGGCATAGAATTTAAGTTCATTATCTTTGGTAACATAGCTATAAACTGTAAGTTAAAGTAAACAATAATTAATTTCCTTCCAGTTACCTCATTTTGAGGAGGATGTATCTGAGTATTTTAAGAGCACATTTTAGTCAATACATAATCCAGTTGTGTATTGGATATGTGTATGTGAAGCACACATAGTGTATATCTCAAATCAGGTTTCACAACAGACTCATGCAATAATTTTTCTACTTTCTGGGTGATTTATGGCTCAGCTGAGAGACAGACAACTTCACCTAGATAGGTATGAAAGAACTGGAGAACTTCCAGATCACCAGGCAAAGACCTAACGTGTTTACAACGTGTCAAGAGCTGATGGATGTTTTCTCCCTCCCTTGAGCAAGTGAAGGCAGGCAAAAAAGTGGATTATAAGTTTGATTTTGAGCATAGGAGTTAAGAAGATATTATATGTGGTTTAGAGTAAGAAGATGTTATCTCTGGTTTGGAGTTATCTTGTAGCCTTTGGTGGTCTTACCCAAGTTCCTCTGGAAATAAATAAAAATATTGTCTTACAAACTCGGGATCATTTGAAGAAAGACCTCTAGAGCTATAAAAAGGCATGATAAAACACTTGGCAAACAACACTGAAAACAGACTCTACAATGAGACAATGGGATAGAGAAATAAATACATAGCATATCAAGCAGTGGCTTGCAGAAATCATTTGTCAGTCAGATCTCTGTTCACACTTATGTCTGTAATTCTGATTCCTCTCCTCAAATTCCTGGTGTTTCTGTTGTCCCTTTACTACTCTGCCCTAACCAATTTTGATTGATTCTGTTTTTTTTCCATCCCATTCTCTACTCCCCTCACTCTCACTGTATTAGAAATGCTCACAAGAATGCATTAATTTGTGAAACTGCCTACCCTCTGCTCCTGCTGTTACAGCTATCACCACCTACAGTTCTGAATCAAAGGAAGATTTGTTTTTAAAGCTTGTCCTTTGGATATTCTACCTGATTCTAGCATGATCATAATGATACTGCTGAGAAAGCCATGTGTTAGAGCTGCTATCATTTACCTGAAAAGAATGGGCTGCCCAGGGAGGTGGTGGAGGCACCATCCCTGGAGGTGTTGGAGCAAAGCCTGGCTGAGGCACTTAGTGCCATGGTCTGGTTGACTGTCTAGGGCTGGGTGCTAGGTTGGACTGGATGAGCTTGGAGGTCTCTTCCAACCTGCTTGACTCTATGATTCCATGTCTTTTGCAATCAAGAATAGGAGGAACAGTCTCTAGTGGCCCTATGCATGCTAATCGGATTTCCTGGTTAAAATACATTCACTTGAAGGTCATATATCAAACACTTGAATCTTGTCTCAGAGCTCTGCAGTGCTGTTTGGCTGCTGCTTTGGAGGGTGAGGAAAGATTTACATAATTATGTTGTAAAATCTACAAGTTCAATGAAAAATAAAAATAAACAGCTGATGACTGGTAATGAGAATGAAGACGTAAAATCAAAAGAAAGCAGCAGCACTTCAAACCAAGTACTGGACTGTGACATGAGGGATTTACTTTGTTATTTGGTTTCCACCACCACCACTCAAAAAAACCCCAAACCAAACCAAAACAAAACAATATTTTAAAAAAATGGATATACTTGAAGAAAATTGATTTATGTGAACTTATTTTGTGGTTTGGCTTACCTGATGTGATGGTTTGGGTGTTCCCCACCCCCCACACTTCAGAAAATCACCCAGACTAGGCTCAGTCAGTATGAAAATTGAATGAAGCTTTATACATATACCTTAGCATAATATCCAAGCAGGTATTTACAATATCTATACAGCTATAGACAGAAATATGCAAGCTGAAAAGTAATACAGAAACACAACAGTCCTCCCAGAAACCTGAGTCCCCAGCAGGGGCTTCCAACCACTCTTCCACCTTCTCCTCACCCCTCTACCTTACTCCAGACTTTGCCTTATGCTCAAGGTGAGTTGGAGGGGCAGCCAAGGGGGTTAGGGAGCAGATGGATTAGTCAAGCAGCAAGTTAGGTTAGAGAGAGAAGTTCATGCAGCCTCAGAGACAGAGACTCTGCTATCTATATTTGTGCTCTTGTTCATATCCATCTCAGCAAGCCTATGAGTGCAGCAGCCATCACCATCGTTTCCTTTTCACAGCCTAGCATCTAATTCTTCTCACCAAAATATTCCAGCTAATTTCAAACTAGCACACGTGGAAAAAAGTCACTTTTATAGTCTGGAAATTTTAATACACAAATATACTTACTGTAAAAGTGAATGCCAAATGCCTTACCTGTATCAAAGTGTAGCTAATTTTCTGTCAAATGACCAGCTGGGGGTTCTACCTTTCCACAGTCACTACATAATGCTGATGTCACTTAGCCTACATTAGTGTTTAACTTCATGGTTTTGAGATTGATTACAGTAGTAAGAATAGACCTTGCGTGAGCTACCTTATTGAGAAATTATTTTCCCTCTCTCCCAAAGTATTTTTGCAGTCATAAGTCTTCTCTTTTGTGCATGCATGAAAGAAAAGTCTAAATTATGGTCACAGTGAGCTCATCATACCACAATCTTTGGTCTCAATTCCCCTGTTGTCTCACTACTGACAAGAGGAATGTCTCAGTTCTCCATGCCACAGCATTCTTGTCACAGTGGCATGTGTATTTCTAGCTACACTGTGCAGTAACTTTTTCCTATTCCTGTTAGCACAAGCTCAACAACAGTGGAGAAAGAGCATTTACAGGCACTTTCTCTGGTATCTGATTCTGTAGTGAAACACAGAATCATAAAATCAAGCAGGTTGGAAAAGACCTCCAAGCTCATCCAGTCCAACCTAGCACCCAGCCCTAGCCAATCAACCAGACCATGGCACTAAGTGCCTCAGCCAGGCTTTTCTTCAACACCTCCAGGGATGGTGACTCCACCACCTCCCTGGGCAGCCCATTCCAATGCCAATCACTTTCTCTGCCAACAACTTCCTCCTAACACCCAGCCTATACTTCCTCCAGCACAACTTAAGACTGTGTCCCCTTGTTCTATTGCTGGTTGCCTGGCAGAAGAAACCAACCCCCACCTGGCTACAGCCTCCCTTCAGGTAGTTGTAGGAGCAATGTGGTCACTGATGAATACTGTGGAAAAGCAGGAAATAAAATGGCATTGTGCATTTTAACCAAACAATGTTTCTCACTTGTTTGGATATGAGAGTATGCAATCTCTTCATGTGTATGAATTCCAAAATGTAACAAAATTGGGCATTACTTCTTATCAGAGCTAGCAATATTGAGTTTCTCCTTCAGCCTAGTTTAGCAGTGGAGGCTAAATAGACATTGTCTATCAGTTCATGAGAGGTGAGGACCAGCATAAGTATAGTTGCAGTTCACTTATTACAAAACTGAATCCATGAATTCCTGATGATATTAACTGGGTTTGATCTGGCAGCAGCTACTTTAGTATTTAAATCTGTGTTCAGCTACCAATCTCATGATGCCCTGAAAAACCCTTTGAAGCAGGCATCTTCACTCTGCAGCAGATTGCCATCAATGACAGCTCTGTATTGTATGGAGATGAAAGGCCACATCTTGGTTTTCAGTGATTCATTTTCTCTCTGAATACAGTAATTCAGACTGGAAAGTGTCTAGAGAAGGGCGACAAAGCTGTTGAAAGGCCTGGAGCACAGCCCTATGAGGAGAGAGGAGAGGCTGAGGGAGCTGGGGGTGTGCAGCCTGCAGAAGAGGAGGCTCAGGGCAGAGCTCATTGCTGTCTACAACTACCTGAAGGCACATTGTAGCCAGGTGGGGTTGGTCTCTTCTGCCAGGCAACCAGCAACAGAACAAGGGGACACAGTCTCAAGTTGTGCCAGGGGAAAGTATAGGCTGGATGACAGGATGAAATTGTTGTCAGAGAGAGTGATTGGCATTGGAATGGGCTGCCCAGGGAGGTGGTGGACTCACTGTCCCTGCAGGCATTCAAGAAAAGCCTGGATGAGGCACTTAGTGCGATGATCTAATCAATTAGACCTGACTGGATGCTAGGTTGGCCTGGATGATCTTGGAGGTCTCTTCCAAACTGGTTGATTCTATGATTCTGTAACTCCATGATTTTTCTTTTCTTCAAAAGTACAGAATATACAACTTCCTATTTACAGAACAGAATAAATACATTAAACCCTTTGGAAAGGTTAAGTTTTCCTGTTTGCAGGGATTTAATTAGTGTTCATTTGAAAGTATGGCATGAGGGGGAAAAAATGCCCAGCACACAAACACCAAAGCAAACTGACCACCCAGATGGCTATGTCTGTCACCTGTATCTGTGCAGATGGCAGAGAAAAAAATGTTGGTACTTTACTCTAGCAATGAGATACATGAAAAGAAGAAAGGAATTGTATATGCTTTGTGTTTAACCATGCTGAATTACACACTTATTTTGTAGTACAGACATCTGCTTAAAATTTTGAATGCCTTGCATGAATTATTTTAGATACAAACAAATGTATGTGGTTTGTTCATTTAACACTAAAGAATAAGTGACAAAGATAAAATATCATTAATCTGTTTGCATTCGTAAAAGGCCACTGAAGAAAACATATTTTGGCTCTGTTCCCTTAGCTTTCTGGGGTGTTATCAGCCATGCAAGACCATATGTCACCAGAATTAATCACAAATTATCAGCCTATTATTCTTTTTCAGTGCTGAAGATGAAAAAAGCCTCAAAATTCAAATGTAAAAGAACTCAGGAACTTCAAAAGAAACAGCTATTTTCTACACATGAAATGAATGCCCTAAGTGCTTCAAATTATTTTAAGTAAAAATGTTTAGATTGTTATGTTATGCATGTCTGAGCAGATGAATTACTGACCTGTTATAGGGCTGTACTCACAGAATATCATAGAATCAACCAGGTTGGAAGAGACCTCCAAGATCAGCCAGTCCAACCTAGCACCCAGCCCTAGCCAGTCAATCAGACCATGGCACCAAGTGCCTCAGCCAGGCTTTGCTCAAACACCTCCAGGGACGAAGACTCCACCACCTCCCTGGGCAGCCCATTCCAATGCCAATCACTCTCTCTGCCAACAACTTCCTCCTAACATCCAGCCTAGACCTCTCCCAGCACAACTTGAGACTGTGTCCCCTTGTTCTATTGCTGGGTGCCTGGCAGAAGAGCCCAACCCCACCTGGCTGCAGCCTCCCTTCAGGTAGCTGCAGACAGCAATGAGCTCTGCCCGGAGCCTCCTCTTCTGCAGGCTGCACATCCCCAGCTCCCTCAGCCTCTCCTCACAGGGCTCTCACCACCTTTTTTGCCCTTCTCTAGACATGTTCCAGCACCTAAACATCTCTCTTGAATTGAGGAGCCCAGAACTGGACACAGCACTCAAGGTGTGGCCTGACCAGTGTTGAGTACAGGGAAAGAAAAACCTCCCTTGTCCTACTGGCCACACAGTTCCTGATCCAGCCAGGATGCCACTGGCACAGTCAACTTCTCACACAAGAGCCTTATGATTCTGTCCACCAGAACTCAGGTTTAGACTTTAAAGAATACCTGAAATAACATTTCAAAGTTTCATCTGAAACCTGACCAGTTAATTTATTCAGCTTGGTACTATCTTTGAATCTTATCAGGAGATTTACATTTCTGTTAGCTTTTCATCCCTAGTTCTGCAGGTTGCACTGCTTACTGTTAATATGACATGTTTTGCAGGTTTGTTAGCATTCACTTTCTGTTTCCCAACTTTGAAAAGAAGATTTTGGCATTCTCTGGTCAAGACAGAGGAGTTTCAAAGCAATTTTTTTGGAGTAGATGGCTCTGAAAACAGACCTGTGCTATATGTTCTACAGGGCCACTGAGGTGAGATTTGATGCAGATGAATTCAAATTAGGCTTCATGAGAATTCAGCTACTGAAGGTAACTTTTATTCTGGTGGGAATAAAATTTATGTTCCTCAAACCTTCAGTTGTTTTGTGGTTGAATATTAAGAGTCTGATTTTATTTCCCATGGAAATTTGGGTTAATGTGAATGCTTCTTTTTTTAGGATGTTCAGAATGTGACAAGCCCTGGAAGGTCATTTCTCATTGTTTGCTAAATCCCTGTAGGGGATACTGCAGAAGCCAAAGGAAAGACAAAATCATTGAAACAAAAATAAATGTGGATTTTTATGCCTATTTTTCTACATCTTAAAAGTAAATCTCTTTTTCTTATTTTTTAATATCTATATCTGAGACACATCTCAAATATTTTATTTCTGAGACACATCTCAAACATTTTATTTCTGAGGCACATCTCAAACATTTTATTTCTGAGATGCATCTCAAATATTTTATTTCTGATGACTTTATTCCTTTCAACCAAATGCTACTTTGCTTTCAAATGATTTACACATGATTATTTCTCTGAATTTTCTTCCAACTTATGGATCCAAATCCAAATCCCAGCTATGATTTGGACTTTTTTAATGAAGTTGCCCCTGAGGTTAAAGGTTCTCAGCTGTTCTGGTGTTTGTTGCTGTTACTTTGGACAGTGGCTCTGTCTTGAAGGTTTGGGGTTTTTTTGCCAGAAGTAAGGATTTCACCATAGCATCTTTGTCTATTCAAGAAAAAGCAACAGGAATGAAGAATAAATAAGACAGCTGTTAAAATATGTCAAAAGATTAAACCCCAAAACATTTACCTTTTGATCTTTTCTATGCAGTGTTTGTGATTACAAGACTTGAGTAGGATTTTATACTGTGATATCACAGAATCATAGAATCAACCAGATTGGAAGAGACCTCCAAGATCATCCACTCCAACCTAGCACCCAGCCCTAGACAATCAACTAGACCATGGCACTAAGTGCCTCAGCCAGGCTTCTCTTGAACACCTCCAGGGACTCCACCTGCCCTGGTCAGCCCATTCCAATGCCAATCACTCTCTCTGACAACAACTTCCTAACAACATCCAGCCTAGACCTCCCCTGGCACAGCTTGAGACTGTGTCCCCTTGTTCTGTTGCTCCTTACCTGGAGGAGAGACAAATCCCACCTGGCTACAACCTCCCTTCAGGTAGTTGTAGACAGCAATGAGGTCACCCCTGAGCCTCCTCTTTTCCAGGCTAAACACCCCCAGCTCCCTCAGCCTCTCCTCACAGGGTTTGTGTTCCAGGCCCCTCACCAGCTTTGCTGCCCTTCTCTGGACACCTTCCAGCACCTCAACATCTCTCTTGAATTGAGGAGCCCAGAACTGGACACAGCACTCAAGGTGTGACCTGACCAGTGTTGAGGACAGGGGAAGAAGAACCTCCCTTATCCTGCTGGCCACACTGCTCCTGATGCAGGCCAGGATGCCATTGGCTCTCTTGGCCACCTGGGCACACTGCTGGCTCATCTTCAGCAACTATCTACCAGCACCCCCAGGTCCCTTTCTTCCTGGCTGCTCTCAGCCACTCTGTTCCCAGCCTGTAGTGCTGCTTGGGGTTGTTGTGGCCATAATGCAGAACCCTGCACTTGGCCTTGTTCAGTCTCATCCCATTGGCCTCTGCCCACCCATCCAGCCTGGCCAGGTCCATCTGCAGGGCTCTCCTACCCTCCAACAGCTCCACACCTGCTCCTAGCTTGGTGTCATCTGCAAACTTAATGAGGATTTCAGTTAGAAAAATCAGGGCAATCTCTTTCTTTCATGGATTTCTTCCATTATATAAACTGAACTTTTGTTTCAAACTATGGAGTGATAAAATGATCAAACAATGGATACACTTGTTGATATTTTGAACAAATTCCCAGTTCACTATTCAAGTGTACAGAAGGCAAACATCCTAGTTGATAACCTTTGCTATCAACTAGGAAATGGTGGTGCATGGTATCCAAGTGTCACCTGGAAAACAGGTGGTGTTGTAGATTTTGAAA
The DNA here is from genome assembly GCF_015220805.1 of Pogoniulus pusillus. Lineage (NCBI taxonomy): Eukaryota > Metazoa > Chordata > Aves > Piciformes > Lybiidae > Pogoniulus > Pogoniulus pusillus. The sequence continues at coordinate 45,501,705 of NC_087268.1, read as the reverse complement.
GAACAGTTATAAAATTCCAAAGAAGACTATGAAAAGACCTATTGTGTCCTTGCCTACAGTTCAGAGAACAGCCCCCTGGCTTGAAACAGTAACTGTGTCTCCACTTTCATACCATTGTGAGATTAAAATCTCCTACCTTGTAAATTCTGAAAGTAAAAATAGTTTAACTACCACATCAGAAAACAAATGCTACTCAGAATAATGTCACCTATGACATGTAATGAAACATTGACATTTATTAATGAAAAGGGTATTTCTGTTCTGAATCAGTCTTGGTGATTCTAAATATAGCTATAAAGTCCAACATTCTGAAAAATGTTCAAAGGAAAGGAAATAAAACTGTTTAAATGCATATGCCTTGAAATGACTTCAGAGGATTAGCTAATAGAAGTAAAAATTTCCATGCTAGAGGTATGCATTTTGCCATCCAAACAAAGGCCTCATTAGAAAATCAAAAACACATGTTGAAGCAGACTGCAATGGAACTCATTTTATGGCCGAGTGTTTCATTATGCCAACCATGCAATCATATCTTGATCCTCCCTACAACAGTTCAGAGGTGTTAGTGTACAGACATTCATGTATTTATGAACTACCTGAAGGGAGGCTGTAGCCAGCTGGGGGTTGGTCTCTTCTCCCAGGCAAGCAGCAATAGAACAAGGGGACACAGTGTCAAGTTGTGCTGGGGGAAGTACAGTCTGGATGTTAGGAGGAAGTTGTTGGCAGTGAGAGTGATTGGCATTGGAATGGGCTGCCCAGGGAGGTGGTGGAGTCACCATTCCTGAAGGTGTTGAAGAAAGGCCTGTTTGAGGCACTTAGTGCCATGATCTAGTTGACTGGCTAGGGCTGGGTGCTAGGTTGGACTGGATGATCTTGGAGGTCTCTTCCAACCTGCTTGATTCTATGATTCTATGAACTTCAACAGAACTACACTGAGTGTAATAATTAACCCCATGATTATATTTAGGATCATAGAATTGGTCAGGGTTGGAAGGGACTACAAGGATCATCTTGTTAATCATAGAATCAAGTAGGTTGGAAGAGACCTCCAAGATCAGACAGGCCAACCTAACACCCAGCCCTGTCCAATCAACCAGACCATGGCACTAAGTGCCTCATCCAGGCTTCTCTTTAACACCTCCACAGACAAAGACTCCACCACCTCCCTGGGCAGCCCATTCCAATGCCAATCACTCTCTCTGCCAACAACTTCCTCCTAACATCCAGCCTAGACCTCCCTTACCACAGCTTGAGACTCTGTCCCCTTATTCTATTGCTGGTTGCCTGGCAGAAGAAACCAACCCCCACTAGTCGTCTAGTTGATTGGACAGGGCTGGGTGCTAGGTTGGACTGGATGATCTTGGAGGTCTCTTCCAACCTGGTTGATTCTATGATTTTCTGTCTTTTTAATAGTGGTTAGTGCTGCTGTTAGAAAATAAGCTGAATGTAGGTGTAAGCACTAGAGATACATTTGTTCCAGCTTCAAAATGCATTCTCTTTGCCTAACATACACAAATGCCTTGCTGTGGTATAAAAGTTAAATCACCTTGTTTAATTTACTTTAAAGTACTTTTTAGCTAAACTTTGAATGATGCTTAAAAATCACCTATGTAAATAACTCTGAAGTCAAGCCTAAAGAGATTCATTTTAACTGTGAAAAGATTTAATTGTATGTGGAAACATCTGTGTTTTGACACAGATATTAAAGTACATTTTCTTGTACTGATTGCTCAATCATCTGTGAGCAGTTCTTCTACTTTGAACTGCTTTTGGGTAATGAAATGAGGTACTTTTAAAGATCACAACAAGAAAATGCTTTATCTGTTGCGGCAGAAGCTCCTAACAATGTGACTTTTATCCTAAGTAGAATGTGTGTGTTTAATATTTTATTAACTTATATAAACAATTATTAAAGTAGCTTAATTTTTAAATGTTAAAAAATTATAACATTATGAAAATTGCATAGTGAATATAAACCTGCATATATATGTAAAGGTGTCATGATGAGTGTCCCTTCCTTCCTCCCTTCCTCACTATTCAGCTATATGTCTTCATCAGTGTCATAGAATCATAGAATCAACCAGGTTGGAAGAGGCCTCCAAGATCATCCAGTCCAACCTAGCACCCAGCCCTAGCCAATCAACCAGACCTTGGCACTAAGTGCCTCATCCAGGCTTTGCTTGAACACCTCCAGGGATGGCGACTCCACCACCTCCCTGGGCAGCCCATTCCAATGCCAATCACTCTCTCTGACAACAACTTCCTCCTAACATTCAGCCTAGACCTGCCCTGGCACAACTTGAAACTGTGTCCCCTTGTTCTATAATCTTTTCTTATTCTCCCCCTGTGTGGAAAATCTCAAATTCTTTGCTGCTGTGCTAGTTTGAGCCTAGCTGGAATGTTTTGTTGAGAAGAATTAGATGCTAGGCTGAGAAAAGGAAACAATGGTGATGTCTGCTGCACTCATAGGCTTGCTGAGATGGATAAGAACAAGAACATAAATACAGATAACAGAGCCACCGTCTGAGCTTTGGGCTGAACTTCTCTCTCTAACATAACCTGCCACCTGTGTGACTAATCCATCTTCTTCCTAACCCCCCTGGCCAACCCTCAAAACTAACTTAAACATAAGGCAAGATGTAGGGTAAGATAGAGGAGTAGGAGCAAGGTGGAAGGGTCATTGAGGGCCCCTCCTGGGGACTCAGGTTTCTGTTGTGTTTCTGTATTACTTTTTAACTTGCCTATTTCTGTCTATAACTGTATATACTGTAAATATCTGCTTGTATATTGTGCCAGCTGTAAATATAAGCTTCATTCAATTTCCAGAGCCAGCTGAGTCTAGTCTGGGTGATTTCCAAAGTGGGGGGGGGGGGGGGGGGGGGGGGGGGCCAGAGAACACCCAAACCATCACAACTGCATTTCATTATGTAACTTTTCACAAAATCAGAGAATGATTGAAGATGGAAGGAGCATCTAGGGATCTTCTAGCTCAACATTCTTGATTCTTTGAACATCTCTTCATATATCAGATACTCCAGTTCCTAATCATCTTCGTGACCCCTCACTGAACAATCTCCAGTATGTTCAGGTCTTTCTTGTTTGAAGTCTGGACATGGTCAGCAAAGTCTGGATGTCCTTTCAGATAAGGATCACCCAACCTGCTGGAAATGCTTTTTCTAAGGTAGCCTAGGCAATCATTTATTTCCTTTGTGATAGAGACACTTGCTCTTGTGATATTGGTAAACTCTTGTGAGGACAAAGGGCCTGATGACTGAGGGAGCATCTTATTAACACTTAAAAATATTTTAAAAGTGGGTGTCAGGAGGAGCTTCTTTAATTCCTCTCCTCTCCTCTCCTCTCCTCTCCTCTCCTCTCCTCTCCTCTCCTCTCCTCTCCTCTCCTCTCCTCTCCTCTCCTCTCCTCTCCTCTCCTCTCCTCTCCTCTCCTCTCCTCTCCTCTCCTCTCCTCTCCTCTCCTCTCCTCTCCTTCTTTTCTCTTCTTTTTAATTGTATAATAACTCCTAAGGGGCTCTTTTCCCATTCTTTAGCATAAATTAATCTGTGACATCTGTGGGAACCACTGTACTGTGTTATTGGAAACAAACTTTGCAGTTATAAAAACATGTGCTTCTTCATGAGTATTTAATCTCTAAAGTCTGGGAGGTTTTAAATTCTGTTGCTTGCTGTTGTTTTTTGGTGTTGTTTTGTTTCAATTGGGTTTTTTTTTGAGGGGAGGGGTGGCGACAGGATATGTGCCAGACAAGGGCAGCAAGGCTGGTGAGGGGCCTGAAACACAGCCCTGTGAGGAGAGGCTGAGAGAGATGGGGATGTGCAGCCTGGAGAAGAGGAGGCCCAGGGCAGACCTCATTGCTGTCTACAACTACCTAAAGGGAGAATGGAGCCAGGTGGGGTTGGTCTCTTGTCCCAGGCAACCAGCAATAGAACAAGGGGACACAGTCTCAAGTTGTGCCAGGGCAGGTCTGGGCTGGATGTTAGGAGGAAGTTGTTGTCAGAGAGAGTGATTGGCATTGGAATGGGCTGCCCAGGGAGCTGGTGGAGTCACCATCCCTGGAGGTGTTCAAGAAAAGCCTGGATGAAGCATTTAGTGCCATGGTCTGGTTGATTGGCCAGGGCTGGGTGCTAGGTTGGACTGGATGATCTTGGAGGTCTCTTCCAAGCTGGTTGAATACAGAAAGAAGGTAGGTAAGACAGACATTTTAATCAGTGCATTCAGTGATAAAGATAATGGTTTTAAACTGAAGGAGAGTAGGGTTAGATTTAGATAGGATATAAGGAAAAAAATCTTTATAATAAGGGTGGTGGGACACATAAACAGGTTGCCCAGAGAGTCCGTGGATGCCCCGTCCCTGGAAGCATTCAGTGCCATTTGGATGAAGCTTGAAGCAGTCTGATCCAGTGGAAGAGGTCCTTGCCCATGACAAAGGGGTCATAGAATCATAGAATCAACCAGGTTGGAAGAGACCTTCAAGCTCATCCAGTCCAACCTAGCACCCAGCCCTAGCCAATCAACTAGACCATGGCACTAAGTGCCTCATCCAGGCTTTTCTTGAACACCTCCAGGGATGGTGACTCCACCACCTCCCTGGATGATCTTTGAAGATCCTTTCCAACCCAAACCATTTTATGCTTCTATGATACTATAAAAATACAAACCAATATGTAGGTACTGTGTACTATCTGTAATGGCACTAAGAACACTTTCCAGTAGAGAAGCTAATAGCCTAAATAATCTAAGGTAATTACTGTCAAAATACTTTACTAGAAATAAATATTAGAGTTTGAATTTGGTTTTAGAAAAAATATTAGTTGAATGTTTAGGATTTGGAGTTTTTTGACTTGTGAGCTTGGAGGTTTGCTTTTTTTAGTGAATATGGGGTTTTTTTTCTATGTGTATACTTTCAGCTTTCAAAGGTGGGAAGCTGCTCTTCCTTTATTTTAATGTACTACTTATTTCCTCAGTACTTTTTTTACTCTGGGCACAGTAAAATTGCTCATTCAGGAAACAAGATATTACCTACTCAACGGACATCTGCTGCAGATGGTTTGCCTTTAGCAACCATATGGCATACACATTTTGGCAAAAAGGTAGGTGCCTTTTTATTTGCCAGCTACTGTGTAGCAGCCAGATAATTTTGAAGCAGATCTATAAATAATATATTTCTCCACCTCTTCCTCCCTGTCTCTGTCTTTATTTTAAACCTATTAGTGTCTTCTATGAAACAAACAAAATCTGTCCAGCAAAAAAAGAGAAGATGAAACATAAATTCTAAAGGGAAAAAAAAAAAGAGGGAGAACATTGTCAATGTTAAGACTTTTTCTTACAAATTCTGTTTCACAGAACTTGAAACAGTGAGGAGAAATATCTTAAATATAATGACATATAACTGCATGTAAGGAAATAGGAAATGTGCCAATAAGGTCAAACCAGAATATTTTGTTTGGCAAGGTGTATTTTGTTGTAACAGGCTGCATGCATAGAACTGGACATGTAAAGCCAGTTTAAGATTTATATTATTTTTGTTTAGTTTGGAAGGGTCCTTTGAGATCATTTACTCCAATCTACCCACTGTTGTCAGGATGCCTTTCCAATAGACCTAGCCTTAAACAATCCCAGGGAGCAAGCATCCACAACCTCCCTGGGCACCCTATTCCATGAGAGTCCCACCATATAGTTCTTCCTAATATCCATTCTAAAACTACTCTCTCTCAGCTTGAAACCATCCCCTCTTGTCTTATTGTTAGACATCCTTCTGAAAAATTCATCTCCAGCCTTCCTGTAGGATCCTTTCAGGTATTGGAAGGCATCTATAAGGTCCCCCCAGAGTCTTCTCTTCTCTAGGCTGAACATCTACAGCTTCCTCAGCCTATCCACCTCAGAGGTGTTGCAGCATTTGGACCATCTTTTCTTACATCAACACAAAGATGCTACAGTTCAAAAGTAAACCACACTCTAGACACGTTGAGTGACTTGCATCCCACTGTTGTTAATTGTGATTGTTTGGGTGTTACCTACCCCCTACTCATATGAAATCACCCAGACTAGACTCAGCCAAGCTGGAAGTTAAAGAGTGAAGCTATATTTACAGCCTAGCACAATATACTAGCAGATATACACAAATATAGCAGATACACACAAATATTTAGAGTTATATAGAGAAATACACAAGGTAAAAGAAATACAGAAACACAACACTCCTCCCAGAGTCCCCAGGAGGGGCTCCTAACTGCCCTTCCACCTTCTTTCCACCCCTCTACCTTATCCCAGACTTTCCCTGACGCGCAAGGTGAGTTTGGAGAACTGACCAGGAAGGTTAGAAAGTAGAAGGATTAGTTACACAGAAAGCAAGACGGGAAAAAAAGTGCAGGCATCCAGAGGCACACAGCAACTGTGTTATCTATGTTTATATTCTTGTTTTTATACATCTCAGCAAGCCCATAAGTGAAGTAGACATCATCGTTGTTTCTTTTCATAGAATCAGAGAATCAGTCAGTGTTGGAAGGGACCACAAGGATCAGCCAGTTCCAGCTCCCTGCCATGGGCAGGGACACCCTGCCCTAGAGCAGGCTGGCCACAGCCACATCCATCCTGGCTTTAAACATCTCCAGGCATGGAGCCTCAATCACCTTCCTGGGCAATCCATTCCAGTCTCTCACCACTCTCATGTTGAACAATTTCCTCCTCATGTCCAGGCTGACTCTCCCCACCTCCAACTTTGCTCCATTCCCCCCAGTCCTGGCACTCCCTGAGAGCCTCAAAAGTACCTCCCCAGCTTTTTTGTAGGCCTCCTTCAGGTAGTGGAAGTCTGCAAGGAGGTCACCTGGGAGCCTCCTCTTGTGCAGACTGAACAGCCCCAACTCTTTCAATCTGTCCTCATAGCAGAGGTGCTGCAGCCCTCTGAGCATCCTCCTGGCCCATCTACTTCCTGTAGATGTGCTGATTGTTCTCTCCTGAATTCTTCAGAATGATATAATTCGACCAAACCCATAATTCTTTCCTGCAACAAAATCAAGTAGTAGCACCACTCTATGTAAAGTGGTTTTAAAAAAACAAATCATTTTACTCAAAGGATTGGATAATTTCCACATAAAACTGGTCCTTAAAAATGTCAGAAGCATTAACAGTGATTAATGAAAAAAAACATTTTTAGCACACATAATATTTTACAACATGAATTGCTTCAGCATGTCACAATAAATCAGTTTTACAAATGTCTGTCTTCTGGAATCCATCAAAATTATAAAGTAACTCAGAGATAATGAGCTGTTAAAGAAAGGGAGAATAAGAATAAAAAAATGAAAAATCAAATGTGAAGATTTTTCTAACTCTATGCTATTATTGGGAAAAGATGTTAAATGTAAATTATAACACTAGCTTGAAGCCATTTCCTTTCATCCTATCACTGCAAGCCCCTTGAAAAAATCCTTCTCTGGCTTTCTTGTGTGCTGGTTTGAAGCTAGCTAGAATGTTTTGGTGAGAAGAACTAGATTGCAGGCTGTGAAAGACAAACAGGGGTGATATCTACTTCACTCATAGGCTTGCTGAGATGTATAAGAGCAAGAACACAAACATAGATAAGGGAGTCACACTTCTTCTTGGGGCATTGACTGAGCTGCACTTCTCCCTCTTAGCTTCTCTGCCATCTCTCTGATTTATGCACTTTGCTTCTGAACCCCCTGGCCAAACCTCTGTTCTTCCTTGGGACTGGGGTAAGGTTGAGAGGAGTGGGAGAAGGTGGAAGGGTGGTTGGGAGCCCCTCCTGGGGACTCAGGTTTCTGGGAGGGCTGTTGTGTTTCTGTATTACCTTTTACCTCGCATATTTCTGTATATATCTGTAGATACTGTAAATATCTGCTTGTATATTGAGCTAAGCTGTAAACATAAGCTTTCTGGGGAAAGGAGGTCTCTGACCTTGTTTCCTGGCTCCTCTGTATGATCTGTGTATCTCCAGGACTTCTAATCTTAGCAGGAGACTTTCAGGTGCAGATAGGATGTCTCGTGATGTGCAGCCTCAGCACAATATCACGCTGGCTATGCAGGCCAATCATGTGCAGACATTTAGAGCCTGTTCCTGGTAAGCTCTCCAAGTAAATTCAGGATGCAAAATGAGGCAGCAGCAGCATCCCGTGCTACCTGCTTATCCCTTTTATCAATATCTGGCCCAAGACTAATGGGGCACTGGACATTGATTAGCCAATTAGAAGGGCACATTGCCAGGCTCCACCATATTAGGCAAAGCCAGAGCTTTCACTCTCCCCTCCCATGGTTGCTTCCCCCAGCACAGAAGAAGCAGGGGTAGGGGAACATGTCTGGGCATGGATAAGCCCATGTTTGCCCCATCAAGCAAACATATGTGTGTGTGTGTACCACCACAACCGGATCTCCTCTTGGCCTTCTTTTCTCTGGCCTGAATGGCCTCAGGTCTCTTAGCCTTTCCTCATAAGAGAGCTGCTCCTCATTACATCTGTCTTCCTCCTTTTAATATCTCTTCTGTCAGACAGCTGTGATTCATAACTGGTAATGACATGAGGAGAAGTAAATAACTATTGTCAAGCACTGATGTTAACATAGTGAGCTGAGGAAAATGTCCTACTTTGCTGAACTCTGATTTTGGTTTGCCTTTAACTTTTGAATACAAACAGTAAGTTGCCCCCTACATCCCTGCCAAAAAAAAACCCAAACCCAAACAAAACCCAGCCAAACAAAAAAACTCCTCTCTACTCTGCATGAAAGGATGTTTCGATGCATAGACTTTATTTTTTGTGTTACTGCAGTGTGACAAGATATCTCTTTCAGTTGCTTTTTGCATGATCAGCCTCCCATGCTGTGTTTCAGCTTTTGGCACTACTGAAATGCAGATTTAAACAAAGAGTTCATGCAGAGTCAGGTTTACAAATGAGAAGGGGGCAGGGGGATGTATAAATTGTGTAGTCTTCTTTGAAAGCTCTGATGAGAACTGTATGGCTGCCTTTGCCCAGAAAAATTCCCTAACATCTGATTACAGAATCACAGAATTAACCAGGTTGGAAAAGACCTTCAACATCATCTGGTCCAACCTGCCATCTAAAACCTTCTAATTAAATAAACCATGGCACTAAGTGCCTCATCCCACCTCCTTTTAAACACCTTCAGGGATGGTGACTCCACCACCTCCCTGGGCAGCCCATTCCAATGCCAATCACTCTCTCTGCCAACAACTTCCTCCTAACATTCAGCCTATATCTCCCCCAGCACAACTTGAGACTGTGTCCCCTTGTTCTATTGCTGGTTGCCTGGCAGAAGAGACCAACCCCCACCTGGCTACAGCCTCCCTTCAGGTAGTGAAATTTTATTTTGATTAAAAACTTAGGGAAAAAAAGCAAAGCAAAACAAAATAAAACAAAGCAAAACAAACAAAACAAAAAAACAAACCCAAACCACAAAACCCCTCTCCCCCACAAAAAATAACCACCAATCCATGAGAACACCACATCTTTGACTAAACTTGACCATTTGTGTACACTTCTCTCACAAAATCATGCTATTATATACCTATGACTCAACATAATTGACATTTCTAGGCTGCATACACAAATAATTCTCAGCTAAATTCATGCTGCAAAACTGTTAATGACACATAAAACCAAAGATGCTGACTATAATTCCTAGACCTCATGGTGAGTTTGCAAGGCTGCTGCTTGGTGATAAAAGATTTTGTTATTGCACTAAAAAAAGAAGAATTATACGTACAACACATGGCAACCTAAGATGATGTGTTTAGCCACTTTTCAGGAATATAACAATTGAAAGAGTCTCTCTGAAACTATAATCTTTGTTCTTTCTTTCTTTTTTTTTTTTTTTCTTTTTAATAAAGCAACTTTCCATAGCTGTACCTCTTATCATAGTCTTCATAACAACCAGGCCAAGTGTAGCGTTCTACGCTTTGGCCACAGCAACCCCAAGCAGTGCTACAGGCTGGGGACAGAGTGGCTGAGAGTAGCCAGGAAGAAAGGGACCTGGGGGTATTGCTAGAGAGTAGTTGAAGATGAGCCAGCAGTTTGCCCAGGTAGCCAAGAGAGGCAATGGCATCCTGGCCTGGATCAGGAAGCGTGGCCAGTAGGACAAGGGAGGTTATTCTTCCTCTGCGCTCAGCACTGGTCAGGTCACACCTTGAGTGCTGCGTCCAGTTCTGGGCTCCTCAATTCAAGAGAGATGTTGAGGTGCTGGAAGGTGTCCAGAGAAGGGCGACAATCCTGGTGAGGGGCCTGGAGCACAAACTGTATGAGGAGAGGCTGAGGGAGCTGGGGGTGTGCAGCCTGCAGAAGAGGAGGCTCAGGGGAGACCTCATTGCTGTCTACAACTACCTGAAGGGAGGCTGCAGCCAGGTGGGACTTCATCTCTTCTGCCAGGCAACCAGCAACAGAACAAGGAGACAGAGTCTCAAGTTGTGGCAGGGGCGGTCTAGGCTGGATGTTAGGAGGAAGCTCTTGCTGGAGGAGTGATTGGCGTTGGAATGGGCTGTCCAGGGAGGTGGTGGAGTTGCCATCCCTGGAGGTGTTCAAGAAAAGCCTGTTTGAGGCACTTAGTGCCATGGTCTGGTTGATTGGCCAGGGCTGGATGATAGGTTGGACTGGATGATCTTGGAGGTCTCTTCCAACCTGGTTGATTCTATGATTCTCTATGTAGCTTTCTCCCCACTTGCAGTGGTTCTGGTTTGATTCTCTCAAGACTTTCTGTTTTCTCATTAAGCTTCATTTTACAAAACAGTCTCTAATTATTTTGTCTTTAATCTCACTTTTCTTCGAGTTCTCCAAGCTGTTTTTCCAGTCTGTCATTCCTAGGTAGTACATTGATCCTGGCTGAAACTATTTCAAGCTTTTCTCCACTGAGGTCATGTAATTAGTCACTTCTACAAAGGAACTATTTTAGTCAGATCCTTTTGAAGAACTATTTCTAGCTTCTGTGAGAGCTGATATCGCTCAAAGATTTTGCAATGCAAAGAAGACAGAATTACAAACTGACAGTCTGGAATGATGTCACTCCAATTTTCTCCAAGCAGAAGCAGAGTATTGTCCTACTAGCAGAACTAATGTCCCCCAAAAAGGTCATTTCCTTGTGGAGTGCTTTCTCAGGATGAGGTAGCAATTCTTTTTCTCTACAAAGTAGATAAGAGACTCTTAAATATTGATAGGCTTTAAGGAATACTTTTACACAGGAGTCAGTGATGCTGATGTTCTGCCTATATAATCTGTGCCAGATGTTCTGTCTCCTTGACGACAGTTTACTGCATCTGATGGAGGCTCCTTTTCTTTTGTCAGCACAGATCCTTTCCTTGTTGGCCTGCAGCGTCAGAGAGAATAAACAAGGAGTCTGGAAGCCTTGCATTCTTTTGAGGGCTGTCCAGTTTCAGCAAGGAGAACAATGAATGTGTGTTTCTTCTTCTTTCCAACCATGCCTAGTCTATAGCACGCTATAGAGGGCAACCTCTGGGAGTGGGAAAAGAGGCAATACCCTGAGGGTAAGGAAAATCTTATACAAAGCCTCCAGCTCTCCAAGTGATCTAATGACTAAAGCCATTCAGATTGCATCTCTCTCTATCGCTGGTCTTGAGGTTGATGCTGAAGCCCAAATCAAGGGAGATTTCGAACAGTGTATGTCCTAATGTTCCAGACATCTCTTTTAAGATCCCTCTTCATTGCCTTAGTTTTGAAGCATACTGATGTTAGCTCTTAAAACCAGAGGTTTAGATTTCTGCTGTTGCACTAATTTGAGTGATAATGCCTAAAGGTTTTCTTTAAGACTACACATCACTTTTAGTAACGGTATTTTCTCTAAGTCTAAATCCTACTATGTCAGCTAGTGTAGCTTAACTCAATTTTTGCCTTGGATCACAAGAGAAAACAAATCTTAATCGATTTCCTGTCCCTCTACTGCACAACACTCCACAAGATTTAGTACAGTTTAAAAAAACATATAAATTAAAATCTATATCAGGTGTAGCTGGTGTCTGGACACTGAAGTTTTGCTCGGCAGTAGATATATGTAGAGAGATTGTATTAGCTAAAGTCACAATGTCATGTGTTTAACTGGTTATTGTGAGTCACTGTGATGGTTTGGGTGTTACCCTCCCCCTCACGCACACTTAATCACCCAGACTAGACTCAGCCAAGCTGAAAATTAAGAAGGGAGCTTTATATTTACAGCTAGCTCAATATACAAGCAGATATTTACAACACATACACAGCTATAGACAGAAATATACAAGGTAAAAAGTCATGCAGAAACACAACAGCCCTCCCAGAAACCAGAGTCCCCAGGAGGGGCTCCCAATCACCCTTCCACCTCCTTTCCAGCCTTCTACCTCATCCCAAATTTGCCTTATGTTCAAGATGAGTTTGGAGAATCAGCCAGGGAGGTTAGAAAGCAGAAGGATTAGTTACACAGAAGAGGCAGCCAAGGGAGAAACCACAGACACCAGCTGTGACAGAGAACCACACACACTGACTGTGCTGCTCTACCTTATCTATGTTTTGTGTTCTTGGTTTTATCCATCTCAGCAAGCCTGTGAGTGCCACAGACATCACCATTGTTTCCTTTTCACAGCCTAGCATCTAATTCTTCTCGACAAAATATTCCAGTTAGCCTCAAACTAGCACAGCCATCATGTCAGAAGTGTGAGAAATCACTGAGCTTTTGCATTCTACACTTCTAGTTGCTTACTGAACTTGAACAAGACTCACTCTGGGCTAATTGTTCTTTTCATAAATCCATCATAGAAGGGTAACTGCAGATGGTCCATTTACTCTTCTTCATGGTCTGTTTGGCAAGGTTAATTACAGGGAATCAAATCAAAGCTTTTAGTTTCACCTTCTCAATGAAGGCAAAATGTACTCATGGTCCTTATATTAAAGCCGTAGCACACATTTGACTCTTTGCCTGCTCTTTACAATATCAAATGAAGAGACAAGGACAGCAAAGGCAGAATCTGTTCCTGAACCTACCTGAAGAAATAACACTGATCTACTACATGAAAAACACAAGTTTTCTTACTGAGGCTTGCCACACACATCCAAATTCCTCATCTATCTAGATTTCCAATGGGAAAGAAAAAGTACTCCTTATACCTGAGTCTGTGTTAAGCAATTCAGACTCATCCTGGCAAATCTTACATTTGTGAACATCTATTGCAAGTATCACTTTAACCACTGATATTGTTGCTAAATAAATCATTATATTGGTGATTTTAATTTGATGTTCTGTTGCTATCTTTATCATAAGAACTCTTCGAAGCACTGATCCTCAGAATGAACACATTTATTTCCCTGATTCAATGAAATTATATTAAGGAAAAATTATAAAACCTCTATGACTTAGATCTCATGAAAATGAATCACAGAATCAGAGGATTTCTCAGATTGGAAAAGTTCTTCAAGATCATTGAGTCCAATCATCAGTTTCACACTGACAAGTCCTTGACTAAACCAAATCCCTCAGCACAATATCCAATCACTATGAATCACTATGGTTGGAAAGGACCACCAGGATCATCCTGTTCAACCTTCATCCCAGCATCCTTCATCACCAGACCACAGCCTCAAGAGCCACATCTACTCTTTTTTTAAGTACTTCCAGGGATGGTGACTTGGTGACTCGACCACCTCCATGGGCAGCCTGTTCCAGTGCCTGACCACCTGCTCAGGAAAGAACTTCCTACAATATCCAACCTAAACCTCCCCTGATGCAACTTGAGGCCACTTCCTCTTGTCCTGTCATTAGTAACTGGGAAGAAGAGACCAGCTCCAGCCTCACTACAACCTCCTTTTAGGAAGTTGTGGAGGGCAATACGGTCACCTCTCAGCCTCCTCTTCTCCAGAGTAAACACCCTCACTTCCCTCAGCTGCTCCTCAGGTCATGTTTTCCAGACCTCTCCCCATCCTCCTTCCCCTTCTCTGCACCTGCTTCAGCACCTCAATGTCCCTCCTACCCTGTGGTGACCAAAACTGGACACAGCACTTGAGGTGTGGCCTCATGAGTGCTGAGTAGTACAGGGGCATGATCACCTCCCTACTCCTGCTGGTCACACCATTGCTGATACAGGCCAGGATGCTGTGTCCTTCTTGGCCTTCTTGTCCACCTGGGCACCTGGCTCATGTTCAGCTGGCTGTCCACCAACACAACGAATTTCTCCACCCACAAATATATTACAGATGATTCTAAAACCATCTACAGTTAGTCAGACAGGAATAAAATTGCATCTAATGTGACTTTGAAGCCAGAGAGAGTTCTGAACCTCTAAAAACATTTCTGTGCTGTAAACATGTTAAGTTTAACTTCAAAAATATGCTAAATTAAAGTTATTGATTATTTGTCACTCTTTTTTAAAGACATTTGAAGACATTACATTTTAAGGTGTAAATCCCCTCCATCCCTACTTTCAAGAAGGTACATAGTATGCCATATTTCCGTTCTCAGCAAATCTGAGTTTGTGAAACTCATCACACAAGGCATGATCCACAGCATTCCAGATTGCTTCTTATACAAATAACTTTAAATTGAAGCTTTTCTGGTTTAAAGAATTTTCAGTTAAACAGAACTATTTACTATTATTTGCCAAGAGATTCTTTTCCTCTGCTCTGATCTGGTGGGATCCCACATCAGCTCTGGCTCAGACTAGAGTCCTCAGTTCAGTAAAGACACAGACTTGTTGGAGGGGTCCAGAGGAAGAGCTGGAAGTCCTCTGCTGTAAGAAAAGGCTGAGACAGTTGGGTTGTTCAGCCTGGAGAAAACAAGGCTCCAGGGAGACCTTTATAGCAGCCTTCTAGGTGTTTAAAAGGAAAGTGGATGTGGTGCTTGAGGTCTAGTGATGAAGGATGCTGGGATGAAGGTTAGACTGGATTATCCTGGTGGTGCTGGAGGTCTAGTGATGAAGGATGCTGGGATAAAGGTTAGACCGGATTATCCTGATGGTGCTGGAGGTCTAGTGATGAAGGATGCTGGGATAAAGGTTAGACTGGATTATCCTGATGGTGCTTGAGGTCTAGTGATGAAGGATGCTGGGATGAAGGTTGGAGTATATGATGCTGGTGGTCCTTTCCAACCATAGTGATTCCTAGTGATTAGATGTTAGGAGGAAGTTCTTCACAGAGAGTGTCACCATGAAAAGACTGGATGAGGCACTTGGTGCCGTGGTCAGGTTGTCTGGATAGGGCTGGGTGATGGGTTGGGTTGGATGATCTTGGAGGTCTCTTCCAACCTGGTTGATTCTATGATTCTATGTTGTGCTGAGGGATTTGGTTTAGTCAAGGACTTGTCAGTGTGAAACTAATGATTGGACTTGATGTTTTTGAAGGTCTTTTCCAAACTAAGAAATTCTGTGATTCTGTGATTCTATGAACAGAGAAGCTTATGTGTATTTTTGTGCCCCATACATCAAGACAGAAGTGATAGATATGACAGGGTTGTATTTTAAGATCACTTTAGTTAATTCAGAAGGTAACTGCAGTTAGTATAAGGAGTCCCTATGTCTCCTTAGTGTGTACCTAGTTGGTCTGTGATAGCTACAGTTCTTGCACCAGTGGTGGTAAGTTTCAATGACAGCTGGGTTTAAAACAAATAATCAACTGTTGTATATCTAATTTACATGGTATTTGAATGATAATTTTTGTGTGTGTTATGATTGTGTAACCACTGACTAAACCTGGAAATCACTATGTGGAAAGGGGGAAATTCTGTGTGATCGAATGGAGTCTGTTTCTGGGACAACTCGCAAGCCTCTCTGTATAATTAGTGGAATAAAGAGTTTTCAGTTCTCTCCATTGAATGTAAAAGAAGTTGAAACTATCCACTGAGATGTAGGAAGGCTTTGCTGTATCCAAAGAAAATAAGAAAGTGATCCTTTCATAACTGTTTTTCATGTCTCTTTTCTGCAGCAGGGCGCGACTGTAATCCTTGTACTTAACAGACAAGACTTGGGTATTTAAAGGTCACAGAATCCTAACCTCATGAGACCACCTGTACATCTTAGGCAACTAAATTTCATTCACAGTTCTTGAACTCAGGGACTTGTTTGACTCTTGAAAGCCTTCCAGAAAGGAAAAGTAATCTTAAAGTGAAGGTTTCAAAGGACAGAAAATCTTGTTCTCAGATGACCCCAAGTACTAGCAACAAAAAAACAAGCCAAGGTGATCCAGACTACAAATTGCATCTCTTTTAAATGACAGACAGCAATTATTGGGGTATAAAAGGGACATTGTACTTAAATAATTCTTTTGCCTTTTTATTTTTGAGTATTACAATAGATTTTGACCCCAATTAAAACTTGAATAATTTAAGACAAGAGATCCTACACTGCTATGCATAACAATAAGAGCATGTACGTCACAGACCAGCAGAGAGTTGCTTCTGCTGCTGTCTACATGAACATGCCACAGAATTATTTTCTCCCGTTGCAAGTTACATTTTTAACTTTGTTACATTTTGTGTTGGGCTTTCAATGCTGATGATAAATTGATAAAAAAATGTGTACGTAAGTCTGGTATACCATGAGAAATGTCAACATTTCTTCTATGTGGAATCATTGTTATGAGGTATCTTGACATCTGCAAACAACTTTCAAATGGTTGGTTGGACAGGAGCTAGAAAGAACAGCTTCAGTGGCATTGTGAAGCCTCAGCCAGGACTTTGTTAACTGGAATACTATTACTAAGTCAAAAAGTCTGGAATATTTTCATTCTACTATCTACTGGTAGATAGTACCTGAAGATGAGCCAGCAGTGTGCCCAGGTGGCCAAGAGAGTCAATGGCAACCTGGCCTGGATCAGGAACAGTGTGGCCAGTAGGACAAGGGAGGTTATTCTTCCCCTGTACTCAACACTGCTCAGGCCACACCTTGAGTGCTGTGTCCAGTTCTGGGCTCTTCAATTCAAGAGAGATGTTAAGATACTGGAAGGTGTCCAGAGAAGGGCAACAAAGCTGGTGAGGGGCCTGGAACACAAACCCTATGATGAGAGGCTGAGGGAGCTGGGGATGTGCAGCTTGGAGAAGAGGAGGCTCAGAGGTGACCTCATTGCTGTCTACAACTACCTGAAGGGAAGTTGTAGCCAGGTGGGAGTTCATCTCTTCTGTCAGGTAACCAGCAAGAGAACAAGGGGACAGAGTCTCAAGTTGTTCTGGGGGAGGTCTAGGCTGGATGTTAAGAGAAAGTTGTTGGCAGAGAGAGTAATTGGCATTGGAATGGGCTGCCCAGGGAGGTGGGGCTGCCATTCCTGGAGGTGCTGAAGCAAAGCCTGGCTGAGGCACTTAGTGACATGGTCTGGTTGATTGGACAGGGCTGGATGCTAGGTTGGACTGGCTGATCTTGGAGGTCTCTTCCAACCTGGTTGATTCTATGATTCTGTGATTCTATCACCCAGCCTATAATCTAATTCTTCTCACCAAAATATCCCAGCTAGGCTCAAATTAGCACACCTGGGAGACAATTACTGGTAGGTACATAACAATGCTAATAAGGAAACTCAACAAGTTAATGTTGGAGTTTATCTGATAGAATTAAATTCTTTGTGGTCTGTGGAGTAAACTGATAGAACCTGAGATGAAATCAGCCAAGCAGAATGCTCTGTGTGTACTGTTATATGATGAAAATGCTTGCCATATGATTTTATTCAGAGGAAAAGAAACAAATTTCACACGTATCCTAAATTAAAGTGTCATATTTGAATATGCTGCACTCCACTGGATGGGGCATTTCTACAGATTACCAAGAGCTGACTGCTATGGTGAAGAAATTCATAGTCTGGTCTAACAAAATGCACAGTCTGGTTCAGCTGTGTCATGGAAGGCCAGAATTGGCCTAAAACATGTCCTGGCTTGTCCAGACATGGTTTCTACTCTCCCTCCTTCTACTAATGGAGAGAGCAACCACAGGAAAGGAAGATAAAAGCTAGTGTCCTCCAGTCTCCACTGGAACATGATCCCCAGAGAGGCAGTGGAGTCTCCTCCTCTGGAGACTTCCAAGACACATCTGGATGCATTCCTCTGTGACCTGAGCTAGATTGTATGGTCTTGCTCTGGCAGAGGAGTTGGACTGGATGATCTCTTTGGGTGCCTTCCAACCCCTGACAGCCTATGATCCTGTGAGACTGGATCAACATTTCTTCACTATCAGTTACACTTTACAGTAGATGTCTTAATATATGGTAGTCAACTGCTCTCCATCAAGTACACTTACTTTCATAGAATCATAGGATCAACCAGGTTGGAAGAGACTTCCAAGATCAGCCACACCAACCTAGCACCCAGCCCTGTCCAAGCAACCAGACCATGGCACTAAGTGCCTCAGACAGGCTTTGCTTCAACACCTCCAGGGACGGAAACTCCACCAGCTCTCTGGGCAGCCCATTCCAATGCCAATCACTCTCTCTGACAACAACTTCCTGACAACATCCAGCCTATACTTCCCCCTTGGCACAACTTGAGACTTTGTCCCCTTGTTCTATTGCTGGTTGCCTGGCAGAAGAGACCAACCCCACCTGGCTACAGCCTCCCTTCAGGTAGTTGTAGACAGCAATGAGCTCTGCCCTGAGCCTCCTCTCCTGCAGGCTGCACACCCCCAGCTCCCTCAGCCTCTCCTCACAGGGCTGTGCTCCAGGCCCCTCACCAACTTTGTCACCCTTCTCTGGACACCTTCCAGCACCTCAACATCTCTCTTGAATTGAGGAGCCCAGAACTGGACACAGCACTCAACAGTACTCAGACAAACCATGTAAGAGTGAAACAGAAAAGAATCTTCTTTTCTAGACACTGGTCCTATGCTTGTGAAATTCCTTCAAGAGGTTGTTACTGGTGAGGGAAACAAACAATTGCTCCAGTATCAATGACATAAACTTGATTTTAGTTGAGGGAAGCATGAGGAGAATTTAGTCAGCAGGAACAAATAAGAAAGCAAACATTTTACCTTCCTTTGACTATTGCTCTAAGATGATATCTTCCAGTTTGACGTGGAAAGCCTGCTATGTCTGAGACTAATTTGGGCATTTGTTTTGCCCTTTTATAATTGAATAATGTTTAGTTTTGGGAGACCTTTTCATTCCAATTTAAACATTACATTCTCCATGAATAAATATTTATTCATTGCATATGGTCTTTTCCCTGAATGCAGGCTGTTTGGTTTTCAGGCTGAAAAAGGTCAGTTCATAAAAGAACACAGGTACCATAATGAAACAAAGGCAACCATCTGTATAATTGTAATGGTGGCAGGCTGTCCAGGCCAAAAGTATGACTAATTATTTTCAAGGTCTGCAGTAAGAAAAATGTGAATACATCAAACTCTGCTCATAAAAATGTGTTAAAGCTGTATCTTTTAGCACGTAGACTGAAGCCTTGTTTACTCACAAAAGTGGCCAAAATCCCTGGGGCTACGTATATATTTGTATGCTAAACAGAACCTTGGAACAGTTTTAGACACTGGATTGGGTTTCTCAGTTATATTCAAGTCTGATATGCTTTTAGACTACACTAGTGATGATTATCCCAGCCTTTTCTCCATTTAGCAAACTCATTAGTAGCAACTGCAGATTTTGGATTACAAAACATACTAACTGTAAGAGACACAAGTTAACAAAGTTATCACTCTCCCTAATCAAAAGTATACATTTGTTAAAGGCAGACATACCTGCGTTTTCACATCTACTGACTTCATTAATTGCACTGATTTACATAAGATGAACTGCAACTCACACCAAAACACTTCTTGTTTTAATGGTTATGTCCAGTTCACAGAACCACAGAATCACAGAATCACAGAATAAGTCATGGTTGGAAGGGACCACAAGGATCATGCAGTTGCAACCCCTCTGCCATGGGCATGGACAGCCTACCCTAGACCTTACTGCCCACAGCCTCATCCAGCCTGGCCTTAATCATCTCCAGCCATGGGGCCTCAACCACCTACCTGAGAAACCCATTCCAGGCTCTCACCACTCTCATGCTGAACAACTCCCTCCTCACCTCCAGTCTGCATCTCCCCACCTCCAGCTTTGCTCCATTCCCCCTAGTCCTGTCACTCCCTGACACCCTAAAAAGTCCCTTCCCAGCCTTTTTGTAGGCCCCCTTCAGATCCTGGAAGGGCACAAGAAGGTCACCTGGGAGCCTTCTCTTGTGCAGACTGCACAGCCTCAACTCTTTCAGTCTGTCCTCATAGCAGAGCTGCTGCAGCCCTCTGAGCATCCTCGCGGTCCTTCTCTGGACATGCTCCAGCATCTCCACATCCCTCTTGTAACAGGGCCTCCAGAACTGGATGCAGTACTCCAGGTGGGGTCTCACCAGAGTGCAGTAGAGTGGGAGAATCACCTCCCTGGCCCTGCTGACCACACTTCTCCTCATGCAGCCCAGGCTCTGCTTGCCTTTCCGGGCTGCAAGTGCACACTGCTCACTTATGTTGAGCTTCTCATCCAGCAGCACCCCCAAGTCCCTCTCCTCAGGGCTGCTCTCCAGCCACTCACTGCCCAGCCTGGAGTTGTGCTTGGCATTGCCTCAACCGAGATGCAAGACCTTGCACTTGCTCTTGTTGAACCTCATGAGGTTGGTTTGTGCCCACCTCTCCAGCCTGGGAGAAGAGCCCAACCCCCATCTGGCACAACTTGAGACTGTGTCCCCTTGTTCTGTTGCTGCTTGCCTGGCAGAAGAGACCAACCCCACCTGGCTACAGCCTTCCTTCAGGTAGTTGTAGACAGCAATGAGGTCACCCCTGAGCCTCCTCTTCTCCAGGCTAAACAATCACAGCTCCTTCAGCCTCTCCTCATAGGGCTTCTGAAGCAAAAAAATTCCACTTTCAAATCTGCCTTCCTCAGTTAAAAGACTCCTGTGTGGAATTGTTTTATGGTCTGTTGTGAATTTTTCACCCTCATTTACTAGCACTCATTGTTCCACAAGAATCAGTTACATCTCTCACTTTCTCTCTTCCTCTCCAGGACATATCTTCATGAGACAATGGCTTTTCTTTCAAAGCCAGCTTGGCATAGCCATGTCATTAGCTCCCTTTGATCAAAGATCACCCACACAATGCCTTGAGTGGCAGCTGTAAAATGGGTCACTGATACCACCTGCACTAGAAATAAGACACCTTTTTGACCACTACAATTTCACTGAACCACATTTGTGGAGGAACACAAACAGGGACAAGATGGGGAACTCAGAAACTGTTCCTGAAAAAACTACATCATGAAATGACATCTTTTATCTACCAGCCTTATCTTTTACTTCTTTCCTTGCTAACCTGTCAGTTAACATAATGAACTGAATTCCATAGCAACCGTTCCCAGCTTTTATATAGTATCAAGTTTTGTTCTTTATTTTCAGACCTGGAGAACAGTTGAAGAAATGTCTGTTTCCTTTCTTCCCAAGTGTGTCAGTGGAATGATAAAAAATACTGGCTCCTGTGAAATGGGTGTAAAACTGCAGCCTTAAATTGAATAAAATGTGTTATTATCAGGAATTACACTGCTTTAATCCAGAATGTTGTTGTAGCTACATCACAAACCACTAACTGCTGATTTGTAAGAGCATGTTCTGTTCTATACTTCCACATCCCACTTTCATTATTGTGACATCTACAAACTTAAATTGTGTTTTGATCACACTGAAACAAGGCAAGATAATTTGGTTGGCCTTTGACTCTTTGTAGTTACAGAGCTATGACCTTCTTGGTCTAGTTGACTGGATAGGGCTGGGGGATGGGTTGGACTGGATGATCTTGGAGGTGTCTTCCAACCTGGTTGATTCTATGATTCTACACAAAACTAGTGGGATGGCTCTAATAACTGGAATGTTGCAAAAATGGGATACAGGCTCTTTAGGAAAGATAGAATTGGAATACAAGGAGAATGAGTTGCCTACTGTATGTGAGATAGTAAACAGAGCATGTGGAGTTCTGCCTAGGTGTGGAAAGAGAGCCGAGAGAGGCTTGATGGGTCAGGACTAAAGAATGGACAGGCAAACATGGTATCATAGAATCAACCAGGTTGGAAGAGATCTCCAAGATCATCCAGTCCAACTTATCACCCATTTAGTGGTTTGCTCCTCAGTATAATCATATAAAACAAGTGTATTACACTGGGGATGCATAGAAACTTGAGCAGGCTGCTGAAGCATTAGAGTATTAGATTTTGGGTTTCACCTATAGATCATTCTGAAAAGAGTAGCTAAGAGCAGAAGTCACTGCAATATATATATATTTTTTATTTGAAAGAATTGTGGTGCTAGGCTTGATGGCACAAACCTGGGCTTGTCCATGTTGGCTTGCCCAGACATGTTCCCCTGTTCCTCCTGTGCTGGGGGAGGCAACCATGGGAGGGGATGGTGAAAGCCCTGCCATCACCTAATATGGTGAGGCCTGGCAAAGTGCCATTCCAACTGGCTAACCTGTCCAATGCCCCACTAGTCACTGGCTGGATATTGACAAAAGGGATAAGCAGGTAGCACAGGCTGCTGCTGCCTCATTTTACATCCTGAATTTGCCTGGAGAGCTTATCAGGAGGAGGCTCCAAATGCCTGTGCACAGTCAGCTTTTATAGCCCCCAGCATGACATTATGCTGAGACATTATGCAAGACATCCTGCCTGCACCTGAAAATCCTGGAGATACACAGATCAGCCAGAAGACAAAGTGAGAGATTGCCTCCTTTCTCCAGAAGCCTGGGAAGAAACAAGTCTCAGCAGCCAACAAAACAGGCTTCCCTGAAACCATTTGGGTATTGTCTGTGGCTAGCCCCCACAAGTTGGGTAATAATTTTGTGACTAAATACTTAAAAGCCTCTTCCAGTATAATATTTGCATTTGTTACTTAAAGAAAAATGTGCTCTCGTTTTGCCTGTGCTCTACATGTATGAATTTCCAACCTGTGCATTTTCAACCTTGTGAATAAGTTTTCTGGTGAGTTTTAATGTTGATAAACAGTTTTTGCTGCAGAAGTCTGATTAGCTTGCTGCAGGAACATGGCCAAGGCCCCACAGATCAATGTGATCAAAGGCAATGACACATGGACTCCAGACAATTCAATGTGAATTAAGCCAGAGACCTTTATTGATCATTTCATCTCTCGATATATCCTTCAGGGCATAAAGGCACATGCCTATGCATTAGCATAATTAGTCAAGGACAACCCACTCCATCAGCATAAACCATGCCTTGTTTTTCTCATTAACGAGGTGTCTGTTATCTATCCTTTCTGAGATAAGGTAGCCAGCAGCTGGTGGGAACCAAAGTCAGCATCCACCTGTTATTATCCTTCTTCACTTGGCATTCCCACAGGTTTTCATTGTTACTAACAATAATCATCTAGATATCAAAATTGATACAGATTATTGATTTTGCATCATCCTTCACAAGAAAATCATAAAACATACAGGTTTTTACTTTTTCTTCCCCACTTCTTTCTTTTTATGCTGTGATTAACAATGAAATAAAACCTTAACAATTACTTAGACCTAAAATTAGGTATACAAAAGGAATTATTGTATTCCACAGTGATACTGACTCCCACAATATTAGGAATGAAATTGAAGATCTGATCATCTGTGTGTGCTTAGTCTGGCTTAAGGAGGCCATTGGAATGGGCTGCCCAGGGAGGTGGAGTCACCATCCCTGGAGGTGTTCAAGAAAAGCCTGGATGAGGCACTTAGTGCCATGGTCTAGTTGATCGGGCAGGGCAACAGGTTGGCCTGAATAATCTTGGAGGTCTCTTCCAACCTGGTTGATTCTATGGAAAAAAAAGCAGTAAGAAAGCACTTACTTTAGGAACTAGACTTCTTAAGGTCATATATTTGCCTGCTTAATATACTGAGATAGACACTTTCTCCCCGTTTCCAAAAAAGACGTTTCTTTCATTGTGCTTTAAGCTTTAAACACTACTTGCATCTTTAACAACTTGAGCAAGGCTGCGTGGGTACTGTTTGAAAAACAACAAAACCCTTTCATCAGTCCAGAGGAAAAAAACAAAACAAAACACAAAAGATAAATAATTCTTCCATACAGATATTTTCAAGTACTGTGTTTTGATGGGTGAGATTAAATGCTGTAGATTGAGGACGCTGCTTGCTTAGAGGGACAGTGTCAACCTTAACATCTTTTAGCTTAAATAACAGCTTTGTTTTGATGCTAAAAACACCTCAGGTTCTCAGACTTGATTTCAATTCACAGTGCTGTTTTTCTTTCACCATTTTTGTAATATGCTGCTCATTTCAATATTGCTTGGGTTTTGAAGATACAGAGATGTCAACCTTTTTTCTTCCTCCTAACTTCTTTAGATACAGTGAAAGAAATTGTTCTTTGCATCACAAAAAAAGTTGACCACTACAGTGGTCAAAGAAACATCATACCAATATATATCAGGGAATAGTTCATAGAATCAACCAGGTTGGAAGAGAACTCCAAGATCATCCACTCCAACCTAGCACCCAGCCCTAACCAATCAGCTAGACCATGGCACTAAGTGCCTCAGCCAGGCTTAGCTTGAACACCTCCAGGGACAGCAACTCCACCACCTCCCTGGGCAGCCCATTCCAATGCCAATCACTCTCTCTGGCAACAACTTCCTCCTAACATCTAGTCTATTCCTTCCCCAGCACAACTTGAGACTGTATCCCCTTGTTCTATTGCTGCTTGCCTGGCACAAGAGACCAACCCCCACCTGGCTACATCCTCCCTTCAGGTAGTTGTAGACAGCAATGAGGTCATGCCTGAATCTCCTATTTTTCAGGCTAAACAACCCCAGCTCCCTCAGCCCCACTTGATGCATGAAAGAAAGGTTTATTCTCCTCAGCCACTAAAATACAAGCAGAGGCTGTAGTTCTGTACTCAAACTCAGCTTTCAGGTATACAAGGCTCTGGGTGCAGTCCTCTCTACTTCTGTATGCACATCTAATGCTTTTTTTCTTCACTCATGTGACAGTCAAGCAGGGAATAGTTAATTTATTCTCTTGGCACTTCTGTAAACACAGGGGATTAAAATGGAGTCCCTAGTTCAAAATACTTATGTTGTGAATTTCTAAGGATGCCTGTCTAGTGCTATCCTTGTCTGCAAATATTTCACAAAACAGACAGCTGAGGCATGCACTTTTTCCTTATGCTAATGATCATGCCTAGACCAGAATAGCTTGAAGCAATCTTCAGCCCAACCTCAAGATTCACTATGGTTCAATGACTTTCAGCCAGAGTGAGACTTAAGCATGCAGCAGTCAAGCTCTAATTTTTATTGGAAGGAAAAGATGCTCCATCTGGACTGGCAAGAAGCCACAGACTACTGCTGTGTGTCTGTGTGATTAGGAGTGTAAGGACCTCAGGATGCAACAGGTGTGTTTCAGCAGGAATTGCAGAGATTTAGCAGATGAGATGAATGCACATAACAGGCTGTCGGAAGGGAGGCTGTAGCCAGGTGGGGGTTGGTCTCTTCTCCCGAGCAGCCATGTGGAATAATGAGGATTCATGAGCTGAATTTCAAAACTGTTCTGGTTGGAAATGACTTTTAAGATCATTTAGTCCAACCATTATCTAGCTCCACCAAGTCTGCTGCTAAATCATGCCACATTTATGTCTTTTAAACAAGTCCAAGGATGGCTATTCTACCATCCTTGAGCCTATTCCACTCTTTGAGGAACAATTCAGGGAAGAATCTTCTTTTCATAGCCAACCTAAACCTCTCCTAGTGCAACTTGAGGCCATTCCCTGTCATCCTATCACTTGGTACTAGATAGAAGAGGCTGACCTCCACCTTACTACAACCTAAGTTCAGGTAGTTACAGGGACTGATGCAGTGCCCACTCAGCCTTTTTTCTCTGCAGACTAAACAACCCTACTTCTCTCACCCACTCAGCTTCTTTGCCATTATCTAGACCTGCTTTGGCACCACAAAGTCCTTCTTGTAGTGAGAGGCCTGAAACTGAACACAGTATTTCAGATGCAGCCTTACCAGTGTCAAGTGCAGGGCACAATCACCCCCCTACTCCTGCTGGTTGGAGGCCAGGATGCTGTTAGCCTTCTTGGCCACTTGAGCAAGCTGCTGGCTAATATTCAACTGGCTGCAAATCAACACCTTATGGTCTTTGGTTTCTGGGATGCTTTCCAGCCACTGCTTCAAGCCTGCATAGTCGTAAGGAGTTGGCCTGACCTAAATGCAGGACCCTGCACTTGGCCTTCTTAAACCTTATACAATTGACCTTAGGCCATTAATTCAGCCTGCCCAAAAGTCTCTGCAAAGCCTTCCTACCTTCGAGCGGATCAACACTGACCCATTTTGGTGATGATTACAAACTTATTAAGGGTGTATTCAGTTCCCTCATCCAGATCATTGACAAGGACATTAAAGAAAATGAGCCCCAGTCTGCAGATAACTCTTAAGTTCATGAAATGAAGAAATGCAGAGAAAGGGAAAGAGAGGGGAAAACCAATTTAACCTTTTGCATGAAGTAAAAGCAGGAGAAGATACTTCTTTCAAATTCATAATAGATTGGAAGATATATTTAAGTGCATACTGTAAGAACAAGGAGTGCCTTTGCAAAAGGAGTGGAGACTTTTATTCTTTCTCTACTTCTCACACAAAATATGCTAAATGAAAGTTGAATTTTCATAGGCTTGAACCTACTTTTACCTTCTCTGTAGAACCAGAAATGGGTGCTTTGTAGCTGGAAGTTCTGTGATTGTCATCTGCTGCCCTGACCTGTCCTAACACAGACAGGATTTCACCTGGCACTGAATCAAGCTGGGTCTAGCTTACCTACAAAGCACAAGAGAGTTTTAGGCACTCTGACATTAAAGTGAGTTCATGAGACTTGAGTTTTCCATCTTCCTTCTTCAGCATCCTCAGACATCTCCTCCAGGCTGCTGCAGTGATCCTCAAAATGCTCCACAGATTCATTCCTGTGTTCTGTAGGGTTTGATAAGTGAGCAGACAGAAGCAGACAAGCAGAGGGAAGCTCAGCCAGCACCCGTGGGTGGTGTTACAGAGGTCATCAAGCCTAGCCCTAGCAACCGGGGGGCCACACCAGGCCCCCCGGCCTTTGGATGCCCACTCCCAGACACCCAGTGCACACCATGGGCACTCACCTGTGGTCACAGGAGGAGGATCCCTCTGCCCAGATGGGCAAACTTGGAGCCTCTGGTGAGCCTGGGGCCGATTAAATAGGGAAGTGGGCAAAGTGGTCACACCTAGGGTGGGAGGAGACTCCAACTCAGGCACTCTGGGCTTGGGGGATAAAAGGGGGAGGTGCAGCATGGGCTGGGAGAGCAGCAGATGTGATGCAGTTGGAGTGACCAGCAGGGCCAGGTAAGGAATTTTCTCCATATGCTCACCACTTGGGGTGGCAGAACTGGAGCTGAAGTTTTGAGCCCTTCCCTATGTGAAAGATTTTGAGGCATTAGAGCAGGTCTAGAGAAGGACAATGAAGCTGGTACAGGGTCTGGAGAGCAGCTGAGGGAACTGGAGGTGTTCAGCCTGGGGGAAAGGAGATTGTGGGGAACACCTCATTGCTCTCTGCAACTCCCTGGAAGGAGGTTTGGTGCCAGGTGGGAGTTGGTCTTTTCTCACTAGTTACAAGTGGCAGAACAAGAAGAAATGGTCTGAGGTTGCACCAGGAAAGGTTTAGGCTGGCTGCTAGAAGAAACTTCTACACTGAAAAGGTTCTCCAACACTGGAATAGGCTTCCCAGGGAGGTGGTTGAATCCCTGTCCTTGGAGGTGTTTCTAAGAGACAGAGATGTGGTGCTGAGGGACATGGCTCAGCCCCAGCCTTGGCAGAGTTAGTTTATGGTCCCCTAGTGGATAACAAAAACAAGGCCTGAAAGGAGAGGATGTTAAAAGGATTGCAGCTTGAGGCTCTGTTTGTGTCCCCTGGCTAACCAAAGTGCCTGGTTACAAGAAAGAGCCCACAAGGAGCAGAGGAATTTGCTGCAGGTCCAAGTTAAGAATTGCAGTGGTAGCCTGAGCCCACAGCTCTGAGACAGGCTGAGGAGATCTCTTGCTGTGCCTGCTGAGCCATACTACAGAATCCTACACTCTGCAGCTGTGTCCAGGGTTTTATTCCACCAGCCCCTTAAGGAAGGAAGAGCTGTGCTGCAGATCAGGACTCTGGCTTGTCCTCCACGAGCCTCTGATTGGCACTTGAGGCTGCAGGCAGTGAGTTGGGCTTCACCCTTTGAAGACCTGGGCAGTGTTTCTGGCTGGCACAGAAATCTGCAAAGAGGTCTGTCTGGCAAGTGTCCAAAGAAGGGCCAGGAGAGTAATTGAGAAGCAACCATCGCCTCATTCTAGGAGACCCAGACTCATGATAACACAGTAAATATTTGCAACCATGGCATAAACATAATGTTTGGTCTGTGGGATTGGATCTCTCACATCTCAGACTGCCAGGGAGCCTCTTTCCATCTTTATAGCTGTTGAGGGCTGAGAGGAGATTCTCAGTTTGGTTCTCATCAGCACCACCCCTGACTCACACAGAGGTCATGGCTGAATATCAGCCAAACACCATGTGACATGGAGCAGCTGCCTCCACGGCTTTCCAGTGTGGATGGGAGAGAAGCTGAGAATTGAATCCTGGGGCACTGGCATTCTGTGTGTGCTAGTTTGAGCCTAGCCAGAATGTTTTGGTGAGAAGGATTAGATTCCAGGCTGTGTGAAGAAAACAAGGGTAATGTCTATAGTTTTCAGTATAGGATGTGAGAGAAACTGAGAATTAAAACCTAGGCTATTGGGATTCTGTGCTACTGAATATCCCAGACCCATTCTCCCTCCCCTTCTTTAACCATCCCTCCACCAATCCCCACCTCATGCCTTCTTTGTTGGGTTGTTTTGTTGGTTTTTTTTTTCCCCTAAAAATTGCCTTAAAGTTTGAAAGGCTTCAAATGTGATGTAAGTAATACTGGGTCGCTTAGCTGCTTGTCAAACAGTATGCAGAACATAAACCTGCAGAGGCCTCACTGTATGAATGGATTTTCTGGATGGAGTCAATGCATTCTTATCTTGTGTAGCAACTGAATGAGGAGCTGCCTTCTACAAACATTTGATGCAAATCTGGGCATTCACTCGCATTAAGTACTGCTTGTTTCAGTGAGACATCTTGCATGCATAATCCTGTGCAGCCTTGAGACTGTTCTGTGGCCAATAAGGCTCAGCTGGAAGCTTGTCAAAGTCAGTTCTGAATTTATGTAACATAGGAATCAATCTGTGTGTCTTTGCATTTAGCTTGAGGTAATGTTTGTTGATGAGTCTTTTGAAAGTGGTAATAATGCTCTTATTTTATCTATCTGATGGTGTTTAAAGCCAGGCTGGGTGAGGCTGTGGCCAGCCTGATCTAGGCTAGGGTGTCTCTGCCCACGGCAGGAGGGTTAGAAGTAGATGATCCTTCTGGTCCCTTCCAACCATGTCAGATTCTATGATTCTGTGAATAACTTCAAGAACATAGATTCCACAAGTTCCTTGTGCAACTTTTTCCAGTATTCAGTCATCATCACAGTAAAAATTATTTCCTGATGCTCAGATGGACACTTCTGTTTTACCTTGTCTATTGTCTCTAATCTTTTCACTGGGCATCACTGGAAGGAGCTTGGCTCTCTACTCTTTACACTTTTCCCTCAACTATTTATATACCATTGTAAGATGTCATGAGATTTCCCTTCCAACCCTGACTGATTATATGATTCTATTTAGCCAAATAATATCACACAGTTCTTTGTTGCTTGTTGTTGTTGTTTTTTAAATATGTCTACACATTTAACTTATTTATGCACTGTGCCCAGGTGGCCAAGAAAGCCAATGGCATCCTGGCCTGGATCAGGAGCAGTGTGGTCAGTAGGACAAGGGAGGTTATTCTTCCCCTGTACTCAGCACTGGTCCGGCCACACCTTGAGTGCTGTGTCCAGTTCTGGGCCCCTCAATTCAAGAGGTGTGTTGAGGTGCTGGAAGGTGTCCAGAGAAGAGTGACAAAGCTGGTGAGAGGCCTGGAGCACAGCCCTGTGAGTAGAGGCTGAGGGAGTTGGGGATGTGCAGCCTGGAGAAGAGGAGGCTCAGGGGTGACCTCATTGCTGTCTAAAACTACCTGAAGGGAGGTTGTAGCCAGGTTGAGTTGGTCTCTTCTGCCAGACAACCAGCAAGAGAGCAAGGAGACACAGTCTCAAGTTGTGCGAGCAGAGGTCTAGGCTGGATGTTAGGAGGAAGTTGTTGCCAGAGAGAGTGATTGGCATTGGAATGGGCTGCCCAGGGAGGTGGTGGAGTCACCATCCCTGAAGGTGCTCAAGCAAAGCCTGGCTGAGGCACTTAGTGCCATGGTCTAGCTGATTGGCCAGGGATGGGTGCTAGGTTGGCCTGGATGATGTTGGAGTTCTCTTCCAACCTGGTTGATTCTAGGAGTCTTTTTCAAAGTTAATTGAAAATTGCAAATGAAATATTTTCATACATAAGTTGAGAGTTTCAGCAGTTCAAGTGTACTTTGTACATCCTCTCTGAAGTAGAAAGGCACTGAGGCAAACTTGCATGCAGCAGCACTAGCGCATGTCATATGTTTTAACACTCTTGCAGCTCTGACTTGGGCACCCACAGACTAACATATTGAACTCTTTTTGTGTGTGTGTGTCTGAAAGCTGCTTTTGGAAAGAAAAGGATTTTAATTGATGTGCGTGTTGAGGAACGGATGCTCAAGATTAAGTTTGTCTGTAACCTTCAAAGCACTGTGCAGCCTAATGAGATGTAGAAAAAATGCTACTACATCTGTTTCCATTTGCTCACATTTAAGATGAACATGTTAAAAAAGATCATGTTATAGAACCCTATTCATTGAAAATATTATCATTTGTGCATACACATTCGTGCTGTGTATTTGGTGCTTGAGGGAAGCAACTAAGTGAGATACTTTTCTTCCTCTGTATATTAATACTTAATTAAAAGCTTAAGAAAATCACATTTTGACAGACACCCTTTAAGCCATAGGAAAAATATATCTGCAGTAACTCTTCCCTTGTTTGATCTCCTTTTTTGGGTCAGCTTACATCCGTACACAGACACACACACATACTGCATTCCATAGTAGGAACACAATACCGTTAGTAATTTGTCATGCTTGAGGCCAGGGAAATTGTATCACTTGCTTTTGACTCCAGATCAAGAGCTGTAGCTGTAGAATTGGGGGGGGGGGGGGGGGGGGGGGGGGAGGGGGAGGGGAAGTTAAAAAAAAAAAGAGAAAGAGAAAAAGCTTTGAAGATTCGAAATACTGAAGTTAATAACTCTAGCTTGTTAAAGTGGTTTCTTGTTCACAGCAGTGTTTGCAGTCTTGCAGTTGTGACAGATCCAGACAGCATATCTACTATTCATTTTGTCATGGAAGACCAAACTAGTCCTAAACATGTCCTGGCTTGCCGAGACATGTTTTTTGCTCTCCTTCCTCAGATGATGGAACAAGCAACTGTGGGAAAGGAATACAAAGCCCCCTGGTGCCACCATGTCTGTCCAAACTTGTTTACAGGGTGCCCACTCGTGTTTATACACTTGTTTGTGTTCTGCCCTAAAAAGGTAAAACTAAACCCTGACTTCACCTAATATGGTTAAGCTTGGGAAAGTGCCATTCTGTTTGGCTGATCTGTGGCCAAAGGCCCATTAGGCTGTATTGATAAAAAGAGATGAGCAGTAAAACCAGGGCTGCTTCTGTCATTATTTTTGCCTTAATGTGCTCTGCGGTGTTATGTCTGCTAAGCTATAAGCTGGTCCTGCTGCATAAGAATAAGCCCTGCTACTTTGGGTTTCTATACCTGGAAATAGTCTCAGTTTACCATAACACTGGCATTAGATGCTTTCATGTGATAGGTTTATTTAGCCAGCATGATATTGTGCTGAGACTGCACATCTGCAAGACTTCTGCCAGCTTCCATGTCAAGTCTGGAGCCAAGAGAAACCAGGATCAGGTGAGAAATTGTCTGTCTTTCTCCCAGCATCCCTGTGAAGAGCCTGGGGAGATCAGAAGCTTCAATGGTTGGCAAGACACCAGCAGAACTCCCTGCAAGTGTTTGGGTACTGTCTGGAAAGTGTAATTTGTCCCAGGAGTCTGGAGATATTAATATTTTGTGAGTAAATACTCAAAATTATCTTTAGCAAAACTCTATAATTCTCTAATGGAATCCAAGCTTCTGCCTTTGGCAGAAAGGAGCTTCTTGAGTCCCTCTAGCAGACAAGTGGTGCAATTGACCATAAGAGCCTCTTTCCAGTTCAGTTGAGTTTAATGCTTGTTGTATTCTTGCTAGTCATTTCTTAAGTGTTCTAGATTCTGTTTTCCTATGTATAGTGTTTTCATGACATCTGCACAGAAGCAATTGTTATTAAAAATTACTGGGCAGGTGGTGAGAGTCCTGAATATCAAAATTAATGAATAATATTAATTTTGGAAAAAATACCATCTTGCATCCTTAATACCTCCTGCCATAACAATTTACATTCATAGAGAAGACTGAAACTTCTCAGCAGAGTTTCATTAACTCCCAGTACAGGCTGGAAGGTGATCTTCTGGAGAGCAACTCTGTGGAGAGGGACCTGGGAGTCCTGGTGGATAACAAGTCAACCATGACACAGCAATGTGCCCTTGTGGCCAAGAAGGCAAATGGGATCTTGGGTTGCATTAAGAAGGGTGTATCCAGCAGATCAAGGGAGGTTCTCCTGCCCCTCTACTCAGCCCTGCTGAGATCTCATCTTGAATACTGTGTTCAGTTTTGGGCTCCCCAGTTGAAGAGGGACAGGGATCTGCTGGAGAGGGTCCAGCAGAGGGTTATGAGAATGATGAGGGGACTGGAAGGCATGACTGATGAGGAGAGCCTGAGGGACCTGGGGCTGTTTAGTTTAGAGAAGAGAAGACTGAGAGAGGATTTAATAAATGTATATAAACATCTGAGGGATGATCAGAAGTGGGGGGACAGGCTCTTCTCACTGCTCCCTGTGATAGGACAAGGAGCAATGGGTGTAAGTTGCAGTATAAGAGGTTCCACCTCAACACAAGGGGGATCTTCTTTACTGTAAGGTTCACAGAGCACTGGAATAGGCTCCCCAGGGAAGTTGTGGAGTCTCCTTCCCTGGAGACTTTTAAGGTCTCTCTGGATGTGTTCCTCTGTGATCTGTGCTAGATTGTGTGGTCCTGCTCTGGCAGGGGCGTTGGACTCAATGATCTCCTTGGGTCCCTTCCAACCCCTAACATCCTGTGATTGAGGAAAATCTCCCCACAATATCAGGAGATGTAGAACCTTATTTAAACGAGTATTAGTTATGACAAAGAATATTATAAAAGTGCTGGGCAAGTTCTTCACCTAAGACACAGGCAAAATTCTCACTGAAATAAAACTCCTTTGGGATTTAAAAATCGCCATTGTTCAAGTTTTATATCTAACTATCTTCAAAACAGCATAAAGGAAGTAGAAAGTCTGTGTATTTCTGCCACATAGCTGTCTAAGATAGGCAAAATACTGCCTTGTGCACTCACAATACACAGACAACATAATTCACAGCAACCCAAGCAGAAAAAGTGTCTCTTTTCAAATAAATTCAATATTATATAGTAAAAATCTGCCTCAATCAACCATTCTGATTATTGCTCTATTGACCACATCTCCTGTCAATGATTTATCTAGTTCCTGAATATAATAGTTCCAGAAGTGGCTTTGACACAGGAAAATGTAGACATGTCTGGACGTGACATTACAGTTATTATTAATATTAAATATAAATATTAGTGAAAGGTTGATGTCTCCCAGTATCAGTAACAGAACAAATGCTACCTCTATTAATGTAGTCTTACCTAGCTAAAGAAATTAATAAAGATAGAATTTAATTATGTACTCTAATATTCTTGTCCTGATATCAATACATGTGATGTATTGGAGAAGAGGAGGCTCAGGGCAGACCTCATTGCTGTCTACAACTACCTGAAGGGAGGTTGTAGCCAGGTGGGGGTTGGTCTCTTCTCCCAGACAACCAGCAACAGAACAAGGGGACAGAGTTTCAAGTTGTGCTGGTGGCTCCATTATAAGAAGGATTTGCCTTACCAAAGTACAGTTTGCTATCTACAAAATATTTCTACCCCATTGAGAATTGATTATTATTGCCCGGAAAAAAAAGGCAAGCATGTGAATGACTGAGTAACTATTATCACTCACTTTGACTTCTCTATTGAAAAACAATAATGATCAAGTAGTGCTTCACTATTGGTCAGCTTGGAGATACTAGGCTACTCTAAGGATTATTTAGTGAATTATTATTTAGAAACAGTTTTCAACTGACAAAACTGTTGGAAACTCCATTTGTTTTTATTTTTTACATGCACACATAGGCTCAAGTGAAGTCAGATGAAAGCTGAAGTCGAAATTAGCATTAGCCTAAGGCATTACTGTAATTACTAGGCAGTTTAAAATAAATCAGTATCATGTCTAATATAATAAAAGTAGATGCATAGCTGTAGCACAATTAAGAACAAGAGACTGTGCAAAAGGTTGTCAGATTCTATTAGCTGAAATTGGAGCTAAAAACAATGAATTATCTATGTGATTATAGTCACTGCTTACTAGAAAATCATCTGCAAAAAGAGATGTTTGGATAGTTCTGACTCTGTTGCTTCTTGTTTTGCTTTTATTTTTGCATTTGTTTGTTAGGTTTGGTTTGCTTTGATGACCTCATTGCTGTCTACAGGTATCTGAAGGGAGGATGTAGCCAGGTGGGGGTTGGCCTCTTCTGCCAGGCAACCAGCAACAGAATGAGGGGACACAGTCTCAAGTTGTTCCAGGGAGGTCTAGGCTGGATGTTAGGAGGTAGTTGTTGTCAGAGAGAGTGATTGGCATTGGAATGGGCTGCCCAGGGAGGTGGTGGAGTTGCTGTCCCTGGAGGTGTTCAAGCAAGGCCTGGCTGAGTCACTTAATGCCATGGTCTGGTTGACTGGCTAGGGCTGGGTGCTAGGCTGGCCTGGATGATCTTGGAGGGTTCTTCCAACCTGGTTAATTCTATGATTCTATGTTGTTTTGTTGGGGGGGGTTTATTGCTGGTTGTTTTTTTTTTCCCTAAATGACCACATACCCTTCTCTTTATAATGACACAACAAATAACAGGGATGTAAGGTAAAATTAAGATGTTAGGTAACCCACAATGAAAAGCTTTTATCTGTTAGTGTGCATCACAGAAATAGACCTAATCATTCATATTATATCTATCAAGACTTTCCAGATGAAAGGGATTGTTTAAAATCTTCCTCTGCATTAATAAGAACTGATGACATTTAAAAGCTAGGCAGACCTTCAAATGGAATGAGTAATGAGCAAGGGCATCATGATTTTGCACTTAAAGTAAGATTATAGTTTAGCTCCGAAGCACTCGGATCTTTCCAGGGACAGATAAATGGACAAAAGAAGTCTGCCATTGTGGTTAGGAATAGGATGCGGGACCCTAAATTAGTTGTATACAGTGTTATTTCCACAAGTGAAACCTACATGGATGGCCAAAAGCAAGGCTGTGGTGGCAAAAGTGTCAGGCTGAAGGATGCAGACCTTCTGTAGGCAAGAGAAAAGACTAGGATGCGCAAAAGCTGTTAGGCATATACAGTCACCCTGTCAAAAAGCAGCACATAGATTTGCCTCTGTTATTCAGTATTGCAATCCAGTCCTCTGGATCTTAGACAGCTGAGTGTAGCCAGGTGGTTGTTTCCAGGCTTTTATTGCTTGACAGCATGTGTGGGATCACTGACAAACCCTTTTTAAGTTAGGTCTATTTTGGTCTTCTAAGATTGAAGTGCCCTAAAACACAGAATATTTTAAGCTTTTATCCTGATGTTTTTATGACTTCTGGGGGGGTCCAGGTTTTGTCTTTTTTTTTTTTTTTTTTTTTTTTGTTTGGTTGGTTTTGTTTGTAATATGGAAAAATGTTTCCATAGCTAAATAAGGTTTCCTTTGCAGCACACGTGTAAAGGGCCCTGAAAGGTATCAACTCAGAAGTAAAACATTTTCTTCCACTCAGTTGTTGCACAAGGGACATATTTACTTCAGAGTATTCAACAACTCTACAGACAAAAGACATCTGGGTTCAATTCACCTAAGCCTAGGGCAACTAAAAGCCCCTTTTAGAGTCACATTGAAGCAAGAGAAGGAGGAGGTGATTGTTTCTGAGACAGCAAAGAAAACTCATCCATCATGCAGAGACTTAACAAAAAGATATAGCTACTTAAGAAATTGAAGCAATTAAGAAGCCTTCAAGGCAGGGGAAAGGAAAGAAGAAGGTTGCTTTAGTGAGAACAGAGGGAACATCTCCAGTCCTTTTTACTGTTTGTGGAGATAGATGTATTAAAGATTAGCCTTATGATAATGATTGAAAATTACACAATGTTTTAACTAGGAGATATTCCTATACTCTCTGAACTATCCAGATGTGACACCAGTATATTTGTAACACCTTCATGCTGTACAAAAACATCTGCTAGTCTATTATTCTCTTTCTAATACTGACTTCTGTGAAAACACCATCATATTTCTAACTTCATATTTCCAGATGAAGCTGGTGAGAGGCCTGGAACACAGGCCCCATGGGGAGAGGCTGAGGGAGCTGGAGGTGTGCAGCCTGGAGAAGAGGAGGCTCAGGGCAGACCTCACTGCTGTCTGCAACTACCTGGAGGGAGGCTGTAGCCAGGTGAGGTTTGGACTCTTCTCCCAGGCAAGCAGCAACTGAACAAGGGGACACAGTCTCAAGTTGTGCCAGAGGAGGTCTACACTGGATGTTAGGAGGAAGTTGTTGTCAGAGAGAGTGATTGGCATTGGAATGGGCTGCCCAGGGAGGTGGTGGAGTCACCATCTCTGAGGGTGTTCAAGCAAAGCCTGGCTGAGGTACTTAGTGCCATGGTCTAGTTGATTGGCTAGGGCTGGGTGTTAGGTTGGACTGGCTGGTCTTGGATGTCTGTTCCAACCTAATTGATTCTATTATTCTATGGACTATTCTCTGATATATATTGATACAGTGTTTCTTTGACTCTAGTGGTGAACATTTTTGTGATTGGCATTGGAATGGGCTGCCAGGGAGGTGGTGGAGTCACCATCCCTAGAGATGTTGAAGCAAAGCCTGGCTGAGGCATTTAGTGCCATGGTCTAGATGACTGAATAGGGCTGGGTGCTAGACTGGACTGGATGATCTTGGAGGTCTCTTCCAACCTGGTTAATTACATGATTCTATGATTTCTTTCATTGTGTCTTACATAAGCAAAAGCTTCTTTCTTCCTTGATATTGACTCTCTTTTTTTTTTTTCCATTTAAAAGAGTGTATGTGCATATAGACCCATTTGGTGAAACACTGTCTTGTGACATCAGTAAATTAATTTGATTTCATAGCCATAGTTGTCCAAGATTTTAGTGTTATGCAATTTTCATGTTGCTTTTTTTTCCTTATGACAAATAATTTAAGAACACTATTTTCCTCCTATGTTATTTAGTCATCTGATTTCTAATCAAACACTGATTGGGTTTTTTTGGTTTTGTTCTTTTTCTTTATTATAATTTCCCTTTCCAGACCACCTTAATTTAGGAAATTTTTTTTTTCTTAATAAAAATATTAAAATTACTATCTCATATCTTTCTGTTTATACTTACATGCAAATGTAAAATACACTAACAAATGTACATCTTTGTCCTGATGTGAAGTATTTATTGCAACACATAATATCACAGAATCATAGAATCAGTCAGGGTTGGAAGAGACCACAAGGATCATCCAGTTCCAACCCCCCTCACATGGCCAGGGACACTCTACCCTAGATCAGGCTGGCCGCAGCCTCATCCAGCCTGGCCTTGAACACCTCCAGTCATGGGGCCTCAACTATGTCCCTGGGGCAACCCATTCCAGGCTCTCACCACTCTCATGCTCAACAACTTCCTCCTCCTGTCCACCCTGAACCTCCCCAGCTCCGGTTTGCTCCATTCCCCCCAGTCCTGTCACTCCCTGAGAGCTTAAAAAGTCCCTCCTCAGCCTTTTTGTAGCCCCCTTCAGATACTGCAAGGCCACAAGAAGGTCACCTGGGAGCCTCCTCTTCTCCAGACTAAACAGCCCCAACTCCTTCAGTCTGTCCTCATAGCAGAGGTGCTCCAGCCCTCTGAGCATCCTTGTGGCCCTTCGTGTTGCTGGAGTATGTCTGCATCCCTCTTGTAACATAGGCTCCAGAACTGGATGCAGTGTTTTAAGAAAAGATGTTTTGAATTCACTCCCTCATTTCCTGCCTAATGTGTTATCTTTTGCTCCAGTGAAACACTACAGATGAGACTTGAACATCTTGATAGACAGCATAAAGGAAGATTAGAACACTGCAGTGTAATGCTCTCTGAGGAATGAGTTAGAACTTGCAACCAGTCTCCTTATTTTGCATTGGGGTAAAATAGTCAAAAATTAGGAAACTGCAATTCTCAGTTATTCTCTTTCTTTGATCTACCCTGTTCAAGTTGGGTGAAAAATGTGCTGGTATAACATTTCTAAGCCATACTGCTGAGGCTGACAGACACTAAATTTAATTATCTAGCAAAAAACAGATGTTCTATCTCCTTAAGTATTTAGTATATACTTTGATAAACAATAAAAGAAGCTGAAACAAAATCAAAGCAAAAACAAACCTACAAAACTCCTAAAATAAGGGGAAGACAAACCCAAAAATATTCAGGGAGGAAAAACAATTTGTAACTGTAAGCAAAATTGAATAAAAGAGAACATGAAATGATAAGAAGTTCAAGTGCCAAAAACATGAACAAGTATTGATTAATATTTAACAAAGTAGGATATCTGTTAGGTATTTTTTGTTATGTTTATGAAGAAAATAAACCTAGAAAGGGAACAGAAGTGCTTCTCTTACTGGATATTTTTCTGCAGTTTGTCAGCATCTCTTCTGCTAGGCACAACTGGAAGGTGTCCAGAGAAGGGCCACGAGGCTGGTGAAAGGCCTGGAGCACAAACCCTATGAGGAGAGGCTGAGTGCACTGAGGGTGTGCAGCCTGGACAAGAGGAGGCTTGGGGTGACCTCATTGCTGTCTACAACTACCTGAAGGGAGGCTGTAGCCAGGTGGGTGTTGGTCTCTTCTGCCAGGCACCCAGCAACAGAACAAGGGGACACAGTCTCAAGTTGTGCCAAGGGAAGTATAGGCTGGATGTTAGGAGGAAGTGCTTCCCAGAGAGTGATTGGCATTGAAATGGGCTGCCCAGGGAGGTGGTGGAGACACCATCCTTGGAGGTGTTCAAGCAAACCCTGGATGAGGCACTTGGTGCTGTGGTCAGGTTGACTGGATAGGGCTGGTTACTAGGTTGGACTGGATGATCTTGGAGGTCTCTTCCAACCTAGTTGATTCTATGAACTTAGGCCATCGCTTAGGCATCTACCTGCAACCTTAGCAACAATAATATTCAAATACTATGGAAAAATCATTACCTGCTTAATTTTGTACAGTAGGTTAATGCTTTGCATCATTTCTCTGTACTTAGCAAATTAGGGATGAAAGTTCATTTCCCAAAGAAAATGTCAGGGGCTAGAAACTGAATTCTCCAATCTTTCCAGAGATTGTCTTAACTGAGATGCTATTCCAGCTACAGGACATAGGAAAAGTTCCTTCCTTGGAGTTTTTAATGCTCTGTTGCTAATTGTTTCAGGTTCATTAGTTCAGACAGGGAAGAAGGAAAAGCATTACTCCCTAATTTCTGTACCTGAGAATTCCCAGTTTAAAATAGTTTATTAATTTAATATTTTAGAGGGCAAAATGTAGAATTAGAAAGCAGAAAATTCTCATACCTTCAGCATCCTCTAGCTCAGGGAATTGTACCTGAAAAACAAAGATTGTGTTTCCCATATTGTTTAGTAGCCATTGGACTTGTGTTCTCCTTGTGTAGGTCTTGTTACTCTAAAAGCTTTATTCCTCAAGCTTCACAATTGTTTAGCTACCAAATAATTTATTGGAAATTAGAGCTTAGAATGCCTTTGGTCATGAAAAGCAGCAGTTTGCCTGGCAAATATTTCTTCTATTAGTCAGTTATAAAAGAGGAGACTGAGCCCAGCTGTGTATGAAAGAAAACAAGTACACTGCATTTTGATGGACTAAAATATTTACTCCAGTTCTAGGAATGCTTTGACAATTGTTACAATAATGACTTTCCTGGATGGGATGACAAGGTTGCAGAAGCCCACTTATGTTTATGCCAAGATACTGCTGACAGCATACTTATCTGAGGTTTCAGAGTGTGACTTTTCTTTAGCTCCAGGGACACTAGTGTTATATTAATAAATGCTGTGCTAATGGACAGGAGCTGAACCAGGCATTTAAATCACAATGATAGATACAGTTATGCACATTCCACTTAAACCTTATTTTGCACTTCTAAGAACTTACCCGGAACTTGCAAACAATGATGTTGAACGGAAGCCAGCAGTGTGCCCAAGAGAGCCAGTGGCATCTTGGCCTGTATCAGGAGCAGTGTGGCCAGTAGGACAAAGGAGGTTATTCTTCCCCTGTACTCAGCACTGGTCAGGCCACACCTTGAGTGCTGTGTCCAGTTCTGGGCTCCTCAATTCAAGAGAGATGTTGAGGTGCTGGAAGGTGTCCAGAGAAGGACGATGATACTGGTGAGAGTCCTGGAACACGAGGCCTATGAGTAGAGGCTGAGGGAGCTGGGTTTGTTTGGCCTGGAGAAGAGGAGGCTCAGGGGTGACCTCATTGCTGTCTACAACTACCTAAAGGGAGGTTGTAGCCAGGTGGGTTTGGTCTCTTCTGCCAGGCAACTCGTGACGGAAGAAGGGGACAGAGTCTCAAATTGTGCTTGGGGAGGTCTAGGCTGGATGTTAGGAGGAAGTTGTTGGCAGAGAGAGTGATTGGCATTGGAATGGGCTTCCCAGGGAGGTGGTGGAGTCACTGTCCCTGGAGGTGTTTGAGCAAAGGCTGGGTGAGGCACTTAGTGCCATGGTCTAGATGACTGGCTGGGGCTGGGTGCTAGGTTGGACTGGCTGAGCTTGGAGGTCTCTTCCAACCTGGCTGATTCTATGCTTCTGTGATCACAGCTTTCCTGGACAATGAGAGTATCAGCTGGAAAGATGGCAGGGTGCTCATTGGGAGGAGCAGCAAATTGAAGGCTGCATACACTCCCTTAGTTGATTCGATGATTCTGAGGCCCATTGAAAATGCCTGACCCTCTTCACAGTGAGAAGGAAGCCCTCGGGCTGGCACAGCAGGCCGGAGTGGTGGCTGGCCAGGAACGAGTGGTTAGATCGTGTGCTGGATGGACACTAAGTGTCGTGGCACAAAGGAGCACGTAGAGCAAACAAAGGTAGCAGCCCCAGGCAGGCAGGGAGAGGTGAGCCGAGAGAGCAGATGTTTACCTGGATTGCTCTGTTTATCAGATGTGGGCTGAGATTAATGGTCCTTTGGCCACGATAGCATGCAATAGGCTTTGGCAGTCAGCCAAAGCACAGCAAATTAGGAAGGGTCCACAGGTCTGGTTCCCCCAAATATGAGAAGAGCATGAGCCTCGCACCCGGTGGGCATAGCTAAGTGTGTGGGCTTATACCACCGCTTGCACAACTTGGGCCCAGGGCAGGCCAGACTTTATGGCACCAGGGCTATTGTGCCCTTATTGTCTGTGTATTGTAATGTGTTTACCTCTGGTTTGGGCAGAAAAACGTCCAGGCAAGGCATGTATAAGCCAATTTGGGCCTATGGGCCTTCCGTGACATCAAGTAGAAGAACTTTGTTCATACAATATTAAGTTGAGGAAAAAGAAAACAAGAATAAGAAAGAAAGAAAGAATCCTGAGAAACCTCAGTCAAAAGCTAAATGTTTTCCTAAAGGGAAGGAAAAATTTTGTGTGGTTGACAGTCAGAATGCATTGCATCTTCAAAAACAACTAAACTGAATAATAAAATATTGCAGACAAACATCTGTGTGCTGAATTTCTGAGGCCTGCTTGAGAGTTTTATAGCCTGGCAAAATTAGCTTTAGAGGATAATAGCATCAAGGCCAGGAGAAATGAGTAATCTTTTCCATTAGTTTTTATTTGACGTTTACAGGGTAGTAGAGAGAGTCTATGACTCCAGAAAAACAAGTATTTGCTCAAATTCTTCCTCACAGGAAACAGTGCTTTCATTTGAACAAAAAGGTGCATGACAACGTGGTTCAAAGCCAAATTAAACATTAGCATTCCCTTAAAATACATATTTCAAAAAGCTAAACATCTCTTTGTTTGATTGGAAATGTCCACCTTCAAAGGGAACAGAACTTGAACTTTTCTAGGTATATAATTAATCTACCTAAAATGTTGAGACTCGGGAAGTATACTTTGTGTATAAGCCTCCCAACACAGGGGTTTACTTAATTCTTTATTCTTAGTGGCTTGGAAAAATAATGATAGCAGTTATTTCTGCAATTGTCTGCACTCAAATTTCAGTCCTAGCAATTTCACCATGTTTAATTTTGTAGCATCCTAGGCCTCCAATAATGTTTGCAAGGTCAAATAGAGAAAATAGAGAGAAAAATCTGCAAATATTTGATGTAAGTTTAAATTAATTCTTCTTTGTTCTCCTTTCCTTAATATTTCAGTTAGTTTTTATCCTTGGTTTGGCTGGGTGTTGTGGTAGGCCTGGAGAGGCCAAAATAGCAACCTATTGCATGAAGAACCTGGAGCTCCTAAGTCTAAGGACTCTGACTTGCCCCGACTTATTTTGCTCCTGTTCACATCCTGTGATAAACAAGGTACGTACACTTGGTTCATGCCTGCCTCATGCAAGGCCTATGTTTTTCCCAAATTTGGGTAAAGGAAGCCTATGGTTTCACCTAATATGGTCAAGCTTGGGTAACTGCCATTCTGATTGGCTATTCTATGTCCAAAGGCCCATTAGTCTTGTGCTGTATCGATAAAAGGAGACGAGCAGGTAACACAACATGCTCTGCCGTTGTATTCATACTTGCTGCTGCTGCCTGCTGCCATTGCTCTCTGGTTCTGACAGTGATCCTACCATTGCCTTTCATAGCATTATGCTATGCTAAGCTATAAACTAGCTCTGCCACAAAGTGACAAACCCTGATACTGGGGGTTTGTTTGCTTGGAAACTACCCTGCCTCAAATTTATCAGGAACAGGCTCTAAATGGTTCCACACAATTGGCCTGCATAGCTAGAGTAACATGTGTGCTAAGACTGCACTTTGCAAGATACCCTGCTTACACATGCCAAGACAAGGAGCCCTGGAAGGGACACACAGCTCATCCAAAGAAATTAGAACCAGGTCAGAGATTCCCTGCTCCTTTCCCCGGAAGCCTGGGAAGAATCAGAAGCCTCAGAGACTGACAAGACACTGACAGAATCCCCTGCAAGTGTTTCCCCTGAAGCTGTAGCTAACCCCGTGAGTCAGGAGATAATTTTTGTGAGTAAATACTCAAAGCCTCTTATAATTAACCATTGCCTTCCACCATAAGTAGAAAGGAGCTGCTTGAGTCCATCTAGTGGACAAGCAGAATAATTAACTGTGAGCAGTATATTGACCACAAGAACTTTCTCTTCCAGTTCAATGAATGTTTGTATTTTTGTTAGTTATTTCTTAGATGTTCTAGGTGCTATGTTGTTATCTGCACTCAACACCGGTCAGGCCACACCTTGAGTGCTGTGTCCAGTTCTGGGCTCCTCAATTCAAGTGAGATGTTGAGGTGCTGGAACATGTCCAGCGAAGGGTGACAAAGCTGGTGAGGGGCCTGGAACACAAACACTATGAGGAGAGGCT
The DNA here is from genome assembly GCF_015220805.1 of Pogoniulus pusillus. Lineage (NCBI taxonomy): Eukaryota > Metazoa > Chordata > Aves > Piciformes > Lybiidae > Pogoniulus > Pogoniulus pusillus. The sequence continues at coordinate 45,457,940 of NC_087268.1, read as the reverse complement.
GAGGGAGATGGCGGTGTGCAGTCTGCAGAAGAGGAGGCTCAGGGCAGAGCTCATTGCTGTCAACAACTACCTGAAGGGAGGCTGTAGCCAGGTGGGGAACGGGGAGCTTTAAGTTTTGGAGGGGAGCTTTAAGTTTTGGAGGGGAGCTTTAAGTTTTGGAGGGGAGCTTTAAGTTTTGGAGGGGAAGTTTAAGTTTTGGAGGGGAAGTTTAAGTTTTGGAGGGGAAGTTTAAGTTTTGGAGGGGAAGTTTAAGTTTTGGAGGGGAAGTTTAAGTTTTGGAGGGGAAGTTTAAGTTTTGGAGGGGAAGTTTAAGTTTTGGAGGGGAAGTTTAAAAGTTTTGGAGGGGAAGTTTAAAAGTTTTGGAGGGGAAGTTTAAAAGTTTTGGAGGGGAAGTTTAAAAGTTTTGGAGGGGAAGTTTAAAAGTTTTGGAGGGGAAGTTTAAAAGTTTTGGAGGGGAAGTTTAAAAGTTTTGGAGGGGAAGTTTAAAAGTTTTGGAGGGGAAGTTTAAAAGTTTTGGAGGGGAAGTTTAAAAGTTTTGGAGGGGAAGTTTAAAAGTTTTGGAGGGGAAGTTTAAAAGTTTTGGAGGGGAAGTTTAAAAGTTTTGGAGGGGAAGTTTAAAAGTTTTGGAGGGGAAGTTTAAAAGTTTTGGAGGGGAAGTTTAAAAGTTTTGGAGGGGAAGTTTAAAAGTTTTGGAGGGGAAGTTTAAAAGTTTTGGAGGGGAAGTTTAAAAGTTTTGGAGGGGAAGTTTAAAAGTTTTGGAGGGGAAGTTTAAAAGTTTTGGAGGGGAAGTTTAAAGTTTTGGAGGGGAAGTTTAAAAGTTTTGGAGGGGAAGTTTAAAAGTTTTGGAGGGGAAGTTTAAAGTTTTGGAGGGGAACTTTAAGTTTTGGAGGGGAACTTTAAGTTTTGGAGGGGAACTTTAAGTTTTGGAGGGGAACTTTAAGTTTTGGAGGGGAACTTAAGTTTTGGAGGGGAACTTCAAGTTTTGGAGGGGAACTTTAAGTTTTGGAGGGGAACTTTAAGTTTTGGAGGGGAACTTTAAGTTTTGGAGGGGAACTTTAAGTTTTGGAGGGGAACTTTAAGTTTTGGAGGGGAACTTTAAGTTTTGGAGGGGAACTTTAAGTTTTGGAGGGGAACTTTAAGTTTTGGAGGGGAACTTTAAGTTTTGGAGGGGAACTTTAAGTTTTGGAGGGGAACTTTAAGTTTTGGAGGGGAACTTTAAGTTTTGGAGGGGAACTTTAAGTTTTGGAGGGGAACTTTAAGTTTTGGAGGGGAACTTTAAGTTTTGGAGGGGAACTTTAAGTTTTGGAGGGGAACTTTAAGTTTTGGAGGGGAACTTTAAGTTTTGGAGGGGAACTTTAAGTTTTGGAGGGGAACTTTAAGTTTTGGAGGGGAACTTTAAGTTTTGGAGGGGAACTTTAAGTTTTGGAGGGGAACTTTAAGTTTTGGAGGGGAACTTTAAGTTTTGGAGGGGAACTTTAAGTTTTGGAGGGGAACTTTAAGTTTTGGAGGGGAACTTTAAGTTTTGGAGGGGAACTTTAAGTTTTGGAGGGGAACTTTAAGTTTTGGAGGGGAACTTTAAGTTTTGGAGGGGAACTTTAAGTTTTGGAGGGGAACTTTAAGTTTTGGAGGGGAACTTTAAGTTTTGGAGGGGAACTTTAAGTTTTGGAGGGGAACTTTAAGTTTTGGAGGGGAACTTTAAGTTTTGGAGGGGAACTTTAAGTTTTGGAGGGGAACTTTAAGTTTTGGAGGGGAACTTTAAGTTTTGGAGGGGAACTTTAAGTTTTGGAGGGGAACTTTAAGTTTTGGAGGGGAACTTTAAGTTTTGGAGGGGAACTTTAAGTTTTGGAGGGGAACTTTAAGTTTTGGAGGGGAACTTTAAGTTTTGGAGGGGAACTTTAAGTTTTGGAGGGGAACTTTAAGTTTTGGAGGGGAACTTTAAGTTTTGGAGGGGAACTTTAAGTTTTGGAGGGGAACTTTAAGTTTTGGAGGGGAACTTTAAGTTTTGGAGGGGAACTTTAAGTTTTGGAGGGGAACTTTAAGTTTTGGAGGGGAACTTTAAGTTTTGGAGGGGAACTTTAAGTTTTGGAGGGGAACTTTAAGTTTTGGAGGGGAACTTTAAGTTTTGGAGGGGAACTTTAAGTTTTGGAGGGGAACTTTAAGTTTTGGAGGGGAACTTTAAGTTTTGGAGGGGAACTTTAAGTTTTGGAGGGGAACTTTAAGTTTTGGAGGGGAACTTTAAGTTTTGGAGGGGAACTTTAAGTTTTGGAGGGGAACTTTAAGATTTGGAGGGGAACTTTAAGTTTTGGAGGGGAACTTTAAGTTTTGGAGGGGAACTTTAAGTTTTGGAGGGGAACTTTAAGTTTTGGAGGGGAACTTTAAGTTTTGGAGGGGAACTTTAAGTTTTGGAGGGGAACTTTAAGATTTGGAGGGGAACTTTAAGTTTTGGAGGGGAACTTTAAGTTTTGGAGGGGAACTTTAAGTTTTGGAGGGGAACTTTAAGTTTTGGAGGGGAACTTTAAGTTTTGGAGGGGAACTTTAAGTTTTGGAGGGGAACTTTAAGTTTTGGAGGGGAACTTTAAGTTTTGGAGGGGAACTTTAAGTTTTGGAGGGGAACTTTAAGTTTTGGAGGGGAACTTTAAGTTTTGGAGGGGAACTTTAAGTTTTGGAGGGGAACTTTAAGTTTTGGAGGGGAACTTTAAGTTTTGGAGGGGAACTTTAAGTTTTGGAGGGGAACTTTAAGTTTTGGAGGGGAACTTTAAGTTTTGGAGGGGAACTTTAAGTTTTGGAGGGGAACTTTAAGTTTTGGAGGGGAACTTTAAGTTTTGGAGGGGAACTTTAAGTTTTGGAGGGGAACTTTAAGTTTTGGAGGGGAACTTTAAGTTTTGGAGGGGAACTTTAAGTTTTGGAGGGGAACTTTAAGTTTTGGAGGGGAACTTTAAGTTTTGGAGGGGAACTTTAAGTTTTGGAGGGGAACTTTAAGTTTTGGAGGGGAACTTTAAGTTTTGGAGGGGAACTTCAAGTTTTGGAGGGGAACTTTAAGTTTTGGAGGGGAACTTCAAGTTTTGGAGGGGAACTTTAAGTTTTGGAGGGGAACTTTAAGTTTTGGAGGGGAACTTTAAGTTTTGGAGGGGAACTTCAAGTTTTGGAGGGGAACTTTAAGTTTTGGAGGGGAACTTTAAGTTTTGGAGGGGAACTTTAAGTTTTGGAGGGGAACTTTAAGTTTTGGAGGGGAACTTTAAGATTTGGAGGGGAACTTTAAGTTTTGGAGGGGAACTTTAAGTTTTGGAGGGGAACTTTAAGTTTTGGAGGGGAACTTTAAGTTTTGGAGGGGAACTTTAAGTTTTGGAGGGGAACTTTCAATTTTTGGAGGGGAACTTTAAGTTTTGGAGGGGAACTTTAAGTTTTGGAGGGGAACTTTAAGTTTTGGAGGGGAACTTTAAGTTTTGGAGGGGAACTTTAAGTTTTGGAGGGGAACTTTAAGTTTTGGAGGGGAACTTTAAGTTTTGGAGGGGAACTTTAAGTTTTGGAGGGGAACTTTAAGTTTTGGAGGGGAACTTTAAGTTTTGGAGGGGAACTTTAAGTTTTGGAGGGGAACTTTAAGTTTTGGAGGGGAACTTTAAGTTTTGGAGGGGAACTTTAAGTTTTGGAGGGGAACTTTAAGTTTTGGAGGGGAACTTTAAGTTTTGGAGGGGAACTTTAAGTTTTGGAGGGGAACTTTAAGTTTTGGAGGGGAACTTTAAGTTTTGGAGGGGAACTTTAAGTTTTGGAGGGGAACTTTAAGTTTTGGAGGGGAACTTTAAGTT